>NC_134752.1:13443215-14130858 GCF_050436995.1 Anticarsia gemmatalis | reverse complement strand
TAACCTAACCTAACCTAACCTAACCTAACCTAACCTAACCTAACCTAACCTAACCTAACCTAACCTAACCTAACCTAACCTAACCTAACCTAACCTAACCTAACCTAACCTAACCTAACCTAACCTAACCTAACCTAACCTAACCTAACCTAACCTAACCTAACCTAACCTAACCTAACCTAACCTAACCTAACCTAACCTAACCTAACCTAACCTAACCTAACCTAACCTAACCTAACCTAACCTAACCTAACCTAACCTAACCTAACCTAACCTAACCTAACCTAACCTAACCTAACCTAACCTAACCTAACCTAACCTAACCTTTTTTTTTTTTTTTTTTTTTTTTTTTTTTTAACTCGGTTAATGCATGAAATTGCATCCCCAGCGCCCGGGGGAGCGCTGGGGTATGTGGGGCTCTCCGAACCAGAAGGGCTAGGCCTACCCACTAAACCACCGAGGTGTTGCTTCCTCCTCCGCATAATGTCGAGGCTGCGGGATCGCTTAAAGCACGCAACCGCAGCCCCAACGCGGCTGTCCAATCATGGACCCGTCCACAGTGTGAGACGACACCGCAACACACTGGTGCCGTCCCTCCACATGCCCCCTCGTGCAATGGCCAGAAAACTCCCCCGAGTTCGCCGGCCGAAGAGGGCCTTCGGAGGCCGGGACAGACTGCGCTCAGATGCGCAGTATGTCCCGGCCTCCGGTATCATCCGCACCGGCCACCAAGCCCGGAGTTGGCAGACTGCCCTCTCCCGGACCAGGCGGCCCCACAACTACTTCTACGGCGGGGGGAGGAGGTGCGCATACCTCCTTCTTCGCACGCCCCGTCTCCGCTGGCGGCGCGGGTCGGAGGAAGACGCCTCACGATCCCGCTCCGCGGCCTCCTTCTGCGACATGACTGACTCGCAGAAGGAGGCCACCGCCCTCCAGGACCCCTCGCTATTCAGCATCGCGCTGATGACGCTAGTTAGCGAGAGGTCCCCCTCCACAAACGCCGACATGGCGTGCCTCTGCGGCGCCCAGGCCGCGCACTCAGCTAGTGTGTGGTGCGCCGTGTCTTGTGGCGCGTCACACTCGTGGCAGGCCGGCGTTGGTTCCCGGCCCGCAATCTGGTGCAGGTACTTACCGAAACATCCGTGTCCGGTAAGTACCTGCACCAGCCGGAAGGACAGAACCCCCCACTTCCTACATATCCATCGGGATAGGTGGGGCTGGATTGCCTCCACCGTGTCCCGGCCAGCGACTGGGGACAGCAATTGTTCACTCCACCTCTCTATCAGGTCTGTATGCGCCTCCGATCTGATCCTCCTCACTTCTTCAAAGGTTGGTTGCTCGCCCCGATTTCGTGCCTCTATTTTGTAGGCATACACCCGCGCCAAGACTCCCGCCTGAAGCTCCCAGGGGGGGTCGCCCGCCAATAGGGTAGCCGCCGTCCACGATATGGTACGGTACCCCCTGATCGCTCTCACCGCTATCACCCTCTGGGGTCTCCTCAACAATACTAAGTTTTTAGCGGTGAGAGCATCCGCCCACACGGGGGCACCGTACAGCGCCATGCTCCGGACTATACCAATATAAAGGCGCCGGCAGGCCGAGCCCGGGCCCCCCAAATTAGGTAGCAGCCGGCCTAGAGCGGCCGCTGCGGCAATCAGCTTCGGGGCCATTTGTGTGAAGTGGGCCCCAAAGTTCCACCGTCCATCTAATGTGAGGCCCAGGTATTTGAGTTGGGCCCTCACCGGCACCTCCACTCCCTGGACGACTATTCGCGCGTCCGGGGGAGGACCCCGCCGCGGTCCGTGGAAAAGGAGGGCCTCCGTCTTAGTCAAGGAGACCCTCAAGCCCAGAAGTGCAAGCCGGTCCACCACCAGAGACACGGCGATTGTGGCCAGCCGCGCCGCCTCCTCAAAAGACCCGCCCCGGGCAGCGACGAAAGTGTCGTCCGCATAACCTATAACCTCCGCTCCGGGAGGAACCGGCCCCCGAAGGAGCCAATCATATCCAATGTTCCACAGGGTCGGACCCAAAACCGACCCCTGTGGAACTCCGCACGTCATTCGGCGCGCATATTTTCGTCCGTCTCGGCTCTCCCACACTATCTCCCTGTCCTGGAGGTATGCCCCCAACAGCTTCCGGAGGTAGAGGGGCACCCCATGGTACCGGAGTGCCTCCATGATCGTCTCAAACGGAATACTGTTGAAGGCGTTTGCCACATCCAAAGATACCCCCAGGACGACATCTCCAGCCGCAACCGCTCGTTTGCTGGACTCCTTCAGGGCTGTTAAGGCGTCTAAGGTGGACCGCCCTGCCCTAAATCCGTACTGGGCCTCCGAAAGCTGGGGCCCAACCGTCTCCAAGTGCTGGACGAGACGAGATGCGATGATCTTCTCCAGCAACTTGCCCGTCTCGTCCAGCAAAACAATTGGCCTGTACGCCGAGGGGGAATCAGGTGGTCGATCTCCCCCTTTCGGGAGTAGGCACAAGCGTCCGACCTTCCATTGTTTCGGGAACTCTCCTCTTCTGATACATGCGTTGAAGAGTCCCCGAAGCTGCTCTCCCAGGTGTTTAAGAGCGAGTGCTAACACTCGTCCCGGGACGCCGTCAGGCCCCGGAGCCGTTTTCCTGCCACGAAGGCGGTCCAGGGCCAGCTCCATCTCTCCCTCGGAGATGAGGGGGGGAGTCTCTTCCTCCGTGGGCTCCGGAGTAGGAGGAGCCATCACCGGGGGCGTGAGTCCCGGCGAATCGGGGAACAGTTCGCCCACTACCCTGCCGAGGAGATCCGGCTGTAGGGTCTCCGTTAACGGGGCGCCGAAATTCCGTAGTTTCTTCCGGGCTGCACGGTAGGGACGCCCCCACGGGTCCCTATCTAGGTCCGCCAGGATCTCCTCTAGGGCGGCCGATTTGGCTTGGCTTATGGCCAGTTGTAAAGCTCGCTTGGCAGCTCCATACTGCTCCCGCAATTCCGCCAGTTCGGCATCGGCTCCCTCCCGGTCCGGAGCTCGCCGGTTGCGTGTCCGACATCGGGCGTGCGCTCTTCGGGCTCCGTTGGCTGATCTTCGTAGCTCGGCAATCTCTGGCGTCCACCAGTACACGGACTTGCGTGCTGGTCGACGTCGCGCCCTCGGCATGGCCGAATCACACACCTCAGTGAGGATGGTGTGCATCCGGCCGGCCAACACCTCCGTGTCAGCTCCCTCCTCCGGCCTGGGGGCGAACCATCGGTGAACGATGGCCGCCTCCTCCGCCAGCTCCTTATCGAGCCGGCTTATGACCCACCTTGGAAAGGTGCTGGTGGGGCTCTGTCCATTCGCCGTCCCTCCCGGAGAGTGGGAGACCTCAAACCGGACATAGAGGTGGTCCGAGAGGGTCTCAACCCCTTCTTCGACCCTCCATCCAACCACTCTGCGCGCGACCACAGGACTGGCAAACGACAGGTCGACAACAGACCCCCCGTTATGCCGCACGCAGGTGTGGGCTGTCCCCATGTTGAGCAGGGACAGCCCGGAGAGGAGCCCCCAGACTTGGACTGCCTCCCCCCTCCCGTCCGTGACGGGGCAACCCCACGCTCGGGACTTCGCGTTAAAGTCGCCGAGGACTACGATGGGCCCCGGCGACCGGCGAGACACAGCCGCCCTGACAGAGTCCAGGAATATCTCGAACTCTGCCAGGGAGCGGTTGGGGGAGAAGTATACCCCAATAATGGTGTATTCCCCCCAGCTGACTACGACATAGCCCGCCCCCTTTTCAATGACAACGAGAGGGGGGCCAACGCCCATCCGGACCACCACCGCCACTGAACTATCGAGGTCCCCGGCCCAGTTAGAGTGGAGGGGGACGAAGTATGGCTCACAAGCCACCGCCACATGCACCTGCCACTGCGCGAGGGACTGAAGGAGAAGATCCTGTGCCCCCGCGCAGTGGTTGAGATTCGTTTGAAGGAAGCTAGCATGTCGATTACAATCCATAATTATTCGGACATGCTAGCCTCCCTGTCTTCCCGCACTGGTCGAGTCGTGGTGGTGGAAGCTCTCCACGCCCCCACGCCCGACCTACCTTTTACCGTGGGGGGGGTACAGAGTCTCCCCCCCATTAAATGTCCGGCCGGTTTTCCGGCCGCGGCGCACACGCTGCACCGCGAGGTTGTGGCCTCACAGGCCGCGGTTTTGTGACCTTCTTCGCCGCACCGGAAACATAGTTTGCTACGGTCGACGGGGGAGGGGCACGTCGGTCTGGTGTGGCCAACTCCCATACATTTGTAGCAGCGGAGAGGCCGCTGCTCCATTAGCCGGACTGTGGCGGAGGTCCATCCAACCAACAGTCTGTTTGCCTCCGACACGATTTTAGCGGCCGTTACCGGGCATTCGACCACGCAGGAGCCCATTCCGTCGGGGCCAGGGGTGATAGGGTGGACCTTGATCTGGTCCACTAGGCATCCTCCAGCTCGAGACACCGCAATGGCCACCTTTTCAGTGGTAGCTGTGTCCCCAAGTCCTAGCACTCTTAGATCTACACATTTGACGGGGACCGCTACGTTGGCAACTCCGTCAAGAGCGACCTTTAGTTTTTCGGCCAGGGCGCTGGCCTTGTCCTGACTTTGGGAGCCTGGGATCTCAATGATCCGGGCCCCTGTGGCGGATCGGCGGAAGTGGACGGACTCTATGCCCAGGTCCGCCGGGTTTACCGCCTCTTCAGCCCGTCCCATAAGCTGGGCATAGGTCACGCCTTTAGCGGCAGCTTCCGCATGTAGTGTGACCAGCACCGCGGCCGTTTTTGGGGAGGTCAATTTCGGCTTGATCGGCTGGGGTTTTTTAGCCGCCTGGGAGGCCGATTTCTGGGCCGCCGTGGAGGGGGAGGACGTTTTCCTCTTCCCCTTACCCTTCTTGACCACTTCCGTCCAAGTGGCCGCTTGGCTCGAGGGACCCGCTACAGGAGCGGTATCCATAGCCTCCGGAGTCGGCGTGACCGCCGGTAGTTCGGGGACCGGGGGATGACTCGGCCCCTTTTTCTTCCCCTTCTTGCCCGACTTGTTCGCGGCGTTAGAGGACTCCGCTGCAGCAGGAGCCGTAGCAGTAACCGGCACCGGCACCGGGGTACCAACTGACCCCACCGGGGTACCAACTGACCCAACCGGGGTCCTGTCCGCCCTAAGAGGCGGACGAATCCTCGTCTCCGGGAGGAGGCGCTCCTCGATGCCCTCAAACCGGGCATTGATCATGGTCCCGACCGAGGCGATGATTGAACGCCTAAATTCTTCCAACAGCTCCCCCATGCCGGGCATAGTATTCGGGGCTGCTGGGGCAGGCGGTGGGCAGGTTGCCCTTGCGGCGGGGGGGGCAGCGTTACCCTGCTCCAGCTCTCGTAGAAGGGATTTTCGCTCCGCTTTCAAAGCGTCGTTCTCCCTACGCAGGCGAGCGAACTCCACTCGGATACGACGCACTTCGTCCGACATCGTCCGGTCCGCCAGGGCCTCCACGATGTCCAGGAGACCCGTTGCCGCCACGTTGAGGGTCTTCTGGTAACCCCCCTTCAGGTTTCTTGAGGTGCGAACTACCTCAAAGATTGCCGCTACGCTTTCCCCAGCCCGGGCCCTCAGCTGCTCGGCATCCAGCAAATGCGGTACTTCCACAGCCAATCTCTCAGGTCCCTCTTCCGGGTCAAAGATGGGCGCCGGGGGTCCCATTGTTTTACGGGACGAACTCGACCGACTCCTGGTAGAAGGAGCACCCGAAGTGGTCCTTCCGCGCCTAGCCACCGGCTCACGTGGAGCAGTGCGGTCCTCGGTCTCAGTTTCTGAGCCCGAAATTTCAGACCCGAGCACCGAGGGCGTTCGGTGTCTTTTACGGTGGGCACCGTCGCCCGAAGCCAAAAAATCATCAACTCCGACTGGGAGTCGCTCCAGCACCACAACGGGAGTAAGGGGCCTGGAACCCCCTCCTCCGATAACCGACGAGGGTCGCGCAACACTGGGCGTGCGACGACCCTCCACCACTGCGCAGTCAAAGCTGCCGGGCTTTTTGCCCCCGATCTCCTCCTCACTGTTGGGCTTCTCGCCCCTCCCACTGTTAACTTCGTTTAGGTTTTTGTTTTGATTAATGAATTCCATAGAGAGTCCCACGAGTATGGGGGAAATAAACCGTCCACCCAGGCAGAGCCCCCTGTACCTGGGTAACCCTATTACACGGTGAGGTCGGGCAGGTTTCACCGGATCTTACAAACTAACTTTTTTTAGTGAGGTTAAGTCCTCTTGGCCCGGCCAATTAAGGCAAGGCCCTCGGTCCCAGCAGTGGCCGCGAGACGTGACCACGACACCTCCGCTGGGATAACGAGTTTGAGGGCGGTGACCGAAGTCTGCCCTCCCGGAGACGATACCGAAACCGGGAGAGCCCGCCCTCCCACCGACGGATCACCCGTCCCTCCTCCGTCGCCTGTGCCCTCTGCAAGCAGAGGGACACGCACAGTGATTTTTTATAGAGGTTTTCTTCCTCGCGACCGCTGTCTCCCCGACCTCCGACAAGCAGCCCCCGATCCTGACCCAAAAGTTGAGCCAGGCTTGCGGTTTGGGTCCGCCGAGAACAGTACTCAGCGGACACCCCCACCCCGGGCAGGACATGAAAGTCCGCCCCCCCATGGTTTTTTATAGAGGTTTTCCTTCCTCTCTCGTGCAGTGGCGCTCGCGCACCACCACACGGTGTGAAGGGACCTGGTTCTGAGCCTGAAGGCCTCAGAACGAAACGGTCCCTTCGGGTCTGTCTTGGCTTCGCTAATGCTACTGAGCCCCCTCACCACGACAAGGTGCAGACCCACGAGGGGGTAAATGTGGAACGCTTCACGATTTTGCGTGTCATCCTTGCGCAGGGGCCATGCTAATCTTCTCTGTATCGTTCCAATTTTAGTATATGTACTGCCGAAGCAAGTACAAAAATGTGGAACGCTTCACGATTTTGCGTGTCATCCTTGCGCAGGGGCCATGCTAATCTTCTCTGTATCGTTCCAATTTTAGTATATGTACTGCCGAAGCAAGTACAAAAATGTGGAACGCTTCACGATTTTGCGTGTCATCCTTGCGCAGGGGCCATGCTAATCTTCTCTGTATCGTTCCAATTTTAGTATATGTACTGCCGAAGCAAGTACAAAATGTGGAACGCTTCACGATTTTGCGTGTCATCCTTGCGCAGGGGCCATGCTAATCTTCTCTGTATCGTTCCAATTTTAGTATATGTACTGCCGAAGCAAGTACAACCTAACCTTTTTTTTTTTTTTTTTTTGCGTCAGGAAAATGCATTACTGCATGTCCCGCCCCAGGGAGGAAAGCGGGGGTCTGTCGGGCTCTCCCGCCGGCAAGGCGTTCCGGCTAACATGGGCATACCGACTAAAAACCTGACGGTGTTCCTTCTACAGTCACCATAACGTGGCCAGGACGCGGTACCTCCAATCGGATACTCCGCGTCCCAGCCGGTGACGGCCCGCTTTGGATGCGGGCCCTACTTCGAGCGGGGGCGGACTTGAGGATTGTCCCCCCCTAGCTCTCCACTTCACGGGGGTGCGCCAGGAACACACAGCGCACTCCCCACCTCTCGGACCTGTTCCCTGTCCAGGCGACGGAGCGTTCCGCCTCCGCCGCCCACAGGTCCGCGTCACGGGGGCCGGAGATCATCCCGGCGCCTACGACGCCCAGTGCGTCTTGCGCGGGAAGGGAGGGGAGCGTTGATTTCCCGCTCCCGTTCCGCCGCCTCTTTGAGGGAAATGACCTCTTCACAGAATGAGGCGACGGCCGACCACGCTGCCTCGCTCCCGACCATGGACAGAACCACAGCCGAGAGCGAGAGGTCGCTCCCGACCACCCCGGTCAATTGACGGCGCTGCGACGACCACGCCTGGCAATGTGCCAGCGTATGCAGCGCCGTATCGGGGCAGTCACCACAATGATGGCACCTGGGCGTCTGCTCGCGGCCTATGCGACACAGGTACTTGCCGAAACAACCATGTCCGGTCAAGACCTGCGTCAGCCGATATGTGAGCGCGCCGTGCCCTCTCTCCAGCCACTCCGTGACCGCCGGCCGCACGGCCTCGATGGTTATGAGGCCGGCGCTGGGGTCTTCCAGTCGTCGCTTCCACGCCGCCAGGACATCTTGGCGGAGCTCTGCTCTCCGCGCCTCGATTTCTTGAGGCGCTGGCAGTGAGCCTCCGCCTCGGGCCTCCTCGCGCCATGTATAGAGTGACGCGAGGGCCCCCGCGTCCAAGTCCCACGGCGGCGTTCCGGCCAGTAGGCACGCCACTTCAAAGGAGATCGTGCGGTAGCCTCTCACGGCCCTGACGGCCATCACCCGCTGCGGACGTCGCAGGGCGGCGATGTTTTTGGCCGACAGGGCATTGGCCCAGATAGGAGAGCCATATAGGGCCATTGACCGCACGATCCCGGCGTACAGCCGTCGGCAGGTGTTGTTTGGCCCCCCGAGGTTTGGCAGCAGGCGAGATAGTGCGCCCGCCGCACCTACGAGTTTGGGGGCCAGCCGACTGAAATGGGCTGTGAAGTCCCATCGGCCGTCGAGAGTCAGTCCGAGATACCTTATCGACGGTGCGATGCCGATGGTGACTCCGCCTACTATAATGCTGGATCCGGGTGGAGGGCGGCGTCGGGGCCCATGGAAAAATAGGGCCTCCGACTTTTCCAGTGCCACCTCCAGACCCAGCCGCCGGATGCGAGCGACGACTTGTGCGACCCCAGCTGTGGCCAGCACCTCCGCGTCGCGGTGCGTCTTCCCCCGGGCTGTTACCAACGTGTCGTCGGCATAGCAGAATATGCCGACGCCCGGCGGGAGCGCACCGCGCAGAACGAAGTCGTAGCCTACGTTCCACAGGAGAGGGCCTAGAACCGACCCCTGTGGAACCCCACACGAGACCTAACACACTACAACCTAACCTAACCTAACCTAACCTAACCTAACCTAACCTAACCTAACCTAACCTAACCTAACCTAACCTAACCTAACCTAACCTAACCTAACCATCCTTTACACAGGTCGCTTGTCACACCTACTTGGCGTCGGAATCACACTGCTTAGAAGTCGGATCTTTAACCTTAAATTATTTGGTGCCGTACGTACCTTATGGGATTTATAAAGAAGAATTACTAATTGATTGGTTTCCAGATTCTGATGCGGATGTGGATTGGATGCGGATGTGGATTGGATGCGGATGACTTCATATACCGCAGTGGATTTATATTGGGTCATTTTTTACGATTTCGGTAAGTTCGGATGCGGTTTCTGTTTCGGATCAAATTATAGGTCTTATTTTTCTTATACTTCAGATTTTATTATAATTGCATTGATTCATTTCGTTAATTTTTTTTTTTTTTTTTTTTTTTTTTTTTTTTTTCGTTCATTTCATTCATTTCATTCATTTCGTTAATTTCGTTCAGTTCGTTAATTTCGTTAATTTCGTTCATTTCTTTCATGTCTTTCATTTCGTTCATTTCGTTCATTTCATTCAGTTCGTTCATTTCGTTCATTTCCTTCCATTTCGTTCATTTCTTTCATATCGTTCATTTCGTTCATTTCGTTCATTTCATTCAGTTCGTTCATTTCGTTCATTTCCTTCCATTTCCTTCCATTTCGTTCATTTCTTTCATATCGTTCATTTCGTTCATTTCGTTCATTTCGGTCATTTTGTTCATTTCGTTCATTTCGTTCATTTTGTTCATTTTGTTCATTTCGTGCATTTCGTAGCTTCGGTAGCTCCATGCTGCACGTCTCCGACTGCACATACATATACACACTAGTACTAGGCGCTCGACTCCGGCATACATCAGAGTTTATTCTTCATTGTGAAATCTACCAGGAAAATTCTACTATGTGACGACTCCGTAACGAGATCTACCAGGAAATGTCTACCATGTGACGTCATTTTTTTTTTTTTATTTTTTTTTTTTTATTTATTTTTTTTTTTTTATTTTTTTTTTTTTATTTTTTTTTTTTTTTGAAATCTACCATGTGACGTGATAATCAAGAAATCTACCAAGAAAATTCTACCATTTGACGTCATCATCAAGAAATCTACCAGGAAAATTCTACCATTTGACGTCTCCCTCAAGAAATCTACCAGGAAAATTCTACCATTTGACGTCTCCCTCAAGAAATCTACCAGGAAATTTCTACCATTTGACGTCTCCCTCAAGAAATCTACCAGGAAATTTCTACCATTTGACGTCTCCCTCAAGAAATCAACCAGGAAAATTCTACCATTTGACGTCATCATCAAGAAATCTACCAGGGGAATTCTACCATTTGACGTCGCCCTCAAGAAATCAACCAGGAAAATTCTACCATTTGACGTCTCCTTCAAGAAATCAACCAGGAAAATTCTACCATTTGACGTCATCATCTAGAAATCAACCAGGATAATTCTACCATATGACGTCATCATCAAGAAATCAACTAGGAAAATTCTACCATTAGACGTCTCTCTCAAGAAGTCTACCAGGAAAATTCAACCATTTGACGTCGTTGATGTTTTCAGGGAGATGTTATAAGATTTCAGGGAGATGTTATAAGATTTCAAGAAGTCATTGTGTTATTTTAGGGAGTCATAATATCATTTCAGGGAGATTTTATAAGATTTCAGGGAGATGCACTAAGATTTAGGGAGATGTTATAAGATTTCAAGAAGTCATTGTGTTATTTCAGGGAGTCATAATATCGTTTTAGGGAGATGTTATAAGATTTCAGGGAGATGTTATAAGATTTCAGGGAGATGTTATAAGATTTCAAGAAGTCATTGTGTTATTTCAGGGAGTCATAATATCATTTCAGGGAGATTTTATAAGATTTCAGGGAGATGAACTAAGATTTAGGGAGATGTTATAAGATTTCAAGAAGTCATTGTGTTATTTCAGGGAGTCATAATATCGTTTTAGGGAGATGTTATAAGATTTCAGGGAGATGTTATAAGATTTCAGGGAGATGTTATAAGATTTCAAGAAGTCATTGTGTTATTTCAGGGAGTCATAATATCGTTTTAGGGAGATGTTATAAGATTTCAGGGAGATGTTATAAGATTTCAGGGAGATGTTATAAGATTTCAGGGAGATGAAATAAGATTTTAGGGAGATTTTATAAGTTTTCAGGAAGACAATATGTTATTTCAGGGAGTCATAATATCGTTTTAGGGAGATGTTATAAGATTTCAGGGAGATGTTATGAGTTTTCAGGGAGATGTTATAAGATTTCAGGGAGATGAAATAAGATTTAAGGGAGATGTTATAAGATTTCAAGAAGTCATTGTGTTATTTCAGGAAGTCATAATATCGTTTTAGGGAGATTTTATAAGATTTCAGGGAGATGTTATAAGATTTCAGGGAGATTTTATAAGATTTCAGGGAGATGTAATAAGATTTCAGGAAGAAATTATGTAATTTCAGAGAGTCATAATATCATTTCTAGGAGATTTTATAAGATCTCAGGGAGATGTTATGTAATTACATACTTCATTTCATTTGTTTGATTCGTTTCATACATTCGTTTCATTCAAATTAACATTCGGAAACGCTCAGTTCAAATACCACTATGCGGTCACCCATCTATAGAAAGACCGCGACGACGGTTGCTTAGCCCACAGATTGTTTTCGACCGGTATCGATTCGATCGAGTTATCGATATAGGACTTGTTTATAGGTGCATAAGGTTCACTATTGATTGCTACGTTGTGTGGTTGAGTGAAACACGTCTTCCCTCTATAACGTATATTGAGACACTGATTTTATAAAACGTTAGTTTAAAGTAATAGATAGGCGTAAACATCCCGCCCACCAAAACAAACTGTTTTATAACAATAAACATAAAATTTAACATCAATTTAGAACCAGTGGACTGTATATAATTCAAAAATTTCTTTTTAATTAATTGTGTTAAACAAATTTTAATATAATGACACATGCAATCTTTAATTTACTTAAGTGCAACATATTGTATTTACTCTTTAGGCAAGAATATAAGTTTTGACAACGGTCTCTTCAGTTCGTGATTTCCCTTACATTGCACAGTAACAACGCGAACCAAATTATCCGCTCCAGGATGGAGAAGCTTTATGCGACCTAATAACCATTTATTAGGTGGTAAATCATCCTCCTTAATTATTACAATATCGCCAAGACTTGGAGACGGAACCTTTGATTTCCATTTGTATCTCTGCTGGAGAGTGTTAAGGTATTCCGATTGCCATCGCCGCCAAAAGGTTTGCGTCATTTGTTGTATGATTTGCCATCTTGTCAGTAAACTAATCTTCGCCTCTTTGTAATCTACATCTGGAACACTAATAAGCGGTTCTCCCACTAAGAAATGTCCAGGTGTGAGCGGCGTTAATGTCTCAAACGTGTCACTAAGTTGACAAAGTGGACGCGAGTTGAGACTTGCCTCTATTTGAGCCAGTAGTGTTGTCATTTCTTCATAAGTTAGTTTTATGCCTTGGTTCATTCTGGTCAGGTGTCTTTTGGCGGATTGTACTCCAGCCTCCCATAAACCACCATAGTTTGGCATACGCGGCGGAATAAAGTGCCAAGTCGTGCCGTCATTTGCCAAAAGTTGAGCTATTTCCTTTGTTATGTTGGCTTGTCCCGCAGTAAACAGTTCTCTTAGTTCCTTAGCGGCCCCAACAAAGTTGGTGCCGTTGTCGCTCCACAAGTGAAGACACGGTCCTCTTCGAGCAATGAATCGTCTGAATGCGGCGATAAATCCTTGGGCTGTAAGGTCGGTGACAGCTTCTAAGTGTAGTGCTTTGGTGGACATGCAGACAAAGAGGCATATATAACCTTTAACGGTCTGGTGACCTCGACCCTTAGATGTCCTTATCTGTACCGGTCCCGCGTAATCAACGCCGCTGTTACGAAAAGCTCTGCAAGGATTTACTCTCTCAGCTGGTAGTTGTCCCATCATTTGATTATTCGTCTTCGCCTTGTCTATAATACAAATTTTACATGTTCGAGTACATTTTCTTACTGCGGACTTCATGCCAATGATCCAATATTTACTGCGAAGATAATTCATCATCATCAGATTGCCACCATGACAGGTTCTGATGTGTGCTTCTGCAATTAACAGCCTTGCAATGTGAACATCCTTTGGTATTATTGTAGGATATTTTGTTGTGTCAGGTAATATAGCATTTTGTAATCTGCCACCAACTTTTAGAATACCCCTTTCATCCAAAAAGGGTGCTAATGTAATAAGTGAGCTCTTAGCACTGACCCTTCCTTTATTCTTAATATCTTCTATTTCTTTAGCATAAACTAGACTCTGATAATATTTTATGCATATTACTAAAATTGTCTCCATTTCTTCTACAGTTAAATGATCTTTTGATTGCTCCTTATTTCTCGTGTGTAAAACTCTTCTGCAATAAGCCAATACTCTTTTCATTCTCGATAGGGTTGAAAATCTTTCCCACAGAGGTGCATCTTTCTGGTAAGTATGGGTGTGAACTGATAGTTTCATTTCCAGCTCTGTTGCAGGGACGTCTGTTGTTAAATTGATGATCTCTCGATTGGTTAACCATTTGGGACCTTGCCACCACATTTCTAGGTGTGCCAAATCTTTTGCCTTAACTCCTCTTGTTGCTATATCTGCTGGGTTTTCGGTTGTAGTCACGTGACTCCATCTATTACCTTCCAGGTTTCTTTGAATATCTGCGATCCTGTTTCCTACAAAAGTGCGCCATCGATTGGGACTAGACTGTAACCATGACAAGACTACCATTGAGTCTGTGTAAGCATAAATATTGTTCACAGGTATTTTCAAAACATCGGCCACGTCCTTTATTAGATCAGCTAACAATACTGCGGCGCACAACTCTAATCTGGGTATAGTTAGTTGTTTTACAGGTGCTACCTTTGTGCGACATGCTATCATGACTACATGGACTTTGTTATATTCATCAATTACTCGGAGGTAAGTCACAGCTGCATATGAAGTTGATGAGGCATCTGAGAAACCGTGAATCTGGATTTCTTTGCATCGGGCAGTGATATGAAACCAACGTGGAACTTCAATGGCTTGCAGGTAAGACAGATCTTTTCTATATTTTATCCATTCTTCTGCGATATTTACAGGTACTTCACTATCCCATCCGAGCTTACCAAGCCACAGTTTCTGTATCATAACCTTGGCTACGATGACTACCGGCGATAACCATCCAAACGGATCGAACAAGCGAGCAACGTCAGAGAGGATAGATCTTTTCGTTATTGGATATCTCAATTCAGGTAAGTTAACTGTTACTTTAAATGTGTCATCTTTTCTGTTCCATTTCACACCTAAGATTTTAATTATTTTATCTAGTTTTATTTCCAAGGTATCTGTAGTATTTTCTTTAGCTTGTAGATAATCTAATACTTCTTCTGAATTGCTTGACCATTTTTGCATGACAAATCCTCCCTTTTCAAGAATAACCTTTAGATCACTACACAGTTTTTTAGCTTCTTCGACTCCTTCAAGAGAAACCATGAGATCATCCATATAAAAACAATGCTTTATTGCAGCAGAAGCTTCTGGATATTGCTGACCTTCATCATCAGAAAGTTGGTTGAGTGTTCTAACAGCTAGAAATGGAGCTGCAGCGGTACCGAACGTGACTCTTTTCAACCTGAAACTACATATGTCTTCGTTTACTTCATTACGCCAAACTATGTGTTGTAATTTTGTATGTTCTTCAGCAACCCTTATCATTCGGTACATTTTGACAATGTCTCCTATCACACAAATCTTATGCTTTCTCCAATTAATTATAAGGCTACGCAGATCAGGTTGCAATATGGGTCCTACTAACATGTTGTCATTGAGTGAACAGCCTCCTGTGCCTTTAGCAGATGCATCGAAGACGACTCGTAACCTTGTGGTGTCTTTATCATCTCTGATTACGGCATGGTGTGGTAAGTAATTAGCTTCTTCATCTATGTCCTCACATTTTTGTAGGTGTCCCATATCCAAATACTCATCAATCACCATTTTGTACTGTCTTTTAAACTCTTCATTTCTCTGAAATTTATTTTCTAATTGTTGAAATCGCCTTAATGCCATTTGTTTTGTGTCTCCAATGTTTTGCATAGTTTCTTCTAACGTTTGTTTCAATGGTAATTGCACTATATATCTACCGTCTTCATCTCTAACTGTTGTATTTTTGTATTGTGATTCACATTCTTCTTCTTCTCTAGTCAGTATCCTCCTTTTGGTGTACGAATCCGTTTCTATTTCCCAAAACCTTTTTAGTATGTTATCATCTTCTGAAATCATTCTTGTAACGTGTAGTGTGATAATCTTATGTTCGTTACTCAATGATATGTCTTCCTTTTGACCCGAGAGGATCCACCCCAAACATGTATTTTGGGCCACTATGCCATCTGGCATTCTCATCAAGCCAACATCTATTATTTTACTAAAGACATCGGCACCAAGCAAGATATCAATCCTACTCGGCGTGTTGTACATAGGGTCCGCTAATTTTATAGTTTGAAGCTGTGGCCAGTTCATCGTGATTGTTTGTGCAGGTAACCTTTTCGACAAAGTTTTCATGACATAAGCCTTCGTCCGAAATATTTCGTTGCTATCAAAGCGCGATGAAACTGCTAGTTCTACTAAGTGTTTTATAGGTATTTGAGATTCTTCTCCTATCCCAGAGACGACACCGTTGATGCATGTCTTCTTCAATCGCAACAGTTCAACTACTCTTGCTGATACCAGTGAAGCCTCCGATCCCTGGTCAATCAAAGCACGAAGCAGGTGTGTATTTCCGTTACTCGCTTTAACTGCTATTTGTGCTGTGGCTAGCAATATTTGATGACCGGGTTGTTCTCTTGAGAAGTGTGCGGTTGTGATTCGTTGTTCTAGTTGTGATTGTTTATCTTCTGACTGACTTGTTTCTTTAGTTCGATGTAAAAGGGAATGGTGTTTTCTTCTGCAAACTCGGCATGACGTCTTTTGTTTACAATTGTACACTGTATGGTTTGGAACAAGACAATTAAAACAAAGATTGCTTTTCTTCACAAGTTCGTAGCGTTCTTCTACCGGCTTACTAGCAAACTCTTTACAATGATAGATGAAATGTTTATCATTGCAATAAGCGCATAAAGGCTGTAAATGTTCACTGCTATGCGTTGATGCCTTTTTGGGTGCGTCATCCTTTAACGCAACGTGAAATGATTTATGGCCTTGTGTCTTCTCTCTTACAGAATTTGCATTCGGTGTGACAAGCTCAAGCGTTCGAAACTTTGACTCAAGAAATCTTCTTAACTCGTCCCACGTAGACAGCTCATCACTGTTTTGTTTATAGGCCTGTTCTTCCCATTCCTTTAACGACTCTGGGTCCAATTTCTGTGATATTAGAAATACTATTAAGGAATCCCAAGAGGTAGTACAAACATTCATATTGTTCAAGCTATTCAAACATTCCATTGTTGTGTCGAGTAAAGCCTTAATGTGGTTAGCCGTCTGATTTGTAATTCTTTTCTGACTAAATAGTCTTCGTAAAAGAGAATTCACTATCATCTTCTTATTCCCAAAACGTGCTTGTAATAGGCCCCACGCGTGAGCATAGTTGTTTTCTGTTATTTGTATATGCCTTAATAACGCTTCAGCCTCACCAGAAACGCTCGTCTTCAGATAGTGTAGTTTTTGCACATCGCTTATGGTAGTGTTATGTACTAGGGCAGTAAACAAATCCTTGAACGTAGGCCACTCGTCATATTTGCCTGAGAACTTCGGAATCTGTATGCGTGGTAACTTTGCAAACGGTAATTGACCACCTTGTGACGTTGTTGACATGTTTACAGCCTCAGCCATCTTCTGTTGCGACTCCAGGCTTGATATAAGGTCGACTAAATCACCCCGTAAACATAGATACATGTCCTCGTACGTGTAATATTCCTCGTGAAGAAAATATGTTAAAACACCTCTCTGTTCCCTCGGTGTGCACTTCGTAAGGTTATAGTGAGCTTGTTTGAAGGTTTCCCAGTATTCTTCGATACATTTGAGTCTTGTTTTAACATAACCTTCTGTTAAGCGCTGCTTTGGGCATTTCTTAAGGTTAGTTTGAGCCTTTTGAATCATAC
The DNA here is from genome assembly GCF_050436995.1 of Anticarsia gemmatalis. Classification (NCBI taxonomy): domain Eukaryota; kingdom Metazoa; phylum Arthropoda; class Insecta; order Lepidoptera; family Erebidae; genus Anticarsia; species Anticarsia gemmatalis. The sequence continues at coordinate 14,113,760 of NC_134752.1, read as the reverse complement.
TGGCTACATCTTCTAACGTAGATAAATACTTGCTCTGTTCCGAGGTTGGTGACGTCATTTTCAAAACTTTTTGAGTCCAAATTCACATACAAATGCAGTCAATACGATGTTATAATTCACTTTCAAACACTCAGTTTTTATAACTTCATAGTTTTATTAAAGCGATATTCACTAATGACTTGTAAACAAGATGATTCATATCTATTGGAATGCAGTTCTTTTGTATTCGCACGGCCGGGTTCGCGACGCAGTTATCAACAATTAATCCGGTTCGTTTGGACCATGTTTATAGGTGCATAAGGTTCACTATTGATTGCTACGTTGTGTGGTTGAGTGAAACACGTCTTCCCTCTATAACGTATATTGAGACACTGATTTTATAAAACGTTAGTTTAAAGTAATAGATAGGCGTAAACAGGACTAAACAATATATAGATATTTGATAATAGGATATTTTCGCCAAACGATTCACTTCCACGCATTGTATTCGTATAAATACACAATTGTCAAATTTAGCCGCTAAGTCGAAAGTCTGACAACCAGTCATACCTAAGGAAGGAAGTTGACTAGCCATTGCTTGCATTCAGCAACTTGCGGATAACTGATATAAAATCGGTGTATTTGGAATATGAGCTACAGGTACGTCGCGTGGCGCTGTTTCAAGGTATGCATAGACCGGCTAGGAATCGGAGCTTGTGGCGCCGTCACACATCGCTTAGCGTCGATGCGTTGGGAACGGGAGTTAACGGGGGGAGGGGGTGGGGGACGATTAAATGAAAGCACACGTTAGCATTACTCTCAAAGAGTTTATTGATTTTGTTCTTGGAACTGTGACTGAATAAATTCATGAAATCTTATTAATATGTTATGCGGCACGACAGTCATCACATTCATACAAACATCACATTCGTTACATATACCTCTCTATCACATAGACATAGTATTCATAGTTTACATGTTTCATTTATTATCTCCAAAATATATTTATTACTTAACATATTAGTAGAGGATCACAAAATAATGGATAAATCCTACCCGGGCCGGGAGTGCTGCGGGCCGAGCGCTGCGAGCGGCGCGCGGCGCGCGGCGGGCGCACTCCCGGCGCCAGTTAAAGCTTGCATCTTACTCTTAACGTAATGATAGTATCCTAACTTGTACTTCATTTACTACAAATATAAATAAATATTGATGCTTAACGTCTACGGATAGCTATCACGATCTGTTTCTCTTTGTTTAGTCCCTACTCGTCCTCGCGCTCGTCGCTGCGACCTACACTTATACCGACTGACTGCACTGACACCGCGTCAGTGTGCGGGATCACAGCGCGCACAGCCATAGGCTCTCAGACTCAATCGTCTACAAAATATATACGTATCTCTATGTATGTACACGACAAGATAGTTTTACATCGACGCGGCCCGCGCCGATGGACCAGCGGCTGGCTCCGAAGGGAAACGTATTTACACTTCGCTACTATCTACAGTATACATATAATTTTAATTGTTACTTATATAATAATAACGTCTCATTTACCTAAATATCACACTCCGTCAAGTCAATCTCAAAAAATATCGTCTCGCGGTAAGGTACGGCGTATCACAAGTTGCGTTCACGTAGCGTTACACGTAGCGTTAGAGTGGTGAGGCGCTGTGTGTCGGGCGCGCAGTTAGGCGCCGGAGAGCGGCGGCGGCGGCTGCTGCTTGGTGGGCTCGAGGCGCTCGTCGGCGGCCAGCAGGCGGTCCAGCTCCTCGTCCTCGTAGAACACGACGAAGTGCTCGGGCTTGGCCACGGCCTCGAACAGCGAGCACACGGACGGCTTCACGTTGTAGAAGTAGAGCGGCTGGCGGCGCGCGTGGAAGTCGCTCGTCAGCTGCTCGATGCTCTTGGCGGCCGTGTAGTCGGCGCTGTAGATGTGCGTGCACTCGATCACCACGGGCACGGAGCTGCTGGCCGCGAACTTGGTCACCAGCCGCCGCACGTAGTCCACGGACGGGAACATGAGGCAGCGGTCCGGCGTGATCATCAGGTACTCCACGCCGTGCTCCGTCTTCAGCATCTCCACGGAGAGCTTGGGCCGCGCCGCGTGGTACAGGATGAAGATGATGTTCACGATCACTCCCGTCAGGATGCCCAGCTCGATGGGCAGCGTCAGGCACAGCAGGAACGTGCCCACGCCCGGGATCAGATCCAGTTCTGAACAAATTATTTATACATACTTTAGCTTGTTACGACTTCATTCAAAATTATATATACTGATACTAAACGTTGCCGAACTTGTTATAAATAGTTCAAATGTTTGACTGTAGAAAAAAAAAAATAGGAAAAATTATATCAATTCGCAAAAATACTCACTCTTGGCTCGCCACATCGGTTTAATAACGTTGTACTCGACCATGAACAAGATGGCTGAAACAATGACTGCGGCCAGCGCCGCCTTCGGTATATACTCGAAGTACTGCGTGAAGAACTGCAGCGCCAGGATGACCATCACACCTGTCGAACAAAACACGGCGTCAGTGTACGCAGTAGTACACAGTAGTCGTGCGAGAGCTGCACCCAGCTGCACACAGTTGCACACAGTTGCACAGAGCCGCACAGGGCTACACAACACACACACTCAATATAGGATGGACGAGCTCACCGGTGTATAATCCGTTGAAGGTAGTCTTGACGCCGGATCCGTTGGAGACGACGGAGCGCGCGAGCGAGCCGCCGCCCGGATACGCTTGCATGAAGGAGTTGGCGACGCTGGCCACCCCGAGCGCGATCATCTCCTGCGTGGCGTCGATCGTCCTGCCGTCCGAGAAGGCCTTGCAGATGGCGATGTCCTCCAGCAGCACGATGAGAGGGATGACGATGAGGCCCGAGCCGAGCTCCGACACCATGTCGAGGAAGTCGGCCGTGGTGTTGTCGGCGCGCACGTAGCTGAACGGCGGCAGCTGCGGCGACGGCACGCCCGACGGGATCGCTCCTGTCGCATACGAGAGCGGAAGTTAGTACGAGATCGAGACGCGCTCCCACACGTGATCGATGCGTGATCTCGGCCGACACTACTGCTATGTGATCTACGAGTGATTCAGTGACAGATATATAGCGATGGTGTGACGGTCGCTACTCTCTACTCTACTAACCGCTGGGATTATTCTCGGCTGGCATGGCACAAAAAAGAAAAACACGATAAGTCCAGTCATCACACGGAATGATTACGGGGGTTAATGCAGCACTACCGACCCATGAGCCTGACGGGCGACTCTCCCTGCGTGGCCACGAACCAGTAGCCGAGCACGCCGGTGGCCACCACCATGATGGCGTTGCGGCACGTGCTCACGAGCCACAAGCACTTGGTGATCACTTTCTGTCTGGTGGTCGGGCCACCCTCCGCGTTCGCGCCCAGTTTGATCATTCCGATTTTCTGTAAACAAAGACACATTTGATACGTTACCACACAGAATAACACATTGTCCGACAATACGCAATGTATTACGCTCAGCAAATAATGCACAGTTTAACACTTTGTACGTTTATGGTGATTATACTACGCTTCTGTGCTATGAACTTTCAAACAAAATTTAAAAACCATTTAACGCCTTCGTGCCGACACCCTACTCGGTAGGTTCAAAAAGCCCAACTAAGCGAGTTTGTTGGCAGAGAAAGTGTTAATACATAATATCATTAATCATGTCATTGTATTAAACATATTGCAATGAAATTAACGCACCCTTAAGATGAGCAGTAGAGCGATGCACACGAAGCCGAGCACGGGGTCCCACAAGGAGGCGGCGTGCAAGTTGCGGAAGATGGAGATCCACTGCTGCAGGAACGTGGTGCCGGTCACGGAGATCGCGAACAGGTCCTTCACCTGCGACGTGGCGATCATGAGCGCCACGGCCGACGTGAAGCCGGACGACACGGGGCCGGACACGAAGTTGATCAGGAAGCCGAGGCCTAACGCGCCCATCAGCAGTTCTACCAGGCCGGCCAGAAAGTTGAGCAGGATCGCCTTCTCCACCACGCCGCCGGCCACCTGGTACGTGAGCAGCGACGCGATGGCGGTGGGCCCGGCGGGCACGGCGCGGCACCCGCCCAGCACGATGTACACGAAGCAGCCGAGGAACGAGCCGTACAGCCCGTACTGCGGCGGCAGGCCCGCGATGTTGGAGTAGGCCAGCGACTGCGGGATCACCGTGAGCCCCACCGTCAGGCCGGCGATCAGGTCGCCCAGCGCCTGCTCCATGTTGTAGCGCGGCAGCCACGCCGTCACCGGCAGCCGCTTGTTCAGCGTCTTGCGGTTGAAGCGGCGCCGCAGCGTCGCGCGCCACCCGCATCGCGCTTCGCTGTCCGACACTGCGACACATCACACGTACACCGTTATACTCACCATTACACACTACACATACTATGATTACATCATTATATTAAGAGTGCAATGTATGTGATATGAAGAGAGCGCGTGACGTAACCGAGCTAACAATGAACACGCGTGATGGACGCTAGGCGACAGGCGAGACCGCGGTGAACGTGCGCGACCGCGCGACTAACACGGCTGCTGTACCGCTCCCGCGCTGCTGCAAGTTCAGGGGCGACGACACACCTACTTCACACACAACGACATCTCGACACACCCAGCCACTAGCCAGAATATATAGAGGTATTTCTCTGGGAACGCGTTGTGTGTACCACACAGTACTCGTAGACTCGTAGCGAACGAGTGTGTGAGCGCATGGCAGTGACTGGGCGCCGGCGGCATTGTGTTGTGACGCTAGGTGGAGAACGGCGCGTGCGCAGCGCCCCTGAACTTGACCGACCGGCGGCGGCCCCGCGCTCGTGTTTGTTATTCTAATGATGACGGTAGTGTGCGTGCACCGTGCAGCCTTAGGGATGATCGATATATATCGATGTTGAATAAACATCGATGTTTAGCTGGAAAACATCGATGTTTTAACATCGATGTTATGACTTCAATATTATCGTCACATCGATGTTTTATGATGATAAAACATCGATGTTTTATATTCATAAAAAAATAATATAAAGAAAAAATTGGGCGTCATCTAGCGTATTTCGGATGCACTACATTACATGACTGACACTAATTGTCAATAAAATCGGATGATGCCGCATGAATAGTTATTTCATTACATTTCTTGACCGATAAAAAAAAATACTGTCAGTGTCAGGTCTGCCTCAATTCAATGTTCGCGTCAGTCTCAGTCGCAGTCGACAAAAGATACTGGGATTGTTAATATTTTTGTTTAACTTTTGTTATTACAATAAGAATACATCATTTTCATAAATATAATAGACGCTTTCACTTTATTTTTAAAAAAACATCGATGTTTCACAAATATCGATGTTTTTGGTTCGATGTTTATCGTACATCGATACTTTTGGTTCGATGTTAACATCGATGTCAACATCGATGTTTTCTTAATATCGATCATCCCTATGCAGCCTCCACTGTGCGCACTAGACGCACTCTGACGCACTACGCACAGTGACAGAGTGCAGGCTCGTGGCACGTGGCCGGGTGTGTGGGGTGTATAGGGGCGAGTAGATACGGTAGGCACGTAGGTAAGGTACTCACGGATGTAGTCGTTGCTGGCGTGCTTGTCGTCGGGCGGCGGCAGGGAGCCGGACGACGCGTTGTGTTTACGTCTCGGTATCATTCTGCAACCACATACATACCAGTTATATACACAGCGATCATTTAAAACAAGGCATCGGGTCTCTCCCGGGACAATATTAATGTATAATTAAGATCTTAAAAAGAAAGACTATATGGGTACACTAGCGGACCCGACAGACGTTGTCCTGTCTACACGTTAATAATAAATTAAAAATTAAATTAAAAAAACATTGACCAGCGGACAAAATTGTGAATCTAAACCATTCTCAGATCCCCTTGAACACACACAAAAAATTCATCAAAATCGTTTCAGTCGTTTAAGAGAAGTTCAGTGACATACACACTTACAGAAGAATTATATATATAAAGATTTACTTGCTGTAATAAATAACTGGCACAGGTAAAAAATTATGCAGGAGTCATGAAGTCATGTGCAAGGTGCCAGTGAGTAGTGAGCAGTGTGGTGGCAGCGACGCGGACACACGGGCGGGCTGGGGCGAGTGTTGTGAGTGTTGTCACTGACAGGCACTGACAAACATCCTCGCAGCATATAGACAGTACAATGATGCAGCATGAAGGATACACACGAACGTTACGAGCTTGTTACTCTTTCCCTCAAGGACTGTTTTAAACCTGCCTAACACAAGATTTTGATGAAGACGAAGTCGCGTCTGTCTTTTGAGTGGTTCGGCTAGTGTGTGTCTATAAGATTGTGTACCAACCGGCACTCGGCACACGGGACAATCTGACTGTTAATAAATACATAATACATGAATACACTATTACAATTCAACGATATTGATAGTGGTATAATATAAATAAATAGGTGTACATAATAAACAGTATGGTAAGACGGCGGAGCACGTGACGATGACGTCGCCCCGCCTTGCTGTGTGTGTGTGTGTGTCGCTCACTGTGCGCGCGTGCGTGTGTGCGCGGAACACCACCAACACTAACACCAAGTACTCGTGTATTACTGCATTAGCAAATCACTGATTATAATCAAGAAGTTAATTGGTGTATTGCAAACAGCAATATCTTCCATGCACCTACTCGGCTACGCTCTGATCAGTATGAAACTAGCTAAGTTCAGAACTTAGCTGTAGGTCCCTACATTTGTAATATGTGCTTGCTTCGTTGGAAATTTGTTAACAGTAAAACTCAGCTACGATTGATACCTATTGTATGGTTGAGCTCGCTAAGACGTATATCGCCAGTGCTGCAGTACATCGGCAGACTCATTATATGTACGCCTACGTGGAGATGTGCACTAGTGAGCAGTGGTGAGCAGTGGTGAGCACCAGTCACTGCCAGCTTTCAGTTACGAGGTAACTACATGCAGTACACTACTCCGCTGCACTGCGCGGCGTTGAACAACGCGAGCGAGACGTAATGAATACGATAGATCTGTATTTAGTGGAAATTAATTCAAGTGGAAAGACACCGAGTAATTACTATTTTAAATGGTTTTCTACGAATTGTTCAAATGTTAAAAATTATTCATTTATTATTCGATCGTAATCACAGAATCAGCTCGAACGCTAGTCTAATTGCAATTTTACGCAATGCACAACTGCTCACGGAGTAATGTGTGCAGTTGTGTGCAGTGTGAGTGTGAGTGTGTGCACTGTGCGCAGAAGAGGCGGTGCAGCTGCAGAGCTGCGCACGCGACGCGAGATGAGTGAGTCGCACAGACTCGCACAGTGACGCAGACGGACACTCGGCGGCGACCGCAGGAGTACCTGGCGACTGTGAGTCTGCAAGTTCTGCCAGTGACGCGCAATGACGACATTGGACAACACGACAGATGGACAGACTATCATTAATTTTACAGTCATTTGTAGAGCTATTCAAACGTGGTAATTGTAAGTTAATATCAAGTGTCAATTCGTTGCATCAAATTGATCATTCCCTTGAGTCGATCGATATTTTGTAACGGCGATATTCACAGATCATAATAATATATTACTATGATCTGTTCAACGCTGTGGATCTTTGACATTGAACTTAGCATGAAGTCTGCTATCTCAAGTAGCGTCCTAATCTTATCGTGAACAGACTGAACAGTCAATTCGGCTGTGACAGTACTTACTTATCAGATTTGTGACAACTATAGTGTAATGCGAGAGTCCGAGAGAGTCAATGTACTCACGAAATGGACAAATGAACAGTATTCCTGGTACACACACGCACACATGCACACAACTGAGTACCCGCGAGACGTTGACGAATCCATTACAAAATATACACGTACACTAGATTAGCACGAGCGATAACAACAATAAACAACTAAACGAAACAGGTTCACTATCTAAATAATACAATATAATATGTACTTGATACATTTCATCCGAGCAACCTCCAACTGCGACGAGTGTCCCACTTCACCGACGCACACATGTGCACCCGCCGCACTCACACATACATACAATCAAATCCAAAAATACTAAATATTTGTTTGGTCAGGTGTGTGTGTGTGTGCGAGGCACAGCGTGTGTCATGTAATAATAGTGCTAACGTAACAACCACCGCGGCGCCTCTACGAGCAGCAGTGTCGTACCTGCTGCGCCTGCAGTCTGTGCACCCCCGAGTCTGCGGCACCAGCAGTTCACTAGTTACCACTCACTCATACTTGCACATTGATATCAGCAACTATCGCTCTCTCCAAATGAAGACCAGAAGGTAAGCGGAATTAAAGAGCGGTGACATCTCTTTCTCATTACTTATAGAAATAGAAGATAGTTTTGTTTTAGAAGTGAGTGAAGACGCGAGTCTACATTTCCTAGAATTGAAATGCAATCATCAAGATATTTATTTATTGTATTGCTCGTGTGCCGACAATTATAGCAAGGGGTGGTGGCACCCGGCACAAGTCCACACTGACCGCGCGACTAACGACTGGATTTTTATACGAGTTCGAGATTATTTCTTATGTTTTTAGAAGACTGGTAAAAGAGGAAAGTTATTCATTCTATAGACGATATTAAAACATTTAACAGTAGAACAAACTTAGTAATACAAGCCGTTGCCAAACAGGCCCACAACGGAGGCTGACGGACCAACGTCAACGCAAAGACAGCGACGCGCGCGGGCGACGCATATTGAACACGCCGTAGTAGGTCAGTGAGCAGTCCGACAGAGAGAGGAGTGGCGCTAGCGATATCAGCCGCTATGGGTTCTCCTACAAGTCGTTGGATGTGGCGGGCGCTGGCGCACCAACACTACGCACGAGAGGAGAGCGGCGGACTACCTGCAGCGGTACCTGAGCGCGCGGGACTGCCGCCGCTGAGCAGACACTCACGTGAAAGTAAACAAATACGCACCTATTTGTAGTCGGACGAATCCACTCTCGCGCAACAACGACGTGCCGTATTTGGAGCCGCACGTCGATGAACAACGGTTGCGTTACTCTAATATAATTATATGATTGTTTAGACTAGTTTACGGTTAATTCGTATGAATGAGCGTATTTAACGAAACACATTAGGCACTATTAGGCAGAGACGAGGCGCGCGGCGGGCGCGGGCGCTTTCGCTGCACCTCACAGCGACAAACAATTAACTAATTAACTACAACAATTTAAAGAGGATAATGCGCGAGGAACGCGACCTCACCGCGTGACTCACTCACTCGTTCACCTACAACGCGAACATTTCTGTTCATGTTTCGCATTATCGTCCAAAATCGGAAAATCGGAACACGCATGCAATGATTTTGACAGGCCCACAACGATAGTAAGTTACGACTGGACGCGCTGTCACGTGGCTCACTTCAGTAAGCACTAGTAAGTAATCATAGAAATAGAAAGTTGACAGATAACACACAAATAATAGGTAGGAGGGTAGACGCGGCGGGACACGGCGAGCACCCGCGCCGCGCTCCTACCTGTTACCTGTGCCGCTGTACCTGTCACCGGCGCGACCCTTCGTCCCATAACTATCTAACAATAATCACAAAAAACAACACTAAATCATTTCCATTTGTCACGGGGTATACCCCCCGCAGACCGCATATTATACACTGTTTAAAGAGCATAGCATATTAGACATTGGTCACGTTTGATTTACATTTCATTTGGACCATGGCATTTTATTTAGGCATCGTAACATAATTTCAATACGTTTTATATTTTTTATTGGAACTCATGAAATTTCAAATCGATTTTGAATTTATATTTGTTAGTCCTTATCGTAGGTTTTGGATGCAAGTGGACACTAGCGTATAACACTTTCGGAGGACACAGGCGCAAGGAGGGCTGGACGTGTGCGGACGTGTGTGGCCGCTGCCGGCGCGGGGACACGGACGGAGAGCAGCACGGGACAGAGCTGGACAGTGGACTCACTTGAGCGTGCGTGTGGCGTGCGGGTCGAGGTGCGTGCGAGGCGAGAGGCGGCGCTGTCAGCTGGCGAGCATGGGGCGCGCGAGCGGCGGCTGGTGCGGCGAGCCGGCCGTGGTGTCGGGCTGGCGGCGGAGCGGCGGTACTCGCGGCGGCACTCGCGGAGCTGCGGCGCGGAGCGGGGAGCGTGTGGTCGTCGGCGCGGTCGGGGCGCGACTGCCGCTGCGGAGATGTCGCGAGCCGAGTGTCGATGTCGCCGCGCGCCCCGAGATGCGCAGCGCGGAGGCTGCGCCGATCCCCCGCGCCCGCCGCCCCCGCCCCGCCGCTCCGTCGCCACGCACACACGCGCCACCCACTAAACATAAACACCGTCCAGCACCGGTGCACTCATCATATGCAACACACGACACCTCACCGGCTCACAGAGAAAACCTTCAAAATATTCTGCCGCGACAGGGATCTAAGATGATAACCTTGATGAAAGGTATAGTATAAATGATAAAGTATGAAACCAATATAATAGACATTATTTCCTATTACAATGCAATAAACAAAAGAACGAACGCGGTTTTTCAACCTCTATCTCTCAGGTACTTATAAATAAATTTTAACCATTATCGTCCCACCGTTGGGCAAGGGTCTGCTCCCGTTATGAGGGACAGGTTAGGCTTTGAGTGGACTATGGGCCTAACCACGCTGGTCAAGTGCGGGTTAGGGACTTTGCGTACTTGCAAAATCTGTTCTTAAGAGCTATCAGGCATGCGTGTTTTCCATCATCGTTGGAACAAGTGATAATTATTTCTAGCAACTTGTACCACTCGGCTATCACTCAGCTCAGAATATGACAAGCCTCGCAACTAACACTCTTCGTTGTTAGAAGTGAGATTGTCTACCGGGTGTCTACCGCGTGTCCACCGCGTGTCTACCGCGTGTCTACCGCGTGTCTACCGCGTGTCTACCGCGTGAACCGAACTGAGGCACTCTACAAGTGTGTTGAATCTTGTGAAACTGCCACGTGTCACTACAATACTTGGGGTGCTGTTTTAATAGAGGAACAAGTTAGCGTTATGGCGACCACACGAGTGGTCGCTACCACGACATATTGGTGGTGAACACACTCGTGAGACTCACGCGTGGCACGCACTCCGTCCCAGTAACCTGACACCTACCGTCTCCTCTCGTGTAATGTTGACAAGCACGTCAATCAATAAGTAATAAGTACTACTACTACGAGTACACTACTTGCTATCATACGTTCAGGGAGCCGCGCGTCCCGTGCAGCCCGTGCTACGTGCTACGTTAGAAATACAAACAATATAGCCGACACGTTATGGAATACCACGAGTATGTCGACTACGTATACTCTCCTTCCAAGCTCCTACATGTTGAGTAATATTGACATTCATTAATGTGACAGACAAAGTATGTGTAATGTACATGCGGCGATGATTTACTTGTTATTATTTTATCAGGATGTTGTTGTGTATCGACGAGTAAGGTCGTAGTGTCGGAGGTTGGGGTGTATTGTCTCGCGGTCACTCGGCGCGTTCAGTCCCCGGGGCGCTCAGTCGAGTCACTCGCTAGTCGGGGCGCTCAGTGTCGACATAATGTCACGTATGTGGTGTTGGTAACAGCACTAACAGCGGGTAACAGGAGCTGGGCGCATCGTCGGGCGGCGGTTCGATGGAGCGCGATACCGTGAATCGCTCGCTAGACTGCAATAACAGTCTCTTACTAACGAGTGGCAGCGTTACTTATTGTTTGGTTCAATTCAAGTGAATCGTCGTCGTGTGTGATGCGCCGGGCGCGGTGTGTGCGCGTGCGCGTCGCACCAGCACGTCGGACGAGTGCTGGTGTGCGCAGGGAGCGGAAGGAGCGCCAATTCTTCTTCTGATATTTCTGTCCACTACATACATACGTAATTGATTGTGTTTAGGAGGACGTGAAGGAAACTTGCAATGTGAGTTACTTGTTTTGCACAATAGTAAATATCTGATAATATTTTTAAAAGGCATATGTAACAATTACTACGGGGCATATGGCCAGGGGCGGTCGGTTGGTGGTAGGGAGCCCTCGAGCTCTCAAACATATACATTATAGTCTGTCAGGTAGTAGTGGCTGTAGTGAGCCACACACGCTGTACGCCAGTATACGCGTGGTGCACAGTGCTACAGGCTACTACACACTACTAGCCATGTCCTAGGGACGTCTCTACACTGTTTGACATATTCATCGTGAATCATACTTATAGAACCTCCTACATATCAATTTTAAAGTTGAATAAGTTGTCAGATAGGCATGCGTGCGAGGAGCGAGGCGGCAGGCGGCGGCGGCGCGGAGTGCGCACGCGTTGAACTCTTTAACAGGAGCGCGCGACGTGCGTGTTCCTACGTCACATGGTACGTTAAAAACATGAACTGTCGAGTACTACCGGCGCCACTCGCACTCTGACTACTATGAGTACACGCACTGTATGTATTGTCTCGGAGAGAGACACAGAGTGACACCAGGATCAATCTACGCTCACTTCGAGTGAATATTATTGTCAGTGACGTAACGCCCAATCCCAGCTGTGATCTAACCGAGCCTAGAGTTCCCCAGCAGAGTATTGTTTACGGATCGTCGCAGGCGCAGTCGAGCTCATGCGGCCAGTATCCTGTGTAAATGCTTTCAGTACGGAGTATCTTCCTAGTTAACGCAAACACATACAAATATATACACTTATTATACAGTACGTGTTATGCAAACACGAGTTATTATCAATCGATGACGAATGCACTTCGCTCGTTGTTCGAGTACGGAGCAGGTTCGTTGGAAAGTCCAGTGTGCAGGTGTAAATGAGGGCGCGCGGGGTGCGGGGGGTGCAAGGGGGGGGGGTCGGTGGAGGGCCGGCTCACGTGACTCGTGACGGAGCGGCACACAGCACACAGGCGCGCGGCCCACACGCGCCGCACACAGCCGCACCGCCAGGTGCGAGTGACGCGTAGTATCGTAGTGCAGCCGCGGCCCGGCGTGCACCCGTGACCTACAGCCGCCTGCACCGTGCACCCGCCGCCCGGGCGCGAACGTCACCGCGGGATGCGCTACTGGGTCACAGCGGAGGCCGCGCCCCGGGCCCCCACACCGTTAGCGCACGGTCAACAGACAACAATCACCGCAACACATGACCGTCACCTACTTGACAATGACAACAACCCCCTCTCAGCTTCCGGCGCCGCGGCGCGACGATAACTTGCACGGAGCACAACACATGTGTATCATATCACGGTGTGAGGCGCCAGCAGCCGAATCATCCTACGTACCATTATTATGGAGCATTTTATTCAGTACATAGCTATCATTTACGCAGATGGAAACAAGTAAGATGTATTGTTTGCTCGTGAGGTATTCTGCCCGTCTAACAACACGGTTTGTTTGGTTATGGTTAGATAGTGCGATCCGGAAGCTGCAGCGGCTACCTGGCCAGGAGCGAGCGGTGGTCGGCGTCGCGGGAGCAAGTGGTATTGTCGTGTGTGCGGTGGAGGCGCGGGGTCGACGACCTCGGCGCACGCGACGCACGCGTCCGCGCAGGGTGCCGAGTGTGGCTCAGGAGAGAGGGGCGCGGTGCGGGGCGGGGCGCGGCCCGGCCGTCATGTGACTGCGGGGGTGAGGGCGTGGGGCAGGCGGCGGTGGCGGGGGAGGAGGGGGAGGCGGGGGAAGGGACCGCCCATTGATGGCGCACGCGCACGCGCCACGCTGACTCAGCGGCGCGTCTCCCCGCCGCCGCTGCAATAGAAAGTCCCCGCGACGCTCTCCCGCTCGCGGTTGTCCTGCGACGTCCATCGTGGCGGCACAGCGCTGCCGAGCCCGGCGTCACGCTCCACACAGCTCGTGCCATGGCCTCCTGTAAAACACTAACCTGCCATCTACGGCAGCGGGTCGCCTGTGTGCATAAATAATGTTCACATAACCGGTTAATTTATTCGGTAAATTTAACTTTCCCACCTCCCAACTTTTAAGCAAAATGCAGAGGAGCAACATTGAGAGAGTGCGTAAAACAAGTATATTTCGCTTGCTCTACGACGACTCTACCGGAGAGACTTAACTGTACGTCTCGCTGTTCGTGTTCTAAACTGCAGGCTCCAGCCCTAGTAAGAGTTGTAGTTAACTCGCTCGAGCACGCGGCGTCGCATGGCATGCAACTGCGCGGGGTGCATCACGCGCATGCGCGCTGTGGCGGGCTGTGGCGGGCTGTAGAGGCAGCTAGTGTACAACATGCACATTATTGCACATCGGCCAACAGCGGTAGATTAACACAAAAGCTGATTAAGATGATGCCTCTCTAGACGTGTGCTCGAGCAACTCTCAGAGCACACGTCTAGAGAGGCATCAGGCACTACTAACACCTCATAGCACTGCAGCACCACCGCAAGCTCATAAAACTGTTTCATAATCAGTGTGTTACGATGCCTGTAAAAATATCAGGTGACATTTCAATAATTGATGTCATTGTATGTCTCGGGGAGGAGGTCGCAAGGGCAAGTTGTCTTGTTTCGGCACTGTTGGTCACTGTTGGTCAACCCTCTATGTAACATGTCATGTAACAGGTCGGGCAGACTCTATGCACCGGCAACTCTGTAGAGAGCCTTGAAGTGGCAGGCACGATTTATTTACATTTGCACTATATTTAATCATTCTGAATATTGCCAGATTAAAATAGGTGTATCAGACACCAGCCACGGGCAGCTACATAAGCTTGCTCACTGCGGGTCGCCGTCGTTCTAACTCGCGAATGTTCTATACCTCCGCCAGCCTTGCTTTCAAGGCTCTCTACTAAGTTGTTGGACTATAGGGGTGCGTTGTCTGTTGATGACGCATGGTCTAGTGAGATGATTGTGTAGTGTATCAGTGTATCAGTGTACGAGTGTATCAGTACACATTTAAACTACGCATCGTATGATGTGTGTGCGTGAGCGAGTGAGAGCGAGTGAGAGCGCCGACGCCACACAAGCAGGCTCTGATAAAGAAGGCGCTGCCGACGACGCGCTGATAACGCTGATAGCCGTCCAATGAAACAAATACTGATAACAAACAATAAGGATAAGCCGCAACCGTGATCGCGGCTGAAGCGTGATCTTGAGCGCCTGCTGAGCCTTCTCGCGGCGACCTCCACTTATTCATAGTATTGTACGTAGTACTCAGGTAAACAGATAACTGTTACTGATCTATGCCACTTGGTATCGTTTGTTCCGAGCTCGCAGCGTGCAGCACTACTCCACACCAGCACCACGGCTCACTAGTGTCCTAGTGACGTCACACACTACACGTACACTACACACACACTACACAACGTTGCATCATATAACAGTGATCGACTCCTCGTTTAGTTAAATGGTCTTCAATTTATTTGTTGAGCTGAGCCCGCCCCCCGCTCCGCTCACGTACCGCTCACGTACCGCACGGCACATGTACTCGTGTGTACGTATAGTCGTTAGTACACACTACACACTAACACACTAGATCACACATTGTGTTACGACACGTCACTGGAATCAATCGAGAAACAATTACATCGCCTGTAAATAAATAATTATGATTTATATTGTCAATTGTCAATAACACAGAGGCCGAGAGTAGCCGAGAGTAGCCGAGAGTAGCCGAGAGTAGCCGAGAGTAGCCGAGAGTAGCCGAGAGTAGCCGAGAGTAGCCGACAGCCAGACTTTGATGTATCCGACAATATCCGAGGGTC
Organism: Anticarsia gemmatalis; assembly: GCF_050436995.1. NCBI lineage: Eukaryota > Metazoa > Arthropoda > Insecta > Lepidoptera > Erebidae > Anticarsia > Anticarsia gemmatalis. Next base: position 14,098,070 of record NC_134752.1, on the reverse strand, counting down.
CTGCACAGGCGAGGGTGAGCAGGACTCACGCACGTCGTTGCGTTACAGAGTTATTGAGTGTGAACATGAGTGTCGAGTGGCTGCTCCATCACCGCACACATCACTTAGTGCTGCTGAGTGCTTGACTACTCTTGACTACTGATATAAAGGTAAATATTTGAAGCAGCACGCTCGCTTTATTCTCAATACTTAACTAGTTTTTGTGATATCTTACGAGACTTGCTCTTTATGTCCGAGGGCAAAAAATATAAAGACACCTTTTGTGATACGACAAGTACCAGACTATTTCTAATTTACAAGTCAGTCGTAAAAAACAAGAAAAGTAAAACTCGTCTAGGCTGTAGCGAAGGACAAAATATATGTATATGAACGGTCAGGATTACGCGGCCACTTGGAGCAGGACGCGTCTCGAAGTCCGCCGCTGTGGCGCGGTCGCTGGTGCATGCCACTGTCATGAGGAGCCGGCGGTCCTGCGCCCGACCACTCATTGGTAGTCAAGGTTTTCCAACCCACTGGGCTACGAGAGTCAGAATGTACCTGTGTATTGTGCACATACTTGGACACCATAAACAAAATCCCGCACTATTGAATGGTATCAATAAAGGTGAGATATCGGCTGAGACTACATATCATTACACTTGGTATTTCATAACGAGTATAATGAAGCCTAACGACAAATTGCATGAGAAGAAACTTTGAAGTATAAAGTTGATAACATTGACTCGTCACAATGTTTCACTAGAATAACACGAGTGTTTGGCGTCAGGAGTCTATTGAGTGTTTCCGCCGCGAACATTTAATACCGTTGTCCTCTAGAGTTGGCGAAATGAGAAACTTAATTAGAAATGTAGAATGCTTGGCGCTCAAGGTATAGTGTCATTAGGGCGTCAGGCTCCCTCCCGGAGCGGGTCGGCGCAGCTTCCTCGCTAGGCCGAGCTTGAGAGTCGAATTTATCCGAGTGTCGCCTTACATGAGTTACAAGCGCTTTAGCACATTTTAGGAGTGTGGTCCACCTTGAGCGAGCGACGGTTTTCCTCAACGATGTGGTAACAAACAGGTTGTTGTATTTTTGACTAGAACATAGGTAAGATGATAACCCAAACATAACACTCTGGCTATACACATCAGTTATCAGACCTTCTATCACCTACGGAGCAGTTGTATGGTGGCCCAGAACACAACTGACAACGGTAAAAACAAAACTCCAGAGCACACAACGCCTAGCATGTGTAGCCACTACTGGATGCATGAAAACCACTCCATCAAATGCACTTGAGTACCTCCTAAACCTCAGGCCCTTAGATTTGGTTATACAGGAGGAGGCACAAGCGGCTGCCTTAAGACTAAAAGCAAACGGGCTATGGCAGCAGAACCCAGAAACAACACACACCAAAATTCTGCAATGTATCTTGAAGGAAATACCACTTCTCGATGCACCTACAGATAAAACGCCATGTCACCACGTTTTTGACAGAAGATACAATATCCAACTCAAAGAGGAATCTAAAGATGACTCTGGCATCAACGAAGTTAGGATATACACTGACGGATCCAAAACCGCATTTGGTACAGGAGCCGGCGTCTTCTCGAACGATCTAAATATCAAAATATCAGCCACCCTAGACAAACTAAATACAATCTTCCAAGCAGAATGTATAGGAATCACTAAGGCAGCACAAGCAGTCGCAGCCAGAGATGTCAGAGACTTTAAAATAAAAATTGTCTCGGACAGTGCATCCATGCTACAAGCCTTACAAAATAACGTTATAACATCTGCCCTTGTTCTGGAATGCCATAATGCGCTCCAGGCTATTGCACGTACGAACACAGTTACCCTGCAATGGATCAAAGGGCACAGCAATTCAATGGGAAACGATGCAGCTGATGAACTAGCTAAAAGGGGATCAAATGGAACAGTACTTGGACCGGAACCACTACTGCCTATCCCCCAAGCACAAATTAAATCTTGGCTGAACAGAAACACCGAAGCGAAACACCTAAAAGAATGGAACAACAGCAAAGGTTGCAGGCAAACTAAGGCTGCAGTTCCGGTGGCACCTAAGAATCTTGCCCGCAACCTTATCAGTCTAAAAAGGGACAAAATACGCAAGGTAATAGGAATCCTAACCGGCCATTGTCCCCTAAACAAACATCTATGTACAATAGGCGTGACGGACAGCCCTCTGTGCAGAGGATGCATGGAGGCAGAGGAAACACCACAACATGTACTAGTGGAATGCAACAGCGTGGCGGACCAACGAGCGCGAACAAAAATATTGACAACAACACTCCAGGAAGCCTGCAGCAACTTGAAAAAGCTACTGAAGTTCTGGGAAGAACTAGGATGGCTGGAGTGAGGGCGAATCAACGCAACAATGAGAGAGGGTAGATACACGCACAAAGGCCCATTTAAGAGGCTAAGTGCGGAAAAAGCCCAGGAAACCTAACCATAGGTAAGATGAGTGCGCTGAAGCCTGTGCCGGTGTGCGTGCCAGCGATCACTACAACAAACAGCTGGACCTGTGATACATGCGAATGCGCACGGACCATGTTCCACAGACATCAATCAAACCATCAACAGATTCTGCGCTGATGTTTTACCGTGCTCAGGACGTCGGCTACCCATCAGTGTTTTGGTGTGATACCACAGATACCTACACACAGACGCCCACGTACAATGTAGAGGGCAGTTTGTTCAGGCAATATTCATGAGGTGGCCGGTGTCGCAGAGTGTCGGATTGTGTCGGACAGTGTCGGAGAGCTCGCATACCTCAAAGCGATCATTACTTGGTACATAATTGAATAGTCAGTAAACTCGTTTTTGTGTCGCCACCATTTATATTCAGTCGGTCATGTGACACTGGTGACCGGTACCTACGCAAATGACTGAAAGTGGTTCATACAAATGAGATAACTTATTACTTTGTAGTAGTGTTTGTGGCTACTCGTATGTAGACATCAAGGTAACGAGCGAGCCGCTGTGATATCTCTCGATGGCTACAATGAGCGTCTCTGTGCTCTCGGACTGAGTGTACCGATATACTCGATCGCTATATACAGATCGGCACCAAGCTGAATACTGTGCCTGCATATACGTGATAATGATAACTGGTGACTGGGGAGCAGTGGTGAGTGTGGTGACGTAATGTGTGGTGTACCCGCTACATCGTGAGTGCAGATGTGTGTGTACAGTGCCGAGAGCTGGCGATGGTAAATGCTTCCTCGCACTGAATGTTACTAAGACTGCTGTCGTCTGTCAGGGAACTTATAATAACGTAAAGATGAGAGTGCGTCGTGCACTGTCACGTGAGCTGTGCAGATGTGTTCAGCGCCGGTACTGGCGGTACTGGCGGTACTGTACGAGGAAAACAAGCGCGAGTGTAGCTCACGATCACGCGCCTCTCGTAAACTCACCGAAGGCTTTACCGCGTACCTAATATTTATTTACGTAATCCTCCGTTCTTGTTATTAATGAACTCTTTGTTTGATATGCTTACATAATAAAATGTTTCTTTGATGAGAGATACAGTTTATTGCGCATTTGACAACAGATAGCGCGTTTAGCTCGATAATCTCGGTGTGTAAGTACTTAAGTAGTGACGCGGGCGCGGCAACCGACACAAACACCACGTGGCCGGTGAGTAGCGACCGCAAGACTGTAGCGACTAGCGACTACTGTACGGACTGTAGCGACTGTAGCGACTGTAGCGAGGTTACACACGGCTCACGAGCAGTGTGTCATGACGCACCGACAGGCACCATGCCGTATTGCGCGTGACGTGACCCACGCTCGCAGGCTCGGGCCCACCGGCTACTAGTATTTGTACCTATCATCCACATGATGTATGCAGACCACTGTAACAGTAATGCAGACAACAACTAAATACAACAAGGACATTGATGGGTGTTGCCAGTATCGCACTCACACGGTATCTACTTATATTTACTTGTCAACCGTTTGCACGCTGTCGGTCTCAGTCACCTGCAGTGAGGATAGTTCGCGGCGTGGAGTGTTCCTGTTCAGGAAACACCAACCACCAGCGTCGCATTATTCGTTAAAGCGTACGGAGGACGGAGTAGGTACTGTAGGTAGTGTAGGTAGTGTAGGTACACAAGTAGTTGTCATGTATCGGCGCGTGCCGTCGACACATTTGCGCCGATCAACACAATGACCAATAAAAATAGATACACCGTGACAATGGCTATTTGTGGAAATTGTACGAGTGCTAATAATGCACACCGCGACGTGTGTCGGCCACTGTCGGCGGCGCTGCGTCACCGGCAGTCACCGCGAGCCACCGCGGGGGGTCCGTCGCCGCCGACAACTGGCACCAATCTATTGCCGATAGGTTCTTTATGTGTACGGGATCGGGATCGGAAGTATTCCTGATACATTCTTCCTACCTACTCAGTTACACTAACTGTAAAACATTTAACTATGTGTAGACATCGAGTCGGTGATTGATTATGCGTCCGATCCTCTGCGTGCATACTGTTGATATTGATACGATTGATATAAATAAAGTAGTCGCAGCGCTGGAGCGGCGGGGGGGGAGGAGGCCGCTCTTACTACAACCAAGTAATTGATTGTAATTCAGACAATATCAGTCCTTCGCCTTCAACAATGATTGCTCTGTCGATTGATTCCACGTCGACGAGCTAATAATAACGTGAGCGCCCCGCGCTCCTCGCTCCGCACCCCGCACCCGCACCCCGCAGCCCACACCCCGTAGCCCGCACCCCGCAACCCGCCTGCACCATAATATAATCATAAAGCTAGAAATGCATCGTTTCATCGTCGGTTACATAATAATATCATCAATAGTATTGAGACTATACTAGCTAGTTAGAGGTTACACTCTGTGCGTAGTTTGTTCATGTCTAACTATATTGTATTATAATACGAGTACTATGCGGTGCTCTACATCCTAGTAACGAGGCGCCTGAGACTAATTCTAGAGGAGCACTAGTGCTTCACTTTCAGCATGCTACTCGTTTATTATATTATCGTTTCGTTTATGCCAGTTGGCAAGTGGTGAGCGACAGTGAGCGTGGGACACACGTGGTGGCGAGTGGTGGCAGTGGTGGTCACAGCGGACAGGAGTGCGAGCTGTCGGCGCTGACTGACGATCACTTGCCTCCACCGCGCCACCGCGCCACCGTCAGGCAATAAGCCGGTAACAGAACACTGTGCGGGGAAGGTGTGCCTGCGATTTTGATGTGCTAACTATACTTTCAGAAATATATAGCACTTAGGTAATTAGTTTAGTTACTTAAAACTAAGATACATTTCAGTGGCTCATTTGAGTTGAGCAAAATATCTCTAATCAATTAAAGGCATTACGGTGAGGAAATAATAGCGGCCAGCTGTCCTTAGCAGCTACGTAGCACTCATTTTCCTGTTAGGAAAGTACGCAGGAGATACCTGCGGCCCGCCGCCGCCGCCGCTGTCACGACTGAGCTGAGTCACGTGCGGTTGTACACAAGTTCCCGGCCGCCAGCAGACAGGACGGACAGGACGAGCCTCGAGCGACACCGCCACTGACGTCGTCTTTCTGTCATTCAACCAGTCTGTGGGAGGTGTGACGTGGGAGGGAGGCGCGGAATGACTTACTGATGCGGTCAGCTGACATCGCATGCAGCTTGTCCCGTTTACATTTCTGTGAAAATGCATTAGTAATTTCGGTAAAATTCAACAAAGCGCAATAATAACAATAGTGCTAATTAGTTATTGTATTATCAATTCTTATTTAGTGCGCCATTTGCATAATGAAATTGACAAAAGAGACAGTGAATGTAACGTAGAGACAACACAATAGCGTGGCAGCTGCTCGTCGGTTGTAGGAGAGCGAACAATACGAGTCACAAGGAAGGGACGCAACTGCACGAGCGAACATGAGTCTAACTTAACAACAATACTAGCCGATGTTTGTACTGTCGGAGCACGTGGTGTCTGCAATAGTGTGCAATAGTGTGCATATGACAACAGAGTGGCTACTCGTGTGACGGAGAGGGTGCAGGCGCGGCGCGGCAGACGCACGGTGGACAGTGGTGGACGGCGACACCGAGCTGACAACGATCATAGCGGCATGCGGCACAATGCTACACCTTGCGCTTGCTCTGTTAATGATAAAGTAAATTAAATATAAATAAATGGATATAAATATTATTGGGCAACTCACACGGTCATTGGATTTCGAACTAAGCAGAGCTTGTACTATGGTAACCAAATAACTGATAAACATACTTATGTTCTTCTAAATAGTCTAAATACATACTTATATAGATATAAATAAATTGACATCCAGGCTAAGACCAAATAATCGTGCTCATCACACAAAGAAATAAATAGCTAAATACATGTTTCATTGTTTCAATTTGTTTCTAAATAATAATCATTATTGTTAGATATGCGATGAATGTGAATAAGGCGAACCGCCTTTTGTTTTTTTAAATCACAACTATGAAATGGTATAATACTTGGGTCCCTGAATAAAATAATAACATGTTTCAGTATTCCCAGAAATTCAACCCCTAGCTAATTAAAAAGGTGGACGAAAGTGTACCCTTATTTCTCCTATCTTTTATGCGAGCGAAGAGGCGCGGGTCTACTAAAGTTATCTCTAAGATTCGTGTAAAACATAATAGGCACTTAATCGGTGCGTCAGTGTTTACTGATCACCATTACTGCAAGCAGGAACATACTCGCAGACGCCGTGCCTATCAGGCTGCTCGCAGCTTATCTCTCCATTCATCGTAACACATGTTTGTGTCAGCAAGTGTAGGCAGCTCTCGGCACTCGACACACAACAACAGTCGTCACACACCGCAGTGGGCTTAATGTTCGTCATTACGTTAAGTAGATAAGGTAAAAGACGCAAGACGCAGGGATTGACCCAGAACACTCACTGCTGCTCGTTATGTTGTCTGCGATATCTCACTGTGCGGCGGCGACCAAAACTGATAAACGGTATGTGACCGTACTGATGCGCGTCCACTGATGCTCTTGCACCCTGACTCCAGCGCCAACTGCTGGTCGCCTCCGCTCACCGACCTCGATCTAGTTACGGCTCCATCTAGTTAGTCGACGGCGTTATAGAGTTGCGAGCCGTCGACAACGTCAGCCACCTATATTATCAATACCTACTTAGTATAATGCTTCATGCACGTGCAGGAAAGAGGATAAGCTATATACTATAAAAAGTAAAAACACATCGGTGACAGAGAGTTACGCTTTCTCATGACCTGACCACCTAAAACTAGTCACAGATGAAACATGTGCGCTGTATTCAAATAAACGAAACATCATGAGATAAGCGGCCGACTGTCAACACACGTATAGGTGTGACACAGCGGAGCGGCTCAACATGATCACCGCACAGACAGCGTGCGGGTGCACCAACTGGAAACATAGAGCGCGATGCTTCGCGCCACGTGAATCCTCGTTATCTACTCGCTGCTGTTTACGTGCTTTGCAAGGAACAGTCGTGTGTACAAACGAGGGCAAACTAAACTACTTACAATGTAAGTGATAGGAGGTGTTTCATGTTATTACTGAACACTGAAATATAAGAAATTGTCCTTGTAAGTCGTCGTACGGTGCGTACCATGTCCGTACCGCACGAGCATAGTACGAGGTGTCGGCGCCGGCCTCCGAGCTCACTGATCGCCTGTCAACTGTCACATTGCGCAACATAGCCGCGTGTTTTTGCGACAATTATCGTAATGTAGCCGCTTCAATGTAAGTTACTTTCGTTGGGCCTCCGTCGTACAAAACTGCACCAACACTTCAATATTCAACAAAACATTGCTGCACGTCGCCCCTGACACATTTCACCGACTATGACAAACATCTTAATGGTGAGCACGTGTGAGAGGTTGTATGAGATGCGTGAAACTGTTTGTTGCTGCGTGAAGCAGCAGGGTTGTCAGATAGTTGTGAGTAGGTTTCAGCAATAGGATCGATACTGTCTGAACACGAGGACGCGGTCAGCGACTGAGCTCACCGACGTGATGGTCACCTGCAATGATGACAGAGAATGTTCAGACGAGAACTAGTAGCTATAGGTGCTGCCTCGAGCTTCATGTATTATGTGTGTAAACGAGCGAGCTGTACTCGTACTAGGACGGGGTGTCGAGTGTGTCGACTAATGCCCGCACGTCAAATATTATCGCTGGTGGTGACGATAATCCCGACAGCTACGAGCGTTGTATTTACTCCTTGTCAAACGTCTGCGATACAAGGTGTTATCTTCGAATTATCTTAAGTCATTGTACATTTTATTTTTCTACGGCGTTTTCCTTCAACGAGGAAACAGCTCGGTCATCATAATAATAGTGAATTATGAATAGTAACAATATCCGGGAGCGATAATTTAAAGTTCAGAAAATGACTAAGTATTTTCAATGCAGTTAAGAATATTTCAATGGCGAATCCGAAGAACTGTACTGTGAGCAAAAGTCTGTCGAGTATCTCATCTAGGGGCTCTCGGAGAGCCCAGTTGATCCAGCATACAAGGAAGGTGGTCGGTGTTGATGGACGCGGCATGTGTTCAGTGTCGTGTCAACCACATGTGAACGTGCACAGTAGGGATGCGACGGACCTCACGAACATAAGTACAGGCGTCCTGACAGAGCCGGTGAACTTGTCGAGTTTGCCTGAGTTTGGAGCTCGCAGCGTGCAGCGTCGGTGCCACACCGCCACGTGCAGGCTGCAGCTAAGTGTGGAGATCGAGTGTTGAGGCGCGACCGTGGCGCGAGGCGAGATCGTGAAGGTTGAACACCTTATTGTCTCGCGTTAATTGACCGACTTGGATCCTGTGTAGAGGACGTTGCGTCATTGTAACGATTATTTAGATATACAATTGTGTTAATTAACAACGGAGCGCCTCGCGGCGGCCGTGTCGCGGCACTTTCCACATTTTATTGTTCCACCACTTCCTCCGCGCTGACAAACTTACTTACGATCAAACCAAGTTGGTTGCGTGCTGCAGAACTTAACGACTACTTCAGATCATTTCTTTAACAAAAGTTCGCACTTTCCGAATAGTAGCGTGGGTGAGGACTGTCTCAAAATGATAATAATAATAATATAATGATATTATAGATGTGTAAAAGCTATGTAGTGAAAGGTCACATCACATACACGTACGTCGACTCAGAAGCGAATCGTCTCCGGCTCGCCACCGTGTTGTCCACGTTACGTGAGCGGATCAGAAGCTACGGCGTGTCGACACGGCTTCAGCTAGGATATAAGGCCTCAGGTCTTGACCGGACATGGTTGTTTCGGCAAGTACCTGTGGAGACTGCCCCGATACGGCGCTGCATACGCTGGCACGCTGCCAGGCGCCGTCAATTGACCGGGGTAGTCGGGAGTGACCTCTCGCTCTCGGCCGAGGTTCTGTCCATGGTCGGGAGCGTGGCAGCGTGGTCGGCCGTCGCCTCGTTTTGCGAGGAAGTTATATCCGCAAAAGAAGCGGCGGAACGGGAGCGGAAAATCAACGGTCCCCTCCCTTCCCGCGCAAGACGCACTGGGCGTCGTAGGCGCCGGGACGATCTCCCGCCCCCGTGACGCGGACCTGTGGGCGGCGGAGGCGGAACGCTCCGTCGCCTGGACAGGGTGTGTTCCTGGCGCACCCCCGTGAAGTGGAGAGCTTTGGGGGGGCAATCCTCATGCCTGCCCCCGCTCGAAGTAGGGCCCGCATCCAAAGCGGGCCGTCCCCGGTTGGGACGCGGAGTATCCGATTGGAGGTACCGCGTCCTGACCACGTTATGGTGACCGTGGAAGGAACACCGTCAGGTTTTTCGGCGGTTTGCCCATGTTAGCCGGAACGCCTAGCTGGCGGGAGAGCCCAACAGACCCCCGCTTTCCTCCCTGGAGCGGAACATACAGTAAAGCATTTTCCTGACGCAAAAAAAAAAGGATACTAGGGCTTACAGCTAGGCGGTCGAGCGGCGACTAGTTCAGTTATTCAATCAATGAAAGCATGTTCAGAAACACAGATCGCGCGAAGTGCGGGGACGAAAAGACGTAGGCGTGTGTAGTAGCGTGTGGAGTACGGAGAGCTCGGGAACTGTAGCTCGATCACGCGGCTCGTTAGCTTGCCCCGAGTCGTGCCGATTACATTACGATACGTTATGATGGCGATCCCTTTTCAAGTCGAATCATGTGCTAACATCTGGAAGAGGGAGTTAGAAGAGATTTCATAAAACCTATTATTAAAATAAAACTACCTGTAAGTATTTCAATGATGGTGATGTTAATGTAATAAATCTACACGGTAACGATATGACATATTGTCGGTAAGCAGGAAGGCGTACATGAACAGGTTTAGGTAGGTCGGTACAAATATTGACGGCGCATGAGTAGACGGCGGCACGGAGTCCACGCAGCGCGCAAGGTGACCGGCGGCGACGCGCGCGTTACTCATTAGCAGCCACCAGCTACCGGCGCAGGGCAGTCGTCCTATACACACTAACAGTTAGCACCTGCGCCTCGTGACTCTCGCGCCGACCACTTGCGCGCTGTTGAGCTCATCTCGGGCCAGCACTTCGTGACGTGTAATGTTCCCGAGACAAAGGCAACACTGCACAGAGTGCACAGCGAGCGCTATCGTAGTTTGTTAACCCGCTCACATTATCTGTCAAGTGTTTGCGGATTATGAAGGGGAAATCTTCACTCTTGTTGACAGTTTGAGGCGAAGTCACGTAGCGCGCAACTCTGACGCGATATCACGCTAAGCGCTTGTAAGTGACATACGTACCTACAGGCGGAAGTGAAGTAGCGTCCAGATAAGCGGTCAATAATAGCGCCTACTGTCTGGTGATCGATCGCTGTCCTCGAGCACGTGTGACCGAGTGTGACCGAGTGTGATCAGGTGAGGTGTGAGGAGGAGCTAATTACGAGCCGTAGCGGGGCGGCACCTCGCACATTGCAACAATCATGCCGCTATGGAGTAAGATACCCCGTAATTGAGCAGTTCCATAATGATAGTGTCGGTGTTCGCGGGTGTCCGTAATCGTCACGCAGCGGCGCGGTACTGTCGAGTGTCGCTACACTCGCTACTCCTCCTGTCTCACTCGTCATTCTGATAGACAACATTGCTCTAGATGCGTTATATGTAAGTAATAGCGGACTCGCGCAACTTCGCTTGCGTCACGTGAGAGAGAATGGGTCATTTTCCCCGTTATTGTAAAATTTTTACTGGTACTCTGCCCCTATTAGTCGTAGCGTGATGATATATACGCTATAGCCTTCCTCGGGCTATCTATCTGTTCCTGAGATTAGCGCGTTCAAACAAACAAACAAACAAACAATGAAACAAACAAACAAACTCTTCAGCTTTATAATATTAGTATAGATTAAGTATTGCTTTTTATCATTTACTATTAGGTATGCAAAAGAAAACGCAGCTACATTCCCACGACGCTGTAATCACAAATACCTACTTAATAAAACTGATGCACACACCAGTGAGCCATTAACGATTTTAAAGCAGAATGCTAAATTAGGAGATGCTCTAGGAGTTGTAAATTTACAAGATGTAGTCGACAGTCGGCGTCCACCGCTGCTGCACCGGCGCCGACCCGCCACCGCACCGCCGCCGCACCGCCGCCGCACCGGCGCCGCGCCGTGCTCGCAGGTCGACACTCGCTAACTAGGCTATCAGATGTCACCAATGTAAGTATCTTGTTGTTTTTGCTTGTGCCTGCGCTGAACTCTCTCAAAGAAAGAAAAGAAATATTTATATTGATCTACGTAACATAATAATAACTCGATCACTTGTAAGTTGTCTATACTAATATTATAAAGAGGAAATGTTTGATTTTTTGTTTGTTTGTTTGCATTGAATAGGCTCCGAAACTACTGGACCGATTTAAAAAATGTTTTCACCGTTGGCAAGCTACACTATTCCCGAGTAACATAGGCTACTTCTTATCCCGGAGTTCTCGAGGGATCGGAATTTACACGGGAAGGGTTTCAACGCGGACGAATAGGTAATAAAGGCGACACAGCGAAACTAGTTTTATGTCTAGAGGTTCCTACTTATTATGTTGAATGAATCTGATGTAAATGTACGTTTTTCTAAGATGCCATGTAAATGAGAGAAAGAGCTCGCGCTGTCTATTGTTATTGTTATTTGATTCGTACGAGCCGAGTGTCGCTGACAATTAGGTTAATTAATCGTTCAATTATAACTGCCGCTCGTTTACTTCAGACGTCACATCCTGCCATTGTGTGCACTTAGCTTCTTTTTAACAAAAATATTACCGAGGATGGCTGTAGTGCATTACCGTGCATAAGTGTGTGTACATGATACATGTACGTTATGTACAGATGTGCCGCATACCGTCTCATTGATAACAGAATTGGGTTCGCAGCGAGCAGACGTCGACACAAATGATTACAACACCCGTACCTGAGTATGACGTGCGACTCGACGCAGCGCGCCACTCGCGCCACTCGCGCCACACGCGCCACACGCGCCACACGCGCCACACGCACCACACGCGCCACACGCGCCACACGCGCCACACGCGCCACACGCGCCACTCGCGCCACACTCACAGCGAGGCGACTGACGTAACATTTGCTAAAAGATAATTATAATCATTTAACGTATCTAACATCGTTTGAAATTCAGATAAACAAGAGTGGTCTAGTGGAGCGTTTACGGCATGGCGTATTAAAGATAGATTGATTATAGATTAACGGCGAGAACACGTTGCGACTGTGCTGCGACACAGTGCAGCAGTGTCACCCCGCAACACCACTAAGAAGTGTTGCGGGGTGACACTGCTGCACTGTGACACGGTGACACGGGACTCGAGTCCCGCGGCACGGGGCACGGTTTTGCTCTGTCATGACAACAGTTCGCCGGTATTTTTTCTTTTTATAAGTATGTGACGCCTATAGATACTGTTTTTTTAATTTAATTATACATGCGCATTATTGAATAGATTTAAATTTTATTGCTTTGCAAGACATAGATGTGAACTAAATAAGAACAATATCGCAATGTAGTCATAGACAATACATGTCATGTATCTTAGAGCAAGAGCTACACACTACACGGTACTTTCGTGCAGCTATTGTCAAGCGAGAGCGGAGCTGGTGTGGAGCCGATGTGTAGGGCGAACACTTCGGAGCGGAATGTTGCTAGACACGATGACTTGCAAATCCTTAGAATCGATTAAATTATCATATTTTCTGCTTTTAATGTATTTATTTACGATAAACAACTATGGAAGCCATAGTGTTGATATGTAAATATAAAAAAGAACTACTAGCTAGGTCAGTTACTTAGTGTTGTATACAACGGCGCTGCTGGTCGGCGGCGCGCGACGCGATGTCGACCTGCTTGTTACCAGTTATTGGTGTTATCATATCAAGTCAAGAACAATTCATTACTTCCGCCGAGTGACACACACACACGTTACAGTGGTGGTCGTCCCGCACACCTGCACTCTGATGCTCGCTGGAGGCTGCGCGCGCTCTCACCGCGAGGAGTGGCAGGAGCGCCGCTGTTCACTACGATACGAGTACCCTACTTATTTATTGAAGCAGGATAACTGACTATGTAGTACTGAACTAAAGCTGCCATCAAGCCACTGATGATGGTCGATCACAGAATATTGTCTTAACAAAGTGTCGCCAGCTGCTTGCTACTCAACAATTAGTGAATAATATCTAATACCGTGGCGCAGTGTTAAGCTCTGCGCCGGGAGGTCGTAGGTTCGATTCCCACACGGAACAATCATAAGTGCGATCCAAAAAAATCGGGTCTGTTGTTGAATTTTTTATCCGTTGCATGTATGTTTGTAAAAGTCCCCTCGAAACGAAATCAATTCTTAGTACAAGAGCTGTCTTTAAAGAAGAAGAGAAAATAACACGAAAAGTGTAGGATTATGAAGTAACAAGAAGTGGCCGCTATATTAAGTAAAACTGGTATTTTTAGCGTATTACTGGTATAACTAATTCTGTGGCCGGCGGCGCCGCGGCCGGGCACCGAGGGGTGGAGGGGTGGAGGGGTGGGGGGTGCGCCGTACGGCGACGCCGAGTGCGGTTTTCCTCGTATACAAGTAAATAAATAATAGCCGTGACCCTCCACCGCTGATATGCAACCACGCACAATTCACTTTATTTTATCCTCCAATAATTCGCTGAATTATATCGTTGGCATTGTAATATGGAAACACTCTGTGACATTCCGTTCGTGTCTGCTATCAAAACGTACAGTTTGTAAAACACAGAGACTAACACAAGACACGCGACTGAGACTACACTCTGGGCACACTATCTATCTCTGTATTATATTCGGTCAATAAGGAGTTTAGAACATATTGAACCTATATAACTGCACGTTTGGCGCAGTGGTTTAAGCGGTCACCTCGCCGCGACAACCGTAGCGCCGCGTGTGGTGGGTTCGAATCCCACCCGGGACATATCTTTGTGTGATGAGCACGAGTATATGTTCTGAGCCTGGTTGTGAATTTATCTATATAAGTATGTATTTAGAAGTATATAAGTATGTTTATCAGTTATTTGGTTACCATAGTACAAGCTCTGCTTAGTTTGGAATCAAATGACCGTGTGTGAATTGTCCCACTATATTTATTTATTATTTATTATTATTATTAAATAATAGTATTTGTTGATAGAACTTTTACTTCTTAGTCTTAACCGAATACAGGTATCGCCCATATAGGCCCAGGTGTATAATTTATACACCCTTGTTTCCTCGTGAACTATGTTACTCCCCCGTAATCGCGGTGAGTCTAATGCCATGTACAGCGCACGTTACCAAACTCCTGGCTACTATACTAATATTTTACTAAAATAAATTAGGAAATACCAATAGAACTTCATCTGACCTGGGGATCGAACCCGAGACCTCATGATCAGCAGTCGAATACATTAGCGACTGCGCCACAGGGGCAATCCACCTTTACTTAATGTAATTTTTTACTTTGTTAAAAAATGTGACCACGCGCACGTCAGGGGCAAGTCAGACTCGCACATGGTTCGGTAGAAGCGAGCTGACATCAGAGACATAATGTCCTGAATGTAGTCAATAACATTTGACTGAATGAGTGTGTTGTAACTTAGATCGACGACAATATGTTATAAATTGGCCGTTTTGTTTATGTACCACTAACAGTTTAACACTTTGAAAAATAGTGTTGTATGCTGTATGTTTGTATGAATAACAAAGTTATAATTGCGACTTAAAAATCTCACGCCATTTATAAACACTATAGACACCACAAGTACAGGTTCGACGTTTTTTCTAGGTGTTGTTCCATGTGTGGGGGATCCCACTCTATAATACCTATATCGTAAAGCAGTTCACAGAATAAGTACATCTACTTGCTAAGTATTCGTAGTGTGAGTCCTAACAGAGTGGGAATAAAGTATCTACGACAAATCGACGTGAGAGGAGTGGAGCGGTGGCACATTCACGTAAAACAGTGGAAAGGTTTTTATTTATTAAAAAAAGTGCCAACTCATGGCAGACATGGACTGTCAGCGACAGCCCAAGGACGAGATACATCCTCCATACTTCTAACACAAGACCTGCGCGCACCGAGCACCGAGCACCGAGCCACCACTCGACTACCGTCTCACCTGTTCTTTACTTTATACACTCTATGCAAGAAACGACCCTACATAATAAGTTTGCCACGAGACTCATTTGGGTTCAATGTACTGTACAATGCGCAAAAACAATTAATACAATCTAAACAAATTACCAAATTTAAGCGTGTAATTATAATGAGAAACGAACAAACAACAACGAAGCATTGTGTTGTCGCCGTTGTTGGACGATTCGATCACAAGCGCGGTTTAATCACTTATTGTCAAATGCCTAACTATTAAATAT
Source organism: Anticarsia gemmatalis (assembly GCF_050436995.1). NCBI lineage: Eukaryota > Metazoa > Arthropoda > Insecta > Lepidoptera > Erebidae > Anticarsia > Anticarsia gemmatalis. The sequence continues at coordinate 14,082,186 of NC_134752.1, read as the reverse complement.
TACATATCGACTTAAATAAAGAAACAACAAATAGTAAATAGATGCGATGAGTTTCACATCGTACGTGTTCATACTGCAGCAGTCCTGCGACGCCGACGCCCGCGTCGCGTCGTGCGAGTCCAAGTGACTGACGAATGTCCACCTCTCTTGCTACTGCTTGACTACAATACACTGAATACGCACGAGTTCAAGCACTTGTACTACTACATAAATATTACTTACTAGCTGACCCGCGCAACTTCGCTTGCGTCACATAAAAGAGAATGCGTCAAAATTTTCTCCGTTTTGTTACATTTTTTACTCGTACTCTGCTCCTATTGGTCGTAGCATGATGATATATAGCCTATAGCCTTCCTCGATACATGGGCTATCTAACACTGAAAATTTTTTTCAAATCGGTCCAGTAGTTTCTGAGATTAGCGCGTTCAAACAAACAAACAAACAAACAAACAAACTCTTCAGCTTTATAATATTAGTATAGATTCTCTTCGAATGACTGACGTCGACATTTACAGTTCCCACTGTCCCATTGTATTTATTCGGGGAACAATAAGTAACGGAGTTTACGGAGTGTGCGCGCTCGCCGCCACTCGCAGCACAAACGGTCTCCCCACACTATGAGCGGTGGCTGAGAATATCTGAGAATATCTAGTGGCGATCACTCGACCACTAACTTACTGACACACTGAGAGTGTCGTGCGAGCCCCTCACCACCCCCCTGCCATGTACCACACGCACTAGAGTAAGCCAGTACTTCAGTAGCCAAGCCACCACATTTGACGATGTGTCAACCTATCAACTTACGCACGTTCAAATTTTGATAATACTGCTGCATAACACAAAGATTGCCAGGTGTCAGATTAAAATATTCCACAGCAATATCGCGCGTTATGTACCTACCAGGTATTTGTAGGTATTTTACAGAACACGGACATTAAGATAAACGACGCCATCGATAGCGACCACAACATCACCTGTTTACTTTACAGTTCAATAACAACGTGCTACTATTTGTTTACAATTGAATGAAAGCCTTTTAGAACATACCGCCATTGCCGAAAGGAGCATTTCTATAACACCATCACACTACTTACTACTACAGCTACTACTGCGTTCATACTTGTTTTATGATAAGCATAGACAGACAATCAGTGTATCAACGCCAGGTAGTTCTCGTTAAAGGTACCTACTAATAGCCAGGTATTGACATCGATGAGCAATCGACATCCAAGCGCGTCAACCCTACCGATCAACGATAGCCTTTAGGCACATTATCTGGGGTCGGGACCTAATAGTAACAATATTCCATATGTAAAAGGTTCAAACAGCAACTGCGACGGCACTTGGTGTCCACCGCCGCGCCGCGCCGCCGCCGCGCCCCAGGATCCTCCTGTCTGTGTGTATTGCTCAGAATGGACCTGCTCGCTATGTTTATCGCTACAATTAAAGTTCTGCCAGTCTGAACCGACTTAACAAGTTAACAAAAAATACAGAAATCGGATTTAAATATCTTTCAATTTAAAAAGCTATTAAAAATATAGTTTTACGAAATATAATTACTGCTACACGTTTCCAAAAAAACATAAACTAATACTTATATTAAAAAGTATGTTATGACCATTAGGAGCGTCGTTGAGTAATAATTGGTCGCTACACAGCAGTGTAGACTGACCCCGTGGCGCAGTGGTTTAGGTCGCCATGCGTCGCTACCATTGCGTCGGAAGGTCGTGGGTTCGATTCCCACACGAGACAATAATTGTGTTGATCCACAAATAATTGTTTCGGGTCTGGTTGTACTTTGTGTCCGTTGTTTGTATATTTGTAAAAATCTCCGCGACCCAAGAGCAATTGTTAGTGCGGAAGTTTTTTTTCTAGTCGCCTGATACTATCACACCAACAAGCCGCTCCGACGGGCATCATGCAATACACGCACAGAATGGCACACACCGCGGACGTACTGCTCGTAGTCAGCAGCGCCGAGTGTTGGCGATGATTCCATGTTCAAGCAGCCTGCCATTAACAACACATGTAATAAATAATAATAAACATGAATATCTTTGGACAGCTTTTACTGTGATACAACTGATCTGACTGTTCATTTTACAACCAGACTCAGAGCAGATACTCGTGCTCATCACACAAATATTTGTCACGGGTGGGATCCGAACCCACCATACGCGGTGTACACAGCATCAGCACGTTGTCTAACGTTGTGTACAGTAGAGTCATAGAGTGTAGTGAGCAGTAGACGACACGCGCGCGTCACGTGCTCGCGCCTCCGTCTATTTACCGCATAAGTAAGGCTTTTGGCGCTGCGGTAACAAACACTTTTTATTATCACATTTTATTTACAATTTAGCTGTTCCATTATGTTGTCATTATCAGCTTACGACTAATAACTATAATCATCGCAGGTTTAACGTGTTTATTTATCTGTTAGTGTTGTTAGTGGATATTGTATAATCTGTTGGCTGTTTACGTTGCGGTCGGTGTGCCGAAATCACCGCTGCGGTAACTCCACAGCGACTCCGACTTAGGCTTGCCAGGTGGCCGGGATTGTCCCGACGTTTTTCATGTTGTCCCGTAATTTTACTTTGCTGTCCCGAAATTAAAAAATACTTATTTTTACTAAACTACGATGCTACGACTTTTTTTTTGTCATTCTTACAAATGTAGTCTCGGAACGGAGACCAAAACTCTGACTCCGTTCGTGGCCCCAGAAATGTCCCGGAAATGATCAGCCTCGAGCTGGCAACCCTACTCCGACCCCTCCATTACGCACCTGTACTACATTTGTGATAAGGATATATTTTGAAGAGATCCTAATTAGTATGTTCTGCATATTCTTATAAATTATAAGAGTCGACGCGTCCACGCGAGCGCTACGCACCGCGCACGAGTTTTCACAACGGAAACGGAAATGCGGCCCGAGCGCGACGCTCGCTTCACCGCTGACCTCATGTTCATCTTATTTATGTTTGCGATTCAGACAAAAACAGAACGGGTCGATGTAATACATGCAGTGGGCGAGCTTTGACACTTTGACAGGCAGAACCTCGGCATGTCCGTGATCAGAATGAAATGCGTGGATGCGTGGATGCGTGCCACACTGCCACACTATATCATATGTACCCGTGCTTTACAGCTTACAGGTATTTGATGAAATGTATTTATGGAAAAATAGATTTCAAAAAGATTTCGGCCGTCACAATGATAACAGATATGGATATACCTGGAGTTGAGTAGGTACTTACAGTACGTTCTTGTTTACTAAACGTCGTTCGATCATGACTTGCACGATTATAACGAATAACTTCAAGTTAAAGCGGTTTCACGGCTTTGACGCAAACATCAACGTTTAACATAGATCACTTTCAAATTCGAAATTAAACGCTGTCGAATGAAATACATTTAATTCAGGATATTCTCAGCACCTTTATTGCGCGCTAAACTTTAAACATGAGTGTGTCATGTCTGCTTAATGTTTGTCACTGAGGAAGGAAGTACTTATGTTTTCTCAGTGATAACATGATATGCTTGCAAGTATACGATGCCCCTGCGCTGTATGTTTCTGAGTGGTGTCCCAGGCGGGCAGTCCTCGCACAGGTCAGTGAAGGGTGATGTGTCAGCGCTCGAGTATTTAGCAACAGTCAGCCATTCGAGTGGGAGTTGCTCTCTACGTCACTGTGGTGAATGAAACCCGTGCGCGGGTAAAAACATATCGCCATAGATATAAATGTTATCGCGTTAGGCATTTAGTTTCCTTTATGTTTTTCCTGCTCGCTGGATCACTAACAAGTTTGTGGACAGATTATCTCAAACTCGTTCCTAAGTCGCAATTATAGACATGGCGATTGGCGATCATATTTGGCCATACGTCATCAGTAACACACAGGGCGACCACGTGACCAGCACCCATCTGTCCACGAAGCGCACTGGTTTGCTTATCTTATACACTCAGCGGCAGAAAAAGTGGCCCAAAGCAAGACTACGATAAAACTTTTTAGAATATCAATATATGGTTATTATTTTGGCTATAACTATTAGTTAAACAGTTTATACACAAGTTTAGTTACAATTTACACTAAATAGTCGTAATTTTTAATCAAAAATGGGAAAAATTAAAAAATACAGCTTTTATCTAAATCGCTTACTGAAAGTTTTTGCAAAAACCTAATTCTGCAACAAAGAAAAAATCTAGTTTATACCGCGTGTTAACTCCTCTAGCATTTATGGTGACCTGCATGCATTCTGGCATGCTTTGGAGGATGTTTTAATTACTTCTTGAAGAACTTTATCCCACACTCTGACTAGAGCGGTTCTTCGCTCACCAAGTGATTCTGGTGGGTTGGGCAGTGCGCATACACTGTTTTTTAGCATGTGCCAGACATGTTCTATGGGGTTGATGTCTGGACTGTGAGCAGGCTAAGCCAGTTTTTGAATCCCGATATCAGCAAGGTGCGATTCCACAACGCGGGCGCTATGAGCGCGCGCATTAAACTGCATTAGAGTTAATCCTCCCGACCAATGAAATCCATAAGTGGTACAACATGGTCTTGGAAGATTTCTTCAATGTACCCGGCTGCTGTTAGGCGCTGATCTACGATGACAAGCTCCGTACGTGCCTCCAAACATACACCTCTCCATACCATAACAGACCTACCTTTGTAACTGACCGTCTGACGTGTTGTGTTGGGAAAAAACCGTCCTTAATGGCGTCTTTACACTCTCTCACGACCATTTGGTGCTCTTAATGCTACTCAGCACTCATCGGTTAACAAGAACTTGCTCCATTGGTCGATAGCCAATTCACATGTTTACGAGCAAATCGTAATCGCGCAACTCGATGGTGTCTCTCGAGTTCTGGTACTCGGGTTGGTCTTCCTGCCTGTAAATTACGTTCTTTTATCCTTCGCCTCATGTTCCGTTCACTAAGAATGACTCCGCGTGCCGCTTGAAGCCTCTAGTGAATCTCAAACGCTGTCAGAAAGCGGTTTCTCAGCACCTCGAGGTTAACAAATCGGACATCTCTTGCGGATGTACATCGTGTTCGTCCAATTCCTGGTCGCCGCGTGTAGAGACCAGTCTCACGATACCTCCTAATCGCAGACCTTAAAGTGGTACGCGATACATTGAAAAATGCAGCCACCTCTCAATGGTAATGGCCCTGATCGGACTACAAGACCACCTAAGCCACTTGTTCAGCAGTAAGTGGCATCTTCAAATCTTTTCTAAAATCTAAATAGACCAATAATCAATAAAAATCATAAAGAAAATCGTTTCCGTGCAGCAATATTTCAAAATACAGAATTCAACTGACCTCTCGAATCAACACTGAATTCAGTTCTAACACACATTGTTAGAAAAAGTCATCCGTCACTTAAATTAATCTGAAATTCAACACTTCATAACACTAAACAGATCACTTCGCAACTACTTACAACAATATATCTTTCATATATTACTTAATTTGTTTACAAATTCACGATAAGCGCTTGGGCCACTTTTTCTGCCGCTGAGTGTATTTTAAACTATGTAGGTTTCAAGACCATAAAATAATTTTATTCAGTGTATCGTTATTGTCATCTGTAGGTATTGTCTCTCTTTAAGCCCTTCTAGGAAGGAAGTAAGAAGTGACTTCCATGTAAAATTCTAGATCGTCCTAAGAACAAAGTTCTTACCTTGCTCGCATCAGTGGCATCTCATGTTGAGTACGGTCGGCACGACATGTTGTACTTTCCAAAAATATGCTGTAGGGATTTTGGCTGATGTTTTTACGTCTGACGTCAGCCGTCCTTGGGAATCTTTAGTCCAACAGAAAATTTTGAGGGAAAATTAGAGCAGTGGTGGGTGAAGTGTGTATGCAGGTTATTGGTGAAGGAATCTATGATAAAGATGGGAGCGTTAGGACCCTGCAGCTGTGGGGCAGGCTGGTGAAGGCTGTAGTGGCTCGGGTAGGTCGGGATGGCATACCCGAATGTCTATTCTATGATGGGGCAAATCCATAGATAGAGACAACACAGACTTACATCTACGAAGTGAGGGAGAAGAGATCTCATAATGTTTTGTCAATCTGAACAAGCAAGAGTAACTGTATCGGGCATTTAATTGTTTTTATTATAGGTGTTCTCAAACAGCAGTCTCGGACGGCCAGAGGGCCGTTGATCACAGGTTAAGAAACACTGCTATAAAGGTTTGATTTTGGCCAGAATTGTTCATGTGAGATCAAAATGTTGTCGCGTCGTCATGTGACTGAATGATAATATAATTGTTTATAATTGTACAATAAGTATTGCGAGCGCATCGTTCGTCAGCCAGGGAGCGTCACCGGTGACAATCATTTATGCAGAATTATACTAAAAAATATAGAACGTCGTTCTTTTTATCTGAATTTATAAACACAATCACATTAGAAACCGCTTGCAAATACATTTAACAGATCCTTCCTTTTTTCCTTTTTCCAATTTAAGTAATTTTGTTGTAATATAATTTTGTAAACGTTCGTACGACGATAAGTAAAGGTCGGTTAAACGAGGATCGTACTCAACGTCACACTCGTACATATATCTAAATAGGTATATTATATGATTGTATATAGCTCAAAGGTGACTGACTGACATAGGTAGTGGTCTATCAGCGCACAGCCCAAACCACTGGACTAATCAGGCTGAAATTTGGTATGCAGGTAGACGTAATGATGTAGGCATCCGCTTAGAATGGATTTTGATCAATTCTTTCCCCAAGGGGATAAAATAGGTGATGAAAGTTTGTATGAAAATGCTGTCCTAAGTCACAAACCACGCGAAGTCGCGGATAAAGATAGTAATAATATACATATGTATGGATATAAGATCCTTCCGTTGGTGAGTTGTTGTTTGTTTGTTTGTCGTACGGTTAGTGGCCAACCGGTTAGTGGTGAGTGAGACTGCATGTCTGATTGGTGAACAAGGCACAACCGAAACTAATGAGCGTAAAAAGTTGAAATTTGGTTTGAAGATGCCCTTATAGAAGTGTAGAGAAGCAACGAGAAAGGATTTTTGTAAATTCTAGACGGGCAAAGCCGCGGGTTAGTATAATATATATATATACATACTTCTCCTTTGTAAGGGCATATTTGCCAGTGAAGGATTTTTCAGCGTCGTGTCGTTCGCTCAATTGACATAACTTAACGCAATGTAAACTGAATTCCACACTGAATTCTGTACAGCGATGCAATGTGGAGCAACTGTACACATATATGTTGGTACAGCGCAATGTATCCAAATACAATAATATGTCGCCTGGTCGACGGCAGCCCTGCCTGTACAAGTAGGTGTGCTATGATTATCAATATGAGCCGGTATACTCGGCATTACATTAACAACATTTGTACGTGAAACATATTCGTACATACAGTTGTTTGACCATGAGTCCTTAATTAATGGTCCCTATATTGAGAAAGCATAGGTTTCTTAACACTCATAATAAATTAATATGTAGAGCGCGATATGGCAGCGGAAGTAGCCGAGAGAGTGATGACGAATAACATTAAACACCAAAGAATCGTGTATTATTAGGAAACCTGCTTATTTCCGCATTTATCATTCTGCAGCTTTAAAAGCACCGATATGGAGTGAATGTCACGGTCTACCGCGCACACTGGGTACGTGAGCGACGCACTCTGCCGACAGCGGCCACCACTGCGACTCACATTCCTTCTTGTTCAATATGGTATAATATAATATAATGATACATAAACTGCGCATCATTTGTCTCTTGTCTATGTATACAAGATATTTTAGAGTTACTGCCATACCGGGGTGTTCGTGGACGACCGGTTGTATAATATGGCGTGAGAAGAGCCGCGATCAACTAAACTGTAAATCAAACCCACCATTTACGCGGCTATTAAATTATCTTAATGTCACTATCAAGGATTAAACGCCTTATTGTAGTGATGACAAATAACATCTAATAGATAGTAAGTAATTAGGCGTGAACGCTCGCGAGCTCATAAAACTAAGTTGGTATTAGTGCCGAGGTAGATACTCGGTACCTGCATTACTTATTGTTATTATGAGATCATAGGGTAGATCAACACCTAAGTAACAGCATTCCAGTCCCGTGACGTTTAAGTGTAGGTAGGTACCTACTTACACAACAGGGTTGTCGTCGAGTCTCTACGTAAGATTTCTAATCATTTATGGCGGAGAGAAAATTAAGTAGTATATAACACAACAACGTTCACTCGTTCAGTGTACCCACCGAGCGAGTAGGTACTAACTGAAGGTACGACACGCTTCAGTGAACGCTGAATGCAATTGCTGTTCTCAGAATTGAGATTAAACCAGTGACTGGACAACGCGTGAAACATGCTGATAAACAAAGGAATTACTTGACGTTGTGTGTCTGTATAGCGCAATATAGTATCTAATAAATGTCTGCTAGGAATAAATAGGTACTTAAATGAGAGAGTCAGGAGAGTGATACAGTCACGTGGAGCAGCAGTGAGCAGCACCAGCTCGTATGATGGCAGGCGCGGCGGCGGTGAGTGCGGCGGCACGTCCCGCACATTACACGGCTCATCTATCGCTCACTGAGACTAATTCTATCACCTGCGATGCCCTGTGACCAACCAGAATGCTTCACGCTCATTATTTGTGCATAATCACTGATAACAATAAGTCGCTTGTTCGAGACTACACGTGTCCTCGTGCCTGTATCGATTGCTATGGCCTGTGTGTTCTGATTGTCCCACTGTTCGACGACTTAAACATATTAGCTTTTGTCTATGACTTCATAAATAGTTGCATTGTGCACAGAGCTACTCTACGTGAACGTGCATTTGCCTACCTATTACGGAGGTACCTACATCAGTCTCAAATGGTTTTGTCATTAGGTACCTACTTGCTTACAACGTAATAAATAGGTATTAAGATAGATAATATATTACGTACCTACATTTATGTATTGAAAATGACAAATGAGGAGAAACTATACCAGAGTTTTATCAAATTCATTGTCCTTATCGTAAAATAAAATGCCCCAAGACACGAATAATATAATTTTTCAGTCCGGTTCTCCTCGAACATAACTGTTCTTAGATCATAAAACATCATCTTGCATGACTCTTCTGCATTCATATTGCGTAATGTTATTCAACCTGTAGCCGCGTTGATAATGCGTGGGATGACTAGCTGAAATAACAAGGGGGCTACATTTATTTATTGGGAGCAGATAACACCGCCGCCGTGTGCGAGCGCCAAACACGCAGTAGAAAGGAAAGCCTCGGAAAATCCCAAACGACCTTAGAGATGGATAAAACCACATCAATCACACAATATGTCGTTGCACTGATACGTACTGACGCACCAGATTATGATGTCACATCATGACATCTGTGATGACACCGTCATGTACCTAACTGACATAACTGTCGATCTCGAGATAGCACTGATCACTGATAGCAGTGATAGTACTTGTAGTTGATGGTAGTGATACATGACACTTCTTACGTTTTATTGCGAATTTATGATAGACGCAAGTGTCTACAATCTACATAAGTAGGGAGACACTCATAAGTGCCTGCCTGTCAATATTAATCGCATCTTTTTTTTTGTTTTAAAAGACAACTCCCGCACTAAGAATTTATTGCTCTTGAGTCGCGGGGACTTTTACAACACAAACAACGGTCACAAAGTACAACCAGACCCGAAAGTCAAAACAAACATTTGTGGATCGCACAAATAATTGTCCCGTGTGGGAATTGAACCCACGACCTCTCGGCGCAATGGTAGTGACATGTCGACCTAAGCCACTGTGCCACTGAGGTTTTACACGCTACCTTCTTACCTCTTCCATGATATTATAATTACCTGTCAATACCTGTAAGTACATAGGTACTAGGGGCACACCGTGCAAAGGACAAACGGAGGAAATTATAAACAGAATATTATGTTTAGATGATTGTTGAGGATCGCGAGGAGCAGGTAAACACGTGTGGCGAGCTATAATTAGATGCCTCGTGAGTTATTGCAATTATACATGTAACTGAATGTTGGCGTCCATGTTTGTTTATTATCTGGGGGCACGGAAGTGCCCCCGCAAGTCGAGCAAAAAAAAAGCGGCACGGCCGTAACATCCTTTTCTCGAAGCAATTCGGGCTATTTTTGACACCCCTATAATTTCGTTGTGGATAAAACAAGAAGCCTGGATTTTCAGCAACTAATCAGTCATTGTATAAACACGGTATATTTAAAATTTCAGTCGATTTGAACCAGTAGTTTAAGAATGACAACTAGTTAAAATTTTGAATTTTGTCACTCACTGATTCACTGACTCACTGACTCACTGACTCACCGATCATCAAAAGTCTAAGGTACTTCTAGCAGACTTAGAAGCTTAAAATTTAGAATACAAATAGGGTTTAGTGTCTTAATCATGGGAAAAATTCAATATTTTCTAATTTCGGTCCAGTTTTCTAAATACACTAACTGCAACAATAACTTTGTAATTCCATATAAATGTATAGGATTACAAGGTTACATTTGCAGTTAATGAAACTTTATTACTGTAGAAAATAAAATAAATAGGTGTAGATAGGTACCTACTATATGAGGCATAACGGGAGGGGGTATAGGGTGGGTAAGGGTGTTTAGCCCATGAAACTGAACAACATTCCCATAGGAAAATATGTTGAATTATGAAAAAAAAAGTCTTTCCATACAAATTGGACTTATGTTCGCCCTACAAAAAGAAGTGAGATGCCATCAAAAACATTCTGTAAAAACCTCAAGTCTCGCCGTAAAAAGTTGTGAGATCTATATAATACCAAGTCGATTAATCTATTTAGTCTCTACTTAAAGGACCTTCTGTCTTAAGTTATTACGTATGTTATTATCACGCCAATTAAAAAAAAATACCGTTAAAACAAATAGATCGACTTGGTCATCGCAAGAAAACACAAATTCGCCATTAACATTTCAGGAGCATTAACTTCTCGTCGTGCTGTGTAGTGTGATACATACTAATAATCAAATCATGCGATGGCCAGGTCGGTCTATTTGTTTTAGAGGTATTTTTTTTTAAATTGGCATGATAATAACATACGTAATAACTTAAGACAGAAGGTCCTTTAAGTAGAGACTAAATAGATTAATCGACTTGGTATTATATAGATCTCACAACTTTTTACGGCGAGACTTGAGGTTTTTACAGAATGTTTTTGATGGCATTATGTTATCATAGATAAACGCGGCACGCAAGCAAGAGCAGCCACGTCGCACGCAATACATCTCAGTCCCATCTATTCTAGAATACTAGACGATACAACCTTTTAAACGGTGGGTTGGGCAGTGCACATACACTGTTTTTTAGCATGTGCCAGACATGTTCTATGGGGTTGATGTCTGGACTGCGAGCAGGCTAAGCCAGTTTTTGAATCCCGATATCAGCAAGGTGCGATTCCACAACGCGGGCGCTATGAGCGCGCGCATTAAACTGCATTAGAGTTAATCCTCCCGACCAATGAAATCCATAAGTGGTACAACATGGTCTTGGAAGATTTCTTCGATGTACCCGGCTGCTGTTAGGCGCTGATCTACGATGATAAGCTCCGTACGTGCCTCCACACATACACCTCTCCATACCATAACAGACCTACCTTTGTAACTGACCGTCTGACGTGTTGTGTTGGGAAAAAACCGTCCTTAATGGCGTCTTTACACTCTCTCGCGACCATTTGGTGCTCTTAATGCTACTCAGCACTCATCGGTTAACAAGAACTTGCTCCATTGGTCGATAGCCAATTCACATGTTTACGAGCAAATCGTAATCGCGTAACTCGATGGTGTCTCTCAAGTTCTGGTACTCGGGTTGGTCTTCCTGCCTGTAAATTACGTTCTTTTATCCTTCGCCTCATGTTCTGTTCACTAAGAATGACTCCGCGTGCCGCTTGAAGCCTCTAGTGAATCTCAAACGCTGTCAGAAAGCGGTTTCTCAGCACCTCAAGGTTAACAAATCGGTCATCTCTTGCGGATGTACATCGTGTTCGTCCAATTCCTGGTCGCCGCGTGTAGAGACCAGTCTCACGATACCTCCTAATCGCAGACCTTAAAGTGGTACGCGATACATTGAAAAATGCAGCCACCTCTCAATGGTAATGGCCCTGATCGGACTACAAGACCACCTAAGCCACTTTTTCAGCAGTAAGTGGCATCTTCAAATCTTTTCTAAAATCTAAATAGACCAATAATCAATAAAAATCATAAGAAAATCGTTTCCGTGCAGCAATATTTCAAAATACAGAATTCAACTGACCTCTCGAATCAACACTGAATTCAGTTCTAACACACATTGTTAGAAAAAGTCATCCGTAACTTAAATTAATCTGAAATTCAACACTTCATAACACTAAACAGATCACTTCGCAACTACTTACAACAATATATCTTTCATATATTACTTTATTTGTTTACAAATTCACGATAAGCGCTTGGGCCACTTTTTCTGCCGCTGAGTGTATATTAGTCATTAACGCCTAACATAACATTAATAGCAATGCGACGTGCGTCCGAACCGAGCACCTCGTCCAACTCGAAAACCGCGATACAACAGAATAAAATAATATACTTCGGAATAAAAGGTAAGTAAGACAAACGACACAGAGATACGGTGATAATTGTCACTTTTGTTTATATTTGGCAGCTTTGAGTGCTCGGTAGGCGGCCACGGCGTCGAGGCGCGCGCGCTCGCGCCGCTGCAGCTCGGCGGGCGGCAGCGCGCCCCCCGCGCCCCCCGCGCCCCCCAGCAGCGCGCTCAGCAGCAGGTCGCGCCGGCCCGGCTGCAACAGACAACACGAGCGGTCAGCGCGGCCCGGCGGCTACCGACTAGTACTGACCACTACTGACCCGAGGGGCGCCGACGTTGTTCTTGGACTTGAAGTGCAGCGTGGGCGGCGCGTGCGACACGTCGCCGAACGACACGCGCTCGTACACCACCTCCGCCCTCTCCTGGCTCGCCTGCAACGTTAACCGCGGTTACGGTGACGGCTCGTTCCGTTCGCTGTGAACTTACGACCTCCGAAACGAAACGCAGGTATCACCTCGACGGCTTTCATCTTCTTAGCCTTCTTCTTGAGCGCCAATTTCTGAGTTCTCGTCAAGTGCGGTTCGGTCTGCTCGGCGTCGCCGTTCTTCCGCGCCGCCTTCTCGGCGCGACGTCGTTTCTTGGCGCGTCGCTCGCGTTGCTCCGCCATGCGCTGACCCTTGTAATCCTCCGCTTCCAAGTCTTGCTGAGCACATACGATACGATCATGTGACTAGTTATATAATACACCCAACTGTGCCACATAATTAGCAATTATTTAACTGTGAGAAAGTGTTGCATCACGCCACAGTCATACAGGGGAATATGTTTTGACAATTATTGATCATCAGTTACTACAAGTTATAGTCAGCCAAGACATTGACAACTATTATAAATATGAATGTCTGTACAATATGTACAATAAAAATTGGTAATTTATAGCTCTGTAGCAGGTATTGCCACATACATAACACTCTCACAAAGGAAAAGTAGTCACAATAAAGTAACATTGACTTTGTACATTAATACAGATCAAATGTCAATAGTACAATTTTGTTTAGAGTGTTATAAAGTTTTTAACTAATAAACGTCATTATGTGGCCTTCTGCCAGAATATTGGAACAAAAATGATTTACATGCAGTAAGCCAACTGAGCAGCAGTCCAATAATTTAAGATTGTGCTATTATGAGTATGAGCAAACATTGTAGACTAATTTAGCATAGCAAAGTGGAGCCACTTGCAATATCCATACTAATATGCAAAAGTAACTCTGTCTGTTACTCAATCACACCCAAACTACTGAAACAATTTGCATGAAATGTGGTATGCAGATATTTTGATACCCGAGAAACGTCATAGGCTACTTTTTACCCTGGGAAAATGACGCATTCCCATGGGAAAATTCAGGTGGCAGACAAAGTTAGGGGTAAAAGCTAGTAACAAATAATTGGTGATGGTTCTGTCACTGTGCTACACTGTACATGACTTCAATTCTGTTAATGAATATCATAAACAACACAGCAAGTGTTATGCAGAATGTGTTGTATTGGTAGCACAGAGTGTGGCTAGACTACTAGAGGACCAGGACTAATTAGTAATAAATTACATAAATTAATTGTCAATGGTCAGTGTCAAATACAAAGATCTCACGGGATAATCCAGATCATCTTCAGCTCCATGCAGTGCCTTGATAGCACTGTTGATGCGTAGAGAAAACCCTCGGCCGGACTCCCCTGGCAATTTTCTCAGGTGATTTATTGGATTGCTACTTGAACCTTTCACACTGCTTTCTGAAAATTTTGATATTAAGTTTGAACTGTTTTTCTTAATAAAGTAATCATAATTAACTTGTATTTATGTAACATGTTACATGGATGACTTGCAGATTTATATATTACATGCTATGCATTTACATGCTTAGCTTATATGTATATTACATGTTAGCAACAATAATAAATCAATAATTTACTAATAAAAATTAAATTTTCTTTTAACAATCTACATCCTACACTCAATTACTGATGCAGTGGCTGCTTTATTTGTAGATGAACAAAACTTAATGTGATATTCGATGACACCAGTCAGCATGGTCGACAATGGCTTAAACCTTCAGTGTTGTTGTGCAAGTGTGCACCAGCCACGGAATGAACACTACACCAACAACTACATACACGTGGTACGTGTAATACACGAGAACAGAAAGAGCTCACCTTTGTTACTCTTGTTATTTGTTATGTGCCTCGGGTGGGTTTGTTTTCTTTTCTTGGTCGCATCTTTTTTGTTGGGATCCTGCAGACCAAACAATGTTATGAGCGAGCGCGGCATCGGCTGCTCATCTGGATCTTTAGGCGGAGCATTTATTTTACCTTTAAGACTGGAATAATATCGAGTTTTACTAATTATCAGTAAACGCACTTGTATATTGTAGATTAAAATCATTATGGACTTACCTATCTAAACGCTTAGCTTGTTGCACCAGTGGATCCTTAACACCACGGTGTTTTTTTGCTGGTATTTTACGACCCATTTACTAAAAGTTTAAGCTGATTTTGTCAACACTTTTAAAATATCATTTATTACCTACTTTATAGGTTAATCTTACCATCTGACTAATGACATTAATGACATTACCAACCAAATACCAAACCAAGTTGACAGTTCATGAGTGCATGTTGTTGTTTATGTTTTTGTTATGATGTCTAGCAAGTGTAGTAACGTCATTGTTAACTACCAAGTAAACTAAAGTTTTTATAAAAAAAAAAATTCAACAATCAGAAAATCAAAAACGTAACTTGAATACTTAGCTGCAGTACGAAAATATTTTTTTTATTTGAACCTCTACCTACTCTTTTTATAGGTTTAAACTTTTAGTCAGTAGACAAGTTACTAGTTACTTACCCACTTCTTTGAACTATTGAATAGTGATTGAATAATGAATATTTATGCTATCTGAAGAATAACAGATCTAAAAAATAAAACATTGTAGTATGCACGTAGTATGTATTTCTATCTTTATTAAATACAAATAAATTAATGTGAAATTCTTGAATATCTTGCAAAACTAAACTTTTGCTAACAAATAATGTAGTACCTACCTAGTCTCAGCAGTCATGTAATGATTCGCTTCACAGAGGTACCTAGGCATGTTATTTAGATACCTACGTTCTAAAAAAATCTCCGCGGCTCTGTATTAAAATATCATAGATAAAATAAAATATTAATAACGTACCTATTTTAATATAATCTAATTTCTAAAACAATGTGTTGAACGTGAATTATCGTGCATTCATGCAGTTTGGCGTCTATTCTACCTATAATCGCCCTACAATAGAGTAAAGTATTTAAATTAAAAAATATATATTTTGGCGCCTGATTAAATAATTAGTCACCTTTCGTAATCTAATAATGATCAATATAATTGGTAGTTCCTAATATTACTTATATTTAATGTTAGTGCTCGCTGCTAACTTTTTCTCTTTGTGGACCGTAGACAAACACGGACGATGTAGAACGAATGCAGAGTGTGCGGGAGGGGGCTTGTTTTTAGCAGCAAGGTCGTTCTTTGTGTCAAAATTCTACTTCTTGTGACGAACAATTAGTTTCAAGTATTTACTTATATTTTAGTGAGTGACTATTTTGTATTCGATTAAAGTTACTGTCGTGCTTGTGTGCCATTGTAGATATTAGTATTTAGAACAATCCGTACGCTTCGAACGTTCCAATGAGTTTGGGAGGAGGTCAAAACACTGAGGGCTCAAATGCAGGAGGAATATTTGTTCAATTTAATCAAGATTGCACGTAAGTAAATGAACATAAGGATGTGGTTTGTGTGCAGTTTGATGATGGAATTGTTTGGGAAGAGTAATGCAAGGCGACATCGTTCGAGGAGGTTTCCCTGGGCGCTGGTTGCGAAAGTGCACAATGTCACGAATTAACGTCGATATTGTTACAAGTGCGTTTCGTTGGTGGCGCGATGATGCAATATGTCATTGCCAGCTGTTTCGTAATGTCTTCTCCCTCAGCATTCGATGTCTGTAAACAAATATGGCGTCTGAGGATGCAAGTTATTAACTGGGTTGTTCGTGTCTCGTGGTGTTTCCTGACTGCGCAGTGTCCGTGAACAAACACCACTGTGCTATACTCCGCTTGATATGGCAAGTCGGATGTCCCCAGTCCCGACAGTGTGATCCCTGTTGTGTGTGTTGATGGTAAACAGCTGTTGTTAGTACATTCAAGAGTATAAAGCT
This sequence comes from Anticarsia gemmatalis, assembly GCF_050436995.1. NCBI lineage: Eukaryota > Metazoa > Arthropoda > Insecta > Lepidoptera > Erebidae > Anticarsia > Anticarsia gemmatalis. The sequence goes on along the minus strand of NC_134752.1, from coordinate 14,065,374 downwards.
TTTGAACAAATAACTCTGTGGGCCAGAGAGCATCCTCATTGGATCAGGCACACTTATGACTCATGTCTAATTATTGATCATAAATCATATTTTTCCTCATTTCTTTCATTAAGGATACAATAATTTCATCATTGTATCTGTACAAATCTATAATGAAGGTTTTTGCTGTTTTATAGTTCGTTGCAATTATTGAACCACTGTTCATAAGGCAGACATAGACAAAGAGAAACAAAAAATAACAAAGGATTTAACAACAAAAATATTAGCAATATTGGATTTTTTTAGTTATATGGTATTTTTGTACTACAACAGTGCATCTTACAGATTAATTCCATACAAATGCATATTGTAACAAAATACTAATAAATTTGGAAATGTAATGTAATAAGCTCTCCCCACTATAGTTGTTATTGCTCAATGACAAGGATAAATGATACATGTTAATGCTCAGCTCTGGCCTTGTATGCAAATAGGAAAACCTAGTGAAATGAATACACATATGTGTGACATTTGTGACCCTCTAACACTGTACAACTGTACCCTTACGACGATCATTAAGATAATCTGTTGATGAGTTGCCATCTCATGTCTCTGTGGTTTCACTATCTGGTTTCAACTGGCATGCTACACTTATTATGTTGTAATAATTGTTCCGTTTGATGTGTACCTGTTCAGAGTGTTCACTATCATGTGTAATCAATGTGCCTATCACACCGGGACCTGTGCTCAATCCCTACTGATGCTTTGGCTGTAGGTATCTAACCAATGCCTCATTCTGATTAAGAAACTAACAATATCAGCATATTGAGTTAATCAGTAACATTTAAATGTGATGTAGGTCCTTAGTGGCGGGCAGCAGCAGTGGCTACCACCTGTTTGCATTGACACCCGATGATGGCATCGAGGAGATCTACGCCAGCCGCTCCGGCCAAGAGACGTGCCTCGTCGATCGTCTCTTCAGCAGCTCGTTGGTGGCTGTTGTCACAGTATCCGCTCCCAGGTAACCACCCTACTTGAACCCCATACGCCCTCTCAACCTGTTCCATGTACATCATGCAATGTGGAACCTCCTGTTGGACACACAGCGCACATGAGCAGGCACCTTACCTATTCCTTCTGCATATTGTTATTCTGAGGCGCGATGTTACCGGCTGATTGAACAGGTGTCGGCTCGATAGCCGATTCAGAATCATGTTAACGCAACCTCCTCATATTCCTCACAAACAATACCGCAATTGCGAAATGTACGTGTCGTGTTTTCGCGCGCGCTCAGCTTTGTTGTATGATCAAGGTTATTGAATAATTGGTGTACAACTACTGTGTTGTATTAAATAATAGAGAAAGATAAAATACACTCAACTCTATACAATCATGTCGTCCAAATTTATAGTTATTGCTAAAGCAGCCTGATTATATAAATAAGCAGCAGTCTGATTATACAAATTGTTAAGAATTTGAAACTCGTCGAAAAAGTCGACCTCCAGCTGTTCGCGGTTGTATCAACAAACAATGAGTGTGACAAGCGACGCGGCTACGCCGAGTTGCCAGCACACACGCACACACGCACACGCGCGCCGCGCCAGCGACGGCCGCCGGTGAAGGCGCGCCGCTCGCTCGTGTAGATCGAACGCCGAAATAGACCTTCTGCAATAGCTCGCATCAGAACGTGACACTGAGCCGCCTGTTATGGCAGCGAGGTGGCGCTGCGGTGACCTCAAACGTTCTAGCAGCTCGTCGCTAATGTCGAATAATACACGACGCCTCACTAATATTAGCATCGGTCGCAGCGGCGGACCTTTCGTGACGCCGCTGTTTATTTCTGTAACGGTGGGACGTTGGGCCGTGGACGTGAACTTGGCGAGAGAGTCGCCCCGCGCTCACCACGGTCAGCACGGCACAGGGGCTCACGTGAGCCGCGCAGGGCACCCCCCGCAGCTCCGCCTCCGCGCGCTGCTCGCACTTGATGCGCACATTGCTGACGGTTAACCTCTAGAGGCGGGAAGTGCGCCTCATTGCGACACAGCGACACGGGGCGGGTGACGGTGACGCCAGCTGTGTGGCGCGATAGCAGTACCACTACTGATAAGGAGGGAACGTCGTGTCGGTGGACTGCGGGATGGTGCCGAGTGTGCCCGCTGCCGCCACCAACACAACTAATATTTTATGCAAGCTTTCTTGTTTGTTAGGTGGAAACATAAGTCTTTAAAATAAAGTTAAGGGCTATTTGGGAAAGTTTGTCGATTTATAGTTACATACTAGAGGTACCTATAATGAACATAAATTTAGTTAAGTCAGTTAACTATATAATACATTTGTTGAGGGCATGCAAATTCCCCAACTCGCATTGAGGCACAGTGTGCTCCCATACTAGATATAGATGTATATATTATATAGCATTTCCGTGATGATAAGAAGCTGAGAATGTACCCCGATGCTTTAAGGTCATTTAATTATGAAGTAAGTATTGAGAAGCGTGCGATTGCAACATCGTGAGTGGCGACCTTTGGTAATCATTCAGTAGTAAGAAGCGTTGTAGTCGCGTGTTTTCTATTTTGGTTTGTTCCGATTTGTTTATAATGATCGCGTGGTGTGTTTGAGCGTAGATTAGATAGTGTTAGATAACGATCGTTTTGTTTATGTGTGTACTGTGTGTACTGTGTGTAGTGTGTGTAGTGCGAGGTGTGTGAGTCACACGCGTGTTGACGTCGCGCCGGCACTCGCGACACTCGCGCCGAGCTACTCACTGCACGCGACGTCGCGACGTGTTGTGGGTGTCGCGCCGACGATGCGAGCCGCGGGTACTTGGACAGATGTTACTTCTTGAACTAATCATAGTTTATGGATATTATCGTCAATGTACAGAATATTACGTGTTTGCTCAGTGTCGAATTCTATGTACATCTAGCTGACACGGCAAACGTTGCACTGCCGTTTGTTATGCCGTATCGTTTCCCTCTTTCGTAAAGGATGGCGCCGCAACAAGTGCGCTTCAAGTTGACACCGAGTACTTACATGTAGGGACCCTGCTGACACTCAATAAAGTTCTGTGCAGTCAGCACCAGTACCCACTTACATCGTAAGCATCAATTAGTTAGATATTAGTCGCACAAATAATGTACGATTTTATTTGCATCTAGTTAATATAATATAGCTATGTCTTTAATTATATATAATGAATAAAGAAATATGTTAGGACAACTTCACACCGCCATCCAATTCTAAACTAAGTAGAGTTGCTAGGGACTATGGTAACCCCATAACAGATAGGTGTGTCTACACTGTCTACATCCAAGCTCAGAACAGGTACTCGTGCACATCACACAAATATTCAGGTCCACGTTCAAAATAGTCTCTCTCTGTCAACGTGTCACGCGAAATATTGCTCGATGTGACGTACGAACTTGTTCACCCATTAACGGGTTTAATTATGTTGTGCGTCAGATTATCATTGATCTTTGTACAGAATAATATAATCGATATGTGATACGCAACGACCGCCGCAATATGTACATAACACCGAACGTTCGTTTTCAGAAAGCTGATAGTGTGCCACTACAAGAAGGGTACCGAGATATGTAACTACAGCTACAGCAACACGATCCTCGCCGTCAAACTGAACCGCTCGGTGAGTGACGTCACCGTGCTCGCCGTGCTCGCCGCCGTCGCGCGGCCGACTGCGGCGAGCACGGGGCTCACGCGCGCCGCTCTTACAGAGGCTGATCGTGTGCCTGGAGGAGTCGCTGCACATCCATAACATCCGCGACATGAAGATCCTGCACACCATCCGCGACACGCCGCCCAACCCGCGCGGGCTGTGCGCGCTGTCGCCCTGCGTCGACCACTGCTACGTGGCCTACCCCGGCTCCAGCGCCGTGGGCGAGGTGCAGATCTTCGACGCCGTGCACCTGGTGAGTAGCGCCCGCGCCCCCCTCGCGCCCCGCCCGCCGCCGCTGACCGCCCCTCCGCCTGTCCGCAGAACGCCAAGTGCGTGATCAGCGCGCACGACAGCCCGCTGGCGGCGCTGGCGTGGTCCATGTGCGGGCGGCGCCTGGCCACCGCGTCCGAGCGCGGCACCGTGATCCGCGTGTTCGCCGTGCCCGAGCGCACGCGCCTGTACGAGTTCCGGCGCGGCGTCAAGCGCTGCGTGTCCATCGCGTGCCTCGCCTTCAGCGCGTGCGGCGCCTACCTGGCCGCCACGTCCAACACGGAGACCGTGCACGTGTTCCGCCTGGCCGAGCCCGCCGGGCCCGCCGCCGCCGCCGCGGGCGGGGACGACGCCGCGGCCGGCGACGACGACGCGGCCGGCACGTGGATGGGCTGGCTGTCCAGCGCCGTGTCGCCCGTGGCCAGCTACCTGCCGGCGCAGGTGGCCGACGTGCTGGCGCAGGGCCGGGCCTTCGCCGCCGCGCGCCTGCCGCACACCGGCTACCGCGCCGTGGCCGCCATCACCAAGTGAGTAGCGCGCTCCCCGGCGCCCCGCCGCCCGGCCCGCGCTGACGCTCCGCTTGTTGCAGCGTGGCGCGGGCGCCGCGGCTGCTGGTGGCCACGTCGCAGGGCGTGCTGTACGTGTACGGGCTGGACGCGGCGGAGGGCGGCGAGTGTCCGCTGCTGCGCCAGCACCAGTTCCTGGAGGGCGCGGGAGGCGCCGCGCCGGAGCCGCTCGAAGGTACCGAGTCCCGAGGCCCCGCCCGGTCCCGTAGCGGCGGCCCGCCCCGCGGCCCCTCACCGCCGATCGCCACACACTAACTCGGCCCGGCGGCGCCGCCCGGCCGCAGTCGGTCGGCGCGGCGCCGCTCCGCCGCACATGCTTGCCCCCCCTCCCCGCCCGCACTCACCCCGTCACGCCTGCTCATCTCCGCGCCACGATCGCCGCCGTCGGACTACTAGACATCTCTCATACGCTCACCGACATGCTCATTATATTATATTAGATTCATGTATTTACATATATATTTATATATCAATACATAGCGCGAAGTACGTCTATGTATCTTTTATGTAGCTATGTATATATATTATTTAGTCACTCATTAAACGCGACGTTCGTTTTGAAATGTACTTATTAAAAAAAAATTAAACATTTTGTAGTCGAATACTCGATAATTATCGCCGCTCTCGTCGAATGTAACGTTTTGTAAATTATAAAAGTGTCATATAAACCCAGAAGTGTTTGTGCTAACGGAGTCACAGATGTTCAGTCACCATTTCACTAGCTACCGCACTACCCTCTATCCCTCGTACGAAAACGAAAATAAACATTTAGGAGTGCAACCGCGCGACTCCTCTCGCGTGTCATTTGAGAAAACCAAATAGTAATTTCTCTAAATAGAAAGCTGTCTATCTCAGTTGTTAAATTAAATCGATACCAGTGCAAAATAAACACCCCTTCAAACTGGATAAAAGAGCTTGAAAAAAAAAATTGCTCTATAACTAAAAGACTACTCTCCGACACACCCTATTGTAATACCTTACACTTGGATGAAAGTCGAGATGAGGTAAGGCGAGCGCGACGTTACTTATCGAGTACACACATTAGAATCGATATATTATGTGTTCGTTGTATATATTTATGCAACGAGACGAGTTACACGATCGTCCCCGAGGCGGTAGACAGTCAGTATGAGTTAAGTAGCAGAGTCGCATGACGAACGGACGTCGCGTTTGGCGCGAGTGCGCATCGCTAACGTTGTTGTTCCCGCGCAGCGGCGGCGCTCTCCACTAGCAACAGTTACGCGGGCGCGCTGCGCGGCCGGGACCCGACGCGGATGACAGGTACTGTCCCCCCTCCCTTCCCCCCCTTGGCGAGCCCCGCGCGGCCGGTGCCCGTGCGCCGGCCGCGCGCCCCCGTGCCCCCGAGCCGCGGCGCGGACCGCCGCCCCCCCCCCCCGAGCCGTGCCCCCACTGTGTTGTGCCCCTGTCGCCAGGCGGCGCGGCCGACGAGCGCCGCGCGCCCGACGAGTTCGCTCAGTGAGCCCCGCGCGCCGAGCGAGCCCGCCTGCAGGTGAGTCGTCTGCGTCCGCCTCGCGCGCTAGAGCCGCCCGACACTCGCGACGCTCGTTTCATGTCATGACAAACGAGACATGTGAGACTCGCTACCCGCACATTCGGTTCGGCATTAATCGACCGAGTAGGGTGGCAAAACCAAATATATGTACATTAAGTACATTCGAGACGGTCCTGCGGTTCGTTAAATACTGCCGAAATCGAACGTGCCGACCGAATATGCGTGTAGCGTTAACATTCTGCTTTTATTTTTTTAAATATTGCCAGTCTAAGTGTTCGGTGAACGTCGCTTTCGTGAATGTCGCAACGGTATCTCGGTACAATAAACGGGCCGGTGGCGGCTCGGTCCCGCGCGTCTCGCCGGGCACGGGGTATGTTGTCGTGTGTCGTGTGTAACGTGTGTCTCGCCCCCCGACACAGCCTGTGTCGCGTGCGGGGCGGGCTCGTGTGTAGCGGACGTGTGCGTGTGCGTCACAGAGTCGGAGCGCGCGTCGGAGCTGGGCGCGGCGCTGGAGGCGGCGCCGGCGCGGGGCCCCTTCGACCTGCGGGACCCCAAGCACTTCCCGCCCATGCGCGCCGCCCCGCCCGCCGCCGACCAGTAGCCGCCCGCCGCCCGCCGCCCGCCGCACCGACCTTGTACATACGTGTAAATTACGAGCGCCGTACGATAGATGATACTAGACTACCGTTTATGTGATAGCCGATGACGGATGACTCTGTCGAAGTTCGAGTCTTTGTGTGTAAACCGAACCGCGGCGAGCCTTTCGCCGCGTCTAAATGTGTAAAAAAAAATAATAAAATTGGAAAAATCCATAAAGTTGTATTGTAAATAAATGTATAGGAGTTTCGCCGACGACGCTCGTCGTCGCCCTAGGCGCGAGCGTGCGGGCCACGGCCCGGCGCTCGCGAGCCCGCCCGCCGCGCGACCCGCTCGCGCCGCCCGCCCGGCCGAGCGGCTCGCGGGGCGGAAGGCAGCTAAGTATTTAATTAATTAAATAAATAAATAATTATTATTGTATAGATTACGATTCCAATCTGAATTATTGTCGACATACTTTTTCGTATTGAAATTATTGTGATAACGAAGCTCGGCTCCTCATTCTCCCTGGAACTAATAATTAAACGTACAAAATTTTACGTTAAGCCGAGTTCTACTCCTCGTAGTCGAGGACATGGCTATTAAAGTATAAATATGTAATTATAAAACAATGTAACTCTTGGAGAGGCTACGGCCGCGTGACGAACGAGTCACGCAGGGATAGTGCACACGCGTGCACGCTGGACCCGCGCCTGGACCCGCGCCTAGACCCGCGCCTGGACCCGCGCCTGGACCCGCGCTGGGAGGCGCCATACTTCACATGCGTCGCTTTTATGCAAAATTGTACATACTAAATAAATATTTTTACAAAACCACTTCTGTCTTTTCATTTCCTAGACATATAAGTAGAACTGCAGTAAAAACAAAAACCACAGGCGACTGTAATCTAACATAAAGAATATACGAGTCGCGAGTAGTCGCGACGTACTTCAAGGGCGAAGAGATTTATCTAGAGCAGTAGTTCCCAACTAGTGGTCCGCGGAAGTCAAAATATGGTTCGCGACCAATTTTAAAATTTTAATTTTCAGGATGATTAGGTATTACACTTTATTTTTAACTAGCTGACCCGCGCAACTTCGCTTGCGTCACATAAGAGAGAATGGGTCATAATTCTCCCCGTTCTTGTAACATTTTTTTTTTTATTAGATTCACTAAACTGAACAAAACACATAATGGCAATATATAAAATTACACGATACATTCAATTGCGTTTGTTCTTCTTGAAGTGAATACAACATGCTAGCTACGTAGAGCTTATAAATAAACTTTTTAAGTGTACATCACAACACTAAACTATAAAACATGTTATAAAAATAGTTATAAATGTAAAAACCAAGTAAACTATATAAAACTATGACAAAATAATTGAGCATTTTTGGATAAATAAATCTTCAATGAATGAACAGTTGCATTAAATATGTCAATATTATTGGTTATACTATTGTATTTAGAACACATACGATACAATGGCGAGTGCTGACTATAATTTGTGCGACAGTGGGGTAAGTCAAAAGTTTTTCTATTGTGAATACGACTGCCAGAACGTGGTACTGAGAAATTTAATTTACCGAGCAGGGAGGGATTGTCAAGTTTTCCATTTACTAGGTTGTGTATGAAGATTATGTCAGCGATATCCCGCCTATGCTCTAGTGTCAACATTTTGAAATGTGTGAGCCTTTTCTCGTAGGAAGTAAGACTTCGACAGAGGTTGTTAGAATAAGACAGATGGTACAGAAAGTGTTTTTGGAGTTTTTCGATTCTGGAAATATGTACTGCGTAGGATGGACACCATACTTGGCAACAATACTCTAGAAGCGATCGTACAAAACAGTTAAAAAGTAGGATGGGAATTTCAGGGTCTTTGAAAAATTTGGTTTGACGTATAACAAAACCAGCTAACCGTGCGGCTTTGTTCGTGACGTTGTCGATGTGCTCGCGGAAATCTAACTTGGAGTCAACCGTAACACCTAAGTCACGCATACTTGTAACTTCATTTATTGGGGTATCATTGATATAGTAGGTGGCAGCGATAGCATCACGTTTGCGTGAAAATTTAATATGGTAGCATTTAGATGTATTGATTGTCATGCCGTTCAAATAGCACCAGTTGTTGATTCTGTCGATATCATTTTGAAGGGAGGTTATGTCGTTATGGTTAGATATGATTCGGTATAGTTTGAGGTCATCTGCGAACATTTGGTATTTGGATGTTATAGAGGAACATAAATCGTTAACATAAATTAAAAAGAACAAAGGACCAAGGTGTGACCCTTGGGGTACCCCGGATGGAACACATTTAGGAGAAGATTTAAAACCTCTGATTTTTACGATTTGGGATCTATTTTTGATGTAAGATTCGCACCATCTTAGTAGAGACCCACAGATACCTGCTTTGGCAAGCTTTTGAACAAGTAAAGAATGATCAACAACATCGAAAGCCTTTGAGAAATCGGTATAAATAGCATGCACTTCTGTTTTCCTCTCTATAGCGTCATATATATCACTAACATAGTCCATGAGATTTGAAGTTGTTGATCTGTTTGGCAAAAAACCGTGCTGGTTTGGAATAAAGATGGGTTTTAAATGGAACTGAATTTTTATTTGGATAAGTTTCTCAAAGAGCTTCCCCATTGCAGACAATATCGAAATAGGCCTATAATTTGACACATCATTTTGATCTCCTTTCTTGAATACCGGTGTGACGTGGGCGAGTTTCCATTTGGAAGGAAATATACTATTGAATATGCTATTGAAGATGAGATATAGTGGATCAATGAGCTGTTCAGCACAATCTTTTAAGAAGATTGGTGGAATGGAATCTGGGCCCGGTCCGATTTTTGTGTCTAAAGTTTTGAGAGATGTCAGAATGTCTGATTTAGGTATATGGAAAGAGCTAATTGTTTGGACGTGACTATCTGAATCGACGGTATTTGTTACTGGTATTCGCCCAACATCAGCATAGACTGATTGAAAGTATGCCGAAAATAGATCGCTTATATTGTGTCCACCTTGTGCAGTTTTGTCATTATAGAACATTTCATCGGGGATTTCAGAACTGTTGGATCTTATCGATTTAATGAAAGTCCAGAAGTAATTAGGATCTTTTTTTATTAAGACTTTGGACTCAGCTTTGAACTTATTAAGGCATTCATGCAGCATTATTTTGCATTGACTTCGCAACAACTTGTATTCCGCCAGATCTCTAGGGTTTGAATATTTCTTAAATTTTTTGTGCAATTTGTTTTTTTCTTTTAGAGCCTCTAACAGAGGTCGGCTAAACCAGAAAGGATATTTATTGTTCCGACCACGAGATAGATAGGGGTATGTTTTAATATTATTTCATTTAGTACTTGGTAGAAGACTTCAACAGTTTCATCAATATTTAGGTTCGGAGTAAGATTATTCATCCAATCAACCTCATTCAGTTCTTCCTTGATTTTTTCATAATTGGCCTTAGAAAAATTTTGAGATTCTGATCTGTTTAATTTAGGTGGTCTTTGGGAGTATAGTTTTAAAGAAATGTTCAACGCAGGATGGTATACGTCTTGTTCGACAAGAGGCATAGCACAGTTAGATACAGTAACGTATTTACTGGAGTTAGTTAGTATTAAATCAAGTGTGCGTCCCCTTGTATTACATATTGAATTTATATTGTGTAGACCGTTAATGGAAAGAGCGTCAGTTAGTATGCTATCCAAGTTGTTAGGGGAGTCTGCGGGAATTAGAGAATTTGTGCTGTCATCAAATTTCCATAATAAAGTAGGTAGGTTGAAGTCACCAGCTAGTAGAATTATGGAGTTTTGGGGTATTTTATATTGTAATACGTTTGTTATGTGAGACGTAAGGTTATCGAGACGATATTGAGTTACTGGCGGCGGAAAATATAAGGTACATATACATAGAGGTACATTTGAATTACCCAGTTTAAGCTTAATTAGAACCCACAGATCCTCATCCGAAGACTCCCATTGTAGTTTACGAATAGGTTCGAGTCTGTGTTGAACCGCGATGAGAACTCCACCACCGTCACTTTTAACCGACGAGGACGTACCACGGTCGCGTCTAAATATCGTATACCTACCATCTAAAATTTCATGATCATAAATAGAGTCATTAAGCCATGTCTCTGTCAGAAGAATTACATCTATGTCTTGCATGAGCGCATTGTTTCGTATGAGTTCCGTTTTAGTTCTAAGACCCCTAACATTTTGGTAAACTATATTTAAACCTGTGCCTCTGTTCGTCTGACTTAACAATGTACTCATAAAACAAACAATAATAATATATTTGAAACAGTAATTTTAGAAAAAATTAAGAAAATAGAAATAAAAACAAATGTAACTGTAAGTTATTTACAAAGTATTTAGGAAATGAGGATCTTTAACAACTAAGCTTTTACAATTAATATCCTTCTTGATAAAAATTCGGCCGTTTCTTACCCACACAAATTGAAAGCCTTTTTCTTTCGCGACCTGGCGAGCTTTTGCATGCAACTGTTTGTTCGCTGGAGATAAATGTTCATTCACGTACACCGGTTGCTTCCCAGCTACACCAAGGTGTGACGAGTTAAGTTTTTCTCGCGGATGGGTTTTATTAAATGTTTTAACAGCTGCCAATACACTATCGCGTATCAGTGGACTTGATAGCTTCACTAGTATTGATCGAGGACGACTTGACTCCTGGTTTATCTTGGACACGCGGTGGTAATTCAAGATATGATTTTCTTGTAGAGTACACGCAACAGTTTTGGAAAGCTGCTGAACAATAATTTTAAGGTTTTCCGTCTTATGCTCGGGAACGTTCTGGATTTCCAAATTAGATTCTCGCGATATTTGTTCAAACTGGTTCAGTCTAGTATTAACGTCTGCTAGGTTCAGCTTTAAGGTCTTATTTTCAGTTTCCAGATGTTCAATTCTTTTGGTCTTAGTATCCAATTCCTCTCTAAGCTGGTCGTAATTTGCCGACATAAAGTTAATGCTCTCAGTCAAATCGTCTAATTTGCTCCTAGTGTCAGCGCTTTCCGTAGTAAAATCACGCCTGATATCAATCAAAAGTTTAGATAGTGACTCTTCAAGTTTCTTGTTGAAATATTGTTTTAGCTCTTCTATAGTTTGCGCAGACGGGGACTCAATAGATATTCCAGTAGGTTTTTGTTGCGTGGGCGTAATAGCACGCTGACCGCGAGTCTCATAGGATTTACACTCTGGACACTTCCAATTCGCTTTGTGAGCTTTTGATTCCTTAGCGTAATTTTCTGCTGGTATTCCAAGACACTGATAGTGATAAGCTGCGGAGCACTTGGAACATGCTTTTAAATCGGTTGATTTTATTTGTCTGCTACATTTATAACAGAGACTCATAATGGTAGATATCCGTGTATATTAGTAGAAATTTGTGTTAGTTACTTGGCAACACTATGTAAATGTCAACAGCTAAGTGACAGCTGTCACTTGAGTTTGACAATGTCTATTGATGCGTACGTAGGTATGAGTTCTGTTATTTGGCGGTACTTTTGACGTTTGTGTGACTATCACAATTCAACAACAGGTAGAGAGTGAAACTTAACTGAGTTGTTTCCGGAGCTCGTTGATGATGATAGCACTTGCGAACGATATCACTTGTTCTTCAGAGGTTGTACTTTAGTAAACTATTGCACTTGAACTGATATTACGAGGAATTTGCGAAAATAGAAAATTAATATAAGATCGTGATGTACACTGTGGCAGTGTTGCCAGGAACCTAGACTTTTTACTGGTACTCTGCTCCTATTGGTCGTAGCGTGATGATATATAGCCTATAACCTTCCTCGATAAATGGGCTATCTAACACTGCAAGAATTTTTCATATCAGACCAATAGTTCCTGAGATTAGCGCGTTCAAACAAACAAACAAACTCTTCAGCTTTATAATATTAAGTATAGATATACTTACATAGTGGTCCCTGCTTACAAGAATAATATAAAAGTGGTCCGTGACTACAAAAAGGTTGGGAACCCCTGATCTAGAGGCAAATGGGGAATCGAAGTGCATCTCATAATAAAATTAAACAATCTTATCCAACCTGTCGTTTGAACGATTACCCGACACGTGCACCAGCGTCGTCTCCCTGGATCAGTTTATTTACCTGGACGAGTGACACTTTACGAATTACGTGATGAACGGACGAGGGTGAAGGCCATTGTTGCTCCGTCTCAGTCACCTGATATTTATTTTGACCACTATAATATTATTATACTCAGTTTTTCAGTGCTAAAAGTGAAACAACAGGCCAATCGAAGACATGTTAAGTTCCACGGCTACTAAGAAATCCGGAAGCATTCAGGATGTTATCGTGGTAAGAGCCGGCTGGGATCAGGCACGTTCACACGACAATAAAGCGATACAAAACGTTGTTGGTATAGTATTTATTTCAATAACATGTTAACAAAATGTAGCCTAAAAACTCCCAAAGGAATGCCGCTCCGCGGAGCATTCGCGTCAGAACATTTCTCGACGCGCCGATAGAATGAAGCTAAAGGTATAATAAATTGTTCTACATACATAATATACTAAAGTTGGGAACACAAAGAACGTCGGATAGCGGACGTATCGAGCGGCCGCGCGTCGACGCAGCGAGCAGCGCCCCGTTGTATGTAGTACCTGCGGAGTTCAGCTCGGACCTGCTGCACCCATACTGTGTAGTGTAGGTATATTATGTACAGCTCGTCAACGAAGTGCCGCTCGCTGTATCGCCGAGCATCGCACAACGTACGCTCGTGATCTCACCAGTCTTATTATTACAATGATGAAAACTTATCGTCCCCCGACATATCGTTGTTTCTAGGGTTATAACCTGATTTACGAAAGTAGGACGTTTACGTCCGTTTGTTAACAAACAAACATGTATTCGTTAAGATATTCAACATTTGAAAATAATCTCTGTATTGTTTTGACGTAACAACGAATGAATGATAGAAACATTTTATAGCAAATTAAAATTATAGATTCATTACAATTACCTAACAATATTGAACACGATAAGATAACTCCATCATAAAGCTACATATTCAGAGAGGGAGCGATGTCGTTAACTACAATACGAGACCTTCTGTAATGTTAAGAATTCATTGAATCTATAAGCACTAGCTAGGAGATAGATGTGTCGATAGAAGTGGTTCATGTGAATATGTAGCCTTACACGGCGACGAGACAAATGAGTGAAATTAAGAACAAACACACAAATACAAGTCGTGTTTGGATCGCTGTATTTTATTATTATAATTACAGTAGGTAAGTAATAAAACCGACTTATCCACTTAACAGAGTTACGAGCTAAGTAGGCGCAGCGACCGCCGCGCACCGACGTGTCGTGACGTGTGTCGCGTGTGCCGCGTGTGTCGCGTGCGTCGCGTGGGTCTCGACACGCGCACGTGGACGTGGACGTGGACGTAGCACGCACTTCCATACAAAAATAAATTAGATATAGCATCGAGGCGAGCGGCGCCGCGGCTCACTGTCTCAGTACAAAAGTTGGTACACATCGACGAACACCTCACTTACATTGCGTTGCTTCTGAAACAAACATGACACTGTTATCTAATAGTGATCTTAGTTTCACGTCATATTCTAAGATCAAAATCAATCGGGATAAGCGGAGGTGGGTCGCTAGTGCAGTATAGAGAGGCGTCCTCCCACACCTATCGATGACATTATATCTCTTCAACTGAGCAATACCACAGAATAGCAATACTAATTATGAGTACCTACACTACCTACTCGGTGACACGGCAGCACGTTTATCCTGAAATAGTTTCTACAATTTCGAGACATATTTATCTTCGAACGAATTCTTCTTAGCGTTTCGTATCACTAAAGGAAAAAGCGGAACCCGTCGTCGAGAGATCGCTCGGTCGTCCGCCGCTCAGAAAAAAAAGGGAGCGTCAGTACCTGGGCATGGCGCACATCTCGCAGGCGTCGTTGTGCGGCGCGTTGTGGAACGTGCACAGCGGACACGTCCAGAGCGCGGCGGGCGCGCCCGGCGCTGGCGCCTCGTGCTGCTCGTGCTCGGCCGCCGCCAGCATGAGGTGCTCCAGCGTGGCGTGGTGCGGCTCCCGGCGCCACGCGTCGGCCGCGGCCGCGTCCTGCGCCAGCACGGCGTCCAGCAGCGGCTGCAGCGCGGCGGGCGCCAGCGGCAGCGCCTCGTTGGTGGCCAGGAACAGCAGCACGTGCAAGTCGGACGCCGCCTCCAGGAAGCTGGCGGCGCCCGCCACGTGCTGGTGCAGCGCGCGCAGCGTCTGCAGCTGGTGCTGCAGCGGCCGGTTGGCGGGCGGGAAGGCGGCGCGCGGGCTGAACGTGGCCGCGCCCGCCGCCGCCACGCCGCACGGCACGTCCACCAGCAGGTAGGCCACGGGCACGCGCTTGGCCGACACGCCCACCTCGTTGCCGTACACGTCGCGCTCCTGCAACCCACGGCGACGTCCGCCTCGATTGTTTCATTGTTTCAATGTTACCTCCGTCGGTTTTATATCGGTGAGTTTGATATTCTTGACCGGCGAAAATTATATTCATTCGGTCACAGGACAAAAATGAAATTAGCTCCACAAAAAGAGTTTTGAGCGCACCGATAAAGGCACGTTAAGTTAGTGCACCTAATTTATAGGCAAATGGTCTGATATATTTTATTTATAAAACCTTCATCACTTTGTGTGCTCACACAAATTGCCCTGCGTAAACGCAGCATGAGCAACTCTAACTGGTATACGTGGGCCACTACTTATATTTTGAGCCTAACTATGAAAAACTGTAAATATGTGAGTGAAAACTACTTTATCGTGTTCTCGGGTATTCTTATTCATGATCCAGATCATTTTTTATTCAATTAAAATATTTTTTAAATATTTTTTCCCTTTGCCGAAGACCCCTCAAAAACAGGGTGTTTCAGCGCGTAACCTGTTTTTTGTAACGATGAAAAATCAATATTAACGCTATTTTTTGATGACGTTTTGGAACAAAATAAAGTCATTTGATGTCAAACTGTAACGACATGGCGAGAAACTCATTAATTAGTTTTTTTCGTGCACATAATAGCCAGCTGTTTAGCGAGATGCGTTACGGCCGGCATTGTTTTTATTGAGCTCGACCTGTTTGATTTTGTGGTTTTTCCATATTTTAAACCAGTCTTTAGGTAAATATTTGGTTGTAAATCAATAAGGATTAACCATTCTGCATTTTTCTTAAAGGCACTTTTCACCGTGACAAAGTTTTTATAAAAAATCAAGGGACCATTTGTTCCGAAGTGCTTCGAGCGCGAAACATTTTTTTTCGGATTTGGTTCATCTTAAAGCATCCATCAAATCGACTGGTGTTTATTTTTGTATAAGTATCCCTGTTTTATCACAATTTGATACACGCATTTTGAAGCAAAACGATGGGTTTTTCAAGCATTTGTCTGCACTAATCGGCGCGAGAACCTTATCGAATTGTTGTAGAAAAAAAAATGATTCATTAACAAAAATTCTTCTAATCGGAAATGTTGTTACCTAATATTTTATATCTAAGAGTGGAAATAATGTTTAGGATTGTGTCATTCTTTTCATGTATCAGGAAACGAAAATGCATAATTAATTTTCGCACAGCAACAATTTTTCCGGACGCAACTGGTAACCTTGGACGATCTTCAGGAATTTCATTGGTGAGGGAAAAATAATCATGTTAGAACTCCATTTATTGGCGTTTTAAATTTTTGTTTTCAAAGGATCAGACTTTATCACCAAAATAATAAATAAATCGATATGCACACGACTGTTTCAATAAGTCACGTCGAAAGTCGTAAAAAATATTTGTACGAAAATGTTAACATCCTAATGCCATTTTCCCGCACACTTACAATTTTCAATCGACGACATTGAAAATATTTTCAGCGCAGATTTCAACACTTTCTTGGGAATGTAGTAGTCAAAAGGTCAAACTTAACGATGAAAACACCAAATGAGGTCTAAAACAATCAGATTCGTCAAGGCTCAAAATATAAATAGTGACCTAAGAACAAGCATTATTTTTAACTCCCGACGCAAAAAGAGGGGTGTTATAAGTGTCTGTCTGTCTGTCTGTCTGTGTGTGTGATTTCAGTTTAGTTCTGTATTAAAGGTGACTTATGTGCGAGTGTGTTTAGACAGGTTTAAAATAGGTTGAGCCGTTTAAAAGTTGTGGGGGGTGAAAGTAGGGAGGTTTACTGAATTTGTGCAATTATACTCGGGTAGGGTCTCAAATAGCTTCGTATGATGAGAAACTTGGTGGTGGGACAATTTGAATGGCTTAACCTATCCTTATCCTAATCTACCTAAGATTAGGATAGGAAATAAAAGTATGAAATAAAAAAAATTTAAAAACCCCCGACTCAAACTTAATTTCCTTTAAAAAGTAAAAAAATATGGAAACTTAATCTTAAAGTACCTAAGAATGTATGTATAATTATAAAAAATACGTTGGGGGACCGCTCCTAAACCAACACAAATAGTCTAATTAAGCAAGCGAGGTCCCCCAAAGATTTATTATTGTTTACTTTTTAAAGGAAATTAAGTTTTGTGTCGGGGGATTTTCAATTTTGTTTACTTATAAACCTGTTCGAAGTATAGAAACCCAACAATACCACAACTCGAACAACATCGGCTGCGACTCCAACGCAGTAGTTATCCTGTAGCCTGTAGCTACTATCTATATAATGTACCTGCTAGTCGAAATAAGCTGGGCCAACATGTTGCAAGTGACACCTACGTGTACCCTATTTAATGTGAAATAATATAAATATATTAATAAGTATTTTAGCTTTTAACGCAATGAGCACGAAAAAGGCCTAATCGAAGAATTATCCGCCGATCCGCTGATCCGACACTATGTATTTGAACTGGGCGTCTCCGTGCTTCAACGTCACGTCAAAGGTCTTCGGGCGGCTTGAAAAACTTTGACACTAGGTTGATCACTATACGATAAGAAGAAGAAGAATAGAAATTTAACTCAACTCCCGTCCTGTACTATCAGCAGTTAATAACAGATACTTAAGTACCTACTTAGTTGTTTATTATTTTATGTTAAACAAACTTCATCAAACTTGTAAGTTACGATATCGTTAAAAACTTGTTATCAATATCCGCGCAACGAGTGGCACCGAGTGTCGGCTGTTGTGAAACAGCTGCGTAAATGTGTGATCATTTCCTGCGCAAAGGAGATCGCCAGATTTCGTACAGCTTAAAGTTGGTGTTGTTTCGTTACAGAATTTGTACCACTTATTAAGAGGACTAAGTCACTTATTTTTATTTGGGAGTATTATTTTTAGAAGTCCGGATTAATGAATAATTAAGGTAGAAAGATTTGATTAATTAAGTAATAATTTTTGGTCTATGGCTTATATTTGTTGACAACTAAAGAAAAAGAAAATCTCATGAGAACACTGTTAGTCTGACGTCTACGCATCCGCTAATTTGCTGTTGTTTTGGATTGTGGTTTTGACTGCATCTGAGCAATTTAGCGAACTATCGGGGCTTCTTAAAATGGACATAACTTTTACCTACCGACTTTTGAAAATATAAGAATTTTAAAATAAGCTTGTCTATCATATTAGCTACCAATTAAAAGAAAAAGTAAACCTAAACATGACATTTTATAAGCTGTACGAATTCTTCATGCAAACCTGCCGTTCGCCTTTAGCAGCGATAGAACCAGTCCAACTGCAATCAATTCATAAATCCATCAATGGCTTTATAAAAGCTTTGACATGACATTACAATAAAGAACTTATTATAAAACATCATCTTAATTTTTAGCGAGAGTCAGTGGAACCTACATTTTAATAAAGAACAATTTTAGTCATATTGTAGTTCGTTCAATCTTCCGAAGAGACAGCGATTTATGACGTTTAGTGAAATGTGAGCGAGTAGAAAGTGCCGCAGCATCCGAGTACAACGAGGATCAAAGTCGAGTCAAGATCAAGGGCAAGGGCGAACTCATCCGTTCTGTGAAATCGGCATTCATGTGCGGTGGCCGGAGTAATAAAGTGACATAAGTAATTGTGCGAACAGATGCTCGCGGTGGAGGATATAGCCGTTTACACGAGTGACGACCCGCGCACGTGTGCGTGTGTGACGCGGGCGGGTGACGCGGGTGACGTGTGACGTGGGTGACGTGGGTGACGGAGGGTGAGCGGGGACGAGGCGGCGACGGATCGATACGCGGAGCGGACCGCCGCGCGCTGATAACGCGGCGCGTGTGACCCGCCCGCCGCCGCCGCCTTTATCACAGATTGTCACGTCCAACCGGCTGAAGTCCGTGCGGAACCACATATCTGCACGATGTGACTTTACACTGGCGGCGTGCCTGTTTTTTACGATGTTTTATATACGATTTAGTAGTTCAGATTATATTGCCTTATTACAAAATAGTCATATAATTATCATTTTAAGTATTGTATGTTTAACCGAGTTATTTAAAACTATTCCACAGTTCCGCCTAATTGCTACTTTTTGTTTGATATTTTTTATGGTTTTGTCTTTCTACTTTCCCTCTCTGTGAACCACCTATTTGAACTCGTAACTTTATTATGGGATTCAATATCCTTTCTTTAACGTTTTTTCCTACGTATGATGGTAGATAACAGTCATATAATACCTGCATCTTAAATATATGCACTTATGTCGAGTGCGTGAGTGCTATCGAGATTTTTGTATTATTACCAAATTTATGTATACTTGTAGATTGAAGATAGACTGAAAAAAGCGTATAGTCGGATTGACCTACTTTGAATATGAACTTCTAACTTTTCCGGTAGTGAACGGTTTCGACCAGACGTCCGAGCAAAGTCATATCGTCGGGAAGTAATCTGTTGATCGAGCGATGTGAAGCGCGGTACAGAAAGGAAAAACAACATGGCGTGTGTACACAAAACGTAAAATGATGTGGCAATCCACATCGATTTGGGTATTTAGTTAATTTAGTTAGTTTTAATCCGGGCCGAGCGGAACGGCAGGCGAATATCGTAAAATGTGAACGATCCGACCGACGCCGACGCCACCGTTCCGTATCGTGCGCGTCGATCCTCGAGTACAAGTACAAGGTCCGCGGGCGCCCGATGCGGCGCGGAGCCGGCGCCCGCCCCTAGCAGCGAGGTGAGTACCGCCGCCGAGCGCCGCCACCCGCCCGACCGCCGCTGACCGCCCGCGCCTTGCAGATGGCGAGCCCGCTGGCCGAGATCGAGGAGCTCACTCTGTGCTCGTGCTGCAAGCGCGCCTTCGACGAGCTGGAGCGGCCCCCCAAGCTGCTGGCGTGCAAGCACCACTTCTGCCTGGCGTGCGCGCGCTCCGTGCTCGGCGCCGGCCGCGAGGTGTACTGCATGCACTGCTGGAAGCGGACCGAGCCGCCCGACGGCCGCGCCGACAACCTGCCCACGCACGGCGCCGTGCTGGCCCTGGCGCGCCGCCTGGCGCCCGCGCCCGACGAGCCCGCCTGCGCCGAGCACGCGCTGCCCGCGCTGTGGTGCGTGGCGTGCGCCGCGCCCGCCTGCCGCGCCTGCGCGCGCCACGCGCCGCACGCGCACGCGCTGCGGGCCCCGGCCGAGGCGCGCGCGCTGCTGGCGCGGGACTCGCGCGAGCTGCTGGCCGACCTGGCGCGCATGGCGCAGCGCCAGCGGGACCTGCTGCTGCGCGCGCTGGACGCCGCCACGGCGCTCAAGCTGCGCCTGGAGGCCGAGCTGGCGGCGCCCGCCGGCCCCGAGCCCGCGCCCGCGCCGCGCGAGCTGGCGGCCGCGGCGGCCGAGCGCGAGCGCCTGCGCGCCCGCCACGCCGAGGCGCTGCTGCAGTGCCGCCTGGACGACCTGGTGCGCACGGCCACGGTGCCGCTGGACTCCGAGCTGCTGCGGCGCGCGCTGGCGGGGCTGGCGCCGCCGGAGCCGGCGCCGGGCTCGGGCGAGCGGCGCGACCCGCTGCTGCTGCTGGGCAACTACTGCAGCTCGCGGCTGTTCCTGCGCCAGCTGGCGGCGCGGCGGGCGCGGCGGCTGGGCGGCGAGGCGGAGGCGGAGGCGGCGCGGGGCGCGGGCGCGGCGGAGAGCGCGGCGGAGGGCGCGGAGGCGGGCGCGTCTCCGGGCGCCAGCGCGGCCGAGGCGGAGGCGGGCGCGTCTCCGCTGCTGCGGGCGCCGAGCGCGTACCCGCTGTTCTACTTCGAGCTGGAGGTGAACGGCGCGCCGTTCGGCCGCATCGTGGTGGAGGTTCGCGACGACGTGGCGCCGCGCATGGCCCGCAACTTCACGGTGCTGGCGACGGGCGAGCTGGGCGTGGGGTACCGCGGCTGCGCAGTGTTCCAGTGCTGGGAGAACGAGAGCGTGATCACGGGCGACTTCGAGCTCAACAACGGGCGCGGCGGACGCTCCGTGTTCGAGGAGAGCTTCTTCATGCCGGACGACACGCGGATGATGGCGGTGCGCGGCTCGGTGGGCATGCGCCGCTCGCAGAAGCGCCACGACAACCAGGGGCTAGTGGGCTCGCAGTTCCGCATCGTGCTGCGCGAGATGCGCGGCTTCACCGGCATCTTCGCCTTCGTGGTGGAGGGCCTGGAGCTGGTGGACCGGCTCAGCCGCACGGGCGACAGCGCCGGCAAGCCGCAGAGCACCATCCTCATCTCGAGCTGCGGCAAGCTCAACTAGGCGCGCCTCTCTCGCTCTCGATTCCCCCTCTCTCTTTCGCCAGATCATATCACTTTGCGTCGAAGCGCTCATCTCTCGCGACTCTCGTACCCAGTTTTCGTCTCCTCGGACCAATCCTTTCGTGAGCACCTCGAACTATTTTTATATACGTAGTTCTTTACGATATATTTGGAAGTGTTTATTGCGAATTATTCGAAGTTCGTCGGCTTGAGCTTCTATAGTAGACTCGTTCGTTTGCATAATAAAGGTAGGCTCGGCTCGGCCCGAACGTTCGGCGCGCGACTATAGTCGTGCCTCACATCTCGTCGGATAGCGACTAGGGGCCTACACTCGATATTTTCTTATTGTAAACGATGAATATATTTTTGTTATTAGCGTGGAGCGAGCGCGTTTTAAAACTAAGCGATAATAGTAAAATATAACGTTTCGATTATATGTGTGTCAATATAAATGTTAAATATTATAGAGTATTTAATACTATTGCGTGTAAACGGCATTGGAGGGTGTACGCGGCGAGCGTGCACGCGCTCGGCCGGGGGTGCTCGCGCGCGCGCTCGCCGCGATGTCGGCGTTAGGTTAACTTTATATAGATTAATATATTTACAATGAACGTTACCTCTCGAGAAGATGCGATATAATATATATATAGAAGAGTATATATTGTGAGACGATAAATTATTACGGTAGAGTATAAACACGAATTAAATAATGACAAATCTCCGGGAGTTTACAAGACTGTGATGATAACTAGATAGCGGAGCTAGGGGAGGCGGTCTACCGGTCAGTGCCTGCTTTATTATCGGATATATTTACTATGTAACGTAACGTAATCGTACTCTTCGGTCCTTCGTCGCGTCGACTCGCGTATACTTGTTAAGTTTATTTTTCTATTTACCAAAGTTTATATGTATACATGTTGTGTGGGAGGCCGGTGGTGTGCCGGGAGCGTGGCCGGGAGCGTGGCCGGGAGCGTGGCCGGGTGATGAGAGCGGTACGTGTTGTTCGTGTTGACTATATTCATACTGTATGGTAGCTGCGTTTATTTGGTCCGTATATAGTTTATGTGACAGCGTGGCGCGGGCTCCACGCTCCGTCGTTGTTGTTCAATGTTATATGTACGCGCATACTACATGTCCGATGCGGATTCGTGATAAATAAATAACTCTATGGAGCAACTGACCACTTGTTTCTTTACCTATACACAACAACCATCTTCACAACAAACACATTTATTAGTCGATCGAAAATCGTGCGTTCGATCCCCAACTGATCCACAATCCACCATAGACAATATATGTCCTCAGTCCCCATCCCCGGATATATTAATTCAAAAACGCTCCCACAAACGGGTAATTAGGTAGTTGACTGGGATAACGAAAAATTACTAAACTTGTACTCGTAGAAGGTTCATCTAAAATGCTCAGGTTATGTTATTTTTTCGTAAATAATGTAGAAATTTTAATTGTTACAGACTAACATTTTATTCGGTACTGATTTGATACCAACGAAAATACGAAATTGTGACGTCACTGCATCGTATTTCTATACTATAAATCGTTTTTGACATTTCATAAAGAGTAGCTGATTTGACTGGTAGTCAAGAACCCAAATATCAAAAAGCCATTAATATTAAAAGACTACTTTCCATTTTAAAAAACAACATAATTGTTACAAATTAACCCCCGACGCAAAAAGAGGGGTATAATTTTGACGTGTCTTTCTGTCTGTCTGTCTGTGTGTGTGTGTGTGTGTCTGTCTATGGCATCATAACTCCCGAACGCATACAGTGATTTCCATTAAGTTTTTTTGTTGTATTAAAAGTTACTTATGTACGAGAGTTCTTAGACATGTTTGATGAAAATCGGTTGAGCCGTTAAGAAGTTGTAGGGGGGTGAAAGTGACGGGAGGAGAGGAAATTTACTTGGATCAGGTCTCAAATAGCTTCTTCTGATGAGCAAGTTGGTGGTGGGAATATTAGAACGGCTTAACCAAACTAGCCAATACATAAAAAGTATGAAAAAAAAATTTGGTATAAAATCTAGGGATTTAAATTTTTTTACTTATAATTATATATTATAGTAAGAGTAGGTAGGTAATGCAGTAGTGCTATTTCAGGCTGTAATGAGATTGAGTGTATGATACACCGACTTCGGTACTGGCTCACTATAGAACCGATAGTAGTTCCCAACAAAGTCAGTAGTTTCTCTTCTGGCAGCTTCTTACAACACAAGTACTCTCGCTTTCTATAGGTGGGTCTTGATGACAGACATCACGCAAAAAATATTTCAATTCTTAAGCGGAATCCAAGAAATAACAAAGAACAGCTGGTCAGTACTAAACAGAAATATTAGTCACAGAAGTAGTAAAATCAAACTCAGTACGTCGTTAACTCACTAGTTTCAAAAACTATAATGCCCGGTTTCTGAGGTACATTTAACGGTAGTTTATCTATTAAATAGCTTTTTTTTTAGTTTTAACGCTATTGAATAGGGTGTTAAAGAAACTATTTAAACCGATGTAAGTGAAAAAAAGGTGTCGTGAAAACGATATGAGAGAAGCGTGCGAGTGACTGACCTTGTAGTAGACGTCGGGCACGTACTGGCGGTCGGAGGAGTCGCGGATGTAGCCCAGCTCGGGCGCGTCCCGCGTGGGCAGCAGGATGTCGTCCCGCACCAGCGCCTGGCACTGCCCCGACACCTGGTACCCCTCCAGGTGCACCTGGTTGTCGCTGTCGCCTGCACACACACACTCCGTCAGCCACTGCGCCGCGACACGTGCCTCGCGACACGCGACACGCGACACACGCCACACACGCTCACCTGTCACGCACACCGTCACGAACTTGGAGCCGAAGTAGCCGGACGAGGCGTGGCGGCACGCGTTGGGGTGCAGGTTCTGGTAGTGGCCCGCCATGATGCACTCCTGCGCCGACAGGAAGTGCGTGTCCACGCCGCTGCGACAGAGACACACGTTAGACGCGACACTCGCGACAGCGCGGCGGCGGAGGTAGCGCGCTCACCGTATGCGCTTGACGGTGCCCGTGGCCACGTCGAGCGGCAGCAGGTCGGTGAAGATCCAGCCCACGCGGCGCAGGCCCAGGCGCGCCGCCAGCTGCTCCAGCAGCTCCTGGCGCGGGTCGGGCTGCAGCGCCACGTGGTCGCGGCCCGCCAGCTGCGGCGGCTCGTAGATGGCGGCCACGCGCGCCCGCACGCCGAGCGGCACGTCGGGGTGCTGCTCGTAGCGCCCGTACAGCACGCCCAGCCGCTGGTGGCCCGTGGCGCGCCAGTACGACAGGAAGCGCTCCACGATGGCGGGGTGCTCGAACAGCACGTTGTCCACGTGGCGGTACGGCTGGCGGTTCAGCGTCACGGCGCCCGGCTGGCACTTGGAGCAGATGCCGCGCGGCCACGGCGGGTGCTCCGAGCAACCTGCGACTCGCTCGTGTCCGTATACGCTCGCTTCTAATATAAAATGTATGATAGTATGCTCTCGAACCGCTTACCTGGTTTAATTTTACACGATAGTTCATCCAGTGAGATAAAGTTGCCGGATGTGATTTTGCGTAAGTATGAGTGGAATGACAAGTGTTTGATGTTGTGTTCTTTGAGATATCCCTCGTCCCACGGCTCCAGAGGCGAGCAGTGAACGCAGCATCCCTTTGAATTGTGACGACATCTAGGAACAAAAAATATGACATCAGTTTGAGTTAACGACACAACAGGTTATGATAATAGACATTAACAGTTCAAATAATTCAATCATCAATACATATTTTAAGTTATGAATTAATAAGCAAGGACTGTCTCTAATACAAAGCCATTGTGAGCAAACAATGTAAGAAAGGGCATAGTGAGCTTAAATCTCAACGGCTCTCCTCCCAGATTGTTAAAGCTGTGTTAAAGAAGTGGGTTGTATTCTACTTCATTTGCTTATTCTGTGAGAAGAGCTGTCACATATCATGTTACTATTGGAACAGATATTTATAACTGATAGTAAAGAACAGTTAGTACTCACAGTTTCTCATCCCTCTGTCTCTGAATGTTACCAGACATGCGGTACAGCTGCAGGTCCACCTCGTCTTCCTGTGGCATAGCGGGCCGAGACGCTGAGTTAGGGGCCACTGTTGCATTAGCAGTAGATGTGGAGGGACCCGCCTCCACTGGCTCTCCAAATGGTTTGTTGTTGGCCTGAAAACATCATCACAATTTTCACTTTCATCTTCACATTGAAATGTCACTCAGTAGTGATCTCATTGAAAACAGTTATATTCCATTAAACACAAGAGTCATACCATAGCACATATAGTATTAGCAATAATTTCAAGAACCCACCTCGCCACTTGTGGATGGTTGATCAAACAACACTGCCCCATTGACTGGGTTGAGATAGAGCATGTCGCCGTGCTGCAGCCCGTAGTCGCGCAGGCGGCGAGACTTGCTCGATGTGATCTCCTCCTTGCGCTGTCTGTCTTTATGCAGCACAAACGCGAATGTGTTGAGGTGGAGCGACTCATACACGCGCTCGAACAGCTGCGCCGTCACGTCCGTGTCGTGCATCTCCACTCGCGTCGTGCCCTCCGGTGACTGCACGCGCAATATCTGAACACAATCATAACGACATCTAACTAAGTGCTAAGGTCGAACCGAATACCTATCGTTCTCAGAAGAAAGTGCTAAGTCATCTTAACCTATAATTGTTTTGATATTTTAAAGCCTAATTGGACAGATCAGTGTAAGATGAATAACATTATCAGAAGTTTATAAACTCTAGACTTATTGGAAACATTTGAATTTGAAAGACTTGTCAAGAAAGGCAACTGAAACTTTAAAAACCATAGGCTGAATTTAAATTACGATTTTTAAGTTAATTTAATAGCATGTTTGGAAGAATCTAAATACGTGTCACTATGAAAATAGTTACCATTTTTTTTGAACTCGACATTCTTTGTAAAGTAAAATATTCGCAAAACACCAACAATTCACTGACATAACAATCTTGACTTCAGACTTGACAACCTGCAGAATACTGTTCCAGTGATAATTTACAGATAACATTTAACATCTTATACTATTTTATTCATTTCATTACATATGAGTTGCCTATGGCCGTCTCTCTCGGTTTTTTGATGTTCAAAATACGAAGAAATACTTATCTGAACTAATTTTTTTATTCGAACAATGACATAGTCATGACAAATGACAGCAATAGCGTTCGGATACACACATTGTAGATTCCTACCGAAAGAAATGGTCCGTAATACAAATAGCACAGAATAAAAAATATTTGAACATAATTTATATTTATTATAAAGTAGGAATGTGTTGAATATTTGTCCTACCAACTATTTATTGCTTTTGTCAGGACTGTAATAATTAATGTTAATAGCAGCTGACGAACTGTCACTAAAGTCAATGTCAAATTTTGTCAAGTCAGCCGATGAAACAAAACAAGACGGTCACAATTTTTTAATTGTGATTTCTACTATAACAAAAATAGCTTCAATATTATGAGTACCTGACGCATTTAAGGCATAAATCAAATCTTTAAAAAATATCAAACGGTGAGTGAACTGTATTGAACTGTTAAAATAAAATTT
Source organism: Anticarsia gemmatalis (assembly GCF_050436995.1). Lineage (NCBI taxonomy): Eukaryota > Metazoa > Arthropoda > Insecta > Lepidoptera > Erebidae > Anticarsia > Anticarsia gemmatalis. The sequence continues at coordinate 14,038,512 of NC_134752.1, read as the reverse complement.
GATCGCTAGAAACTGTTATGAAAGTCTGTTTACATTATGGTATACGTGTGAGAGTCGGCAAAATCCAGTGGGCGATATAAGTATTGGTGTTGTTCAGCTTGTGTAATTTATTAATAGTATGGTTATGGGTAGTGGCACCGCGGAGTGAGGTGAGCGGGTGCGTAGTACATGTGTGTTCGACACTGTCCGGAGTCGGGCGAAGAGGAGCGCGGCGCAGGTGTGAGTTGCGCCGCTGCACCGGTGCACGCGACCCGCGCAATACCCGCGTCTCTCGCGAACTCGCGACACGCGCGTTGCATCGCATCCTTCCACACAATTAACTCTCATACACATTATTAGGTATATAGTTATTTTTTTAAATATATAGCTATATCTTAAAACTCTATTTCTCTCATACATAAATATTTCAATTTAATTTAAAAGTTACGATTTTTCATTATTAGTATTTCCAGTAAAGATTAATATACAGTTTTTCATTCTGTTGAAATATTGCAACAGTTTTTAAGGTAGGTGTTTAAATTTTAAGTATAGATAGTTACTGGTTCACTTGCATTCAGGTAAAAGTTTAAAATGACTTTTTATTTGATTGTGGTATAGAAGCAGTCTGTCATAGTGAGTGGGAAGCAGCTGTGTTATTGGTGCAACAGTGGTGAAGTGAGGAGGTGCACACTGCACGCTACACCAGCATCATGGCAGAGGAACAAGGCACTGTTGTGGAGCTCTACATCTATGACCTCACCAATGGACTGGCCTCTTTGCTATCGCCCTCTATACTGGGTGAGTGTAATAGTATTATAAATGCTTTATCAAATTGTATATGTATCTTAATTTATTACCTGTTGTTTCATCATTATACAGTTACACTAACACTCAATGTGCGTCAGTGCTTGTTGTTCATTAGTTTAAGTTTGCTTGTAAATAGCACTATCTATCTCTCACTGTAATAACCCAGTTGATGGGTTTAGAGGAAGGTACCTATTAGGACACTCATCAGTGATCTTGGGCATAGTATGTGCAGAATTGCAACTGACTTGTATACAAAGGTGAAAGATACATATTATTATGGAGATAGAAGGTATACATATACATGGTAGCTTATATTTCTGCCTGTGTCCTTGTTTTGGATGTGATACTTTGTATGTATGTAAGTATGTCTGTGATTTTTGTAAAGTTTTCGCGACCTAGTTGTCGTGCGCCACCTGGACTCGTCATCGGATGTGTTTCAAGGTCTGCTGTGTTGCTCCACTTAAACAGCTATACATAGAACAATCACATCTATTACACTCGTCCGTTGGTTCTTACACTTCGATACGAAATTTCGTTACCCAACGCCGTGATGGTTCGATGAAGTTTCCTGCAATTCTGATATACCGCGTGGCGCGTACATATTAATTATTAATTGTCGAGCAACTTGTTATGTTTCGGAAATAGGTATATACATATTTCACACAATCTCAAAAGCTTTTAAAATGAGGCCCTGCAACAAAAGACACCTGAATAGTGTGTTTATGTCGGAGAGGCTGGACTTCGTAATTAGATTTGACTGTTTGATCCCATTGTTTGTTTAGTAGGATTGGTCAAGTTGGACCTCTAATCCTAATACATATGAGTATGACCCAAGTACGGTCAAACCTATGTAGTCGTTGCACGAAGGGGGCTCATAGCCAGTTGCGCTCATCGGTCGGTAAACGATCTTTGGGTTAAGCAGCACTTAGCAGAGTTTATCGACGCAATGGTAGTGGGTTAGTTGTATTGCAATTAAGCAAGTTCCATCTGGTTGTCGTTAATTAGGATAACAGATGTTCAGCCATTATGCTCTAAATTCAATTTCTTGGTCTTTTCAGTGGTCTTTACTTTCTTAACGGCAACCGACATACGTATTAGTTTGTACATAAATATTACATAACATTGCGCCTTTTCCCATAGAGCTAGACAGTGACCAAAGAACGTCAATTGCTACGATCCTTACAAAGTTACCTTGCCTCATTCACATCCATCCATTTTGTCATACAGGACCGCCGGGTACGAGTAGGTACTACGCACTTGACCTTTTTTATACATATTTATGTATTAAAGAAAGATATACATATAGATAAGTGGACGATAGTTAATGCTTTCTATTTTATTAACATGGTGTGTAGCGTGTAGTAAGGAGTAGGATCTGAGATCTCATCTCGTACGAGTACCTACGTCCACGTACACGTACACGTACATGAGCACGTTCGTACAATCGCCCGTTGACGAGCAGCATTGTCATACACCCTTCACCTACGTTATACGCACCTAAACCTTTTCATCACTAAAACTCGTGTTCGACTTTTGTTCCGTCTATTTTTCGTATGAAAGAAAAGTTAGTTTGTAGATGAAAGTAACGCCGTTACACCGCTAATGTAAATATTTTCTATCTACAATTCTACACATAGGTACCTACCTACAGAACTGTGAACAGTGAGGCGTACAAAACAAGTGATATACTGCATAAACATTACAATAAATAACTGAACTCCCTCACATTCACCGCTCACCATCTGTCTACAGACCGATGCTAACTAATATTATAAAAACTAAGCTATGTAGGTCTGTCTGTCACGTTTTCTCTAATGTAGGCAAAGCTACTCAACATAAACAGACAAAAAATACTTTTGACATGGACGGAAAAAATAATAATATGACATAGTTAGTGTAGTTTAAGATAAAACGTACCTATATTATTAAAAGAACACCACAAAGAATATAAATACCCATTGTGACAAAAATAATCTCGTGACCGTTTTAATTGAGAAGCTGTGAAATATTGACGTAACTAAATGAGCCATCATTAACCTTCACATATCTGCTACACATTAGTTCATTCTCTCTGTTCATTTTAATTTCAGAGTTATAAGGTCAAGAGAGTTTTCATTGAATGTGTTTTATTGTGATTGTACACGTGAGAGTTATGTATGCGCGTGAATGTTCCAGGTCGGCAGATAGAGGGCGTGTGGCACACGGCGGTGGTGGTCTACCAGCGCGAGTACTTCTACGGCGGCAGCGGCATCACCTGCTGCGCGCCGGTACGTATGCACGCTCATATTACACTGTAACTACTAGAATTTTGTTGTTTTAATTGTTTCCAGTGTAAAATGTTTCTTCTGATAAGTATTTTTTGTTGTGTGACGAAGTTTCAGAATTGTTCAAGTCCTTTGATATCAGATACCTGTATTGTTTATATATTTTGTTCATCGATAACCTCTGACGTAATGTCACATGCGCATTCTCGTAGTACGCTAGGACGTTTCGATGTATTCGTTCGTTGTGCGTACAATACTGCGTGCATGCAATCAATCATAATATGCAGCAGAACAAAGAACGCTACATTTCCATAAGTGACGGTGCAAGTTGGCAAGTGGCGGCTCCACGCACGCCAACAGGACTTTACCCGGCAGCTGTCGCGCTCGCCGAGCTTTACGTGCATACTGAGTATACTGACCATACTGACCATACTGACCATAGTGCACACTTGCACTCGGTGTGGGACTCGCTAGACAATCTGTGAGATAATCCTTTGACGCCTCGCCTTACACGGACATTCCGCATTTAATACTGGTAACTCGGAGAACATTATTTCTGTCCGTGTATTATGACGCGTCGTTAAAAGCTTGTTATCCGACTGCGCGACCCAAAGGAGGGTAATGTGCATACAAATCTATGTATGTAGGTATTGTGGCTCGGCCAATCTCGCATTACTTCGTAATTAAATTAGGTTATTTTCTTTACGTGCTCAGGATCTATAAAAAATATTAATAACTAGCTGACCCGCGCAACTTCGCTTGCGTCCAATAAGAGCGAATGGGTGAAATTTTTCCCCGTTTTTGTAACATTTTTTACTGGTACTCTGTTCCTTTTGGTCGTAGCGTGATGACATACATATAGCCTATGCCCTTCCTCGGGTATCAAAATATCTCCATACCAAATTTCATGCAAATTGGTTTAGTAGTTTAGGCGTGATTGAGTAGCAGACAGACAGACAGACAGAGTTACTTTCGCATTTATAATATTAGTATGGAAAGTATGGATATGAATTGGTTGTTAGAACTAACTAAATTTTGTTTCTATAGTCGGATTTTTTGTTTTTATTATTCCTATTTGATCAGCTTTGATTGACAATATTATTATGATCATCAAAACATGCCAAAAAGAGTAAATACTATGTTGGTTTGTAGTAGTTGTATCGGCGGATGGCATGTGAACCACACGGTCCACACTCTGGTATAGGTATCTCAAGGTGGCTCACGTTGGATGCTGGATTGTATATTAGTTCGCCCACGCGCCTTCTATTCTTACTTCACATATAATGTGTTTTTTAACATCATCTACGTTGAAATAGTGTGTGGACATTTTTGTTCAAGGGAATTGCGCACATCGGCGAGGAAGTATATTTGACACATAAATGTCGTCTGACATCGCGCGGAATTTACGTTCTCCAGAGAGTAGTGCACGTTAATATTGCATGCTAGTGGCACGACAGCGCGCCGCCGCCACCCCGCCGTCGCCCCGCAACCGCACTGCACACGCTCCGCGCCCGCAGCCTGCACTCAACACTCACATGACGTCCGACTGTGCGACGGAATTTGCATCGCTCCACATTATTTATTAAATTAAATCGAACATAACAGACGATGTCGCACTGATGTAGTGTTGATTCTAATTGATTCTAATTCTCAAGCTCGAAGCGAGATTATAAATCTATACGAGAGCGACCAAACTAATGCATACTGTATTTGTATTTAACCCAAAATAATATCAAGTATTAGATAGCAGTGATATAAATCTCATAAACTGTCCGAACTAAAATACCATCAATCATTGTAAATGTCATAAAGTAGCCATTACCGTAGTGATGTGTTAATTAATGTCATCCCGCGTAATAATATTAGAGGCGTATTAATAAATTTCATAACACGAGTCACTCGTGAATGTCTCCGTGATATATTTAGACATGATTATGCGTTAATATTTCGCTATAAGCGGATCGTCCAGGCGAGCGAGAGCCGCGGTGCGGAGTGCGCGGCGCGCGGGCGCGGCTCAGCGGGCGGCGGTGGCACGGTGCGGCGGCGCTGCGCTGCACACGCGGGGAAATTGTAAACAGTGTTTATTTGTGTCCGCGGCGCGGCGCCAACGTGACAATAACCGACTGCAATAAACATAGCGCTTGCATCTCCCGCCGACACCGCGCTCACCGCTCCCCGCGCCGTGTGCCGCCGCCTGCTGGTCACCACTCCACGCGACACATCCTGCACTCTAGACTCTTACACTTCTTAGAGATGCCACTCACCCACCTCAACACACTCGCTCAGAAAGCCGAACACACGATGAACCAGACTGTCGTGCTTTATACTAATGCAATTATTACTTAAATAAAAGTTAAAATGTGACTGATTTTACTTGTTAGATCAGATCAGAATTGTAGTGATGGGTTCATCGATTAACGAAATAGATTACCTATTCAGTTTATAAAATATCTTTGTGTTGGTGGTATGGGCTTAGAGGACGATCAGAATCGTGAGTGGAACTCGTATTATTATTAGACAATGGTCCGCCAGCGAGCGGCGCTCGTGTTGCAGGAACTGTCCGAATTCCTGCAAACGCATAAGTACAGCACAGTGACACATTCGACGCGCTCTATATTTCGAAACACTCCCAGAAGGAGGCCATCCAAACGTTCGGTCGTCCCGCTCTCACTCACGAGTTCCTCGTAACAAAACTCTCGTGGCTCCCTTTCTCGTCTCACGGGGCGCGGTAGGAATCCTCTCAAATTCTAAAGGTGAGTGCGGTTTCTGCCAAATACCGGCGAGAGCACAGGAAACATTCGTAATATATGCGTCGCTCGTCTAATTGAACTTATAATTAAACGTTCGGTACAACGACGCACTCACAACGAAGACGTGGTGATCCGACATCGGACATCAATGGCCGATTACTCGAATGATATAGGGTGTTCTCACCCTTGACGCGTGACGTTCGCGCGATCTACGACTACATTTATGTACCGACACGCAACAGTGTCGGGAACTTGCGACGCTACGCCACGTAATGTGCGGGCGTTGACAAGTGTACGATCACTTTATTTATACGAGAGAGTGTAACATACCTCAATACGGAATCACTCGAGCTCGTATAAATAGATGGTATCGATCGTTCGTTCCGTCCAAGTGTAGGATCGTCATGTCAGTGAACACATGGTATGTCCTCGTAGTACACGACACGCGACCGTTGCAGGGCAGCACGGCGCTGGGGCGGCCGCTGCGCGTGGAGCGGCTGGGCGAGACGTTCGTGCCGATGCAGGTGTTCGTGGAGTACATCCAGGGGCTCGGCACCACCACGTACACGCCGGCCGCCTACAACCTGCTGGAGCACAACTGCAACCACTTCAGCGAGGAGCTGGCGCAGTTCCTGTGCGGCGCGCACGTGCCCAAGCACGTGGCGTCGCAGCCCGATGACCTGCTGCCGCCCGCCACGCGCGCCGCGCTGCAGTCCATGCTCGACAACATCGTGCCTCTCGCCGGACAGGTACGGTCACCGCGCCTCCGCCCGCCTGGAGCCCGGGGCCCGTTACTGACGAGCGTCTTCTGTGCAGACGCAGTACACCCAGGACGGCGTGCGCCACAACCGCCAGGACAGCCCCGACTACCTCACGCTCAACACGCAGATCGAGGAGGCCAGGTGAGCATAGTCTCCCGAGTCTCGCCTAACACTACTAAAAATCTCCAGTCCGACCGCCGCCCTCGCTCGGCCCCCGATCATTAACATTATTTTTGCGTAAATCTGACTAACAGTAGGAGGAGCGGGCTTCGATAACGAAGTCGTTCAGCTCAGAGTAGCCAGTAAAACGAAGGGCGAACTAACATCGCTTCGGCTCGGAACCGACGCTTCGTCACGTTTCACGGGATCTTTCGGGAGGTTTTCCGTCGTCGTTTTCGTTTCGTTCGCGCCGTTCGCCGAGTCGGGTTCCCCGCGCACGGGGAGGGGAGCGCAGCGAGCGGGTGTGACGCTGTGTGGTGTGTGGTGTAGGGACATGGAGCGCCAGGTGCTGGAGGGCGCGGCGCGCGTGGCGGGGCTGGCGGGCGCGGCGCTGCGCGTGCTGCGGGCGGCGCGCACGGCGCGCGAGTTCGTGCGCGCCTCGCGCCGCACCCGCGCGCGCAAGGAGCGCCAGGAGCGCCGCGACCGCCACCGCGACCTGCCCGGCCCGGACCAGCACAGCCCCTACTGAGCCGCCGCAATAAACGACTTCCCCGACCTCCGCCTGTCTCCTTTGTAGCTAGTGTCCCCGACCGTCCCCGAGCGCCCGGCCGAGACTCGACGGAGTCGTCCGCGGCTCCGCTCGAGTCGGCCGAGATTGTGAAACTTTTTTAATGTATCTCGATTATTACTATCATCATATTTGGGTAATAAACGAAACGTGAACGAAGCGACCGGAGGTTTGATTGCGTCCTACGAGGTGTCGCATGCCGTAGCCGCGGAAAACCGCGAACGCTTCGCCCCCTCTCCTTCGCCGTCCCGCTCGATCCCGCCGCTTCGATCCCTCTCGCCCGCTCGACCGCCGACGCCGCCCGTGCATGCGCCTGTCGCTCGCCCCGGTGATGTGCCGTAGCTCTCGTAGCGCTTGTAGCGCTCGCAGCGCACGTAGCGGTTGTAGCATGCGGTAGCGGTGTCGGCAGGGTGGCGTCGCAGCAGCTGGACCGGCGCCGCAGCACGCTGGCGGAGAAGCTGGCGCGGAAGGAGCGGCGCAAGGACAAGAAACGCAAGAAGCACATGCGGGAGAACGGGGACGCCGGCGCAGATGGTATGTACGCTGATTTACATACGAGTACATTAGGTGTCGCCGATCGATTTGACGAACTCCTGCATAAGAATGCGAACGGAACGTAGTCCCAGTGCACAGGACATTCGGTAGACCGTTTTACTTATCGAAGCGCGATAGCCCTCGTCGTTACGCCCTGCAAGGCTTTCTAGGCGCATCACTAAAAGTCGTTCACTAAGGACGAATGAACGAAGTGTAACGAAATTGATCAAGTTGCTCGGCGACACCAAAGCTGCAAATCTCACACCTCACCAGAATTTAATTTCTTTCTATGTATTCATTAATATATATTTTTATTATATTCATTAATTTTCGAGGCCGTGAAACCCGTTATTAATGTATAAAACCCGTTGCATATATCATTACTAGAGTTATTTATATATTACTAGCTGACCCGCGCAGCTCCGCTCACGCTTTCTTGATTTATATAATTTCGAGCATTTTCATATTTATTCACCTTTTACACCTGCTCTGGACTTCCGCTAATAATTCAGGACAAAAATTAGCCAAATTGGTCCAGCAGTTCACGAGTTTTAGCAAGACTAACGAACAGCAACTAATTTAATATGAGTAGGTTTCGGGCTAAATAATCATGTAACAAACAAAAAAATAACATTGTTGGCTAATTGAAAAAAAATCAATGTCACACATACTAAATAATAAAATAATGTCATCAAAACTGTAACACTCTGCACAAACGATCAAAGTACATCAAACGGTGCGGCAACGTCGCGTGCGCCGCCCGTCCAATAGCAGCACGCTAGGAAAGAGAGGCTTTATTGTAGAAGTATTCTTTCTCATTTTAGTTCCATTGATACGAATATCATATGACTCGTGAGCCAGGTGAACGAACTTTACTCGAGTTGTTTACGTACAGGCTGTGAAAAATTGTTAATAAAGTTTATTGTTAATAATTCGGTAATTAATAATAATAATACAAATTGTTGTATAATACATGACTAGGGACCCCCTAACCTACCCGTACCTTGAAGGAAATAAGCCATTGGGGCGGCACGTTGTGTATATAGATATACAACAGTGAGGCAGACTGACGCGACGCCGCGCGGGAACTACATTAAAGTATATCATATTATATGAAAATAATTAAACATCTCTAATCATGTCAATCTGTTTGTTCACATTAAAATCAAAATTTATTGAACGGCTTTTCAAAAATAGACAGTAATTACCGTGAACGATATTGGTGCATTAACTCGGAAGGAGCCGGGGCGGACCGCAAGGCATTTTTTATATTTTGTATTATTTAGAGATAGTGATAACATATTCTATAAAACGTGAACATTTACAGTTGACAATATCAACAAATTGGTAAATGTGGACGTAAGGCGTGCATTTAGGTTACCAATTTTTATTTTTGTATCAGAGAGCTAGTTTGTAGCGCAAACAAATGTGGACGTGAAATGATAGATTTGTCAATTCTGAGCTAACAACCAAACAAACATTGGTACAGCTGACAGACCCACAGTCACCGATCACGTGTTGGAAGCGTGCACTGACCAAGTGTACTGCACCATACAAAAAGCACCGTACAATACTTACATGTCATCAATATTATATTGCGACCACGCCGCTCGGTGTGGCGCTATCATATTTACCTTATAAATAATAATTAAGTTAGTTCACGTCGGCGTCGGAGTTTCACGTCGTAGATTCGACGGTATGCCGGTCATACACGTCCGTAACTCTTTATCTTCATCTGTGCACCATCTTCTTCAGCAATAATCGCTATCAACGCAAAACGCCATACCATTTGAAAACTGGGGCTCATTGACACTCGATCAAACGCAACTGAAGACTAAAAGTGTATCGGACAGCAGGAGCTGCCGAAACGTAGTTGGTCGTGTCGCGGCGTGCCGTGGCGAGGCGTTGGTTAGTATACCACGGCATCTAAGCGGCTAGTGTGCGACTGACGGCACAATCCTTCGCCGTCCCGATCTGCGTAGGCCCTTATCTTGAGATTTTCGTTAGCATATCCCTACCTTTATACACGCTTTTTTTGTTTATACAAGCTTTATAAACAAGTTTTATAAACTAACAATAAATCTTGAAAGCAATGCAACGACATAACAAGAAACTGAGAACTTTTAAGAATTTTCTAAAAACTTCTTCAGTTTATATTATACCCTTTGAAATGATGTACCATATGTACAACAAAACTATGACAAAATAATATGGTGTAACCCGGTGTGGTACCAAAATCTTCAATTAAAGGAATATAAAGTATCCCCGAAACGGTGAGTCCTTAAACCTGGCCACAGCTATCCGGAGCCCCATCGAAAGGACTCAGGAATCAGATATAATATGTTTCCTTTCCCAGAATTAAGATATCTTCAATATTAGTGGTAGTTTCCGTCATGGCTCATCTTTTTTTTTTCACCCTGTATAATGACAAGCAGTTATATAAACATTTGTTTATAAAAAAATATTGTTAGGTAGAATAACAGTAACGAGAGTGGATGCTAATTGATATGACCTAGCGCCATCTAACGTAATGCCGTTGAACTGTATTCATGAGGAGCTACTGAACGGTTTGATTGCGTGTCCGCTGAAAATAGCGGCGCTGTCAATACTCATGTTCTTTCGTAAAATTAGTAGCTGTAAGTACCTACTCATTGAACATTCCGCCTCAATGGAGAACACTAGCTGTGTTATAAGATCGCTCGATCGTTATTGCTATCAATAAAAGTTACAGCATGAAACTGAATAGGTCAATATGTCATGCCTACTTATACTTTTACGTCCAGTTTCACTAGCACCTTAGATTAGAAATTAGGATAAAACGGTTTGGTTACTAGGCAATATCTAGCTGAAGAAATTATTTATTTGTAATACTTGGTTAGCTAACAACATGTGGTTTGTTATGTTTGAATCAGTAGACTCGTGCTCAGCAATGAGACTATCATATATGTAGTTAATATTTTACCATGTTATGAACATTTCATTGACTCTGTCGTTTACCTAATGAAGATACTCCAATGAGCCACTTTCAATAAATTCCTGTTCGTGTAACATAATAACTGTGTTTTGAGAGAATTAGCACATAATGTGAGGGGTTCCGAGCTAAATTTTATACTCCGCTCGTCTGTCAGTTCAGTTCAGGCACACACGATTAGTCGGCTCCATGTACATACGTTTGTCGAATATACTTAGGTCGATCTATCACGACATGCGTCAGTGCACATACGTCGTACCTACATAATCGTTGTACAGCGTCGAAGTCAATGCGGTGCGACCATAACGTGGCTGATTTATCGGTAAGATCATCTCTAGGACAAACAGACGACTGTCGCCGATGATATTTACATCAGTAACACTTTCGAGGTAACGCGAGTCGCGCGCCGCTGCAGTACATAGGCAACTGAAAGATCGCGCTGAAAACATGTAAGTGAATACGGACGAGTGATCGACCGCGCTATTTGTACTGTCAGTTGAACGATCCACAAGTAGGTCGGGAGCAGGCGGGACTCGCGCTCTACCGCTCGTCGCCGCTCCACACCGCTCGTCACTACACTCGCCGCGGGGCCCGCACATGAGTCACGCGTGTCCTCGCACCTGCAACATATGCCCGACTTATATTCACACAGAGTAAACATGCCCGTAAACTACAAACCCTACAGCGTAAACGACGCGTCCAAAGACGAACGAAAGCTAATCGAACACCGGCATAATGCGTCCGCAACTATAATAAAGTGCACACATAACGTCGAGCGCGAGATCGTCGCCGAATATAATCGGCGCGCCTCGATACAGATGCACGAGACGTGTTTACAAAACGAAAGCTCTCGTGTAAAGTTCGCGCTCGCGGTGGGCGAGAGCCGGCGCGTCGCGCGTAATTATAAATATATAGCGGCGGAGGCGGCTGGCGGCGCGCCAGGCGAGAGCCGCCCGCCGGCATTGCTCGCGCGGGCCCCGGCGCCGCCACACCGCACCACGTCCGCACCACCACCGCTCAGGTACTGCCCGCCACCAGCCTCGCACCACCGCGACACCACCGCGTCACCACCTCGCCAGCAGCCACCGCGCTCCTCGCTCACCGGCTCCTATTAATATCGTGTCTATTTGTGCGCGGGCCCCGTGCCGTGCCCGCCACGTTGCGCGATCATTTTAGTGGTATTGTGAAATCCGCACGTTCCTCCGTCCTCCCGTGAGTAATAGCCCCATAAACCGTCGGTAACGAACTACCTACACCGTGAGAATTCGGTTCGGAAGCCGGTGAAAGAAATGAGTAGTCGGGAGAACCGGCGCCGTTTTAGCGGTCACTAACCTATCTAACGTCACTCGAGTCGAAGAGCGACACGTTAGTCTAACCGATCGCATTGTAGGGACATTCGATCACCTCTAGCATGTAAAGGTAATGAGTGGCGACTAACGCTCGTAACGTGTGTGGCACAGAGATGGCAGAGGCAGTAGAGGCGGCATCGGCCGTAGCGCACGAGGAGCTGTCCCGCGCGGGGCCCAGCTCCGACTCGCTGGCGCTGGAGGCGGACGAGCGCAGGCAGGAGGAGCTGCGCAAGCGCAACAGGGACCCGCCCATCGTCTACACCGACATCGACGTGAGTACACCACTGCCGCACGCTCTATCATTCATCATTCTCTTGTCTTGTGTTAGTTGTACTGCATCATGCTACCGATCTGTTCATATCCTCTTATTGAGTTAACCCTACAGTATACTTTAGGTACATCCTAAATATGCAGTAATCTGTTTAAATATCGCTCAGCTGCGGGCTTTGTTCGGTTATTTTATAATTACTTACCTATGTGTGTGTGTGCGTGGACACCTGCGTCGAGGTTGCAGCTTGTTTACCAACAAAACCGCCGGCAGCCATGTATGTTTACAAACACCTCATTCACAATTATTAGTTGTAAATATTAAGACTAATATTTTTGCCCACATTCTTAGTTCAAGAACTTAAAGACTTTGTAACTGGAGTGTTAGTAAGTGATATAATTGGTGGGAGAAGGTCGCATTAAATAACACGAACAGGAGCGCATAAATGATCGCGGTCCCGCGTTATTTCTGTTGAAGCGAAGTATTGCCAAATGTGTAACGTTATGTTAGTGAAGCAGGAAGCAGTTGTAAATAAAACGGTGTTATTTTTCGCCGCTGAGTCAGAGCTGCAGTCATACCGTGGTCGATGCATCGCGCGTGAAGCTGCCGCCCAGCACCCTCCAGAAGGTTCGGCGCACGTGTCCGTGAGCTCGCCGCTCCCGCGTGCGCCGCGTGCGCCACGTGCCCGCTGGAGGCGACACCTCGTGTTTACTCATTGTTATAATAATTCCACCGGTCGTATGCTCTGCCAGATTATTACATGTTGTCTATTTCTATTTATCTCGCTATAATTTAGCTAATTATCTTGTTTGGCTATTATGGAAAGCATCGTTGTTTCTATTATAAGAAATGACTCTCACAACCCGCATTCGGCTCTCATTATGCTTGTCTTATCCGGTTTGAACCGAAAAAGTTTATGAGTTCTATGCTACGGATAGCATGTACAAGTCAACGCTGGGGGTAGTGTAATAGATTTAATAGAACATCAACGTAATGATAGATTGTAGACTACGCGGACAGAAAAAAACATACTATATTTATGAAATATAGTATGTTTTCTCTGTCCGTGCCACTTTTTTGAAAAGTTGAATGGCTGAATAGCGTGTCGATGTAACGTGAGTAAAACGTGAACGTGTATCGTTTGCAGGGTGTGAGTGAGTTCGAGAAGCTGTCGAAGGCGCTGGAGGGCGTCGAGCTGACGCCGGAGGAGAGACAGAACCTGGACGAGCTGCAGCAGTACCTGGTGCAGGGCGAGGGCTCCTGGGTGCTCGGAGACGACTTCCTCGCCTTCATCGGTATCTAACATCAAGACGTAGCTTTAACATATCGTCGGTTCAGCGGTCACGTACAAGTCACGTGTCATAATTACGAATGACGTACGGTACGAGGACGCGCCATTAACATCGTAAACTTCTATTACAGATAGATTAGCGACTAGTGCGGGGTAAATATTCTAAGTCGTTTATCCTCCATCGGCACAGTCGAGGACATCGTCCGAATCATCACATTATTCATTTTAGTATTTTTTGTTAAAAGACGATAACGTAAGGACCGGACGGATCCGCGGTGCCCGCATTATTTAGAAATTACGCATTACGCTCGCTACACACATATTCGATTCGATTCGCCGTCCGGCTCGCGAGGCTCGCGCACATGCCGTCGACACGCTAACACCGCACGGCCCGCAGGTCGGCTGCTGAACGACGGCGGGCTGAAGTCGGAGGCGCGCGTGCTGGTGCTGCGCTGCCTGGCGGCGGCGGCGCTGCGCGACGACGTGTCGCTGCTGCTGCACCAGGACCGGCGCCACCACGCGCTGCTCAACTACGCCAGCGCAGTCGACGCGCTGCCGCTCGCCGAGCAGCAGGCGCTCGCGCTCTTCGTCAGTACCGCTCACCGATCGAATATCCGATCTTTTAATTATATTCCACGAGTCGCTCCGAGCCCCCATAAAATTCGGTCTCTCGACCTTCGACCCTATACGAAGTTTCTTTGGAAAGCTCACTCTGAACTGAAAATTTATAGCGTTCTCGACCATATCTTTTGCACTGGACTCTATTGAATATTAGCTCCTCCCCGGTAGTAACGACTCCCGTGTTATACAGATGTGCAACCTGTTCGAGAACATCTCGTCGTCGGAGTGGCTGCTGTACATCAGCGAGTGGGAGCACAACGGACAGCCGCTGTCCAACATCCGCGCCACCACCAAGGTACTTATATCGCTCACTACTCACCTTGAACATTCGTCCTTGCATACGAGCACTATTGTTTCTTACTATAGTCTGCATTCTCACATTTCAGAAAGTAAACAGACTAAAAAAATCTGAATCATTCCCAGTCAGTCAGATAATTTAAAAATATTATACACGTATTTTTTTCATCGAAAGCAATAAAAAATGAGTTACCTAAAAAGCATGAAAGTTATGAAGTGGGGGCTAATGTCGTCACGGTTTGATACATTTTGAACTCTAACGTGACGTCATACTTATTTACAACTCAATTTATCGCCGGAATTATTATTTGATTATGTGCAAAAAAATACGAGTTTAGATAATCTTCACAATGTACCAACTTACTACCAACGGACTAAAAAATAAAAATAAGTCATCGTCTCTGTTTACGCCTATCTATTACTTTAAACTAACGTTTTATAAAATCAGTGTCTCAATATACGTTATAGAGGGAAGACGTGTTTCACTCAACCACACAACGTAGCAATCAATAGTGAACCTTATGCACCTATAAACATGGTCCAAACGAACCGGATTAATTGTTGATAACTGCGTCGCGAACCCGGCCGTGCGAATACAAAAGAACTGCATTCCAATAGATATGAATCATCTTGTTTACAAGTCATTAGTGAATATCGCTTTAATAAAACTATGAAGTTATAAAAACTGAGTGTTTGAAAGTGAATTATAACATCGTATTGACTGCATTTGTATGTGAATTTGGACTCAAAAAGTTTTGAAAATGACGTCACCAACCTCGGAACAGAGCAAGTATTTATCTACGTTAGAAGATGTAGCCAGTATGATTCAAAAGGCTCAAACTAACCTTAAGAAATGCCCAAAGCAGCGCTTAACAGAAGGTTATGTTAAAACAAGACTCAAATGTATCGAAGAATACTGGGAAACCTTCAAACAAGCTCACTATAACCTTACGAAGTGCACACCGAGGGAACAGAGAGGTGTTTTAACATATTTTCTTCACGAGGAATATTACACGTACGAGGACATGTATCTATGTTTACGGGGTGATTTAGTCGACCTTATATCAAGCCTGGAGTCGCAACAGAAGATGGCTGAGGCTGTAAACATGTCAACAACGTCACAAGGTGGTCAATTACCGTTTGCAAAGTTACCACGCATACAGATTCCGAAGTTCTCAGGCAAATATGACGAGTGGCCTACGTTCAAGGATTTGTTTACTGCCCTAGTACATAACACTACCATAAGCGATGTGCAAAAACTACACTATCTGAAGACGAGCGTTTCTGGTGAGGCTGAAGCGTTATTAAGGCATATACAAATAACAGAAAACAACTATGCTCACGCGTGGGGCCTATTACAAGCACGTTTTGGGAATAAGAAGATGATAGTGAATTCTCTATTACGAAGACTATTTAGTCAGAAAAGAATTACGAATAAGACGGCTAACCACATTAAGGCTTTACTCGACACAACAATGGAATGTTTGAATAGCTTGAACAATATGAATGTTTGTACTACCTCTTGGGATTCCTTAATAGTATTTCTAATATCACAGAAATTGGACCCAGAGTCGTTAAAGGAATGGGAAGAACAGGCCTATAAACAAAACAGTGATGAGCTGTCTACGTGGGACGAGTTAAGAAGATTTCTTGAGTCAAAGTTTCGAACGCTTGAGCTTGTCACACCGAATGCAAATTCTGTAAGAGAGAAGACACAAGGCCATAAATCATTTCACGTTGCGTTAAAGGATGACGCACCCAAAAAGGCATCAACGCATAGCAGTGAACATTTACAGCCTTTATGCGCTTATTGCAATGATAAACATTTCATCTATCATTGTAAAGAGTTTGCTAGTAAGCCGGTAGAAGAACGCTACGAACTTGTGAAGAAAAGCAATCTTTGTTTTAATTGTCTTGTTCCAAACCATACAGTGTACAATTGTAAACAAAAGACGTCATGCCGAGTTTGCAGAAGAAAACACCATTCCCTTTTACATCGAACTAAAGAAACAAGTCAGTCAGAAGATAAACAATCACAACTAGAACAACGAATCACAACCGCACACTTCTCAAGAGAACAACCCGGTCATCAAATATTGCTAGCCACAGCACAAATAGCAGTTAAAGCGAGTAACGGAAATACACACCTGCTTCGTGCTTTGATTGACCAGGGATCGGAGGCTTCACTGGTATCAGCAAGAGTAGTTGAACTGTTGCGATTGAAGAAGACATGCATCAACGGTGTCGTCTCTGGGATAGGAGAAGAATCTCAAATACCTATAAAACACTTAGTAGAACTAGCAGTTTCATCGCGCTTTGATAGCAACGAAATATTTCGGACGAAGGCTTATGTCATGAAAACTTTGTCGAAAAGGTTACCTGCACAAACAATCACGATGAACTGGCCACAGCTTCAAACTATAAAATTAGCGGACCCTATGTACAACACGCCGAGTAGGATTGATATCTTGCTTGGTGCCGATGTCTTTAGTAAAATAATAGATGTTGGCTTGATGAGAATGCCAGATGGCATAGTGGCCCAAAATACATGTTTGGGGTGGATCCTCTCGGGTCAAAAGGAAGACATATCATTGAGTAACGAACATAAGATTATCACACTACACGTTACAAGAATGATTTCAGAAGATGATAACATACTAAAAAGGTTTTGGGAAATAGAAACGGATTCGTACACCAAAAGGAGGATACTGACTAGAGAAGAAGAAGAATGTGAATCACAATACAAAAATACAACAGTTAGAGATGAAGACGGTAGATATATAGTGCAATTACCATTGAAACAAACGTTAGAAGAAACTATGCAAAACATTGGAGACACAAAACAAATGGCATTAAGGCGATTTCAACAATTAGAAAATAAATTTCAGAGAAATGAAGAGTTTAAAAGACAGTACAAAATGGTGATTGATGAGTATTTGGATATGGGACACCTACAAAAATGTGAGGACATAGATGAAGAAGCTAATTACTTACCACACCATGCCGTAATCAGAGATGATAAAGACACCACAAGGTTACGAGTCGTCTTCGATGCATCTGCTAAAGGCACAGGAGGCTGTTCACTCAATGACAACATGTTAGTAGGACCCATATTGCAACCTGATCTGCGTAGCCTTATAATTAATTGGAGAAAGTATAAGATTTGTGTGATAGGAGACATTGTCAAAATGTACCGAATGATAAGGGTTGCTGAAGAACATACAAAATTACAACACATAGTTTGGCGTAATGAAGTAAACGAAGACATATGTAGTTTCAGGTTGAAAAGAGTCACGTTCGGTACCGCTGCAGCTCCATTTCTAGCTGTTAGAACACTCAACCAACTTTCTGATGATGAAGGTCAGCAATATCCAGAAGCTTCTGCTGCAATAAAGCATTGTTTTTATATGGATGATCTCATGGTTTCTCTTGAAGGAGTCGAAGAAGCTAAAAAACTGTGTAGTGATCTAAAGGTTATTCTTGAAAAGGGAGGATTTGTCATGCAAAAATGGTCAAGCAATTCAGAAGAAGTATTAGATTATCTACAAGCTAAAGAAAATACTACAGATACCTTGGAAATAAAACTAGATAAAATAATTAAAATCTTAGGTGTGAAATGGAACAGAAAAGATGACACATTTAAAGTAACAGTTAACTTACCTGAATTGAGATATCCAATAACGAAAAGATCTATCCTCTCTGACGTTGCTCGCTTGTTCGATCCGTTTGGATGGTTATCGCCGGTAGTCATCGTAGCCAAGGTTATGATACAGAAACTGTGGCTTGGTAAGCTCGGATGGGATAGTGAAGTACCTGTAAATATCGCAGAAGAATGGATAAAATATAGAAAAGATCTGTCTTACCTGCAAGCCATTGAAGTTCCACGTTGGTTTCATATCACTGCCCGATGCAAAGAAATCCAGATTCACGGTTTCTCAGATGCCTCATCAACTTCATATGCAGCTGTGACTTACCTCCGAGTAATTGATGAATATAACAAAGTCCATGTAGTCATGATAGCATGTCGCACAAAGGTAGCACCTGTAAAACAACTAACTATACCCAGATTAGAGTTGTGCGCCGCAGTATTGTTAGCTGATCTAATAAAGGACGTGGCCGATGTTTTGAAAATACCTGTGAACAATATTTATGCTTACACAGACTCAATGGTAGTCTTGTCATGGTTACAGTCTAGTCCCAATCGATGGCGCACTTTTGTAGGAAACAGGATCGCAGATATTCAAAGAAACCTGGAAGGTAATAGATGGAGTCACGTGACTACAACCGAAAACCCAGCAGATATAGCAACAAGAGGAGTTAAGGCAAAAGATTTGGCACACCTAAAAATGTGGTGGCAAGGTCCCAAATGGTTAACCAATCGAGAGATCATCAATTTAACAACAGACGTCCCTGCAACAGAGCTGGAAATGAAACTATCAGTTCACACCCATACTTACCAGAAAGATGCACCTCTGTGGGAAAGATTTTCAACCCTATCGAGAATGAAAAGAGTATTGGCTTATTGCAGAAGAGTTTTACACACGAGAAATAAGGAGCAATCAAAAGATCATTTAACTGTAGAAGAAATGGAGACAATTTTAGTAATATGCATAAAATATTATCAGAGTCTAGTTTATGCTAAAGAAATAGAAGATATTAAGAATAAAGGAAGGGTCAGTGCTAAGAGCTCACTTATTACATTAGCACCCTTTTTGGATGAAAGGGGTATTCTAAAAGTTGGTGGCAGATTACAAAATGCTATATTACCTGACACAACAAAATATCCTACAATAATACCAAAGGATGTTCACATTGCAAGGCTGTTAATTGCAGAAGCACACATCAGAACCTGTCATGGTGGCAATCTGATGATGATGAATTATCTTCGCAGTAAATATTGGATCATTGGCATGAAGTCCGCAGTAAGAAAATGTACTCGAACATGTAAAATTTGTATTATAGACAAGGCGAAGACGAATAATCAAATGATGGGACAACTACCAGCTGAGAGAGTAAATCCTTGCAGAGCTTTTCGTAACAGCGGCGTTGATTACGCGGGACCGGTACAGATAAGGACATCTAAGGGTCGAGGTCACCAGACCGTTAAAGGTTATATATGCCTCTTTGTCTGCATGTCCACCAAAGCACTACACTTAGAAGCTGTCACCGACCTTACAGCCCAAGGATTTATCGCCGCATTCAGACGATTCATTGCTCGAAGAGGACCGTGTCTTCACTTGTGGAGCGACAACGGCACCAACTTTGTTGGGGCCGCTAAGGAACTAAGAGAACTGTTTACTGCGGGACAAGCCAACATAACAAAGGAAATAGCTCAACTTTTGGCAAATGACGGCACGACTTGGCACTTTATTCCGCCGCGTATGCCAAACTATGGTGGTTTATGGGAGGCTGGAGTACAATCCGCCAAAAGACACCTGACCAGAATGAACCAAGGCATAAAACTAACTTATGAAGAAATGACAACACTACTGGCTCAAATAGAGGCAAGTCTCAACTCGCGTCCACTTTGTCAACTTAGTGACACGTTTGAGACATTAACGCCGCTCACACCTGGACATTTCTTAGTGGGAGAACCGCTTATTAGTGTTCCAGATGTAGATTACAAAGAGGCGAAGATTAGTTTACTGACAAGATGGCAAATCATACAACAAATGACGCAAACCTTTTGGCGGCGATGGCAATCGGAATACCTTAACACTCTCCAGCAGAGATACAAATGGAAATCAAAGGTTCCGTCTCCAAGTCTTGGCGATATTGTAATAATTAAGGAGGATGATTTACCACCTAATAAATGGTTATTAGGTCGCATAAAGCTTCTCCATCCTGGAGCGGATAATTTGGTTCGCGTTGTTACTGTGCAATGTAAGGGAAATCACGAACTGAAGAGACCGTTGTCAAAACTTATATTCTTGCCTAAAGAGTAAATACAATATGTTGCACTTAAGTAAATTAAAGATTGCATGTGTCATTATATTAAAATTTGTTTAACACAATTAATTAAAAAGAAATTTTTGAATTATATACAGTCCACTGGTTCTAAATTGATGTTAAATTTTATGTTTATTGTTATAAAACAGTTTGTTTTGGTGGGCGGGATGTTTACGCCTATCTATTACTTTAAACTAACGTTTTATAAAATCAGTGTCTCAATATACGTTATAGAGGGAAGACGTGTTTCACTCAACCACACAACGTAGCAATCAATAGTGAACCTTATGCACCTATAAACAGTCTCTATCCATGTTTCTCTGCATAAAAATAATATTCCTTGTACTGTTGCGGAGCGTACACGCGCTACGTGCACTTTGAACATGCTATTTTGACAGTGCACACTCAAGCCGTGACGTCACGAATAATGTTCAAAACTATCAGTCCCAAACAGTCGTTGAGCTTATATATAAGTATGAGTAACACTCATGTGTGTATGTATGTGTGTGGTGCAGGTGTGCGTGCACAGCACGTTGTCGCAGGACGCGGAGCTGCGCGAGACGGGCACGGCGCTCATGCACAACATCGCCACCAAGGAGGTAAAGACCGTGGTCTGTATCGCTCTCTCACTACTACTTACTACTTACTACTTACTACCTACTTGTACCCCACCCACGTGACGTAACGCTCCCATGACTGATGCCACTCTTTGTTAATTGTTCACTCGAACTTTGTACCGAGGTAGTCATAAAAGATCATACCTAATTACCGTGGAAAATTAGGTAGTAAATATGCAATTCTACATGGGAGTGTTATCCGCGTTAAAGATATAAACTACGCGACTCAAGAACATTTTTATATAATATATTAATTTACAATCAATACTACAATGTACAATGTGATCGCGTCGTTTATATGTTCAATTCAACGTCTTTTAACATTTCATAAATAGCACTCTGCATTATTGAAATTTTGGATGTAATCTATCAGATGTTCAGATGTAAACTCTAGAGGTTCAGTTGCTTGTTTCACGATAATTACATTATTTGAAAACTTTCTCCAATTACACCTATCGTCAATTAACATGTTTAAAGAAAAAGTATACATTACTTTCCGTCAAGGTCAAAGGTTTTATGTAACAAATTAAGTTCTTTTGAGAACAGCGACCAGTTAATGCTTACTTCGTCGCCTGCTTGAAATGTTGGTTCCTAAACATACCGATAGAGGCGCTGCTCAACTCCATATAATTTCACTTTATTAATCTCGAATATAGAGGACAACGAAATATTGACTTTTATAAAGACAACTAGCTGACCCGGCAAACGTTGTTATGCCATATACCTAAATAAAAAAAGTGTCACCTAGGGGTATGAAAAATAGATGTTGGCCGATTCTCAGACCTACTCAATATGCTCACAAAATTTCATGAGAATCGGTCAAGCCGTTTCGGAGGAGTATGGCCACGAAAACTGTGACGCGAGAATTTTATATATTAGATTATCTTCCATTACGAAACAAAACACAAACAGTTAAAAAGATTACGCATTATAAGTATGTCTTAGCCATCATATTTGACACGCTGTCTGTTAGTGTTTTACTGTAAGGTAATCCATCAGTTAGTGAGTGATGTTGTGTGACGTGACGCGAACGTTCGGAAGTGTGTCGTTATTTATGGCGGCCATGTTTGTACCAACACCACCACACTACGAACACCATCAGCCGTGACATTGTGTAGTACTGTGTACTCGCACTTGTCTACTGTGACTACTGTCTAATGTACAGAGTCATTGCCATAAACATCAAGGACACTATAAAGTCGCTGGAAAGACCTACAGCGGTAAATAATAGTTCATAGAGTTTTGATTTACATATACCCTATATATAGTATACTTGAGAGATACATAGGGTTTGATGCGTCGTTTGTGGTAAAGATGCAAACGTAGTTTTCATATTGATATCTTTATTACTTTAATGTTTATTAAATTAATTAACCGTGTTTGATAGAAGTTCTATAAGTTTTTCTTAATGCTATTCTAAATAATACTTAGTGTTCTTGCCTTAGTCTGTTCATCATCTAACAAGCCGCTCGTTATGACACAGAATTTTCATCTATATACTAATATAATAAAGCTGAAGAGTTTGTTTGTTTGTTTGTTTGATTGTTTGTTTGTTTGTTTGAACGCGCTAATCTCAGGAACTACTGGTCCGATTTGAAAAATTCTTTCAGTGTTAGATAGCCCATTTATCGAGGAAGGCTATAGGCTATATAACATCACGCTTAGGCCATTAGGAGCGGAGTAGCAACGAAAAATGTTACAAAAACGGGGAAAATTTTGACCCATTCTCTTAGGAGACGCAAGCGAAGTTGCGCGGGTCAGCTAGTGAACGTATAATATCTGAGTGATTTCCTATCACAAATGAGATGAGCAGTATGAGAATGGTTGAGAGAAATGCTGTTGCGTGTATGAAACAGTAGGTAAACGCCTTATGAGGTGTGTACTGTTATATCGTAATGACTGATATACAAAGATTAGGTAATTAATGTACCTATATTAATGAAGCCTCGCCAAATGTACCGCCTGGTGGCGCTAGTGGCAAACTCAAACGCGAATGAAGTGCCGTACTTATTTTTGTTATAAACATGCTTTAGTTATAATAGATCAATATTTGTTTTACAAAACAATGAAAAGTTACCTTGCAAGTAATAATTACTGTGCAGATAAAATGGCTCGTATTTTCTTTGTACGAAAAATTATGTATTATATAAAAATACTGTCTGTTAGAATAACATGTCAATTAAGTTAATGCTTGTGTGGCAGTGATGTTGTTGTTCAGTAGTAAATATAACTAGAAGCTAAGGTGGCCAAGTGTCAACAAACTGCACAAGGTGACTGCCACCGACGCTAGCGACACTAGCGGCACTAACACACACTACCTTTTTGCGTTTCTACACTTTATTATATTATTATGTGATGCTCCTGCTGTTTACACATTAATATTCATAACCTAGACTTTATCTCTAATATGTCTATTAATGTTATAATTAAAATCGAATTATAACACAACCGGTTTAATCCAAATAAAATGTTCATGTAACACGTGAGGGGCGATCCAACGTGATCATTGTAGACTGTGAATTGAAGTTTCTTAATTGAAGGGAAAATGATACCTGAGGATTTGATAACATGCTTAATATGAAAAGCTACGAAACAATAATATTAATATATAATTAGTGTAAAAAACTCCTTAAACAACACCAGAGCTATGGAGTAAATACTAATGAAGTCTAAGATTCGGCGTGAACACATTCTCTTAAAATACTCCATTATATTAAAATATGTAATGTGTTTCTGAAATAATAACAATATGTGACACGAGCTACGAATTATGCATAGTTTAGTGAGTGCGCGGTGTGATCGCATCGATTCGTCGCGGACATTACTGCACCTCATTGTGTGCCGCTCGGCAACCGCATCGTACGCTTTATATCATTATATCTCATTCTAAATATTTAAATGTATGTATTTCTATTCTGTCTGCATGCCTACTGCTTACCACTATAATATTTATCTATAATATAATATGTGTAATATATTTTTAAATAAGTATTTTACAACAACACTCACTATTTGTTGCGTTTTGAGTATACACACTTTAATTGATTAATGCTATTTATATAAGCAGCTCAATTATAAAGCTCGCTGTTCAGTGCACCCACATTAAATATATATTTGTGTGCAATGTTTTTTTGTTGCATATTTTGTCTAGTATGTCTAGTGTCATCAACACTCAGGTCATTGACACGTTGTCTTGTACGAGTGCCAATTTTATCCTATTACAATGTACAAGTGTGATGTTACTATGAAGGAAGGGGCTCGAGTGTGGAGTATATCGCTTATAGCCGAGCACTCGAGTAGTTAAACTGAATGTACAGCTGTTGTAGTGTTTGCGCGAGTGTGTTGTTGTTGTTGAGTACACTAGTGGCCCGGTACTGTGGTACAGTGGTACAGTGGTGGGTGCAGCGCGTGTGCGTGTGTTGCAGCGGTTCCAAGTGGGCAAGGCGCTGCGAGACCTGCTGCCCAAGGGCGCCAAGTCCAAGGTACCGTACTCACTCTTGTAGTCTGTTGTTACTCGTTGAAGAATGCGACGCTGTGTTGTCGTTGTTGTTGACTACACTAGTACAGTATCGAATGATGCTGAGTTATATAAATAAGCTTTGATAAGTTTGTATGTGTAATATGTAGAGAATAAATGCAACGCCCTAGTTAGGTCACGTATGAATCAAACGTATTTTTTCGGTTTGTTCAGTGTACACAGACTGATAGCTGTTATGCACATAGCAACAGCGCGCATTACAGGAAACTTGAGTGGAAATGTAAAGTGATAGATGTTTGCACTCGTCTCACTCTGAGTGTAGGTAGTGCACTGATGCAAACTGATGAGGCGGTGATCTCCTGACACTTGTCGCAATAAAGTTAATGCGCTGTTATTACGTCACAACACACATCGTGTTGTCATATGTGCACTCACATTAAACATTCGGACATAATACCTTATCAGGATGTTATTTATGAAAAAAAAAATAGACAAAGCAATATTTTTTACTTTGAGCGCAATCGATTGCTTATTATTCAATAAGAAGAAACGTTATGATGTAGTAAACATTGATATTACTTTGAAACAAATTAAATAACACAGAATAAATCGGGAATATGTTACAAAACAGCGATGTTTGTTTTCTATCGCTCATGAACGGCATCACCGGGTCGAGTCAGTTACAATAACAAGGCGCAGGTGACCGTGCTCGTGTTTACGACGTTCCGGGTATTTCACTACAAATACACTTGTTTAATGTAGGCTATATGTTGTGAGCATTTCTATCAAGTTCCTAGAACATCTGCGTACTATTTACTTACTTATAAAATATTATTGTTTTTACTGAAACGAGGCTAAGTCACAAGTTGATAAGACTGTTGCAACCATTGGCGTAATTTTCAAATGTAAGGTGATTTTATTAAAAACACAAAATCAAGTTTGTTCTGTCTTCAAGTTTTCTTAGTAAATGATACCTACCTATAAGAGGTATATTATATCTGGTATAATGTTAGCTCTGTTGACAAAACACAAACAAGTATCAAAGCTAATGAACTTTTAAATATAAAACATTCAGAGAACACGGGACGTTCCTTGTCTTATTTTACTATAGAAACAAAAACTAAGTTCGTATATTATTCGAACGGTCGGTGACTTTAACTAATCTATTTCTCGATTAAGACACTTACACTTACCTACTTAAACAAATAAATATTCTATTCTATATTCTATTCTACATTTTGTTTTTGATAGAATTTAATTCATTCATTTGCAAAGGATTAGCTGTCTACTATAGTACTTAGTATCAAAATCAAATAATTTTCTGAGTTTGGTACCTACTAGGTTAAATATTAAAACGCTCCGTTGTAATGATATTCAGCTTACTGTATTTACATTCGACGATCTGAAAATCTATACATGTGTAACATACAATGTAGCTCTTGTTTGTCAAACATACATGTAGTAGTTCCGCGTTACATCTCCTTTACAAACATAGTCATCCGTGCAACTATGTCAGTACTCCGAGTACAGCGTGTGAGGAGACGGAGGGACCTTATTGCACTATTGTTCACTAATATTATCATGTTTATATAGATCACTACGACTGCGCGCCGTGTGTGCACAGGCATTATGTTTGACACACGTGTTTGCACACATTTTTATGTCATATTTGAATATTTACTGGTTGATGATAGAACATCGAGCGCTGTGTACAAACCACTGTGTGTGACAGCTCGCTGGCTCCGTTACATGACCGAGTAAATATTGGACAATATCACTATACACTACTTATCAAATACTAATGCTTGAGATAATACTTCATTATTTAAGATGAACAGTTTCCGGACAAACTTGGCTCAGATAAACATGTCACGATACTGCCCTGTTCTAGATTCATAATTGTAGAATTACGGTGTAGTCATAACTGCGTATTGTGCAGTTAGTAACAAAAGACAGTACCTATTATTAAATCAGAATAATTATGTATTAGTCTGTATTAATAATTTTATGACCAGTGTTTCAATATTCGTTTCTTATTACTACCATTATTTTCTTACTAGCTGACCCGCGCAACTTCGCTTGCGTCACATAAGAGAATCATAATTTTCCCCGTTTTTGTAACATTTTTCACTGGTACTCTGCTCCTATTGGTCGTAGCGTGATGATATACAGCCTATAGCCTTCCTCGATAAATGGGCTATCTAACACTGAAAGAATTTTTCAAATCGGACCAGTAGTTCCCGAGATTAGCGCGTTCAAACAAACAAACAAACAAACTCTTCAGCTTTATAATATTAAGTATAGATAGAATTTCCGTGATGATAAGAAGCTGAGAATGTAATGTAATAAGAAAATAATAATTATTACCACATTATTATAACCCCCCAGATATTTTCGCCTCGGATATCAATGTCCATTCAATGTCAGTAGCATCTAATGTTAAAACGTAGAACGCACATAACTGCGTGAACATGAGCGGTACCTACTGTCACTGCTGTGTACATAGAGTTGCTCTTGAAAACATAACACTCACATAATACTGGTACATGTTTGTTCTGTTCACTGGGTTTCCCTGTTTATTACCTCTAATGATATTTATAATAACTACGCACATAATTCGAGGTAGAGCCTAAACGTAATCAAACCAGTACCGATAAGCTAACACAACTTTAATTATGTTAAAAATGTCTAATAAATGTATTGTTATTTGTCATTGATGAACCTTAGGTATTTAAGACAAATCGAGGGTCTAAAAATAGACATAATAAATGAAAAAATAGTGGAACATACTTTGGTAGAACAGGTTAGTCCCAAGTTCGAACTCGTCCTACTTATATGTATATTACACACAGGTACGTATATGTACCGTATGTGACAGTTATTAATGAGCACCGTATTCAATTAGTATATGTTGAGACACGTTCTAAGTAAACACGTCGACTTGTACAAACTACTTTATCTACGAGCTTTACTTGTTGACTCCCACGATTTACGCGATTATGAGTTTAACTTGTTTATATACTATACGTGCAATACTTACACATAATATACACATAGGTGCGAGGACGTGAACTACACAACGTATTTTGACTATAGATAGTAAATTGTTGTTATCTATCGATATTGAAACTATGTTATGTTGTCTTCACAACCCATTGACTTGACACATTAACTTACAAGTTGATAATTGATGCCTTTACGACATGATATGACAGAGAACAGAAATAAGGTAGTTTGATCAGTAGAATGCACTAGGTGCACTGATGGCCGGTCAGGGAGGGGAGATCTACTAAGTATTTAATTTTGGGGCCTGCGACGTAGGAAGTTTTGTATACTTTATCTTAACTGTAATTTTCGGTGTAACAAGCGACTGTAGGTACTAGATAGTGTCGGTGGTGTAATGTGTGACATACTCGTGAAGATCGGTGTGCGCGCAGGTGTTCGACGAGGTGTGCGTGGAGCTGGCCATGGCGCTGCTGCAGCTGCTGCAGTGGGCGCCGAGCGAGGAGCACCTGTTTCGCGCCACCAAGGCGCTGGCGCGCTTCGTGGCGCACTCCGCCGACGTGCCGCAGCTCGTCGCCATGATCGGGCCCGACCCGCAGGCCTTCAGGTGATTACAATTAAATACATGAACTCAGCTCTCCCCGCCCCCGCCGTGGCGCTGCCCGTCTCAACATTTGTCACAGAAAGTAAAGTTCTTAATGAAAATCCGAATCCGGCATCATCTCAACGCTAACACTTCTGTTTTCAATCACTATTTTTTTAATAAGAATGAACCTTTTATTTCGTTCTGTAAGGAATTAGCTCAATAAGGTAAAGGAAACTGATTTTAATACGATATGTCTGTGTTCCTCAGAGGCACGAGTCCGCGCGTGGACGAGCAGATCGACCTGATCGTCAAGAAGATCAAGTAGTGCGTGACGTCACGTGAGCGCCGCGCGCCTCTACTGCTTGTACTACTACTACTAATACTATGCAGATAACTGAAAATGGTATATTGGAGCTTACCACGTAGAAGTATATTAGATCTATAATTTAGCTCTTTAAAGGTGCTGGTCATAGCTAATAACCTTGTATAATGTTACCAAAGAACAAATAGTATCGACCCGTGTACTGTGCCGGGCACAGCTCGCCCGCACAGTACGGACACGGTGCACGCTCGGTAGGTGGCGGCGCGGCGTGTGGTGACTCCACGTGTTTGTAAATATATTGTTTACCTTCTAGTACTAATGTATCGTAAGCCGACAAATTTAGAGTAAGTACCTGAGCTTGGACAGCCTTTATATTGTAAATGATACTACACGCGTTATGTATATTGTTATTTATTTATATAATATATGATATGTGTGTCGCTAGCACTAACACAACGACATGGTGACGACGGTGCATTTACACTATATAGCATATATCTGTACACACGGTATTGTTGTGTTATATAGTTGCGATTATAATAAATCTGTGGTATATTCAAACTATACTTGTATTATTTTGACTGTTTTCGTACTAACATCACCGAACTGCGTCACGGTTCAGTAGCAATGGTAACAAAACTAGTAGTACCTAGTAGTAGTAGGCACCTTCTTTACACTATCAATATATTCAGGGCTGGTGGTCATTATCAATGTGGCTGATGTTATATTAACCACAAAACCGCAACAAGCGCGCCGACAAACGACAATATCATAACAACACCGTACTACTAGTATATCGAGTTATAACACTATTAAGTAGTGGAGTTTGAGATTCTGGTAGTGTTTTTGTGAATCTTTTAATTTATGGAGTGGTTATTTGGTTGATACATGTACCTAATTATATTGTTTACTAAATGTTAATATGACCAGTTTTTCGAATATTTTGTGATCACATGCACGCTATGCTAATTTGCGCGTGTCCAACATTTTTGAATATTCATACATTTGAGTAAAAAAACCAAAATCGTTTGTTTGTCGCTATTTTGAATAAAACAAAACTGACAGCTGCAAAGATTAAGTACGGCAAAAATTTTCTTACAGAAGTGAATATTATAAGGCACTCTGATCTTTTTGCTTCGGTAAGGATGGACGAAATGTAAAATATTTCTTTCGACCTGTCTAAAGAAAGCCTACCGACTTTGCCCATAAGCGTCTCTAAGCGACCACAAATGTATAGAAAATGAAGAAGTATTTGCTTTTCCTTATTACTTTTAACTTCTATTCAATAACATCCATTTCGTGTCACGTGTAGGTAATATAACAACGTATCAATGTGATACGTGCACGCGTTTGTCCCACAATGCAGCTAGATGTTTGTCTAATGTCTATTAATGCCGTGCACTACAAACACTAGTGTGTGTGGTGTGAAAGTACAGGCGATTGGTGTCAGTGCCAGCGCGTCACCTCCCCGGGGGATCACAGCGGATCACCGCGGATCACTACTGTACACAAACTATTAACACTGCTTGTATCATTAGATAGGTATATGTTTGTAGAAGCTGAACGATTGTCAACATCGCTGTTGACTCGTGAGAACGTTCAGATAACTCCTTGATGTTTGTTTTTAAGGGACATTTTGAGGAAAAAATATAAAAAAGGTTATATTGTGTAATATTATCTCATTCTGTTCAATAACTCAGAGGATCATGATAGTCAGGAAAAGTGGATCAACGAAACACTTCATTCCAGACACTGCGAGGTCTCAATTCTTTTTTAAGGAATCGTTCCGTTATTTTACTCTCTGGCTGCTGCAGGATTCTTGATGTGTGGTTAGAAGCTGGTGATAGATTAAGAGATGTGCTGTCTTAGAAAGCACTTTTAGTCTCCGGTTCCTAGTTCATCTTGCGAAGATAGTGACGGTAAATTACGGTTGTTTTACCGCAACAACCGCAACACCTATCATGGAAAAGTCATTTTTTTTGTTTATAAATGTCGTGCAATTAAAGTTTGTTATCAACATCAATTAGTTCGCCGGTTTATTTGTTCAGTCGCGTTGTTTGGTCTTTGTTTCGTTAAATTTTGTTTATTTAGATATTGTCGTCCGGCGCGGCGGGTGTCGTGCCGTGTCTTGTCGTGTCGTGTCGTGTCACGGCACGGTGTAGGGTGGTGTGATGCGACAGATAACGCCGAGATGTTTGCTTCTTACATAAAGCTGTCACGTTAACTCATAATATAGTTAGACATTGCATAATCATCGTTATACTGTAATATTGGTATATTGTACGATAATACTGAGGAACTTATAATGACCAGATTCTAATTTATTTTTGGAAGTCATTTTGTAACTACCCTATATGGTTCAAGCGTCAGTATAAAAAACTGTGCGATGGTTAAAGTTCGGCATTGATGCATTCTGTTTTTGCGAAAATATATGTAGATTATATCCAATAACTATATTATTGATTTAAAGAGTAATTGAATAAATCTCGTCATTAATAAAAAAACAGAAAGTTAAGTTGTAGATCCCTACTTATTTTGTATGTGTATATTAATCTATACTAATATTATAAAGCTGAAGAGTTTGTTTGTTTGTTTGAACGCGCTAATCTCAGGAACTACTGGTCCGATTTGAAAAATTTCAGTGTTAGATAGTCCATTTATCGAGGAAGGTTATAGGCTATATATCATCACGCTACTACCAATAGGAGCAGAGTACCAGTGAAAAATGTTACAAAAACGGGGAAATTTTGACTCATTCTCTCTTATGTGACGCAAGCGAAGTTGCGCGGGTCAGCTAGTTATTGATATAATGAATGCTAGTATTATGCTAAACGTGTTTATTATAGTATGGTTATAAATAAAACAGTTTAGCACAGTAGTAAGTAATAACAGAGTGATAACGACAGCCGGCACTCATAGAGGAGCTTTGTTGTACATTCGCACAAACTTTTCCATTGCCAATAAGACAATATGTTTCCTTTTTTCTTAAATACTCTAGGATCCTGAATAAGAAGTAGTAAGTATATTCTACAAGTAAATGCGGAAATTTACTATTTTATAAAGCTCTTAAAACAGCATACCTACCTTATTGGATTAGTAACACAAGCCCAGCATCACTCATTATTAGTAATGGTTTTGGATATATATTTTTTAATTTATAAATTATCGTGAACTTGTTTATAAATAAATACTCAGAGGGCCACGTGTCGATACATCCTAGTTGTAGTGATTTATCTCTCAGACAAGTAACAACATATCAACTCTGTCACACTCATCAATTACACACGAAATCACACAGTTTTATATGTTTCTACCTCCACTTATTTATTTGTTGAGGACTATTATTAATGGTCGAACAGCCAATTATTTAATTAATAAAAAAACTAATGTTTTAGCTAACGACGGGACGTTCGCAGCGGAATGTTTGCATAAAATTAAAGTATTTACCTACATTTTGGAAATGAATTAATTTCCATATTATCATATAGGTCGGTCTGTTCGCGTGCGTTCAAACTGGTAATACAGTTAATTAATTGCCGAAATGCCAACTAATGACGAACTTAGCATAATTAATGATGATCTTAGTGCTGTGATTACAACTCACAGACATATTTATTGAATGTGTACCAACGAAACAAACTACTAATCGACTGGAAGATGCTAATCATCCCTAAAAGCATCAGCGGTCCTTACTTTCACGTGCTACTCGTATCAAGTAAATCTATAAAACATCCCCAAACGAAGTCCTGAATCCGCCAGCCCATACACAGCAGGCGTATTGCGTGCCTGCGTCGCAGGATCGCTTCTTCTGATGGTGCAACACACACGATACATTACCATGTTATATAGCTGAGTAATCGGCTGATATCCTAAGAAACGTACCTATAGCTATTAAGATTTTTAAACTAAATCAAGAAGGCATCCTTACACGAGTCTGATCGGG
Source organism: Anticarsia gemmatalis (assembly GCF_050436995.1). NCBI lineage: Eukaryota > Metazoa > Arthropoda > Insecta > Lepidoptera > Erebidae > Anticarsia > Anticarsia gemmatalis. The sequence continues at coordinate 14,005,995 of NC_134752.1, read as the reverse complement.
ATTTTCATTTATTTTCGGACTCTCAGCAAACAGCCTATGAGTTAGGTAACGAGCACTAATTGCGCATAAAACACATGACTAAAACAATGTTAAATTATTCTGTACAATTTGTAACAGATATTAGTTTTACATAAAAAACAGCGGGTGTTGGGAACAATGAAGAGCCATCGACGAGCGTGTCGATGTGTAGCGAGCAGGCTCTAGTGAGCGGTGATGAGGCCCGGGGAACCGGTCCAGCGATACAACGAGCACGCCTGCCGGTGCCAGCCTGCACACACCACACACTAGTGACTAGATGATGTCTGTGACCACAGCGCGCTAGCACCTAGCTCTCAGCTCCCGCGCTCAGCGACGTGCGTCTCGACTTGACGCCCCGCACCGCTATTGTTGTGATAATCATAGTTTCCGAAATAAAAACACTGCATTACGCCTATTTAGCTCATTGTCTTCAATAATAAACAGTGAAAAATTGGCAAAATTATGCGTTCAATTTACTATTGTCTGTTACGAAAAGTTTCAACGATGAATAAAAGCGACGACAACGATGAAAGGGAACATGTTGGATTGTGAATAGTGTGTTAGTGCCGTATTAGTTATCTGCGCATTAACAAGTGCAAGGGCATCACTAAAGATGTGCACGTAATACGATAACATAGTGAATGAGTGCGAGTGCAGCAGAGTGCAGCAGCTTTGACGATGTGTACGATGGTGGTGTGTGGTGAGCTCGCACTGCAACGCACCCAGTGCTAGTGCTAGTGCGCGGTATCGGCGGTGTTTGTCCCGCACTATTTACTCATTTACACATCGGAAAGATTTGACTGATACCGAGATAATGAATTAAATTATTATAACCGTCGTCGCGGGCCGGCTCGCTGAAAGCACAGTGAGGCTCGCACGGTCGCCACCGGCGGGCTCGGGCGCACACGCACACTACTTATCGAAGCTGTTATACGTACATTTAAATAAATCAAAGAAGCTCCGGTTATTGCTTAGTTATTATCGAATTTATAAATCGTTAAATAATAATTAATCAATAGGAGTGGTCCGTCGCGGGTCGTTCGTCTGTTTGAGTGTATAGAGACAGTAAGTAGCTAGTAGATATGGAGTCGGAGGACGGTATACCGTTCGTGAAGCGCGTGAAGTCGGAGCGCGGGTGGGTGCGCATCGCCAAGAAGCGGCTGCCGATCCTGTCGTGGGCGCCGCACTACGACCGCATGACGGCGGTGGCCGACCTGGTGGCGGGCGTCACGCTGGGCCTCACGCTGGTGCCGCAGAGCATCGCCTACGCCTCGCTCGCCAACCTGCCCGTGCAGTACGGACTCTACTCCTCCTTTATTGGTGAGTTGACACATTCAATTATTACGTTTTTGTGTCATTTGAATAATTTTAACTATGTGCACACAAATGTACTTATTTGAACCTTTTGTGCAAAAAGTTATTCAGACCATACGAGTGAAATACCTAGTTGCGGGCAGATATGAGGAATTAAATCAACTGCTTATTTTCGGGATTGGACCAAGCTCTGAATTGTGTACATTCATTAATACCCTGTAGGCACCAGATAGAGGCCGTTGTAGATGCGTTTGTAAATAAAATGAACGTGTGATTTAACTGTTATCAATTAATTATTTTTTAGATCGGTCTTCATTCTACTTATTTTTTATATGATAACGTAGCTTATGTGCATTAAAGTCAAATAGTTTGTTTACCGTTGATGCGCGCACTCGTAATTATTCGTAACATGAATATCAAACAGTAGGTATAGACCAGAGGTTCCCAAACTATTTTCATCTAACGCCCACTTTCAAAATCAGTTATTTTGTAGCGCCCCCATTTATTTTTCACCTTATAAACCTCAATAACGTATGTATTAGTTTCGCCTGGAGATTAATTAAACCTATCTTCTAAACAAGACTTTTTTTACCAGAGAGATAGATTAGGTACCTACATTAATAACCGTGCGTTCGGTTTGTGTCTTCGGAGGTGGGGACCTCGCTTGCGACTAAATATCTTAATTAAGATATAAATAGCGTTGTGAACGTTTATATTCATACAACAAAATAGGATAAAAATGTGAACTAAAAATGGCTATTGTGTACTTGTGTAGTAGGAGAATTTTAATTTCAATTAATTTTAAAATAAGAAGTAACTGAAGTTTCATATCACCCCGTAAATCACTTCAGCGCCCCTCATTTTTTTCTGAGCCCCTCACCGCCCCCCTCTAGATCTCCATCGCCCACAAGGGGGCGTTATCGCCCACTTTGGGAAAGACTGGTATAGACTGTTGACAGAATTGCGTTTGACGTAAAAGATACAATCCTGATTGTGAATTTTGATCTCTCTGCTCTTTAAGTCGTGGAAATACAAACTGGAATCTGAATCAAAATTGTTGCAGTGTAGATTGTTGAGTAGAGCCTTATGTGAAAGACTAGCAAAGAAATGAAGCCCAATCATTTCAATCGCCAAATATTTTTTTAATTTCATGATGAGGTATGTTTTGACCTAGATCAAGTAGTATTGTGTATAATATATCTACTGTATAGTATCGATATATGATGATACACGTGTGTATGTGTGTGTGTGTGTGTGTGTGTGTCAGGCACGATGCTGTACGTGGTGCTGGGCACGGTGAAGGAGGTGTCGATCGGGCCCACGAGCCTGATGGCGCTGTTCACGCTGCAGATCTGCCGCGGCCTGCCCGTCGAGTTCGTCGTGCTGCTCACCTTCCTCTCCGGCTGCGTCGTGCTCGTCATGGGACTGCTCCGGCTAGGTAACGCGACTACTCTTTTTGCCTTGGATTGGATTTCCTTTTGTATTTAAACATCTAATGCATTTTTTACGCAGCAACAAAAAAATCTTAAGAAGGATCCTGAGCATACATCATACAGCACATAAACGGATTTGTTTTGTTATTCTCGGGTGGTCAGGTTTCCTGGTGGACCTGATATCGCCGTCGGTGACGTCCGGGTTCACGTCGGCGACGGCGGTGATCATCGTGGCGGCGCAGCTCAAGGGGCTGCTGGGGCTGAGCTTCACGGCCGAGTCGGTGGGCGACAACATCCGCCACATCGTCGCCAAGTGGGACGACGTGCGCCACGCCGACTGCGCGCTCGGCGCCGTCTGCTGCACCGTGCTGCTGCTGCTCCGGGTACACACACATACACCTCATACTAACTCTCACACTGTCTAAGTTTATTCTCATTCAATTAATAGTTCCTGTAGATAAAAGTTCTCGGGACTACCTAAGGTTAAAGCCAGACCAAACCAGCAATTGGGCGCAGGAAATAGAATAATGAAACAAGAATGGTAATTGTGAATTCGAGTCTACTAATTGGAAAATTGAAGTCATTCAAAATGAGAGTGTCGTAAAGATCAATAAATTTTGACATGAATTCTCAATCCATACCTATATTAGCATCAGCGTAGTCGAAGTAATATGGATTTAATTTACGAAAAAAAAAGAAGTTTAGAGCAGTTTGTTTTTTATTCGTCAAGATAATGTGTCTTCGTCTAGACGTCTGCAATTTCACGATCAAGGAGTGTGATCATGAATTCTTCTGGTCACGTTATGTACATTGTATACATAACAATAAATCCATCGGAGACCTATCTATAGAGTTATGAGAGCAGAGTCAACAGCTGCTGAACCAATGTTAGACGAGATTATGTTGTTAAGAGATAACGCGAGATGAAATACAACCCGCGCTGTTTACTCTACTGTGACGTCACGAGGCGAGGACACACCAATGTAATAACATTGTTATCTGCACGTCACGCCTCTGTTTTGTAATTAAGTGGAACATAAACGGGAATTCTTTACATTAAGGGTTTTGTTAAGGGTCGTAAAGTAAATACAATTTGTTTCCACTACCAACACTCCTGAGACATATTGACACACCAGGTAAACGTTAAAACACACAGTTGTTTTCCTAAAAGTCAGTAAGATATCAGTGGTCGCATACCTATACCTGCCTTAAAGGTGACCCTGTAATTTTCCCCTAGAGCTATGTTGTCTATATAATAGGTGTTGTGTTGCGCAGCAACTGAAGGACGTGCGCGTGAGTGAGAAGCGCACGACGCTGAAGCGCGCGCTGTGGCTCGTGTCCATCGGACGGAACGCGCTCGTCGTGCTCGCCGCCTCCACCCTCGCCTACTTCCTGCACAATCCGGAGAAACCGCTCTTCAAACTGTCCGGTAACTAGCATGACAACATTCCTACACTTTTGGGTTAAGAGAAAGATCTGAAAAAAAAAGACATGCCTTGTACGGTCTCACCGTACATACCCTTTTGCGCGTCAGCAATTGAACGCTTGCGTAAACGGCTCACATGTTATTTATTAATTATTTACTTTTTATTACTATAATTCAGTGCACATTTTGCATACAACAAGCAAAGACGCTCCAACAATATTATACCTATTGTACATTTAATTACTTACGTAAATATACTACTTTACAACTTTTACGTCAGAGTGTTTGTGTACTCAACAACAACCTACAACTTGAACCAGCAACAACCACCACCTAGATTCACGCTAGAATAGTGTAGGAGTTTAACGAACCCCTACATGCCTCGTTCAGAAATCGTCTAAAATAATGAAGTGTTAAAGCATTGTACTCGAGCGACGCCAGTAGACTGTAGCGCGTGTGTGCGTGCAGGTCGCGTGGAGCCGGGCCTGCCGTCCGTGTCGGCGCCGCCGTTCAGCGCGTCGCTGGACAACAGCACGGTGACGTTCGTGGACATGGTGCAGGAGCTGGGCTCCGCCGTCGTCATGATGCCCATCGTCATGGTGCTCGCCAACATCGCCATCGCCAAGGCTTTCAGTGAGTATCGTGCGACACTCTTCCATTATCTTCGGGACTACGAGTTAACTTATATTTATATTTGGTGTGGGTGTGCAGCGACGGGCGGGCGCATCGACGCGACGCAGGAGATGGTGACGCTGGGGCTGTGCAACATGGCGGGGTCGCTGGTGCACGCCATGCCCACGTGCGGCGCCTTCACGCGCTCGGCCGTGTCGCACTCGTCCGGCGTGCGCACGCCGGCCGCGGGGCTGTACTCCGGTGAGTTCACACCCACACTACACGGACCTCATGGCGGGGTCGCTGGTGCACGCCATGCCCACGTGCGGCGCCTTCACGCGCTCGGCCGTGTCGCACTCGTCCGGCGTGCGCACGCCGGCCGCGGGGCTGTACTCCGGTGAGTTCACACCCACACTACACGGACCTCATGGCGGGGTCGCTGGTGCACGCCATGCCCACGTGCGGCGCCTTCACGCGCTCGGCCGTGTCGCACTCGTCCGGCGTGCGCACGCCGGCCGCGGGGCTGTACTCCGGTGAGTTCACACCCACACTACACGGACCTCATGGCGGGGTCGCTGGTGCACGCCATGCCCACGTGCGGCGCCTTCACGCGCTCGGCCGTGTCGCACTCGTCCGGCGTGCGCACGCCGGCCGCGGGGCTGTACTCCGGTGAGTTCACACCCACACTACACGGACCTCATGGCGGGGTCGCTGGTGCACGCCATGCCCACGTGCGGCGCCTTCACGCGCTCGGCCGTGTCGCACTCGTCCGGCGTGCGCACGCCGGCCGCGGGGCTGTACTCCGGTGAGTTCACACCCACACTACACGGACCTCACTGCTTACCAACAGATCCTACGGTACATATTTACGAAGGATACCTTTAAGTATCTATCACGATCTACGGCAAACACTTTGCAGACTTACACGCCTAATATCTATAGACATTGTTCTATCGAGCTACACCTTCATTCTTATATTTCATCAGGTGTAAATTCATTCTTGCTGTTATTATGTGACGTATTCATAACTTGTATTTGTTATACTTCCAGGTATAATAACACTGCTGGCTCTGATCTTCCTCACGCAGTACTTCTACTTCATACCGAAGGCGTGTCTCTCCTCCGTGCTCATCTGTGCTGTTATATTTATGGTAAGTTTGCAATAAAAAACGTCCTACAATTTTTTTAAACATGTACAGAATCTGGTCTTTATTGAATCTCATCATGTTGTAAGAGGACAGTTTAAAGTAATTTTAGATTAGGTCTCAGCTTTTAGCTTCGATTAGCGCGTAATAATATGAACTGAGCTGTCTATGCAACTAGTAAAGTTTTTTAGTCTAGAGTGTTATGTAGTTAACAGATGAGCAGTAAACAGGGTCAGTTACGTAGTGAGCCGAGCCTCTCCTCATGAATGACACTGATCGCCTACTTATCTCGAGTCCAACGTCCTGGCGCGGCCCAGCGCGGAGGTAGAGGGAGGGTAGGGGTGGCGTCACATAACGTGAGATAACCTCTCACTTGTTAATTAAATACTATCTATCACAATTATCTAGGTAGGAGGCTGGGCGGCGTCTGCTAAATGCGCTTAGGATACCTTCCTAATGTGCACTCTCGCGGAGATCAAAACAAAAGCCACTTATTCATACCTCATGTAGCCCATTGCGTCACTACTGAAGTTTCTGTTAGATTGTAGATCATTGAACGATAAAAGTGTCATTAATTTGAAAATATAGTAAAGTGTAAAATTATTAAAAACTGTTCCTTGAATCGCTAAGCTTTTGCAAAGAATCGGCATATACTTAGACCAATAAATTAGTTTTTAAGCAGAAGTGTATACATTAAGAAGTCCGTATAAGCTCACTTTGCTATAACTGCTTCTTTACAATTTAGCAGTGATTTTCCGATGACCCGGTAAGAAGTGTTTATATTAAATGAATGTACTTCGTGACCTGCACTATTGATTTGTTATTGTTTTATTTATTGCACTGATACCGAGGTATTTATAGATTTATTATTATTGCTGTTTTATTCAATGAAATAACTACTTGGGTGGTAAAAATAACGTTCGATTGCTGTTTTTCAATGTATTCTCTGCTTTAATTTTATAATTGTTGGTCCCAATATACGTCCTTGAAGTACTCTACAAATGTTCAAATTAAGTGAAGTTAAAACAGTGTGTCTAGTTACTTAATCGCATACTTAATAACGTTTGATCTTTTATAGACACAAGTTGGTATCTCACGTAGTTCTCTTATTCATAATGAAACATTTAAACGATTATCTACGCGGTATACGCGTCGTATAAGTGAAGGGCTCGGTGTGGTTGCAGATCGACTTCCGCGTGATCGTGCGCTTGTGGCGGCGCGACCGCGTGGAGCTGTGCGTGCTGGCGCTCACGTTCAGTGTGAGCCTGGCGCGCACCGTGGAGCTGGCCGTGCTGGCCGGCGCGCTCGCCTCGCTGGCCGTGCTGCTGCGCGCCGTCATGCGGCCCGCCGTGCACATGCACACCGTCAAGGTACCGACCCATTCATTATGTTATTTCTATACACTAGAACATGCTAGTGTTTCTCGCTGTATCATTCTGACGAGATCAATATAGCGTTGCGCAAATGATTGGAAAACGAAACGACGAAGGGATCGCTGTCTATATGACGCGGTGTAGACCGTGCGAGCACGTAGTGACGCGGTGTCGGTTGCAGACGGCGCAGGGCCCGGTAGTGCGTGTCCGCGCGGCGCTGGGCGTCATGTACGTCAACGCCGAGCTGCTGGCGCGCCGCGTGCTGGCCGCCGCCGAGCGCGCCGCGCCGCGACCCGTGCTGCTGGACTGCGCACACTTCGCCATGCTGGACTACGCCGCCACACAGGTACTATGCAGTATGCTACTGTATTACACGTTTAACATTATACATGATTGTACATTGAATATCACAACTAAAGCGCCAATAACACAGAAGTATTTAATTGCAAACATAATACAATAGATGAGACCTGTTTGTTATGCTCTACCATAATACATAATATATATGTTACTGTAAAAGCCCGAACTGTGGTAAATCCTAAGATTTTCCGGTAAAACCTAAGATTTACCAACTCTCAATGGTAAAAGTCCGAACAAGCCAAAGTTTAAAAACTATGTTACGATATATAAAAAAATCCTCCTTCATAACTATGTTTATAACTATTTCACGGTATAATTATATACTGTGACATTGTTATAAAGAAGGAGTTTTGGGCATAGCGACATGGGTAGGTTAGGTTAGAAGGCTAAGGTGGGAGCGAGCGAAGCGAAGCTCCCACCTTAGCCTTCGTGGTTTTTTTTTTTCAACCACCCAGAAGGAGGAGCCCCGCGAAGCGGGGCTCCGGCGACATCTCGATATCATCAAGTGAATATAGGTAAAAGTTCGAAATAAAAGAATTGTTCGGACTTTTACCATTGCGAGTTGGTAAATCTTAGGTTATACCAGAAAATCTTAGGATTTACCACCGTTCGGGCTTTTACAGTAACATATATACAACAACCGTAACATAAAATTAACAATCGAACGGCGCCATCTAGTAGACGATTACCTACTTACAAAGATGCTGACGGTCAATATAAATTGTCTTTTACTCGCAGGTTCTAGAACGATTAATTAAAAAGATGAAGGCATCAGAACAGAAGCTGATCATGTACAACGTGTCTCCGGAGCTGTTGCCTAAGTTCGAGCGGCTGGCGGGCGTGGACAAGCGCCCGCTGCGGGCCAACACTCCGAGCGCCGCGCTCGCGCTCGCCGACAGCGAGCTGGCCTCCAAGGAAGACGTCGCCCTGCTCGCGGAACATGTCTGAACACCACCGCCATCTAACTAGGACGCTTTGTTGTTAAATATTGTTAGTGTACGATGTTACCAGTTGAAGCGGGAGTATGTGACAGTATTTTCCTATCGGTGTAGAAACTTTGTGATACCTCAAGGAAATTAAATATTTCAATTTTTTATTGTAAGTTAAGTTAAGCAGTTTAAACTGTAGTTAATTTCAATTTTACTGGTGCACATGTGCTAGAACTTGTATAATATAATAAAGCAATAATGTATGATACGACTCCTGGCAGCGCCTTTAGATTGCAGGAATTTAAGGTAGGCTTGTGAAATAAAATTAACAATGAATAGGTGCCATTTTTTATCGTTCTAAGTGTTGTACATTTATACACTTGTTTTCCAGGAAATTATTTTACAAGAATAACCTTTATTTGCTCTAAATTATGACTGACTTATAAAACTGAAGTTACTATCGAATATTAACAGGTTTAAAAATACCCAAGCGCCTGCAAATTTTCACACAACATTCATAGTCTATTGTATGCGTTCTTGCAACATACAGCTAAAAGATAAAATGTAAAAAAAATATGTGAAATATAACTAGTCGTGTTCTATGAAACTGTTGTGTAAACCATTTCTTTGTAATTATTTTTAATAAATATTGTTGTTTAAATAGTATTATTTTAATATGTGGTGGCAGACAGCAGTACCTTCGTTACTATTCACGTACGTTCCATTAATTCATGGACAACATAAAGATGAAAGAAGATATTTGAATACAATGTAGAGTCTGGGTTTCAATTTATTCGTTTTTTATTATTATTGCATCTATCACCTGAGCGACAACTGCGGCAGCTGGCGGCAGCACTACTTTTAATATAGATTTGTTACACATACAATCAGCGAGAATTTGACCTTTATTTAAGTACATACTTTTTCAATTTATAAATTTTAAATGTTTCTAAAACGCAGAGAACACTAAAAAATATTGAACATGGGAATAAAATAAACAGCAAAAAAAGACAAATTAGAATGAAACGAATGGTTGTTCCTTCATTCATTTTGATATCGTTCTCTGTGTGGGTGGAGTGTTAAATAAAGTTCGTTAAATGTTGCCAACGTAAGGTAATACGCCTTATCATATTTAATTTTAGGGCCTAAATACTTCGGGATGTAAATGTTAATTCATTTGACTTACTTTAGAAATAAGGTAAATTGCTACCTCCGAAAGTAACACCATATCCTAAAAAAAAATATTGAAAAGTTCTTCTTCGACAGATAATAGATAACAATTGATTATAAGATGTGCTCAACGTGAACTTTGAAAGTTAGACAAATATTTTTTCATTTTCTCTTTGATGATAATCATGAGTAATGAATGATGCAAATTAGGGCGATGATTAACTCCAGCCGTGTATACAACAATAAAAGAGTATTGGGTAGTTAGCAAATTACTGTATGGCAACATTTAAAAGACCGAATGATAACGCTGTTACCGGTCGGTCCGCCGGTCGTTGACTTGTCAGTGGGAGAATCAATCATTCATCGCTATTCATCGTCCATCGACCGGTCCGTTTCGTCGGTTGTTTTCTTCGCTGTGACAAAAGATTTTGCCAGCAAATATGTAAATTGTAACAGAAAAGTGAACGTTTATAAAATAATAAGTTTTATATTGAAGTAAAATTCACTGAATTACACAGGCGGAGTAATATTCCCGTCCACTATCCAGTCATTATCGACCTCGTTCGACTGTTTATGTTTATTAGACGGGTATCTCAAAGTTTGTTTTGCAAACAGAGAGTTTACCCACAACCGAATTATAAATAGTGTATGTGTGGTGTGAGCGGCGGCGCGTCGTTTTAGTTATGTTATTAGTGTGATCCGGGGCGATGTTCAAAATGTGGAAGACAGTGTTGTGTGCGTGCGTGGTGGCGGGCGCTTGGGGCGGCGCCGGGGCGCAGAACACGAGCGATGCCCTCACCGACATGAGCGACCTGTGGGACATGTCGGAGGTGGTGTACTCGGTGCCGGACATCCGCACCGAGTACCACGCCACCGTGGAGTTCGACATGCGCGCCATGGGCACCCTCTACAACTCCACGCACTACATCATCGACGCCGTCGTCAAGAAAGATGCTTATCCTAAAGGTAAGTTACAGCACACTATCTACTACTGATCCGGCACCGACAGCAGGTGCAGCCACAGCCAGAACAACCACAGCTCACTGGTGTGACTGTGTGACTGAACACTATATAGTAACCTGAGTTAATGCTTATCCCTGGATGGATGGTGGTCACACACAGCCTAGACATACCCAACCTGCCTAACCACACATAGGGAGATAAGCTAATCAATACATATTAGGTCCAGTAAACTAATATCATATTTATACCATTGTTATGTCAACACGCATAGGATGGAACAATGCAACCCTATATGTACATAATTGTAGTACAAGTAAACACATTACAATAGCAAGATGTTCAAATGGTTAATTACCTTATAATAACAATTAGTTAATCATTTATAAAAATAATGCCTATTACCTGCAATAAATGCAAAGGAAACTCAGCCAATTAAACTTTATTACACTTCTGTTGAACTCATTTTTATGAAATGTATTAATCCTTAAAATTTTAGGTAAAAGAAAGGCTTGAATCAAGTAGGTATGGCTATTCTATAAGTATAACGAGAGTTAGGGTAATACCAAGCTATAATATTTTCCTTCTATGTAGGTAGGTAAATTTTTTTGGTTGTATTCCATACATAGTAATGAGAGTATGAGTGAAGCTTTCATGGTAAGTCTGTACATTTCCATACAATGGCTGAGGCACAATGGTGTTGCCGTGCTATCAATAAACATGGCAACAATACTCACTCACTGCATAACGCACCTGCTTGCTGTTACATACACATTTGATGTTCATCAGTTATACATTATATACCTACCTACCTGGAGAAAAATTTCTACATAAAAAATTATTACTATTTTCTTGATTTGGGCTCAGAAACTGGAAAAATAGAATATCAGTTAAGGAATCAGCCTTCAGAGGCAAGGTAGCATTTGTGTAGGTTTGAACTGATCTATAAAATGTTCACTCATTAGTTACCTACATTATCCTACAATCATAGAATACTGAGAACAATAACGTTTTATATGTTAAAAATGTAATTCTAGGTAATAAATGATAATATTCACAGAATGATAATGAAACAATTGTGATTGTACTACAACAACTGTTTACAATTTGTAACAGAAATATCTTCCTATCTAAGTCGCATCATAAAATAACTATATACAAACAGTTAGGTAGGTAGTTCTTAAATATTGGAAATAAGTACACATCTACCTAAGTCGATAAGAAAAATATTCAAATTTTAGTTTGATATATCCTTTATTTCATAAACCTGGTAACAAAGTATTTGAAACAGTCATTTTTGTTTTTCAGCTAGAATAAAACTTCTCTGTATAGATAATTATATTCATTAGCAAACCATGATAAAAATAACTCACTTATGGTCATTTTCAATGTTCTTTCATAGATTACTGATCAATTGCTATCTTAGATAATATTATTAAACTATACTGTCCTATTGTTAAAACATCTGAGAGGAACCTTAGGTAACTATGTGATAATGATCTTGTAATCATTTTCACTTATTTTGGTTGGAATTTCTATCCATGTATGAATTATAGAAAGTCAAGTAATGATACACTATTAGATACTTGTTGAATGATGTATGATTAATAAGCAAATAGAAGATTGATACAGCATCAAAAAGGCCTCTGATGTGCATTTTTTGGTTTTCTATCTGTTAGTCAGTTATTTACAAAGTTGACAGAAAGTGTGTCCACTATCGTCACAATATTTACATTAAGTACATTGATAGACATTAACTAATAGTATTATGTGATCATTATCAACAAGTTAATACTAATAGCGAGTATTAGCCAGCTCATTAGCACAGTGGTTTACATAATCACCTGCCATCAGCTGCTACATGAGAATTAAATAGGCTTAATGTATACAACACTAATGAGATAATTAATAGCTGTGGATTACCTGGAAAATACCTTGATCAATATTACATACAATGCATAATATCACGCCTAGTATACCCGAAGGTGTAAGCCGAGGTGTAATACTACGACGTTCCGCCATTATCAATGTTAGTACCATGTTATAAGGAGCGAGCTTAATGTATTTCTACTTATCGTACAGTTACCAAACTCTAGGCTACTGTTGAGAAATATTGTAAACTAAAAGATCAATAGCACTTTTCCTGACCAGGGAATTGAACCCGGGACCTCGTATTTAGCAGTCGGCTACACTACTTCCCGCGCCACAGAGGCAGTCAATATAACAATGATGAATAAGTCTATAAACACTTCTACCTGCTTACTTCAGAACTAAGCAAGAGAGTAAATACGAATTACCGATTCAATATAGGTAGATAGATAGTTCAACTCACTAGCACATAATAAATCTAGATTTGTATTTTCGTAAATTCGAAGCGGGTAAAGCTTATATAATAATGTACTTAAGCACGACGTTGTGAGCACAACTGCTTACTTATGTGCATATCATAGAGACTAGTGTTGACGACGCTGTTCGCTCGTCAAAGGGATGCTCTTTTTACCGAAGTGCGACATCGATGGGAGAGGCGAGGAGGTCGCCGCGTGTCTCGGCGGATGTGCACTTGTACAGAAATAGCCGCGTCATCATCACAACACAACCAACATACACGATACACACGCAACACACGAATGACAACGACACAGCTTTTGACCCTAACGGGGCTTGGCTACGCGTAACTTGGAGTCTTTTAAACGGTATAAAATACGTGCGTCTGAGCGTATGCATGCGTCGTTAACTAAAGTTATAAATCGACTTGTTTATGTGTGACAAAAGCAAGGATTTTCAAGTCTGAACTTTCAGAAAAGACATTTACAAATACGATTTCCATCCACTCAAAAACAAAGTACAAAAATATTGCTGAAGGCTGGTATTTCAAAGCTTTGTAGTTTTTTTAATGTTGCTATAAGTTACAGCCAGTGATCAGTTCGTGTTTTATCGACGTTAGATTGCAATAAAAAGCTGCGGTGACAAGCAGTGCCAATAGAAATGGCATTACCTATGCATCAACTTTCCCCTTTTCTAAACAAGCCAGTTTACTGTGCAATAAAATGCATTATACTTTATGAATATGTTCACAAAGAAGTTCAAAGTACTGTCACAGAATATCGTTTCGAAGCGGCTCGAGTCAATGGTAAATCATCATATACCTATATTGCCCTAGTACACGGAAACCGAAGAAGACAATGACCCTAATTAAAACTGCTATAGACTATAATTAACCGTTTCAAACAAAGCCTGTACTGCATGCTGGTCATGGACAGATAATGAGTCAAACCGATAAGTACGTAATTAAACTGATCACAAACGATGCGTTGATACGCACAGTGGACGCATTGGTAGCAGATCACTAATAGCCAGTTGCATTCACCAATTGATAAGTAATGAGAGTATATCAGTGGGGCTGGCTTCCCTTGGTGCTCACTACAAGCTACATGAAGCTGTTTCAGGTGAATCTCCTTTGTGCTTAAGAATAAGTAACTAGGTAAACATGGTAAAGTGAGACCAGTCGTTTTGCATGAACCTTCGTTTATAAAAACTAGAATTTAGATGAATTATGAATCATACAAAACAAAGAAAAAGGTGGTGGTTGTAGTCGGGTGCGCGTGCGCAGCGGGGCGGTGCGCGGGGGCAGGTCGCGTGGCGCGGACGTCGACCTTGCGCCTCGGAGCCGCGCTGCCCACTGTAGGGCTGCTGACATACACACATGACACAGTATTAATAACCCATCTTTGACTTTCTAATATTAACTTCGTTACATTTTAGTCTAAATGGCTTTAAAGTAAGTCGTTTTGATGTCATTATTACCCTATTAGTTTGCTCTAATGCTAAATAACGAGCAGTGAAGCGATCGCTAACGAATAATACACTCGGTTGGGTTTACTGCGATATCTATAAGGATCATCTTGAACAAAACAAGTCTATTTCTGTGACAATGGGTGTCGCGAACCCTGCGCTAAACAATAGCAGTTGTGTCTCGTCGTCAGTGCCGGTACAGGGTGCGTCGCATCACTCGCATCCCGCCGTCACCCACCACACAGCAGACTCAGTCACGCTCCATTTATTACTGTCTCCACTTTGTCACTGTCCAATATGTACCGCACACGGAGCAATTCTCAAACATGCAGCTATACAAAATATTGCTGGAAGTAAAGATATAGATACCTAGCTAAAATATTGTTAAATATGACTAATATAAAACGCAGTATATTAATGCTTAGATTTTGCAGAATTTCATTCCTAATACAATTATGCTAGTCGTTCTGATTATCTTCTTTGATATTTAATTTTAAATACGATGACTGCTATTTCATTGGAATGTTATTAACTCAATATTTCATTGTTCCAGGTAAGAATCTTGTTGGAATATTGTGTGTGCGGTAAGTGGTGATTTAATTGTGACATTGATAACGGTCAAGCGAGACGACCGACGTGCGACCACTCGACCGGTACAACTTGAGCGCAGTAGAAACATTACGTACTGTGCCCGGATTATTATACAGAGAGTATACCTACTTGTATAACCATAGTAACTAGTCAGGAAAAATATTTCAATATCCCTCGACCTATATTATGTTATAACATTATTAACTGCCTGCTGCCATATGTACATAAAGTATTGATTAAACATATTCGCACATAGTCGGTTGCCTACCTAGCGCTCTTTTGAAACTGATTAGAAGTGTTACCACACCTGTACATCAGATTTCATACGGCTCTAAATCCCGATACCTCCACGAGACATGTGAATAACGACGCACAGTTTTACATAACCGGGCTCATTCATTTGTCCGGTAATGAACGGCCGCGTCCTATCAATTGGAACCCATTACATTTACAACGGGCAGTGTCGGGCAGGATGGCCATCACGTAAATGAAGAGCGATTTAATCGAACTCGCGGTACTTGACGCAGCCCGGAAACGTACCTACATTGCAGTTTACATGTTTAAAGCATGTGGTAATTAATTAGTGATTTATTGATCAGTGGCATGAGATGCGCATAACCAGTTACAATAAGTGCTCGGTTAATAGCGTGCCTGCTTTGTATTATTTAAGCTGTGCGTTTTCGTGCAGAAATAAGTCGGTCCCGATTAAAGGCCAACTTAAAGGCTTAAGCTTCACGCGAGACTGGATGTAAACGCCGCTTCGTTTTCTCGCATTTCCTTACGCAAGGAAAAGGAAGGAACGTTTTGCTGTCCAATTTTTTTTTGTAAACCCCTTACCAATGAAAACAAAAGACAATGAATGAATAGGTAGTTTGTTTACTGTATCATCTGTGTGAAGTGCAAGCGTTCAGTAGCAGCGTGCCGGTCAGTGGCTTACTGCGTCCGCGCATGCTGACTCATGCTACCTCCGACAACCTGGCCACTCACCATCTACTCATATTCTACCACCACCGGCAGTTATGCAAAATATAACATATTTCTCATAATTCTAATCGTCTTTTCTTATTTCAATACCTACTACAGGCTTGATTCTAAAACCGAATGTTAAGTATAAATGAAAAATAGACAACAGGGTCTTCAATTTCACACGATTTAATGATGTCATACCACCCTCAATGGTAGCCTGACCCAGCTCCATCGTAGCTGTTCTCACTTTTCATCACAATAAGGTGCGCCAACGTCTTCACAAATCATATTAGGTCAGCTAATAGCTATTAGTCATAAATAATGGCACATCTATCATTCTGTACGTTCGTTTTCATGAACGTTAGGCGTCCAAGAGTAATGAGGCAGGAGCATCGCTCAGTGGCGCCCCCTAATCACCACAGCCAAGGATATATTCGATGGTAATGGACTTTAAAGCATTTAACGTTTCCTTTAATATTGTTTTGTCGAGTTTTTGGTACTTGCTTAATAGCTTAAACTGTCCAATAACGTTAAGGATTTGAAAAGTGTTTATAGTTGCTCTGTTACAATGACCCTTCGTTAGAGAACTATTCGTTGTCGCCAGTGCTTCACTCTACCATCGCATACATTTAAAATCTTTGAGCAAATGATAACGAGCATAACAAATGACACTCGAGTTTATTATCTCAGATATATTAATATGAGCAGAGTAGTGACAGTACGTCTAGTGTGACTGTGAGGTGTCAGGCGGCAGGTAACCGGAGCGCGGTCACACATGTGTTTACATAACACACGGCACACGTGTCACCTGTGCACGTTCTCACGCATCTTGCGGTCACCACCACACCACCACACCACGGCGGTCAGATGGCGAACAGATTCTGTATGCACGCCACAACACTTGCATACGCGACTTCTGTCTAGTAATATTCTCTAGCTTACATCCATTTGTGTCGCACTTGTTTGACTGTATAACAGCAAAAGTTACTTTGTCTGGCGTTTAAGACTAAATTTTTATATGGACATTTCTGCCTTAGCAGAAAAAGCAAACGGCGAGGATCTGGGATGTGCTTTGAAATGTACACAGTCTGTTAAGTTTTGGCCAGCACCTCGTGTTTGCTCAGTCCCGAGTTCTGTACATACAACATAATGATGTCCAAATATTGAGTGCGTGTAGGAGACTACGACGGTGACAGCAAGCGGTCTGTCGTGCAGGCTCCTTGTGTACACATGCACAGTGCACATGTGCCGGGGCTGGCGCGTCACCTAACTAGAACCGTTATGTGTCGTGTCTCTACTTACTAATAAAATTATACGCTTCACTTTACTGCGGCGCGACTAATCACCTGACAGTATTATTTTTTCTTTGGTAGGCAATAATCAATTTGTCCAATATTACGTTGTTATCATAATTTAAGAATATCTAAAATTTATATTGATTTATAAATTATTTAAACGGACTAAACTGTACAAAAATAAACGTAACACAATAAACAAAGGACGACTAAAATTATATTTTGGAATCTTTTGTGGTAATGAGGAAATTTCGTGATTGATCGGATATAATAATATATTAACTCTTAACTGGCACAACCAGCAGAAAAAAAATAGACTTACAATGGGTTTCTTCCTGTTATTTTTGTGTCCTTCCTCAACCTAAAACCAGAAATAGAATTGTTTTAACTGTCAGCTACGAGTACTTACCTAAATTTCAAACACATTCCTACTACATAACATCATTATAATAATATTTATAGTACGTATTAGGTCATATCAGGAAATTATAAAATATTGTAACACGTGTATCTGGTACCTACCCGAGTCTATGCTGCATGATACGATACATCCATAAGCTTCACAATTCTGAAATAATAAAAACTAAGAACCCCTTACAAGTTTGGAATTCAACTTCTATCCTACCCTGTTAGTTACCTATACGAATTTATGAGCACAAACACAATAAGCCTTCATTATGTAAAGCTGTGGAAAGAAATATAAAGATAGGAAAGGCTTCTAAACTAATTGTACGCGGGTGTAACTTCCAAACCTAAAACTGTATCGTAACGTTTCGTGGAAATGAGGGAACCCGCGGCGGATGTTATTGGCTCCCTGCAGTCCATACAGTCCGAGCTCCATAGACAAGTGGGCGACCTCCGTCCTATGTACAGATACTTTCACCGTTATTACACAAATAGCTTGTTATCTTTCACTACACTTTGTAAAGGTGTCTAATTTCACGGTTGACTGGTTGATGTGAACCTTTTCACGTGTACCCAGATTTAATACATGAACACCGTATTCAGTTTTTATTGCCTAAATTTTTGACGCTCCCAAATCTTCCGTGTTTGTCCTCGACTATAGCATCGTGCGATTTGACACGTTTGTACGAAATAGAAAAAAAGAAGTATAGCTCCAGCAAAGCTGGCACTATATTACATTTTACGCAGTCGTAAGCTACTTATCGGTCCAACACAGTAATATTTGAGTTTTAATCTCTGTTGACTCCTGCGGCTTTCAACACTCCCCTCCTCCCTGCTCGCGGGATGATGTTCCCTGATCCGTCTGCGTTTCTCTATTCGTAAAACCACGACAGGGAGCGATACGTTACATTTTGTTTATTTACAAGGCAGCTCAGTGCGGTGTTCGTGCCAGCACTGATAATGCGAGCCGACCAGCCAATAATGTACGGTACTAAGTTTACTACAACACTAAATTGAACGACTCGACTGGCTGAATACTTAATCCGATTTACTATGTGTATCCTAATTTTCTGAATGAGATACTTTGCTATTTCTTGCACTCTGGCGAGCAAGCAATTTGATATATTTGGAACAATTTATTGTTGCTCTATTAATTATGGTCAAATGGCTGCGTGTTCCGAGCTTATTTCTCCCCGTATTGGGGTCATCAACTTGCAGCCTAACTAGTTTGAATTGAACACAAGTAATTCCACGAAGCGGCCGCCGTCAGCCCTCTGCGTCCTATAAGGAAAACGTTATTAAATATTTACATGAACCTTTGTGTAACAAACGTTCTGGACTGTCTACAAATAATCAATTTACTGTTATTAATTAGCGTTCAAGTCTTTGAGGTACTCATTATACCACCATCATTTTACGTGGACTCTTTCCATGTAGGTAGAGATATTTTATGTATTTAACATAAAATGTAAGTAGGTATATGTTTAATAATACATAAAATGTCTTCTGTTCTTGTATTAGTCAATATCAATGCCTTCATCACACAAACCGAACGCACTTGGAATCAAGTCACGCTTACACGTAATTAGATTTCACAAGCATCATTGTAGTCGCAACTTGCACCGTCAGCTATCTGTCAGTAATGAGATTGTGATCTGTTGGTATGTCGCAACACTCGCAACAGCCAGCACCTCTGTGCGTGGTGCGTACACCGCGGCGCGCGGCGTGCAGCTGAACAACGTCGCCTCCTGTCAATATGTACCGCTGCATTGTGCTGCTGATTGCATTCACTCGACACCCATTGATCGTCCACCGACTCCATCAACGCCATTGTGTAATACACGAACCAATTTAAAACGACTAACTGCATAATGAACCCAGAACTAACAAATTGTAATTTCGATTGTAATCTTCCGTCCCTGATCAAATAAAAGAATTAAATTTGAAACAGACACAGTCGTAACAGAGATAAGAGCGCTTCCGGGCCCCGGCTGAGCATCTGTGCCGTAGTCGACGTTGTAGGGAGAACCTTCTGCTCAATTCATTGGCTCATTTGTTAAACGACTCGGGGGGTGGAAGGTGGGCGTGCCGTTTTGCAACTTTAAAGATGCCAGTTTCAAGCGAGAACTTGCTGACTTGACGTTAAATATAAAATTAGCGTGAATACCTACTTTATTGTCTTTCACTTACTTTGGAAATAAACTGATCATGCAGGTCAAAAGTTAACAAGTTAAGGAACATTTTGGTAGTTTTTTCACTTCTTCGGCAGTTCAAGTAACTGTAGAGTATAGAGTAGTATAGACTAATATTGTTTAAAATCAATAAACAGATAGGTTTATAAAGAGTTACCATGTGATTAATCCGTATGCTGTACATTGTACAACGAGTCGACTGAACTGCTTCGACCTTGGTCTCGGGCCAGTCTGGTGTAAGATACAAAGTTTACCAACAAGGTATGAGTTGATTCACCAGATTATCTTGTTACTTTTGCGATGAAAACGCGAGCCTCGTGATAATTGGCATTAGGCCGCCTCCCACGTGGGACAGTTAACGTCACTCATGCAAATATCACACCGTACGGAGCTACTGCGTGGGCTCGACAAAGGTCAGTTGAGGCTTTATAATGCCTTCATTTCACGTATATCAGCCAAAACTACACTAGTTTGTGTATCTGTAAATCAATAGTTGGAGCTCATTTAGTACATGTGCTGAAAGTTCCCTGCGCGGTGGTTTCATCAGAGTCGGTCCGGGGCAACTTTCACCGCAGTTGTGTCGACTCTGTCCTTTGCTCTTGCGAAATGCACCCACGCTGTGACGCGCCACTACTTATATTAACCTTTAACATTACATCTATCTCATTGTATTCAGAAGTGGTCCGCTCATTAGTATTCAACCCCAAAGAAGACGCTTGACATTTGCAAAACGTAGTGACAACTTGATAGTCAAATGATGTAAATGGGTTACCTTGCCTGAAAATTCACTTTTAACTCCTCTTCTTGAAAATATGGCTTTCGCAGTGACACCACCCACAAGACAAATACATTAAAATGAAAGATTCCTGGTTATTTTTGTTTGTTTTTTCCTTGTGACTGCATTAGAAATGATAACATTCGTACGCCATAAACCAATCATGAGTAACATCCTTTCTTGCGGCTTAAACCAGCTTACATTATTGCCTGTTCCTAGAATAATTACAGCTACATTAATAAATCGTTTACCTATTAGAGCTGAATTCTTGTTTCATCAACGGTTAAAGCTTATTAAGTCGTCCGGTTCTTGAACTGCGCAACCATTCCGGTCCCGGTCCAGTTATATGAACTTGTGTTACGAACTACTGTTCAATGTAGTTGACACAAGTTTCTAGTTTGTACTGTTTTCTATCATTCTGCCGACGAGTCACATGTTATTGGATTTCAGGTCGCAGAACTACATTGATTAATTTGATGGTCAAATCTGTGCACACACGCGCATCAAAACATCGATATCGTGATGCGTGTTCACTTATCCGTGTTTCGACTAATTGCTGACGCAGCGATTGGTCACGCCGACCGCGACCCACTTGCTCCATCCATATAAAGTATCGAGATCATTGATTATCTTGCATGACGCGCTCTGAACTAAATGGAAGTTTCTCTCCTCGGTTCATTTATTTCTGTGGGTGGTGAATAAAGGCTTCTTACAAAGATGAAATGAAACACAGATGAGGCGGGCATCACTCCCACGCACGTTGTAAATGCCAACCCAGGGAAAGGTTATCCTAAATCTACTGTTACCTTTGACACTTGGCTCTGTTTATGTTCGCTGACCCGTCTGGGAGGAATCACTATTTAGGTCAACCTATCTGCAGCCGCAGTTGAGATAGTTTTGTGCTTGTCCGAGCAGGTGACTTGGTTTAAATTCAGGGCAAAGTCATTTGTGGTCACAGTCAGTAATTATTGAAGTAAACGTTACCAAATTTTAAGTTCATAATAATAATTGGCCGTCGCCGCGTCGTGGTAAGTTCTGCTATGCAGATTGGTTAACCAGCAGCTACAGATCTCCCATCACAGCTTAAATTATGTCCACATTAAATAACTTGGCCGAACCGTCAAACAAACAAACATTCACAAAATGCCTCGCTTTTTCTCCTTAGCCTTTAAAAGCCACGAAGGACATAAGAAAGCTCACATAAATGCAGATGTGCTTAAGGCATAGAAATGTAAGCCCAGTTTCATTGAAGTGGAGTACCGTGTCATCAGATAGCTCTAGTCTAGGTGTACGACTACGTACGTAGTGTACGTTGTGTACTGTGTGCTCTCTCGTGCACTTTCTAACCGCAGCGGGTGGCGGCGAGTGTTTGATCTGCGCCTCTCATTGTGTGTCTGTATGTGTGTGCCATCGTGCCAAGGTCACGCACCCACATACTTACAAAGTTACATTTCACTTGATCGCTTTGTTTATCACTAAATACTACCAAATTTCTACTGAGAGGTGAATAATATTCTTGTTTACCCAAGTTTTATAAGATTGATCAAGAATGAGGCGGTTACAGCCATTTCCATTTATATGAAAATGACCGAGTTGATAAAGTACACATTTAATAATATTATATTTACTTCACCTTCTATAGAGTATCTGTTGATATAATTAACAGTAGTTCTGACTCAATTTTACGCATCATTTTGATCAAATAAAAGAATAGTTTTCTGTAATCGAGAATGGTGACTTTGTTTGGCACAAACTAATACTTTCGACGACAGACTATTGATTAGCAGTAAAGATTATCATTCATCTATACTTGTTTGTCTGGGATTTTATTTGGTGAATTTTATAGAGAATAATATAATTTAATAGCTCTCTTAGTCGCATGTTTTTATGGTAAAGTCGTCTAGGTAACCGACTAGACGTGAGTGTTGGTATGTTTTTGTGAACATTTGACAACGGCACTTACAATAAACCTTTGTTTTTCTCGTTCAGGGTTATATTTGCGATAACCTTGATCGTATCAGTGCGTCCTCGTCCAATGTGAATATGAAGCTTCAGAAATGAACTACATGTTTATGTCCAAAAACCTTATATCGTCGTGCAATTAATAAGTAGAAACAAAGCCACATATATGAGTGGGACCCATGTCATTGAAGCAGTCCCATGTTTAATTAGGTAATAGGAATGTAGTCATTAAAATGAGTGTAGGTTTAACGCTCTTTCAAAATCCCATTGGCGTCAAGTATTTTATTATTAATTGATTATTTAATTCACGCGAACGGTCTATTTAATATTAAATTATGTTGTAATAGGAATACAATAGATAGAATTTTAGTTTTTTCCTCTTGACAATAGGTTTAAAGCAGTTTCTATGGACTGATTTACCTCAATTTTGTCAAATATTATAAAATTGAATGCATGATATTATCACCATCCTCGGTTTTCCTCTTTATTATAATATTCGAAGGCAAGTACAATATTACAATAATTAGAATATTATTTTTAGTATATTTAAACGGGGAACATATACGTTCATTACATTTACGACAAATCGGGTAGTATGTACCATATGCAAGTTGAATTGTTGGACAGTAGTACAAGGAGGTGGCTGAACTGGTTGACCCCAAAACAAATAAGATAAACGTAGTGTTCCTAACTGCATTGTTCGCGAATATACCTTCAGCGTCGCTCTCATTCGAATATAGTCCCTATACCCATTACTATAAGGTCGTCGTGGCGGTATTAAGACGTGATTGAACGCGAATTACTAGACATCCGTCGAGCCGCGGCGGCTAATGAAGTAAGTACCGCAATCAGCTCGAAGTGCCGTCAAGGATGTCCGCAGTAATATGACACCTTGCCTGCTACATGTACTGCAACAGATAATAATCATATAATAATACATGCACATAGGAATTCCATCAACCCCCATATTTTATTCGACGTCGCAATCTTTCAAGTTGGCAAGATCTACTAAATTGAAACCTTTGATTTGAAAAAGTGAAAAGTCCTTAAAAAATCAGATTTTGTCTACTGTTGTTCTCCATCTGTCTATCATCTTACGAACTGTGCCCTCCTATAGTATCTCGTAACAGTCATAATTCATTTGTTTAACAGTATCATTAGCACAAATTAGTTCATAGTTAACTGGTGTCTGTACATAAACAATTGAACGGTGTTGATGAACCGGCAACTGTATCGATGTTATTATTATCTGGTGGAACAGGGGCGGATGTGGCCGGCTGTTCGTGTGTCCACCTGGTGCGGGAGCTGCGGGCCCGCGCCACCAGGGGGCGGGCGCCGCTAATTGAGTGCGCAGACGCATGCACACCATAGACACATATTAACACACACCGCCCAAGTGATAACTGCATACTTAACAAGATAACGTCTAACAGACTCGTATATTTCACCGGCGATTTCGAACATTTGTTTACTATATCATAAGAAGTTATGAACGGTCTGCAGCCTCGATAATAATATACAATGTATCAACTATCAAATTTTCTGCAAGTAAATTTAGAGCATGCATGTAGAATGAACTATAGTTTTGATTTACATGTAAGTGACTCTCAACACTACAGCTGCTACAGAAAATAACTCGAGGGAAAATAATCCTGTAACATGATATTTTAATCCAATTACTCATTTCCGTGTAACACCGGCTCACCTCACAGCTTGACCGTTTAATAGTCACATTACAATCACGGCGATTACTACGTTTTGTTTACTACTCCTCGCACGTAACGTATGTAAATAATTATAATGATGTAACTGTTTACTTAGCGACAGTGAGTCACGGACGAGCGGCGCAGGGTCATTAGCCTATCATTAGCCGCCTCTTATCACTTCCGTTCACTGACTACTTGTAAACATACTACTGGGAAAACCATCATATTTGAGATAAAGAAGATCAAAGCCTTTCTTTCCAGGCCTACACTTTTTTATTCTATTACTCCGCTATCAATTAGTTAAGCGACAGTCGAGGCGTCTTGTCTACAGATGGGTGGCCACTTCGCGTTAATCTTAATGGGCGTCATAATTCAATGTTAATTAAGACAGCAGTCATTAAACCACGTCAAACCCCTTCCGGTGATTTTGAACGTTTGATACAATTAGGAGCACACTGCGCTTAATAGAATAATATCAAATGATTGAATGCTTTGCCTATTTGTAGAATGCTATTAATACTTATTTGGGAGCGCTAAACGGTCTCGAATTCTAGATCGATACAAATCGAGGCCGAGTCTAAAATCGTAACAAGCTTATATCTGGGACATTCTACCTTTCTACCTGACTGTTGACTGTTGAATGAAATGTTGACACTTTGAAAACAATGCCATAACAAGACGTGAATAAGGAAACATAATGAATCAACCGATGTTTACACAATACAAATGTAGAAGGAATCAAGTGTACCACATGGAGAAGTCCATGTGTTCTCTCGTGAACCAGCTGACTAGCAAGTAACGGTGCGATATGACAATGGAGAATGTACAGCAGATGACATGTCCAGGTGATGCGAGTATGCTGTTGAATAATACATAGCTTTAATATAACACCTGGTGTAGGAGCGTAAATGTCAACAACAATTACGCATTGACAACCTACGAGGTTATTGCAATTTTATTTTGGTACTGACTTTTATCATCATTCTAGTTTTGAGGATTTCACGTACTGCCAATATTGCCCTTGACATTAGCAAAGGGTTAATTTGGAGTGCGCTAGGTTCTGAGGATTGACATAGATTTTGAAGGCGATGTCTAGTTCCAGCATTAGATATACTAGACAAGACAGCCGCGTTACCTCTCACTTTGTTATTCAGTTATCCTTGGCTCATGAAGACGTGTTATTTCCCCATCCCCGGGGC
Organism: Anticarsia gemmatalis; assembly: GCF_050436995.1. Classification (NCBI taxonomy): domain Eukaryota; kingdom Metazoa; phylum Arthropoda; class Insecta; order Lepidoptera; family Erebidae; genus Anticarsia; species Anticarsia gemmatalis. The sequence goes on along the minus strand of NC_134752.1, from coordinate 13,980,372 downwards.
ACAATGGCGTGGCGTTTGTTGCACGTTCACCTTCACATTGAGGCGGCACAATCGGCCGGGGCCCGGTGTCGGCCATTGTGCACGCTGTCCCGGAACACACCGGCACCGCACACAACGTCTCTCACAACTTCCACCGCGGATGTTTAAGCCGTCTACCCACTACCGCAACACTGCGCGGGTGAATACAATGTTTGCCGTCCGTCCCCCTAATTGACACAAAATTCAGTCGGATTTTTATTTATAAAAACAAAATTAAAATTTAACAATCACATTAGGTAAAAATGCTTCCATGTAAACATTTAATTACTTCAGCAAGTTTATTAATTTATACTGTTAATTTACTGCAAGCGTGTATTTTGCGAATATTTTTTATTTATCGCGTATTTTTGTGTAAAATTCGGTGAATTTAGATAAAAATTCGCGCATTCTACCAGGTTGTCATAACGATGAGGAGGTTGTTACGTGACAATGATCTCTACGCTCGACCGACGACATTGATAAGATATCACCGTTTAGTGTAACTGGCGTTAGCACAGATGCGACGCCGACGTCACGAAGGCCGCGCCCCGCCCGCGCGCCGGCCCCGCCCCGCCGACACCCTCACTGATAACAATAGCTGCTATCGGTTCATGCTCGCCTAGTACTTTTTCAGGCGACTCATAGTGGAAAGTGGTTTTCCTCGTGACGTCAACCTATGAAATTACAGGTTGTTTGAAGAAAATTGTGTTTGGAACTGAATGATAACTGCATATTGTTTTTGACACAAGCATTGATTGCGAGAATACATCATATTGTAGTGTCTCTGAAATGTAAACGATGTATTTAGGTAGTTGCTCAATGTTTCAGTTGGTGATGTTTCAGTGAGTACGACGAACTGTAATGTAGAGATCGTGTACAGTGTACACAGAGTTGAGAGTACACGGGTAGCGAGCGCGAGTCGCAACGTCACACCGCGATATTACTCATTAAACAGCTGTTGGCTGAGCTTATTACAGACAAGATTGCCACACGCCGAGTTACATGATTAACCTATTTATTATTAGTTCTATCATTACATTATCTTTAATAACATGCTTGCTGTTAATTTAATTACATAAACAAACTAGCTTACAATGTAACTGGTCTTCTTAGCACAAAGTTATCCATGCACAAAATAGTGTAGGTCTTTTAAATATTTTTTTATGTGCAACAAGCGCTAAGTATAATCACGACTTCCTGGCTGGTTAATAACTGTTGAAAATTAAAATAATTATCATCCATTCAATAATAAAATATGTCCGTAATGTTTCATAGTGATAAAGCGTGTGAGACTTCCCACAGACTTATTAAAATTGTTCATTTGTGAGATAATAACGGTGGCAGTGGGTCAAGATAGTCTTTTGTTTATTACAAAACCGCTACAGCGCGCTGCCAAAAGCCGCCTTGTTCGAGTGGCGCTGTGGCAGCGACGCGGCGCGATACGATGCGGAGCGGCACGGCGCGGCGCGGCCGGTGCAGGGTGGCGGGCTCATATCTGGGTCGCACCTGCAGTGCGGGCCGCGGGTGCGTCGCCCGACACTCGACCTCTTTCACAAACGGTGCAATGCGTTTATGCGCTGTTCCGGGCCCGACGACGACGTAACGACTTACTACTTCCGTTTGATGGCGCCGCTACCGTCGATACAATTTGCCGCGAAATTGTTTCCTGATTGATAAAATATTACCATGTTTATTCCGTTAGGTTTCTGTAGTAGATAACAACAATGTGCGGGAGAATATGTTGATAGCGTAACCAAATATTGTTTTGTATTTGTGAATTCCCCGCTGTTGTTATCTGTTTCCGTTTATTATACCTAATTACATGGACAATGGCAGGAACTTTCCACTTCATGAGCACTTGAGAGCAGGTAGCCGCGGTGTCGGCGTCGTTCTGTGACCGCGTCGTCCGCGCCCGGGGGTCGCACAATCACGGCCTTGCGCCTTCACACAGATAATAACTATTTGGAGCAATTTGGGTCAGAAACGACATTGTAAACAAACAGGACTTCAAAATAGCATTTTTCATAATAATCACAGCTGAAATAGGCTTATTTATTCATTCATATCATGTAAGGTTCCCTCGTTCAAGGTGCGTTTAGCTTTTAAATTATTTATATCTGAAATCAAAGCACGAATGTAGTGATGTAGGCATAAACATGATGTTATAGATGTGATCTATCGGCGTGGGGAGCACGAAGGTTGAATCAATTGCACGCATTACAGCACGGCGGGCAGGCGCGCTCTCCTGCCGCGTCCGCGATTATGTGCCATTACGTGTGATCCACTCGAGGGGACACAGGGGACCTGTTGCCTCGCTCAATACTTGCACACACTAAAACCAGCTCATCCATCATTCAGTATCACAATCTCATGTTAAGTCTCTGCTATCAGATCCTTGACCCACATACACGGTGCCGGGTGCGGTACTGTGGCGCTACTCTCAGTCACGCAAATCAAAATATGAACTCATGCTTTTTTATTTCCGTTGTTTTAATCGAGGTAAATGGGTCACTGCGGTATTGTAAGGGACGAACTAGCAAAACTTACATACTTGTACCGACACGATGCCTTCAACAATGTCAAAATATTTTCATTGTACGGATGCCGGAAACGTGTGATTAAGCGAAATGCGATGTTAAACATTACTCACAACAATATAATAATACAATACTCGTGATAACAATGAGCAAATATAGTAAAAATACATTATCACATTGATAAGTACATTGTTGACACCACACTTTGCACTAAAAACAATTAAAACTCAGAATTTAGTAACATAAACCAACCGATATCCCGATATACTGTTAGATTTTGGCTCAATGTTTACTATACGGTATTTAGCTACTCGTTAATAGTGATTCTATAGTGAATGTTATCTCATATTATAATGAATGCTAATGAGACGTCGCGTGTATCCCCCGAGCGACGGAGCGGTGCACCCCGATACGGCCGATAACGACGATGTATACAGCCGATAAATGTAATGAAGGAGATTACATGCACATATTGTGCAGTGCACAACACTCGGCAAACACTTTCATCATCAACACCTTTGACGACGCCTTTCCTTCAAATGTAAAGGAGAGATGTTCCATCGTTCAGGGCTTGTATCTATATAGATTATTGCCTGAATGCGTCAAACATGTTTGATTTCGAGCTACACTTAGTTAAGACCAAGTTATCAATAAAGTGTATCGGGTAGAAGCCAGCTGTACTAATTTACATTGTGCATAATCTTTTACAATCGTCAGCTGTATGACAACGCAAACAAATGCTGTTTGTTGTAGACAGAAGTGGGCGAGGGGCAAAGGCACGTCCCATAAAACATCAAAATATAGGAATACGTTCAGGCAGGCCTCAAGTAGAAGTACGCAGATAATAGAAAAACAAATACAAAAAAGATCAAAACTATTCAATAGCTAGGTTTGTGCTTCGGCTTTGGTCTATCAAAATTTGTACGTTGTGTAGAGTGCATTTGAGTGGTGAGCGTTGTTTCGTTTGTTCCGTGTTGACACAGAGCAAGCGGGATGAGGACGGACGCGTGTGTTTGTTCCAGCGCGCGTGTTTGCCCTGACCCGCTGCACCCGGCTATTTCGGGGAAACGGCTCTGTGATCAATATTGTGTACCAGGAATAAACGCAACTACCATCGTCGAAGTGGCCGAGTTGCGACAAAATACTGAGGCTACTAGCTGCTAGTTTACATTTTTGTTGCAATGGTACTCGTACTAGTATGGATTTATGATTTTAGGTAAAATGTTTGTGTATCAGTGATTCCAACGGTTGTCTCTCTAGTATGAGCTAGTTACTTACGCACCAATTTGTCTGATTCGCTCTTAATGTTGTTGGCATAGATGGAGAGTACTTGTTGTACATTAGCATTAGAATGTGCGTGTGATGACCCGTGACGCGCATGTGTTAACTGAGATGATGCGCGGGAGCGGCGGGCGCGGCCGCATCTGGGTCGCGCCCGCGCCGCGCACTTGCACAATACATGCGAACACACACGCACGCACACGCACCACTCATTACTGTATGTGTTACGTGTTATAGGGACACATGAGACAATGTTATCTTCATCATGGGAACATTCACACTGTTACGATTTATTATTATGAGCCCTCATTATAGAAAATGCTGTTATGTGAAACTGAAACATACAATAACATTCTAAAGGAAAATTCTATATTGTTACGCGCTTGGAAATTTTTCTTTAAAGTTTTGTGGAGCGATAGACATTCTTGTTAAAGTTATTTATATTTTAGCCTCCGAAAAATCTGACCTTATCAAGCGTTTGTAGCATACACATTACACATACAAAGATCCCTATGTCCAAAATTATTTTGTGTTTGCTTGATTTGCAAAGCACACATCTACAATACTGTTTATCTATATTGCAAACATTATGATATTTATCTTAATCGAAAGCTTAGACATTTTGCAGTCGCTGTTAAGAATTAATTGTAATTTGGTAACACTTGAATTGCAAGTAATTTTGAAAGAAGTCTGACCGTTTAGTCGTGTTGCAATTTTATGTAATACAATCAAATCGATTGGCTTCGTAGATAATAGCATGCAGTAATATAAATAGCTTTACAGACGTTGTAAAACCGCGAATAAACATAATGTAAGCTATTTCATCGTTAACTTACAAAATATTAAACCAGCAGAAACTCGTGAATAGTGTCACCCTGTTTTGATATTTTCTATAAACACTCTCAAAATGGTGTTTTCTTTTCCTTTCATCATTCTCATTTCTATTGAGGCAAGCATTCACGTTATTTTCTAAAGCCACTCTGGACAAAGCGACGCGTTCTGTGGAAAAATAAAACTTGACTTTCGCCAAAAAACAGTTGGCAAGAAACAGAGTAGCATCAAGCATGAAACTGTGTCATTGGAACTCGTCGACGTCTCTTACTGCAGTGTACAAAATAATTGGAAAGTTTGCATAAAATATGGATTTATATGAAAAAAAGTATACGATGTTTATGTAGAGCATTTTAGTATAGTGACAAGACAGCAAGTCGCCACGCTAATGGCCCTGTCACGGAAACTTCCCCGCGCTGCACCGTCGATGCGCTGGCTGCATTACTTTGTGGCCTTCCAACTACATACTGTATACTTAGTGCAGTTGACACATTATGTCATCGCAGAGCTGAGTGCACATCCCGGCTGATATCCCCTCTAGCACTATCTATACTATAAACACATATATATATATATATATTATAAATAAGTAGATATTTTGTTTCTTGAGGTAGTATATGACATTACCTTTTATTTTGAATATTGAGATAGACGCAATCTTCCTCTTGAACATGTATAACACGAGGGAATTCGTCTCAATGCGAGAGGAGACACGTGAACATCTATGTAGAAGCAGCCATGAAAATTGTACGATAAACAAACAATAAACTCTTTAAATACTTAACAAGTTTGTATCTGATATCAAACGCGAGTGGATGCTTCCGTCAAAGGATTCCTCCCTTGTAGGAGGGAACACGAGCGCCTCTCGTCTGAACTACCGTACACCGTGTATAAACACATTGCCTGCACTTTGAGCTGCGTCGTGGTTTACATTGAACACTCTAGCTCAGCTGCTTTGTTGGCACTCGTTCAAACACCCTGAATAATGCTGAGAACTGAATTAATGCAGCTATCTTTACTTAGTTATCTCTTCTTTGCTTATCTTTAGCTAATTTTGGTCACCTGATCGATAGTTGATTTGTAGCTGATTGATATCTGATCATGAGAGCAAAATGTATAATTGTGATTCATGACGAAAAAAAAGTATCCGTTGATGCTTAGTCGAACATCTTCTCGCCCGACAAAATTTGAAACACAGTGGGTACATAAACTGAGAGTTTGGTTTTTTCACCATTTGTGAAAAGGCCTAACCCCTCCCTGGTCTGGCAGAAGACTCTTGCCCAGAAGTGGGACAGTAATGGGTTAAAAGAATGTCATACTAACAAAAAAAGTATCAACGTTAAAAAAATCACCTGACTCCGTTGTCGGTTATCGACATTCAGCGTAATGTTGCCAAGTGTGATGTAATGAGTAGCGTTACTGATGACTGTGCAGATTACAATTAATTTAATACACAATAGAATTAACACTTAGTATCCATTGTGGAATAAAACGTTTAGATATGACGCTGATATAAACGTATAATCTATCTAATTTATCGCTGATTCAGTGCTCTTTTATCCACTCACTAGCTACTGTCCGCGATTTTGCCCATGTGAAGAGATTTCTCTATAGAGTCGTATTTTATGCGTGATTGCTTTCATTTAAATCTATTAATTAGTTAGTGGAGGAACAAACATTATTGTACATGCATTCTGACAAACTTCCGCGTTTGTTATATTGTAGGATATTGATTTGATAGCTAACATGTGTAGATTGTTTAGCAATATCTATTGTTAGTGTTGTTTACACGTTGGCAGAAGACGGGGCAGCTCAGGCAGCGCAAACAATGCGTTTGTTGAACAAGATCAAAGCGGTCACCGGACCATCTGCTACTATCTGGCTCATTGGGTTACAGTTACAGCCTGACGACTAAAACAACTGTACAGTTAAACGCACTCCGCACTCAGCTCACTTGACGAATACTGGACAAATATAGGATCTTTTCTCTATGTGCACGCAATACCCCTTCAGTAAAACGTACTAAAGCTCATGAGTAAGTTCGTGTAATATTTCAAGAAAGTAAGGCTTGAATGGATCTCTCAGTATGTAAAAAATACTCTGCCGCTTCGCTCAGCATTACGCATTCGCCAAAAACTTAACATACAATAAGCTCTAACTTATAACGAGTTCTATCTCTTTAAACACCGTGACTCATGGTCTAATATAACGAACAACGACCTACTCTCACAAGGACCTTATGACGTAAGAAATAAGATACCATTTGCTTTGAGACTGACAGTTGACAAAAAAGTGAACGGTTATGAGGTAGGCACCGCAATGCAACAGTCATTGGAAAACTATTGGAAGGTCGTTGAGATCGCGATCTTGCCCAGTTCCTACTCACAGTACTCACTCAGTCACTCCGCTATTGTTATAGAATTAATATTGTAATTTGTAAAGCTCTATTTGTTATCTATTATCGCACTGTACGAATTGCTTGAGTCAGTTTTGCGAGTACAATGCGGTTACATTTCATAAGATTACGATGCTATTCTAAATTAATATTGTTGTCTTTTTATTTCAAATGGCTTATTTTTGTGTCAGTAACAAAGAATCTACAGTCCCGCAGAATTGCGAATTTTTTAAAAAGTATTAAATCTTAGTTTTCGCTTAAAAGTTAACTGCAACTTTGTATGATAGCCTACAGTCTTCATTAGTAAGGTCACCTAACATTCAGGCCACTTGGCAACTGCTATTCTGTAGCCATTGCCAAAACCTTTCCTTGTGTGATTAATCAAAAATAAACACTTGTAATATCTCATCTTATCATATAAGACGGGATTTCCCACCACTTTAATTAACATAATTAAAGAATTAAGAGTTAGTCATAGTAACGCAAATATGTCGTAAAACCGTATAGGTAGCAACGGGTTTATTTTCTCTCTGATTCAAACGCTACGTGTGCTCATGATAACAGTAAAATTTCCATAAAAGTACTCGCTAGAAAATATTGAAGAGAGTTCGTAAACATATTTATGCGTGTCTTTGAAAGTTAACTCGTAAAAGAGAAAAGTCATTGGTCAGCTCTATTGAGTTTACTGCACTTAAATATTATATTGTACAAGTAATTAAATGGCTATGAGTATTAAAATATTGCAATAGTTCATATAATAGAAATTATTTAAAAATAAATATGTACAATACTGAGGAAACAATTAACTATAATTAGCGTACATTTATAAAATATACATTAACATTAATTAATTTATTATTCATTCAATAGAACAATACAACTAATTGTTTCTATGATCTAAATTTATTTACCTATATAATAGCAAATAATCTTGCTGTTGAAATTAAACGTTAATTTCGACATTACTCGTAACTCCCGTATGGTCTAGTGGCTAGGATACCTGGCTTTCACCCAGGAGGCTCGGGTTCGATTCCCGGTACGGGAAAATACCTTTTTTGGAGCTTTTATGTTTTTTTAAGAATATTTATGTAAATGTTGTGTTAATTTTAGCAGTAAATTGGTAATTGTAAAGAGTATAATGTTTATGAGAGCGAATGTTGTGTGCACGAGTGTGACGGTACGTTGCCGGCGCGTCGCTACACACGCCACTGTGACGTGACGTCACACAACATCTGTAACGATTCAGTACTTCGTATTACGTATTTACTTTTGCTCTCTATACTCGTAACGCTTATGATTTTACATTATTGTTAGCGGATATTATGTATTATCTCTTTTGCTAAAGGAAATAGGTAACATTTTGATTTCAAAGTCTAGATTTTCTTTAATGCACTCATTTATCTCTTTTGTTGGTTAATATCAGTGTCAAAGAGTACGATAACCAGGTTCTAGAAAATAACTCATACAGTAATTTGACATATTTTGGCTTCTTGCCCACGAAGCGTTCTTGAGTCTTTTGAAGAAAAAGATTAAATCGTTTATTTTGGCCATCAAATGCACAAATTGGTAGTTAAGTTAATAGTAGGTATTAAAATAATAGTATAATTGCTCAATTGTAATGCGGAAGTAGGTAAAGGTTAACTGTTAGGTAGAGAGTGACATTACGTCGCCGTCATCTGTACACTCAGACCTTGCCGATTACTATTTGTGTAGTGAATGGAAACTGACAACATGAAAGGTGAATAACTTACGTCATCGTGCCTATTATTCCAAGCCTCACGAAAGACGAAAGACCAAAAACAGAATTTTTGTGTGATAGAGTCCACAACCGTGCCATTATCCTTATCTACTCCTACATCTCGCATCTTCATTTCAGGTATAAGAGTTTATATTTCGTCATAGTCAATCATGTGTTACAGCTATTTGTTCCTTTCACGAACCTTTCCCTATTTACCTAGATTTTAAACTAATCGATCTGGTTGGCAACGATTTTATGGCCTGACTGCAACAGACTGCACACTGCTGTTTCATTTCAATACAAAGCTACTTATAGGTATGAACACTTCAAACAAAGGTTACTCAAATACGCTAGCACCCAAAATAGCGCGGAATGTAGGTAGCTAGACTTTGCGTAGAATATTCTAAACAGGTTCTGATTTAAAGCGATAAATAAATTAGCTAACAAGCCAAGCTAACATGATTACAGAAAGGTTAGAGGTAATGCAACATCGAGTAGAGCAATAAATCACCCGTGACGTGAAACGAACCGTGCTGGTCGAGGAGCTTGCTGCTTACTTATGTGCTTCCGTACCATGGTAGCGGCTACTTGTCTGCAGGTGAATTATGACTAACAGCTGAGAAAATATGTGGCGCTTGTTACTGTGTGCTATGACTGTTGGGGGTCTGAAGTTGCTCATAATATGTTAAGTAATCTCTCCAAAATGTGAATTATTTTCAATGTTCAATGTCAATTGTTCAACTGGCTGCAGAGAGGGATCTGGGATTAGTTATCACATTTTAGTGTCTATAGGGTACTTGAGTGTAGAAGGACAAAGTTTTTTACTTGAATAAGATACCGCGCCGTTAATGTTTTCTACCTGCTTTCTGGATAAACCAGATAGCACACGAAATCATATTTGGTAGGATAGATATTTGCCAGATGACGAGTAATAGAATCGTGTTAACTATCGCGTGTCGCGGTACTGTAGGGTGTGTCGGCGCGCCATTTTCCGCTCGCGTACATCTCCTGATTATCTCGCATCCCGTGTTTATCGCCGCGTACCACCGCGTCAGCCACGTTGAGGCGCGTTGATCCGTTTACCGGCCGATATCGGGGACCTTATCAAATCATCTTTGCGTCGCCGCCCACCGCAAATCCACTAACTTCATATTTACGACGATATTTTACTTAGAACCGCCGAGAACGTGTGAGCAAAGGAAATTGGAAACGGCTCGAGTTTATACACTAACGTTGAAATATTGTTCCGATACAGACTGTTACTGGTACCGACTAACTGCACTGAATCTTAGTTGTAACACTGAAATTGTTTCATGTTAAATTGTGTTTGTTACAAACTTCGACTAGCCATTTACTTGGAATCCCATCGAATAGTTGTTCAACGGAATATGTTCAATGATCTCAATGTTTAATTAAGATGTCCCCGGCGTATGTCTGCGTCTCAATTGGCTCATGTATTATCAATTAATCCGTATCAATATACCCCTTGTGCTCGCTGCTGATTGGAGATGCTCAGTGGTATTATGTTACAATGGCAGATGTTACAAGCGTTACTTGATCTTATCTTATTGTTAGTTTGTATACTATTAAGTTTAGTAGTATTTGCGTGGAAGCTTTCGCATTTTTAATATTAGTAAGATTTGCGTGTAAGTGATGATCACATAACTAAAGGCCTAAGACCATAGGGAAAATAACTAGAAAGGAAACTGAAACGCATGCGTTAATCGTCTACTAGGGTAGTGCGACAAAAGCTTTTCAGCATCAACTGTTCAGATCTGATTATGAGCTTGGTTTAAATACATTATTTTTATCGCTTATCCGCGTGTCCATACATCAGCATTAACGATTATAATTATAATATGTAGTAATCTCAAGTGAGATGCACGCACGCTTCGCATCCGCGCAGGATCCTTGACACGGAGACGTCGCAGTGAGTGTTGTGACACCAACATTATGAGCAATACAGCTATACAGCAACACTCGGCCCACGCTAACTATTCTCAATTCATTATAGTTACTTCATCTAACTATCATTGTTGGATATTAATCCACGTATAAATAGAAGAAGAAAACTTACAGTTAAACAGATTATAGAAATCAGACTAAGGGCCAGTTTCCCGGCTGGTGTCTAAGTGTCCGATAACCTACTTGCAAGTTTATTAAAACAACTGCAAAAATTCGGCGTGATCCGGGCGTATGGTATTGTAGCCGTATTCATTGGTCTCTATGCAATGACGTGCTCCTGTAATGATTAAAACATTCAAACAATACCTTAATGTAACATCGCCGATCTAACTATGGTTAGCTTATGATAACTATCTACTCAGCTGTAGCTTTTTAATCTTTGGTCATCAACAATTCGTCTATATTTCGTGTTTTCAAGTAGAAAGTTGAACAGTACATATCAGGTGCATAATCGTACGACAATTCAATACCGGTTTCCTAAAACTAATAAATTATGACCAATACACGAATGTTTGAAAGCACTATAATAGACTTTGACTAGGTAGTTTATTGTTTTGTAACAGTAGAACTGTTGCCGCTGTTGGTGACACGCACTACTCGTATGCTAAGTAAAACGAGCACTTACACGCACCGGTACCACTGCCGCAATACAACGTTGCACTCATACTTCATACTTATTATCCACTCATGTTTATGCAGCGACTTGATTAAACACTCTATTATGATAACTTGCGTATGACCAGTATTAACTAACTAATCATGCAATGATTTTTTGTAAATAACCTTTTCATTTTCACTAAGTAAATATAGCATACTAAAAAAGTCCAAATCGCGTGACTAAGTTATCATAAACCGACTGTTATGTTGTATTCAGTCAGCTGAAGTCTTATCAGCTTATCTCTCATATCTGACAGTATCGCTTCTAATAATATTTGTGCCAAAAATATTTACTCTCAGATCTTGTTATATCACGGAGAAATGTAATATCTATCTGTGTTACTGTGTTTACTCTGTAATAGTCGCAAACCTTCGTGTTTCATGTGCGTCATAAACTGTGAGAGTCGTGTAAAATTTATAAGAATTCGGAGCGCTCGGTACTCGACGCCCAAAATCAATAACACGAAATACTCACTTATTAGTTGTTTACTTCTACGAAGTTATATCTAAAGAGACACTCCCAATTTGTTAAGAAAGGCTAGTCTTTGTATGAGTTACAGAGTAGTAATCTACCTAAACCGTATTATGGCCCGGCAAGTATGCTGGCCGCGTAGGGCCCGGCAGTCTTCAATTAAGACCGCTGTCGTTAAATCTAATCAAACGCCATCACGCCGCTCCAACCATTAACATATTAGATTGACGATTAACCACATGCCACATGAATGAAGTTCAGGTAGACATTTAAGTTATACTTATATTTAATAACAAGTTCAATAACATTAGTTTTACGAGGTCGACACGTGTTTGATGATACCGCAGAACTTAAAGCCTCCCGAGGATCCCTTTTTCAACAGTTATGTGTCTCCGTCACGCTACAGACGGCGTGTAGTCTGTAGTCGTGTAGTCTGTGGTCGATGTAGTCGGTGTAGTCGGTGTAGTCCATCGACCTCCGACCCCGTGCCGATACAAACGATACAGATCAATGGCTTCCCTAGTATCGTTCCTTTTTGTGACATATCGCAAAAAGGAACGGTCTCTGCAGTCGGCACACGACGCTATGCACGCCAGGCGCATGCTGACACCGGTCCATAGTTATGTTTTGATTTATTGACTTGCAATATTAATAGCACAATGAGAAATTTGCACCCTCTGTAACAGTTAATGATTTATTTTTTGGCCACTTAACTTGTACGTTGTGGTAGATATAACGGGTTTTAAAAATGTAGATAATGTAAAGTAAGTATCGTGCATATTGGCGTTGTTCATGCATATTTAGTTGCAGCATGTTTATGTGACTTATAAGGAGTTTGTCGAGTTGCACGCGACACTGCTTGTAACTAGTACAACCGGCTTTCGCAGATTATGATTTTAATCCGTCGAGAAACACTTCAATGTAGCTTGTTCTACGAGGAGTATTGCAGCAATCACTTGAAGCTTGTACATTAAATTGTCTTACCTATTTACATAGGTGTATTTCAATGAGAGATGTTAACATAAAAGGGTGATAAACGCAGTGTAATGAGGCGTTGACCCGCCCAGCGTCTCAGCTTACTGTCACGGCTCGTCACAATAGATCGTCTGGCAGGGATAGACGGGGGTTAATGAACCTTATCTCTCTAACAAACACACAGAGATGATAAAGCTCCCCAAAGTCACTCCGGGAGTAATAATTTGGGATAATTACAACATACCCTTTACGTGGGGCTTGTCCATTATGTTATTATGTTTTGTTAATTCTTATTGTGTCTGTGACCTATAAATACTACAGCTAATACATAAAAATATAAAGTTTAATATGTCGATGTATCGTGAAAGTAGTCCGCAATGAACTTATCGTAATTAAACTTGACACGCATCTGCGATCTACACCATGTATGTACGTGTATGTACGCGTACACGTGCCGCCGCGTGCCTCACAGCGAGAACGTTTTCTACCCATTACATATCGCCATTAACTACTTATTGGAACATGTCTGTACTCTGGCGATGGTGGCCGGCGGCTCTCTCACGACACGGTTTACACTCGTCTTCCAAAACATGACGCTTGAGAACCTTGAGAATATAACTGCTTAAACATGCCGTTTAATAACACTCTTTATTTTAAATGTATGTAGTTCTCACTAAAGATAATTATTCCAAATTCCCACTTATGTTTCTGTGTAACCGATCATATTACGCCATCGATGATTCCTTTGTTTGATGCTCTTTACAGCCTAGCTAGATGCAGTATTTTATTTACAAATCTGAGTTTTTAACTTTTAAGTTAGGTCCCCTGCACTTATTTCACTCTCAATCTCGCCCCTGATTATCCAAGTGTACACCCCAACAGTTTGCAAACACAAATTCGCTCCCCATTGTTCTCTACGGGATGACTCATCGTAGCGTTCAAAAGCGGACGTAGGATCTCATCCTATTGCGGTGTTTAGACCAACACTTGATTCTGACGCCTCGCACAAAAACTATTGACCTAGAACAACTATCTAGCTGCGTGGTTTACCTTCAGAGCATCATGCACATAGAGCACTCACACGCATTATATCGTACGATTAGAACTTGTTTACCTCTGCACCAGAGTATCTTATAATAAAGTAACAGGGTTCACCCGAAATATCTGTACAGAGTGCTTGTAAAGAGAAGCAAGTTCGCGAGCCACTGGCCCGTGATCCTCGAGGGGACTAAACCTGACCCTTTTTTACTTTGTTCGCACATCATTGAGTTTTTATACCACCCCTACCTGATACTGTAATAAAACAACATGCCTTCAATATTTATACGTTTACCTTTGTTGTACTACGAAGTTTCTACGCACTTAGTTCCTCTGAATAAAGTTCAATACGATGATGAAGTAGGAAAACAATAATGTTTAACTGTTTTATTAATTAAATAATTGAGCGGTAAGTGTTGACGGGAATATCCTTGGAATGCATGATGTCATTACTATTTCTAAAAGTTCGGAAACATTCTAAGTGCTCCTCTCTGATGATTCAGTAACGAAGTGATGTCTAAATAAAAATATCCATGACATTCACCCAAAAATTGCTTCTTGAGATTTCTTTGTTCAAAAGCATGGCTCGCGTTACATTTTGTATGAAAAGCTCCACTCGTTTACCTTTGGGCCTCCTCAGTTAATTAGGTTTATTGCATATTTGTTTTACACTAATAACATTATTTTAACTTTAACAGCGCTCCATGACAATTGCAAATAGTTATTAAGATATTTTCTAATAATATTTTCTCTTTTGTTGCAGGTGAGGAAACGTGCAGTGTTCTCAAAACATGGTGGATTCAACCGCGATGTATGTTCATGTTAGCGCAGTGACGCACAATCAGTGCTGAGAGGACTGCTTGACTCATAAGTTTTGGTTCTTAGTTTGGAACCGGCTCAATAATATGCATTGTAAAAGCGCGTTGAGGTAACATTCCGAAAACACTGACTCATGAAAGTCAGAGAACTATAAATTATACATACCTATAGGGAAAACTTAACTGTTTTTGCTCATTCTGGTAAAACAGACAAATTCATGAATGATGACATATTATGTATGTACTCACATAAAATGTAACACAATTTTTTCTTAAGAAACTAAACCTTACTTTACCTCTAAACTACTGCGAAAGTCGACGTTTCAGTTATCTCACCCATGACATGATTACAAAATTAACGGTTTATATACCACCCATTGCACTTACCGTGAACTTATTTCATTCAATTCAAATTCGTAAAGTATACTCAATTCAATTCAAAGAAATCATGGCATTGTATCTCGAGTAGTCAATTGTTATAGCAGTTATAGCGAGCTACTGGACGCGTCTCCGGCAGCGCCTGGCGCGCGGTGAGCCCGCCTTGGACACTTGATAGTCCTTCCGAGAAGTGCGCTGCGATAGCGACGCCGCAGTCACGCAGCCGACCACTTACACTTGACCTCCGACGCTCCTTTTAATTATCACACACCCTCCATCTGTGCCCTCACAGCGGGAGGCGCGGTAGCTCTACATTAACTGGCAGGCTCATGATATGCCTATTTATTCGCAACCGCGCACGTGCATGCATTGTGCTCGATGCGATTCGTTATGATAACGGTAATAAAACTAAAATATTACATATAGCCACGTTAGTAACCGGTTCATATAATATATCTTGTCTGAGAAAACGTTGATTATAACCTGTTTGATAGAGTCGGTTATTAGTCCGTCCATTGAGTTTGAGACTCCACACGACTAGTGACTGCATTAATTCGTATCCTGTCTTTGTTTGGCACGGTGCCGGTAACGGTTGTATTACGGTACGACAATAAAACAATATTAAGTTAAGATTTATCGTTTGTTTATGTTATTCCACAAACATTTGTTTTTCCCTTATATGTTTGTGGTTAAATATCTGGGTAACTTTCGTTGATAACCTATACAGTAGATAAGGAGGGAATATCCAACCATGTCAATATTTATTCACAGTTACACTTTTGGCCTTAAAGTTTTTTTTCTGGGTATTTTTGTGTATTTAAAACCATTATTCTCTCTTTAACAGTACATACTGCTATATAAATAAAATACATAGACATTATAAACATGCTAGTGTTCAGATGTTCAGGGTGGAGTCATGTTTCGCCGCCATCTTAGTACGTGATAGGCTTAACAGGCGTGAGACATAAACTGTGCAGTGTATCGGTGTAGCCCCGGGCCCCGGCTGCTTCACTAGTTAGTAGTTAAACGACACTACGAGCGACGTAGGCACAGCCTGGAGCCGCTGCCGACGGAACTACACTAACACTGTCAAATGTTTTACATAGTAATGTGATGATATTTACACGTTATAGAGTGTCGTATAGCTAAGGCAATGGTCTGATCTGGAAGGCAGATAAACAGTCAGATTGGTAAACTAAATATTCATCTAAGTTTTGCGAGGTCTAATGTACGAAACAAAAATAAACTCGTTATTCCAACCACTAGGCTTCAAAAAATAAACAAATCCTTTAGAGGTCAATGTGTGCGTTTCTACAATAAAATCCCAAGCGAAATTCAAAATTTAAGTTTCAATAAATTTAAATTAGTGATTAAACGAAATTTATGCCTAAAAGGCTATTATACTGTTAAAGATTATTTGGACGATAATAAAGCTTGGGACTGTGCTGCTTCTACCAAGCTTGTTTCAAAACTGTTATAATACTCTAATGTACGATGTTTTACTGTGTCCTACCTATAAATATCCTCTTTACTTTTTTTTATTATTACAACTAGTTTTGTTTTAGGATATGTGACTGTTTTATTAACTGCACACAGTAAATCATCAATAGAAAATCTGTAATAATTATATTGACATTTTAAAAGAGCAAGCCGTGAGTTTCTTGCCGTTTCTTCTCACGAGCAACCAGCTTTCTCGAAACGGACAAAAAATCTACTGACTGTTTCAAATACTTTGTGAAAAGTTTACGAAATAAAGAATATTTTGAATTTTGAATTGAATTTTGAATTTGAAATTTGAACTATGAATGTCTGAATGAATACTTAATATACTCTATTCTAGAATAAGACTTTATCTTGATCTTAGATCTGAAGTCCACCACACTGGCTAAGATTTTATTCAGTTTTAGCATCAAATAGTTTTCTTAATACACACTTTAAAAAGTCCGAGGTGTGTCCTCTTGCGTGGGAAGCGAGTAGCTCTACGGTATTCCACTAGACCATTAGTGGCATATATAACGTTTTACATATCCGCCGGTTACACAGCCAGTACACAATTATACAGGTTTTTGTGCAACACACACTGAAACAGCGCATGCAGAGAGACACGTTTAAATGCAGATTTGTGAGACACGATCGATACTGCGTGGTTCCAAACGTAGAGAGCTGTTATTAAACATGAATGAGCGTTAATTTGAACACATTGTATTGTAACTGACTCTAACAAAGACAGAAGAGACTACAGCTAATGATACTAATATGTAACAAAGATGTTCGTACTTCAGATCATAAACTGAAGAATATTTCATGTTTCACTTTTTTTATTGGTACCATCGTCTGGTAGATATGGTGCTCCAGATAGCTTTAAGATACAATTCTTGATGAAGGAAGCGATTATAGCTTAATTAATTTGTTAGTCATTGATTTACATGTGAACTAGAACAATAGTTAGTTGTATCTGTTATGTGGCTAAGGTGACGCTAGTCTTTAATACTAGACAATAACTCACTAAAAGTTATTATATTAAATAGCTTTATATAATAACTAGCCGACTCGACAGTCGTTGTCCTGTCTACACGTCTTTAATTTGTAAAAATTACTTAAAAAAACATTGTCCAGCGGACAAAATTGTGAATCTAAACCATTCTCAGATCCTCTTGAACACACACAAAAAAATTCATCAAAATCGGTCCAGTCGTTTAAGAGAAGTTCAGTGACAGACACACTTACAGAAGAATTATATATATAAAGATATCCCCTATTTGTAATTAATGGTTCAGGTAGGACATTCTATCACAATTATGTGATATACATAGGTACAACGGAGAACCAAAATTAATTACGTTTTAATATTAAAGCTAATCAGTGAGAGTGCTCTTGAAATGTAAGTGCTTGCATTACACTTTTGTGCCTGATTTTGTTTTATATCATTGATTAAAATTGAGCGGACTACCTTATAACAAATCAATTCGAGCAAAAGAATGCGTTATAATTTTTCACATGTTTTTCTATTTCCTATTATTCGAATATCTATTATCTAGAATCTATATTTTTTTTTGCTTAGTCATGCGTTTGTATATTTTGTTACCTCTAGCTCTACTACCAAGCCGCAAATCTGTTTTGCACTAACGTGTCATACATAAAGATTAAATATATTCAAGGCCTTAAGCTAACTCTTACTGCGAAATCCTTGCAAATGACGTAGTAAAGTTAGTCGCTGTCATAAGATCTAACACTATCATAACTATAATCTACGCTCGAGTGAGGTTTATTCATTGTTCCCACCGAGGAACATTCACTCACACCATTGACATTGACTAATATCATTGAGCGTGTTTATATGTTTTGCATAAAAAGTACGCGGCGATAACGTCGGAGATTTCCGCAATTATATGGTTATAACGGAACTGTAATGGTTTTCATTTTATTAGTTCAATAACAGCGGATATTTGGAAACTTACTCAATTAAATGTAACGACCTGTGAGGTAAAGTGAACAAAGAATTTGTTTTGTATCATGACTTGTTTGTTTCTCTTTATAAGATAGAAGACTGCATTTCACCTCTTGTTCCCTGCTATCTATAAACTTATTTTGCTTCATCTAAATTCATACGTTTGTGCATGTCCGGAATACTACGCATCTGTCCTTTTTGACAAATATCTCCTATTGGATGTATGTTCGTTGCCAGCAAACTTAGTTTTCCAATTAAGGCTGGCGGCAGCATATTGCAAACGTTGCAATGGTCAGTGCAGGCATTATGTGGTTATCTGGTGTGCGTTCCCCGGCGTATGTAGTGTCGGTAGTGTTGGTAGAGTGTTGTGGGTGCGAGCGCGTGGCGGGCTCCTATCGATCCGCTGCACCGGCTCTCACAAAGAGCTCCCGGCTACACCCCCCGGCGGCGGTCCCCCCCGCGCCCCGCGCTCCCCGCACCGGCGGCGCGCGCCGACAGGGATGTCCTTATTGTTGCCAACCTTCCAATGTTCCCGGTTGCTGCAACGCTCTTGTCATTTGACAGCTCACGGCTCGTTTGATGTTTGTTTTGTTGCCTTTAACTATTGTCTTGGAAATGCGATGGTCCTCGTATAAACGCTGCGCGCTCCTGCTGACAATATTACAAGCCTATTTTGCACTTTGATGCCGTCTGTTGGCGGCAGATGCTTTGAACATTACTTAATAGAATTCATTGCTTCATTTCAAAGACAGCCCTAATTAAATCCCGTTTTGCTCGTCGCCCCCTGCACGGGAGCCCTCGCTCGGCAACAGGTACAATACGAATTTGGACGCGGTTCAATGACCCCCGATTTGTCCGCCATAGTCTCCGTTAGATATAGCCTATCTTCATAATTTATATAGCAGACTTCGCGCACGTGCTACAAACACTCATATAAATACGTAGTCAAAATAGATATGCGAAATCGTTAAAATTCATTCATGTGTTGTTATCAAATTCTTTGGCAACTAAAGTATGAATTCGATCCATCGTATAACTCCCGTATGGTCTAGTGGCTAGGATACCTGGCTTTCACCCAGGAGGCTCGGGTTCGATTCCCGGTACGGGAAATGATCTTTTTGGATATTTGCCTTGATGTTTTTGGAGCTTTGTAGAAAATCATAAAACTTCGTCAATATACATTTATTTTTCGTTGTTAGATTTTTTTAACATTTTTTTTAATTGTACGTTTCTGCGCAGAGATTCGGGTCAAATGTCATGGATTTTTGCAGTCTGTGCGACATTTGCGACGAAAAAAAAGAGATAATAATTCTTTAACGTTAGAAGTGGCTTGTTAGTCGTTGAGCACTTTGAGCAGAAGCCGGAGTGATCGACTGAGGAGTCGAGTGGAGCCGAGTGACGCCGAGTGGCTTGTTGTTACAATATCGTGAATCGTGATAGTAATGAGAGACTCCCTGCCACTCACGCACTCCAACACTCTTCAACATTTCTTATTTCCATTTTTATTTTAGGGTTTCGCAACACTTGAACTAACTTGACTTTGGCCTGACCGTGGCACTTAAAAAGGTTTCGTATTTCTTTTTGGTGTCTAATGTTTTTTGGCCTCCTATCATTTCTTGAGTTTCAATTGGCGCAAGTGTGGTGCATTGAGAAAGTGATCAATGTGGTCACTACAGTAGTGATTAAAAACTAATGAATTGTGTCATCTGGACTATTTACCCCCTAAACTAATCCTAATTGTGCCTAATATACCCATGTAGAAAATTCAGCGTAGAAGTTGTCTGCGAAAATAACCTTCCCAAAAATACGAGTATAACTACAGATAAAGGTATAGTTAATTGGTGGAAAAGCGAAAAATGAAATAAAACGCCTGGTCGTTAGTTCACCGGTGTCGTAACTAACCTCACTGAGCTCACTTAACTCAAGGTTTACAGAATTATATTCAATGGATGCTTTTCAACAATATTTGTGTGAAATAGTCGTTATTACACGTACCCGGAAAATATTTGTAAAACACGGATGTTGTACAGAATGTGCAGGTATGTTTTGGAGGATAAATCGTTTTGTATACGCAGATCTAACGCTCCATGTGAATTGTCTAAAATTTAAATGAATTACTAGCTATTGATCCGCCAGACAAAGATGACTCATATTTTAGTACGTGTTTTGGAACTATTATATTTTATCAATGTTTCGGCTGCCATTTGACCTTTCTGACTTGTTTTATCACGTAGGTGGTCGAAGATTCCAGATATTTAACGTTTACTTTTTTAATCTTCAAGCAACTTTTTACTGTTAACAATGTTCCTGTTATCTTAATGGCAGGTGACATTACTATCGTAAAAACTCGACATGGTGCATAACTCCATAATATACGCATGGCGTGGCGACGACCTTAAGTCTGTAATGCTACATAACAATTGTTTAATGTACGATATTTTTCATAGGTTTCTTTCTCTTAAACAAGGTAACATAAAACCCGGTTTTTTACTCTTAAATTTGATTCAGTAGCAATAAAATTTCAACGGTATGATCGTTTCCTTTGAAGAATCAGTTTATCTCAGCTAATAACATCTTCAAATCGAATCATCGCGTTATATACGGTCACAGAGGTGATGATGTTGCGATGACGCGTGTAGCGGTACAGTGGTACAGTGCAGTTCCCCTCACGCGCCGGGTGCCGGTGAGCCGGTGTGCGTGTGTAATTCGGACCAAGGCGACCATTACCGTAATAACAGCGCTATTTGATCGAATTACTGAACTATACCGTTCGCCTCCACGCAGATGGTGCAATGTTAATGGTCATCACTCTCTACTACCTGACTATTGCACTCGGTAGCCCACTTTCCAGAATCGAGGTGATTGATCCACATAGTCATACACCTACCTGTTTGTAGCAGGTATTCTTGTGTAGGACGTGGTGTTCTCATTACATTATGATGATCTAATTCATAATTTATATTGATTTTTAGTCCAGACAGGAGTGGTTAAGTAAAAACTTCACAAAAACATCCCCAAACGAGACAAGAATAATTATTTTTCCACAGTTGTTATCTATAGAATACGAAAAGAAATACAAGAAATAGTTTGTGTACAACAGCGGCACAAGTTTCAGTGGGAGTAGTTTCGTGGAAGGCTTCGCTCCTGTTTTATTAGGTTTTGTCGGCAAGCGGCGCGGAGCTGCAACGTGACCAACGTGACTGCCTAACTTCAGCTCGATCGTTACTCATCGAACCTCCTCTGTACAATAAGTTGCTTTTATATAACTTTTCTCTGGATCTCTAACTTTCTTATTTCATATGTAATTGTTACAATATCAGTATTTTTCAATGGCGTTAGGCAATCCTTTATCTTTGCCATCCTCCCAATACAAGTCGTGATTATTGCGTGGATTTCGAAAAAATAAAAAATTATGTATTTCAAACGATTCAAATGTATAAAATACAAACTTTGTTATAGAATATTTCGTGCAGATTTCCAGAATGCATGTCGAAGGCGACTGCTCCGACCTTAAAGAGCTTATCGAGTAAAAGTAATCAAAGCATTATAATTGTTGTGTTACGCTTACAACCATGAAGTCATACAACATTAGCGCATGTGTAACATGCGTGTATGTTGCAGTCAAACACGATCTCACTCAGTTAATTGTGCTTTTGACTCAACATTTTGATAAAAGCAATCCGTATATTTTATAGTTTATCCTGTAGATTAGTTCTCCGTCTGCAATTTTTCTGTTCTGTTCAGTTCTGGCTAAGAACTGTCGTCTCCTCCGAGATATATAATGTTTTAACGACAGAGAGATTTGACTATCCATTCTGGCTGAAAGGTAGGCTCGTGACTTTTAAACAGAAGAAAGTATTTTTCTGAAAATTATCTATGAATGAAACTAGTAGCCAAACGACGGAAAAGTATATTTTTAGTCTTTAGTTTTTCAATATTTTTCGGTCAAAAACAGTTTTGTCTATAAATAATTTGGACAGTAGCATAATAATGTATATCACACAATTAATAACGCGTCACGGTGCAGGCAGAGCGTATTGTGTGCAAGTATTAGGGCGCGCGGCCGAGCGGCGCGTGCGCACGGCCAAGGCCCCGCTCATCACCGCGCACCTCGTACATCACCGACATTACCGGCCATTACCGGCTCATACCTTGTGTACTGCACGCATCGCGCCTATGAACTTGAAACACTTTTTGTTGTTTAATATTAGGCTATTGTGTGAAACAATTAAAGTACAGTTAGTTTCGCGTGCTGATCATTTGCTTGATGCCCTTTGTTTTCGTTCGAGTCTAGCACACTAATTAAATGGAGCTCTGGTGACGTATTTTGATGGGTTCTTGGCTAAAATATTATGACATTGGTGCCTTTTTGAGGTCAAATATTGACACCTGCTGTTATTGCTCGTCTTATCACCACAAGCAATTTCTTAAGAGCTCTGTTAACTGTGATATTTTATACCACATGAAAATAACGATTATACTTAATCAATGTAGCACTAAAACATCCATGGCGCGATAAATAGGTGCCTACTCTGCGGTCGAAAATAATAAAATTTTGCGATTATAATAATGTGAGTACGCAAAATAAATAGGAAATCGCCTTACATCTACATATATAACACGCAGCATTCCGATGTCGACATTCTATACAAAAATATAATGTGTTGTGAAATAATTGAAATAGCTGAGCTACGAATAACTCGCCGAATGACGACCACGTCACCGGTGATTTACTGAGAGATGAGTGCGTGGAGGGAAACGTGGAGATCAAGGAGGAAGTGTGTTGACCCGGAGCCGTGACGCTGACTGCACGGGACCGTCACGACTACACGCTAAACACTGTGTGATTTGTCGCTAACTCCGTAACATTGATCTTGATATGAGCAGCTTCCTACGGTTCAGCTATGAAAACAAAAAAGGTGGTGTATTGTTCGTGCTCAGCATCTGGAAATAAACTTAAAAATAAAGCTTAGATTTAAAATGTTACTAGCATACCTTAATTATGAAACAAATATGAAAAAAAAGTTCAAAAAGATTTGGGCTCGTCCGGGATTTGAACCCGGGACCTCTCGCACCCTAAGCGAAAATCATACCCCTAGACCAACGAGCCGGTGACAATATTGCCGAAATTATGTATTATGTCACACAACACGTTTCGTGTGTGGTGGTTCAGTAGTACTTTATCAATATGTACCTATTTGAGATAAGTAGCACGCCAGCGCTCGCTTGTCAACTATGATTTATTTACTCCTAAGCTGTAAACTAGGACATGTCGCGGAGTTTGATTAAATTGGACGTAACAGTACATTTCATTCGTTTCGAGTCTAATAAATTGGTCTAACTACCGTTTAGCGCAATATTCACATGTTTCTCAAACATTACACTTTATTATCATAAAGATAAGGTTTATTTTCGAATGTAAAAATGTTACAGGGCTATCAAATTAATTCTCACGCTTGATGAGATGCAATTGAAGGAGGAGCGATAACCCTAGATAATAATTTGAGAGCGATGTCACTAGACTAGTACGGGAAGTGTGCTGAAGTGGCACATAACTGTACTAGGTACCACTTTGTTGATTAATGTGATCATAAAATATGATACAAGATAACACGGATCTCTGTGCTTTCTCCAGAAAAGTAGCAACCTCCCTACGTGTTGAGTTTAATTAGTTGATAGAACATTAAATTACTGGTTTATAGCCCAACATAATTGCAAATTTTATTGCTATACGTTATGCCTTGTGTTGTAAACATAGCTATTTTATCGTTAAAAAGAACTTAACGGAAGTTTTCTTAAATCTATGTTACGTTTACGATTCAACTATCAACAGATTGAGATGAAATTTTGTTATACCTACCTGGTTTTGTCAAAGATGTTCTCTTTTCTGCTGACTTGCAACGTTATAGCGTTAAGGCGATTAGTTAAGGGTCCCTTCGTTAACACTTTTGAACACGCCAGCTGTCACGTGCAGCGAACAAAGTAGGTATAGATGAAAATTCATTGTTCACCAGTTATTGAAGTTGTTATTTCAGTTTGTTTGACATTGCACAAATGAACTAGAAAGTTATATTACTTCGGGACACGTGGAGTAAATAACCATAATTGACACGCTTCGTTATGTTAATAAAATTAGACTATGGGTTGTGACTGTTGTGAGAGTTAACTATAAAAGTTACAATATAATAGCCAAATACCGTGACAAATATCTTGGGATCATCTAAAAGCTTGTAACTACCTAGGTAGAAACAAAAAAAGAGAATCCTTTTTTTCTCAAGATTCTTCAGATTGAAGTAAGCATTATGTGAGCTTGAACGTTTACGTTTTAATGTTAGCTCTAAATATCTAAAGTGTTACAAGTTTTAGTGCTCGTACAATAATCGATGGAGCAGCTCTTACATCGCGTCACGTACGGCGTATATTTAATGTACGAGGTGGAACTTTTATAGCACTCTATGACTCTACATTACTTGTGCCAGTGTTCATTGTCTTTACTCTTTATGGCACTTAAGTGTACTGTGCCAGCTCAAATGACCAGTTATGTCTGCTACTGTATTTAAGGCAGGTGATCCGAGCAGAAAATTTATTAACGTAATTATAATAAATCTTGTAGGAGACATTAAATTTTTATACTTGACGATACTACTCAAAACAAATTGTGATAGTATATTTCTTGTTAGTCATGTGTTATGTTTAACGATGGGCAGTGTGTTATGTTACTTTTTGGCATACTTGTGTATTCACTGGCCAGTCAACCCTAAAACGATTGTGAATCTTATTGATATACCCACATATAACAAAGAAATTGTCAGTAACTTTTCCTCTCTCGTGTTAATAAAGGTGTTAATAGTAAGTTCGTAGTTGTAATAGTAGTATGTGTGTGTGTGTGCAGGTATAGTGACGATAGCGGACGGGCACCTGTACGTGCCGTCGGTGGCGAAGGAGTGGCGGCCCGTGGTGCTGCACTACCTGGGGCCCATCTCCGTCGTGCTCATCGGCCTGCTCGTCATCGTCGTGCTGCCGCTGGCTGGGTGAGTTGTTGTAATAACACGCCGATGCTAGATAAACTAAGATGTTCATGGGAATACAGGTTATATGTGTTGTTATACCCTATGGTATCAAATATGCATTAACAATTGCAGCGTAATCGTAAAAAATTAAATTATTTGGGTGGTTGACTTCTAATCATCTACAGATTTCAACCACGTGTTAGATTTTTAAAGGTATAAATGGATATTAATACAATCTGTGACTTCAATCAAAATATATTTATTAATATCCGCATGTATAATTATGCGAGCAATTTCAGCCTTTGTTGTATCTCAACCTGTCCCTTCAACAAAAAAATATGTTGACAATTAAAAAGTACGAGTGTTTTATTTTTACATTTTGTTACGGTGATTTTAAGTACTTGAGGAAAGTGACTCCCGATGGTGACGGTATGTGTGGTGTTGCAGTTTGTTCTGGTGCTGCTGCTACTGGTGCCGCGTGGGGCGGCGGCGCCGGCCCTTCGACCGCAAGTACGACTCCTGCCTCAAGGCCATGCTCGCCATCCTGCTCATCGGACTGCTCACTCTGTTCTTGTAAGTTTACAACACTATCCCATGTATCAACTGTGGCTTTATTGAACCTTCAGCCATTTTGACGAAAAAATTATACTGCATGACACATAAAACAATATAGTGTCTGCTTACCATACCGTGTCACACTCTAATCTGAGGTATTAATTATTGAATAATTTAATTTGTGCCTTTACTTGGTAATTACGTTAGCGTTGGTGTTGTGTGTGCGCAGGTTCGGCGTGGTGTGCGCGTTCGCGACGGACTCGCAGCTGGAGGCGGGCACGACGGACGCGGCCGACGCGCTGCGCACCAGCGTCAGCGACGCCAACCAGTTCTTCAACGCCACGCGCCTGCACGTCACGCACCTGCTCATCACCAACTTCAAGGAGCTCGAGAATCGTATCAACGCTATTCTATACAGTCAGTACACGTGATATTCAAATTCCTATAGTTTTCTCACTCAGGCTTTCGTCCATAACCTTTGACAGTCTGTCGTCTTTCGTACAGAACTTTTGTCCCTCATTTGAGTCGTGTGCGCTATCTATTGCCTTTGATAAATTTACGTCGACTGCCGATACCCTAAGAGGAAGCCCCGACCGTATCCAAAATATATAGTATCGTAGCTAATGAGTAATGTTCTTTGTGCAGGTATAGGCGTGCAATCATGGTTGAACCTGGGCCCGTTCTCCCGCGCGGTGTCGGTGACCACGCTGCACCACATGGTGCAGGAGCTGGACTCGGTGCACGAGGACCTGCGCACCGTGCACGACCTCACGCAGTCGCTGCGCCGCCGAGCTGAACAACTTAACTCAGGTCTGTGGAACAACATCATTACATTGTCTGTATCAGACATACCTTACTTCTTTTTAAACCAAAAATTCTTTAATTTTTACCAAATATAGCACTCAGTACATAGTAAGATTGTTAATAGTAGTAATACACATTCACTGTCTAGTCACTCTGCATAACAATCTTACAGTAACAGTTGATGCCAACGAGTTCTTGATGATTATTATTATCCGCTATTGGTCGTTCATCTAGTTTTTCATATCGTTCATTATCAACTTATAATTCCGTGCAGATTTAATTATAGGTTTATTCAAATACTCGGGTTTCACCCGATTTAAGCGTAATCACAAATAATTAAGGCATAATTGCGTAATCACTTGTGCATGTTATGATTGTAGCGTATACAATTAGTTGCGTTGAACGCGTTCGTTTGTATCGATATGTTCGCAATACGTTTTTAAGGATATACTGTGTGAGTAATGTGATAGATATGTAACATACTTAGATTTTCTGCAACTTAAAAACGGAAGAATTTATCGTTAACAAAATCTAAGAGATTATTCAGACATTAGTGCGAGCGCACTGAGTACAGTGCTAGAATAGCACTGTACTCACAGCTCAGTACATCTTTTTGTGTTTGGATAGGCAAAAGTCGGTACCCCTCGGTAGGCAATATAGCTGATACAATTTTTTAAAATAGGATAAATGAGCGAGAATCGTTAAGGAGCAAGAGTAATAATAGCAAGTATTATAAGAAGTGTGTATGTCCGCAGGTCTGCGCAAGGTGAAGCACCAGCTGCTGCAGACGCTGGCGCGCTGCGACCAGCCCAAGTGCATCGCGCTGCAGAACAAGTACAAGATCGGACAACTCGACACCGAGATACAGTACAGCCAGGTACAACACTTTACCAGCCACATCCACCTCGCACCACTTGTCTTATTAATATGCTGGCTCCACGGACTGCTCTCTACATTTCTCTAGCAGCATTTCAGTGACACTCGATGAATCAGCTATTAAAAAAAAATCTCAACACTCGGACTTGCGTTGTGGAATTCCTAAATTGTGGGTAGCAAAGCTGAGTACTCGTTCAGTAAAAGTTTGGTTTTACTAGTCATCAACGAGCTCACGCCAGGCAACAAACATAGTCGCTATCATCGGATACGGTGAAGAGGACTATATGTATAACACGTTCAAATTTTAAAGAGGTATTGAAGACAACCAGGTGATACACAGGCATCACCAAAACTTTGTTGTAGCAGAATCCTAATAAAATACATAGCTTAAATTGTTTATTATTATGTAATTTCACGCTCGCTCGGAGTACAGATGCTGGACCAATACTTCCCGACGGTAAGTGTAACTCATAGTAGTAGTACCACAGTTGTAGTAGTACTGCAGGTGTTTGTGCGGCACATCCTGTGACATAACGACGCCGACGTGTGACTTACACACGCAAGAATGCTTCGACACTTCCTTCCTTGCATAGTATTAATGCTGATAGGTGACTACATAATTAAATATGTAGATGCAGCTAGATGAATGAGTAATTTATTAAGACATTCATTTGTTACTTATCTACGTAAATCACCGCAACTTTTCAAGTACTTAAATGTTTACATGTGACAACTCTCAGTCGAGCTAGCATTTAAATAAAGTGTGTATAATGTTTATATTGTGTCTAGATGCCGGACGTGTCGGACCTGCTGAACAACGTGTCGGCGCTGCTGGACAGCCACATCAAGGAGGAGGTGGGCGAGGGCCAGAAGGTGATCCGCGACATCCAGCGCGCCATCCAGCGCTCCATCGACCAGCGCATCCCCTACGTGCAGGAGGGACTCAACGCCATCGGTACCACTCACCATATATATATATATCACACACTTACTTTATTCTAACTACGCTCCAAACTTTTGGCTTCACAACTTGGATATGTGTAGCGGCTGCTGAAATAACAAAAGCGAGGACGGTAACGCCATCTAGCGACAGAAAGCGAAGAATCCTGCAGTTCGTAGGATGTTTTTCTTCGAAGAGTAACATAATTGGGTAGTTTACTGGGTTAACGAAAACTTATTAAATTTGTACTTGTAAAAGGTTCATCTAAACTGCTCAGGCTATGTATTTTTTTTGTGAATTACCTATTATTCGTAATTATTACACTCTGCAACGTTTTATTGCACACTCGTTGGACAGCAACAAAAATACGAACCTGTGACGTCATTACACCGTGTTTTTAAACTAAAATGTGTTTTTGACATTTCATAAACAATAGCTGATTTGACTGGAAGCCAAGGACCCAATTCTAATAATACTAATTTTAATGAACATCCGCCATTGGGACGATTTTCTCTTTGTAAGGACGTATAAGAATTGCTCGTTACTAAAAAACCTTACATAAAACCTCGATTACAATACTCAATTATTATAATCCCGTGGAAATCATACGCAGAATGCATGAGCAAGTTCTGCGTTAGTCACGTCCCGCAGTAGAGTGGGTAGTGGGTAGTGAAGGCGGTGTGTGTGTGTGTGCAGGCGCGAAGGTGCGCGAGTTGTGGCGGCAGATGACGTCGGTGGTGGGCAACGTGAGCCAGGCGCTGGAGGAGGCGGACGTGGCGGCGGGCCACATGCACCGCGCCACGCACCAGTACGGCCTCTACCGCCGCTACGCCGGCCTCGCCACCGCCTCCGCGCTGCTGCTGGTGCGTACTGCCTCCGCTCATACCCCCCCCCCCCGCTCCCGTAGCACAGACACGCTACTCTTGTACGCTGCCAGAATACTATTCTATGTATGCAAGCGACAAATCTAGACCATTTATTTTATCTAAGAGTGCAAAAAAAGTTAGTATAACTTGTAAAAAAAAATGGGTTTAGTAATATTTCCTTTCGGTAAATGAATATATGTTTAATATGTAATGTTTTCACCTCAATGATATTCCATCGTGGTGTATGTCGGGTGGTGCGCAGATCGTGTGCCTGATGGCGTGGGGGCTGATGTGCGGCGTGTGCGGCAAGCGGCCCGACGTGTACGGCGCCACGGACTGCTGCAACAAGGGCGCCGGCTCCAAGAGCCTGCTCTGGTAACCGCCCATGTTCACACCTTACGCGTACACGTGCACGTGCACGAGCGCACTCACGTACACTACGTTTATATCGCGTTAATGTCGAGACTGCGGCAACATACACAAGCGATATGCGTAATAAGATGAATAAAAAAAAATGAACCTTATATGATATATAACTGTTCATTTTTGCTGAATGAATTGCCTCAGTTATTTGAACATGTGTGCGAGTGTAATGTGTGTGTGTGCAGCGGTATCTGCGTGATCTTCATGGTGGGCAGCATGGTGACGGCGGTGCTGCTCGCCTACTTCCTGGTCGGCATCTTCTCGCAGCGCTTCATCTGCGACCCGCTCATGTGAGTACATGACACAATATCATATTTTGATTTATTTCTGACTCACTAAGCCTACTACTAACTACTACTATAGTTCTAGATCGACTTGTGCACCGGGTTTATTAAAACATTTTCTAATACATACAAAAAGTAACAAACATGCATCGATGCTCACAAACGTCGATCAGTAGGATGTGTATGTAGACGACGTATTAATGTTGCGGTGTGTTGTCGTGTCGTAGTGAGCCGCGCAGCAACCGCCTGTTCTCGGACATGGAGCGCATGCTGGACTTGGAGAAGACGCTGTTCGGCTGGTCGCCGCCCAGCAAGAGCGGCAAGAGCTTCAACCTGACCAACCTGCTGGTGCAGTGCCATCGAAACGAGACCATCTTTAACGTTAGTCCCGCCCCCGTTCATATCACTCGACCATAACAAATATAACGTCGAATCAGTTATTTATTCAGGTCGAGCTCGTCGTAACACAGTCCCCGGTTCCGCAGGCGCTGCAGCTGGGCCGCATCTTCCACCCCGGCTCGCTGCGCGCGCAGGTGGCGGACGAGGTGGGGCGGCGCCTGGCCGAGCTGCAGCCCGCGCTGCCGCCGGGGCCCGTCGTCATCCTGCGCGAGGGGGCCAAGGCCAAGCTGCGGCGGCTCGCCGACACGGGGCTGTCGGAGTTCGACTTCGAGCGCATCCACGCGGCGCTGGAGACCAACATGACGTCGCTGGCGCTGGACGCGCTCGTGCGCACGCTCAACAACACGGCGCGCTCGCTGCAGCAGCCGCCCTTCGAGCAGGAGGCGCGCGACCTGCTGCTGGCCGCGCGCACGCTGGACAAGCTCATCGACGACGTGCTCGAGCCCATGCTGCACGACTCCGACAAGCTCAACGTGAGTACGCACCCCAAGCACCCTCCGCACCCTCCGCACCCTCCGCATCGCGCACGCCCTGCTATTCTTTTATATTGTCTTTACGATGTACCTATACGTTGTTATATACGAAAATGAAGAATGTAATTTTGAAAAAAAAATGTAACGCTTTTTACTCTACGTTACGTTAATAAACACTAGACGACGCGACGTCTAGAACGGAGCACGAGTCCAGTGTACCCGAGCGAGGTAGTGTTGTAGATCGTATAATAAGCGAGTATCGGCGCGTGACGTTACAGCGGACGGCGACGCGCCTGCGCGAGACGCTGCGCTTCAACCACTCGTCGCTGCGGGAGGCCATCGAGTACCTGCTGCGACAGACCAGCATGGCCGAGGCGGCGCTCAACGCTTTGGGCGGGAACAAACTTAAGGAAGTATGTATAACCCATAATCCACCTGTATCATACGCCCGATGTTAACGAATGATAAAAATGTTATACTGACCGTTTCCGTGGCTCAGTGGTTAAGGTCGCCATGCCGCTACCGTTGCACGGGGAGGTCGTACTTTGTGTCCGTTATCTGTATGTTTGTAAAAATCCCCGCGACCCGAGAACGATTCTTAGTGCTAGAGTTGTGTACTTAAAAAGAACAAAGTAACATATCCTCGTACCGGTGCAGGTGATGGATGCGATCGCGGAGCTGATCACGAAGAAGATCACGGAGTACCTGCAGTACATCGAGACGGTGGTGCAGTACGAGCTGGGTCGCTGCGGCCCGCTGTCCAACGCGTTCAACGCCACGCGCGACGGACTGTGCAAGAAGATCGTCATGCCCGTCGTACGTACCGCCCTACGTCGTCGCTACACTAGCGAGATTCTCTGCAGTCGTATATTCGAGTACCGAAACTATGACATTTAAAACGTACTGCCAAAATAGTTCCTACGACGCTAATTCGAGGCGCCGATCAGATTTTCATACAAAAATTGTCGATAGCTAGCCGGTTGGAGGAAAACGAATATGGAAGCCGCTAGAAACTTAAACACACTATTGATCGTGGAGTTTTTATTTAGGTTTCCTCATTTTAGAATAAAATTGACTACATAGATAGTTTACGAGTACGTCGAGTCGAGCTCGGCCGAACGTATAACAAATGACGTAATCGTGATCGTTATGCGGTCGCAAGCTGAGCGCGCGCTGTGGTTACAGAACGGGTTCTGGATCTCGCTGGCGTGGTGCGTGCTGCTGTTCGTGCCGCTCATGGTGGTGGCGCAGCGCCTCGCCAGCCTGTACCTGCACGTCGACCCCTACCCCGGCCCGCTCGTCGAGGCGTACGTACCAATCTGCCATATACCATATACTCGCTCTGTTATGTAATACTGACATTTATAAATGTACCGCATTTGTTTGTTTAGTCGTTTATTGATATTTATCAATCTTTATTCTTAACTTTGTAAAAGTAGAGAACGAAGACAGTATTTTGTTTTAGTTTTTGCTTTCGTTAGTGAGACACGATTATTCGTCTCGTCTTATGTAAAACCAATAAGACATTTTTACAGAATACGTCATTCAAACAAACAAATGCTTTTATTAAAGTAATAAGTTCTGTGTGTAACGATTAGATAAGTAAAGTAATAGTGTTACTCTCTATATATTTCTTCAATATAACTGTGATTATATCAACCGCTTATAAGGGTTTCTATTACGAGGACAACCGTGAACTTGTTACTTTTATTATGATTCTTATAAACTTTACACTGCATTCGAATACAAATCATATTTCATATACCAATCGAATATCACAATATTGATATTTTTGATGTGGAATGTGTTGTAAAGTTTCACTGGTTATATAAAGGTACGTGTCATGGGTAAATGTTTGTAACTGGTGCGACTTGTACCGCGACACTACAGCTCACACAGTTTATACATGGCACCTACTGTGTAACTGTACCACTACGAGTACATTGTACGTCTGTTGCTTGTACTCACACACACTAACACTACCCGCATGCACTGAGACATGCATAATGAAATAATAATAACCGTATTGTAGACAATGCTCTATACATTATTACTATTATATTCAGTTAATGTTTCAGCACATTTCTATTATGGCTGAAAAATTGTCTACAATATTGTAGTAGTGTTAGTGTTGTGAGTACAATAACTAAGTGTAAGGTTAAGATATCACTCATCGGCCATCGTCATGATCATTTTTCTCGAGCTATTTGCGCGCGCATTACGTTCCCACAAGTACTACTGACGAGCACGTGTACGTACGTGTACGTGCCCGTGACTTCACCGCGTCGCAAGCAGCTCCGTTATCTCTGAGTTGTTTCGTTTCTGTTTGAGTTCCCACTAATTTTCTGTATTTAGTTTGTTGATTATTATTTTGAGAGCTGTGTTAACATTGATTTCATTACTTAGAGTGAGTTTGTCGGTGTGTCTGTCAGTTATGTTTGGGTTTGTTGTGCACCCCTCATCCTTGTACTGTACTGTATGGTATGTATGGTCTGTATGGTCTGTATGTAGTGACTGGGACCTACTTACTGTATCACTGTATCACTGTTTGTCGACATGAGACGATCTGCCTACCGTCTAATACTTACTTGCGCGTCAACTATACAGATGATACACTTATGTTTATTATTATTTCGCTGCAGATAT
Source organism: Anticarsia gemmatalis (assembly GCF_050436995.1). Taxonomy (NCBI): domain Eukaryota; kingdom Metazoa; phylum Arthropoda; class Insecta; order Lepidoptera; family Erebidae; genus Anticarsia; species Anticarsia gemmatalis. The sequence continues at coordinate 13,946,545 of NC_134752.1, read as the reverse complement.
CCCAATAACTATTACTTTTGCTAACTTTTGTTTAATTGATATTGGATCTGTGAAAATATTATATGACGCGCCTTTAATCAGCGTCATCAAATATCGGCTATTAGTACAAAAATACCTGCGATTATAAATGCTAGTCACAATTATATGAACCTTAATCAAAAAATGTAATCTTACAATATTGCTAGTCACGATCCAATTTCGATTACAGTTAACATTAAATAAACATTTGTTTAGTAATGTTCGCGTGGAGCGAACGACACTTAGTTACTTATGTAAGCAGAGCCTGATATATAACATATATAATGTACAAGAGGACAACATAATATAGTGATCTGTGCTGAAGGTACTCAGGTTGAAGAGCCATCGCCGCGGCGCGTGTATTACTAATATATTTATATATTATATTATATGTATAACAGATCCGACATATTTCACAAATTCAACATGGCGACTATATGCGTAGTTTGTTTTGTTGTTAAGTTAACATTATGTTTTTCTGTTGGTTTGTTCACTTCATCGCCATCCAGCGTAGTATCAGAGTGTTTAGTAACGAATGCACTAACATAAGTTGCTAATTACCAGCTCTGTGTGCTCCCCCACGACTATGTAGCACTCCCAGTATACAGTGCAATAAACTAAGTCACTTCAATCTCTCTTAATGATTTGCTTGGGAAGTCCTCCGATGTGATGATGAAGTTAGGGTTGTCATAACGTGCGGGTGTTGTTGGCAGCGAGTATGAGCCGATGTGCCAGGCGCGCGGGTGGTGGCGATGACCCTACGCCTCGTCCGGTAACACACACACATACACACAACACACACACACGCCCGCTACTCACACGTACCGACACGTGCCGGTGTCGTATAGACACATGACATATTGTTAGTGAGACGGTCGGTACGTGTGAGTGAGTGAGGCGTGTTCGGTATCGCTCGTGGCGTGTGCTCTTCGACCGATAGTCGCTTGCACGATACCCTTAGAACCGTTGAATATTGCCATGTTCGTCGGAGCACATCACCTGAACTAGAGACTATGCAAGAAACAGTATATCGTATGGTGGTGTTTGTTGTCCAACGAGCACGACAGTTGTTCGCTCAGTGTATCCCCGTGTCGTTGTTGTACGCTACAGCAGATCTCTGTATGACTCGTAGTGAGAGGTATGTCGGCATGCATCGCTTGTCGTCGGTTGCGCCGCTGCATCGCCATTCAACCGCAACTGAATCGCCGCTGTACGAGCGCTTAGACGTTGTTTTGTTTGCGACGCTGTACATATTAAGTTGTCCTGTTTAACACCATTATGTCACGTGCAAGTCGATAGTGAGTTTAATAGTAGTTTCTTGTAAGTTGCGAGCATGACACAATGTGTACTGTGTAGTAGTGACACCGACATTCTGTGGACCGCGTGGACATGGCACCTCCCCCTCAGCTCACGTTTGTTTATACTTTATTTATTTTACTTTATTTTAGTTACCATCGATTCATATTTAATATATTGTAATATTATTGATATATCGTAGCGCTAAGATAGTTGACTTTGAAGCGATTTAAATATATTTTTATTTTACTTACGATATTAGAAGAGTCACAGTTCACAATACCGAGTCGTGTCTAGCTGTACGTTTGAGAGCTGTCATTACAATCACGGCGCTTGACTCCCGACATCATCAGCGTTATGCTCCATACTTGTTGGTTATCGTTTGAAGTAGGCTTGCTGGCTCATGGTACGTTTGTTTCCTCACCGAACTGTTGCATCGTTCGCTGCCCCCCCCCCCCACTGTGTTGTGAGAGCTAGTCGCCGCCGCCACGTGGAGGCGCCGCGGGTGACGTCACGCGGCGTGTGGTGACGTCACCGGGCGGCGCGGCGGCGGGCGTCCGTCGGTCCGTGACGGTGGCTGACTGACTGTCTGTTGTCTGTTGCAGCGAATATTTGTATGACGCGTACGCGGACCGCGATAACGTACCCCTTGCCAAGTAAGTGCCCCACAGACACCATAGACACCTCTAGACATCCCTCGCCTTCGCTCAACGCATGCGCTTACTTATTCCTCCGATCATTCGACTCCGCGAGTGTACGCTAGGCTTTACGACAACGTCGACCGATCGCCCGCCGGTGGTGTCTCTGAACGTCACCCTGTGTCGTCAAGCTGAATGTACACTCGCGTGCATGTACTTATAGCTTCTTATTTTTGGTTCTTATGAAATTTGACGAATAATGTGTGTCACAAAAGACTTATTTGTAAATATTATAGAGGTGACGAGTAACCTAGACGTATAACTAAATTAATCTTTAGATTTAATACTATTGTACAAATTATGATTATATATTAATTGTATTATATAAAACTATGTATGATTAATGAGCATGTAATGTATCGCATGGTATCAGTGAATACCGCACGTCGGTGTGTCCCGCATGTGTGTACGATGTTACAACAGACTCTTAGCGTTATTTTCAGTTTTTTTTCGTTCATTACATTATGTTCATGTTACGTTACACCGGACGACGGTCGGGGGCCCCAGGGTGACGAATGCGGGATGCGAAACGAACGAATTTAGAGCTATCGGTAGACAAAATCGGCGGGGCCGAGACCGGGGGCGATATAGCGCCAAATCAATAGAGTTTCGGGCTCAGCGTTCGATTCGAGAGCGTCCGGCTCGGCTCCGCAGTTTGTCCACCGATAGGTCGGGTCGCGCGGCACGAGTGGTCGGACACTAAACAACTAACGGGGGGGGACAGCGGGTCGAAGCGCAGCACGCTCGACATCGAGGGCAAGATCGCGGAGTGGCGCGAGCGGTCCGCGCCCTCCGCGCCGCCCGACGACGGCGCCGGCGCGGCGGGCGGCGCGGCCGGCACGCGCGTGCTGCTGGCGGGCGGCGACGTGGTGTGCCAGCTGGTGCCGCCCGCGCTGCTCGACGACCTCAAGACGCGCCTCGACGCCAAGGACGAGGACAACGAGTCCGGCATTCACGAGTCCGAGTAACCGCCGCACGGCACCGGGCGCGCGCCCCGTGACCGAATATCGTATGTTTTTTTGGAAAGATCGAGTCTTAGGTTAATTTTTAGCGATGTTTTGGTGATGCGTAAACGAATTTGACCAATTTTTCGTAGAGTTTAAAACGTTTGAATTGTTGTCTTCCGCGTTTAGTCGAATCGTTTTGTAAACGTTTTGTACTTAGTCCGAGTTTCAGCTAGTTTGTGCGTTCGATATTGTTCGTTGACTCGGTGATATTTGGAATTATTTTTATTGACGTTTGTCGTTAAACTGGTGAACGTTAAAGCTGGCACGTTCGACTCGACGTATGTGTACGCTCGATGCGGCGTCCAGTTGTGATCGTATCATATCACTACACTCTGTATCGCCACATTGATATCGATATAATACGTCACGTATAGCACGCTACGCTTTCGCTTGAAGGGTACGAACACGTCCATTCTCTAGTATACAACCGCTTTTGCCTCGCCACAAGTGTCGTACATGTTGATCGTATACGACGCTATATGCATCAATATGTCTTCTACTTATTATTAGTTCCGGAGATATAGGCAGATACATTTAAACGCAGCCACACACACTAAATAGTAAAACATACACACAAGCATTTATTTTGTGACAGCGATATTAAAATTTTATGAAATTACTAGGTAGTAGATATCAAGATTATTTTGACGGGATTTTATCAGATGTGTGAGACAGATAATATAATAGAAGTAGCTATATTGTGTGTCGGTCAGTTTATATCTCCGGGACGTGTCTCCGTATACTATAACGCAACGCTGGTACAAGTATAATCCGATGAGACTATTTTATATAATATAATATATGATGATGTCTGTATACTGTAGCGCGGGTCGGGCGCGCGGCACGCATAGTTTTGATACTTACACATACTGTAACGATAGCAGAGCGCGCTCCCGACCACACTAACTTACATTATAAATATTGAATTGATCCTTTACTATCGTGTGATATCAGAGCAGGACGGAAGATCTTGTAGCCTACAATGCAACCTACTACGTCCGTTTAGCGAGAATTTATAAAAACAATCATTTGTCGAAAATGCGTTTGTGTTTGCCATAACGATTTATTTTAATTCAAATATTGTTATAAGAAAAAAGTGAGTTTCGTTTATTATTTTAAGTTTCAACGTATGAACATGTCGCCAGACAGTGAGTTCAGTGTATTTTACTTATCGTATTTAAGTAGATAGATTTTAGAACTCTTGAACAGTCTCACTAGGCTTCATTTAAAATGTAGCAGACATCGAAAACGTAAACGTGAGTAAAATTATATTCTACTTTCTTGGTATCATCAAATAGGTTTAGTTAATTAGTTACGAGTGTCAGTTGTTTCATTAACCAAGTATTAATCTACAACGTGGTCACAAAGTTTGCCCGTACTTGCCGACAGATGTCCTTGCCCGGAACAATTTGACGAACAACAAGAAGCGCTCAAAGCTGATATAGCGAAATACAAAGAGGCTGAGCGTCTCAGAAAACTTAGAAAACAACAACAAGAGTTAGAGAATACCCTGTGAAATTTCAGTGTTCTTGTTTTGATTTTTGTAAAATTTGTAATATACCAAATACATTAGTTCGGACCGGTCTGTCGTTGTTATCATTTCGATCAAAACTTGGCGGGACGTAATCCGATTCATTGTTGTACTAACATTTTTATCCATAGGCGGGAATTGGGTGTAAGTTGCAGTTTTTCACCGTTTTAACTTTAGTAGTTTCTGCATCATATGACGTGAAATACGTAGATTTAAATGCCTCCTGTTTGTGTGTCCAAATCTCCCCATCGTAAGGGTGTTTGCAGAATTTGAACCAACAATATTAATTTCGTTCTCATATGCGATTTTTGTTTAAAACCGCATTACGTTATTATGAAGTCTCGCTAAACGGTTAGTAACAAAATAAGTCCAGTAATTGTTATCAAAATTGGTAACAAAACGCGTAGATAAAACAATACTTCGCTACGTGACTTCTGACTTACTGCTCTACAAAAGAAGTAGCATTAAAATTTGTACATATTTTTGTCGCTGGCAAATGGTTAACTCAGACAATAATATGATTGGCGAAATAACTACTACCTATTCGTTAAAAAAAAAAACAGAAGAATAAGGGATGCACTAATTTAGAAGCAGATCAAATACCTGATCGATATTTTGAAAAATGTCTGGTTTCACCTTATGCCTGCGGCAGTATTATTGTAATAATCAGTAGCTGAGATACAAATATTTTGCAATATTTACTATTCAATATAAAGGCTTCTTCAAAAGACGCTTTTATGTATCATTATACTCATATCTTTCATGTTTGTATGCATTTTGATGAGAGAGTTGTACGATGTACATGATGTACATGATTGTACATACGGTATATACTCGTGTTCTAGGTATATTGTGTGTGAGGAGGCGCGGCACTGCAGTGAATTGAACTAGTTGATGCATTAATTTGTATTGATGTTATATGTACGGTGCGATGTGACGCTTACTGTTCAGTCGTTACGTGTGTTCAGTCACTTACTTTTGTAAGAGGGGAAAGAGGACGGAATTTTGTTTAGGCTATTTAATACATTGATAGTTTTGTAAGTCCTCCGTTTTCTCCTGTCATCTGTGGGCTTGAAAATTTGTGAAGATAAATCCAAAGTAACTTTCTTAATCAATTTTGATTAAATTAGTAATTACAGTAAGCGTTGCATTGCTCCAAAATCATTTTGATATAATATTGTACTCTCTTTGTAATAATCGAATATATTTGAATCCAATTAATCAACGTGTCAATAAGTTTGTAATCTTTGATCGACATATCGATGTTTTTACATTTATACCTACATTGTAAGGTAACAAATTCTTAGGATTAACTCTATTATAAGGGAATCAATTCCAGTTTTCATAATGGTAACTTTTCTTATTTGTCGTTGTATAAGTTAGTAGATAAGTATCGATATTATAGCTGTGACTGAGGTTACTCGGACTCGGCGCGAACGTGCGAACATTTCCGATCGTAGCCGATCAGTGGCGATGTTACCCGATCGCCACGACACAACACACTTGCAATGCGGTAACATTCGACAACATTAACCTATTTTGCCTGCGTTACTTGCAACCATTTTTATTTCTATTACCTTTATTTTATTGTGTGTGGTTTTCTCAGTATTTTTTATCTCAACCTGGCTTACAAGTAACAGTGTAAATAAAACTTCAGTATGGCGTGTTTGTATGCTGTTACTTGGATCTATTGATTTGCTATTATCAACCTTATTGTCATATAGATACGTACCAAAATAAATGTCATCGAGAGCGACAGATTTTCTTTCAAGGTTCATGTGTTCTGTGCGCTATATATATTTCTATAAACATAAGTTTTTTGGTGTATAATTGATGGTGAAACTGTACTTCGTCATTTGTGTGTGCATATATAACATAATACCAATAAAATGACGTAACAAGACAAATACACGAACACAAATGATCAAGTTAAGTGTGATTGTTGCATGTGCGTAACGATAGATGGCGTTGTTTCGTTACGTGTCTGTATGATTCCTCAGTTTTCGTGTGTCTACTAATTTTGCATCCTTTTCAATAACTGCTAATTTTACTTTAATATTTATTCTACCGATGAATTATTAATATAATAGTCTTAAGTGTGTGTTTGTAACGATGTTAGGCTTTCGGTGTTCTTGTACTAATGCATGTATGTTCTAACTGTTGGCTTATAATGTTCTACCCCTAAGTGTTCACCTTTTACTTATAATACAGTTTATAAACCTCCCCATTTTCATTTAATATTTCAATAAGTTTCCTGATTTTCAAATTAAGATTAATTTAGAGTTTCAATTTGATTTTTATATTTAATTCATATCAGTCTTCATACCGTCACAATATTAGCGAAAGTATATTTCTATTTCAAATAAGTCAAACTATAGAAAGTGACGTTTCCCTCAATATTAAACTGATCTCATTTAGTTGTCACAACGTCATTTAGAATATCATCAGTAGAAACGTGTAATACCTGTGAGATCAGAATGCTAATCGACGTTCCTATGTGTCAGCGCCTACAAGGCTGAGAAGCGGTCCGGGCGCGAGGGACGAGAGGGACGAGAGGGACGCGAGCTGCGCGAGGGGCGCGGCGAGGGGCGCGAGGGGCGCGAGGCGCGCGGCGCCCGGCGCGAGGGGGAGGCGCGCGGGGCCGCGGGGCCGCGCGCTGACGCCGCCCTGGCGCCGCCTCTCGACGCATACCACGCGCGCAGATATAATGATATGGCGCCAAAGTGAGTACCACGCTTCACACACCCTGTCAATAACCTGCCTCACTCCTGAAATAAGTGCTAATCGAATCCCTAATACTATGTGTTTTGTATGTACAAAACCCTGAGGACATCAAAGCATTGGCGCGAGCCCTGGTTCGCTAAAGAAATTCAAGTATACCATCCTTATCTGTGCTCAGACTTAAAATCAATTTCCTAACACACTGTACTTACCCTCCTGATACAAGCATTAGTAAAGTAGCGTGTTATATCCCAAGGTATGATAACGTGATCAAGTTGCTCTTACTGGCCAACCGTCAGTACCAGTGAGTACTCCCTGTAACACACACTACTCACTACCCACTGCCCACTAACACTCACACTATCAGTATAACTTGTATTGCATCACTGTGCGGTGTGCACGCGTTCACCAACTTGTACACAACTTGACAACTTGAGCAAGTTTTATAAAACATTTGTTGTGCACTTATGTTTGAGTTATCTACTGTTACACGATATGGTGGCACTGTTTCACGTCTCTACAGCGAGAGGACAAGTCATTTATATTCTTGGAAAATTCTCAATTTTATTGCTAACATATTATTGAGTAATTAACAGCAAGTACCCGGTAGATGGCGCTCGTTAATGGGTTTCAGATCTTTTTTCACGAAATTGCAGGAATCGTTATTAATGGCACATCATATTTTCCTAATTACAAGCTTGAACTGTGACATAAATTTTAAAGAAAAGACTAGTGTACCTATATTGTATGTTCTCTCGCTGTAAGAGTGTATAGTTATGTAGTGTATGTGTATCACTGGGTGACACGCGGTGACGGCTTGTTGCAGGCACTGGGAAGAAGGACCTCCCCGCTACCACGGGCCTACTGAGTACGAGCGACCACCACCATACTACTATCCCGGACCAAAGTGAGTACATAACACTCTCGTTGATGTAGTCATCTAGATGTACGGTCATTGTACATAACATTTCAATATCGTTTATCGAAAGTTCTAGTATTTGGGTGATATTTTTTTATATGGGCGGTACTTATATCCCTCTGCACTGCGCCGCACCCCTTTTCTTTGTTCTAGCTCTGCCCATGACTCAGTACATCACCTCTGTAGATATCTTAGATAAATAGTAAAGCTGTCAATACTCCTTGCTGTCCAAATTTTTATATAAGAGCCCCTATTTCTAAAACTCGACTTACATGTCGTGTATCACCAAATTTATTTTAAAAGTCAATTGTAATTGTATACTAATAAAGTGGAATATTTAAAGTTGGGGATACCCGCGAGTGGCGTATTGCCGCCCCACCGCCCCCAGCCACGATGACGTATACTAGTGAGCTCCGCGCACTGTGAGTTGTGACGCCACGCCTAGACTTCACGGGGATATCATGACATACTCTAGACATAGCTCGCTCCTCACTCATCTGAACTATACTCATTTTATGTTCGTTATACATTGCGTTGTATGTGGAGCTAGGTATCAACGAGACTGTGTTATACACTACTGGCCTAATGAGCTTCCTTGTGTGTCTTATAGTCCAAGGTTGAAGCTCGCTCGTGTGGCGGTTTCGATTTTTGATTATATCACATCAGCATCATTGTGTTGGCATGTATTTTTGACATTCATTCATTTGTTTGTGTCGTTCGCCAGTGACGTACGTCATGGTAGAACATTTTATCTAATATACTTCTTTCTACTTTCAGCGATAGACAGTAAACTGGCGCTCACGGAACTCGACGAAGATCTGCTGAAATACTGAGGCGACTCCCGCGACGCTCCCCACGTGCCCGCCACTAACGTACACGTGCACGTACACGTTACACGTGCAACAACGAACACGTGCGTCTCAAACGTCACTAGTTGATAGAGAATATTCCATATTACAATAGTATATTTTAAATACGATATCCGTAATGTCTAGACACTGTATGTACAACACGTCGCCTGTGAGCGTGGCTCCTTAGATCATAGTTTGCCAAAAGGGTCGCCGTCTACGAAATCTCTTATATTATTAAGTAGTATAGTGTAATATAGTGCAGTGGCGTAGCTCTACCTTCTGCTCAGGGCTGTTCTCAAATATAACGCCCTTACCCAGTACCTAATCTTCAATGGTGTTTTCACACTGTAGTCTTGCAGACTGATGCAACATGTTGTGTAACATTACAGAACTGTGTGTAAACCACAGTATCCATAGTAATTGGTGTATAAGTGTAAGTGATTCCCGTGTGTCCGCTACGCCACTGGTCTGAACGGCTAGGATCACCGCGCGGTGCCAACGAACTTGTGATGACGGAACTTTAATTATACACTCGTAGTTGTAACGCATGTATACCTACTGTCTAATGTAATGTACTGTGTGAGTGTCTGTGTAATACAGCGTGTGTGTGAGTGTGCGAGCTCTCAGTCACAGCTACTGCCATATATCGACTGTCCAATGTTTTACGTGTTTTTATACCACTGCGTGTACTGCGCGGGGACACGACACTAACCAACCTAGAACTAATAAGTATCAAAATAGAGTTAATTAATAAATGTCTACTTAACATATTGGTGTGAAATAGATTCAGTAGCTCAAATTAAGGAAGATATTCAATAAATGCTGTGAGTCTCGTCTTTTTATAGTTAAGTAATCAGTATGAGTAAGTGTCCCCGCGCAGTACATCGCAGTACGTTTATATTTCGGCTCAAGAATATTCGTAGAATACGTTGTAGCGGTGAACGACCGCGATGGCTTTAAATCATTTACAGAAATCTTTATATGTGTTGTTTAGCGGCGTTACGAATACCGCACAAAAACTACCCACACTTTGAGATCTAAGAGATTCTTTTTATTTTAGTCTCTACGTATTATTACTATAGGTTAAGATTACACGTTTTTTCATTATTACTCTTTAAGACAACTTTGTTGAGTCTGTTATACTAAACGTTAATCTCTATATCGCTTTTAGAATGATGGTTGAGTTAAAGACTAGTGGAAATATCGTGTGAATTGTTGGACTGGCTTCAGAAAGCATCTCTGTACTGCTTGGAGTGAGTGTCGTAATGAAAGGATATAATGTGATAAATAAAGTTAGTAGTAACAGAGTCGATGTGAGAGTTGTCGTGAAAAAGCGATCGTTCTCGTCGAACGACACGATGTATGTAGTGTTGTCGTCCGGCGAGAGCCTACTAGTGGTAAGTTCACTCGTTCACACGTCACGTCACGTCACGTCACGTCACGTCACGTCGGCGAGATTGTAATGCATTTATATTTAATATCGTATGTAAGTACTACTACACCGTAGCGACTGTACGCGACTAACCACTCATGTGGACTCATCCTTACGGTTCAGTTGCGACGCTCCGACAGTGTACACGTTGCTTTTATCATAATTATTATATAACTAATACTCTTAAGTAACGGATACACTCGACGAGCGAACCTTCGATTATTATTATCATAAGTTTAATTTGCAATTTAAGTAAAGTTATTTTTATTTACGCTAACATACATTTTACGAACTATATTCTCAAACGCATTTTTTGTTCGGGCAACACCTATACTGTCCGAGCAACACTATTCGTTCGTAAAGTGTTGCTAGTTTAGAAATCCTATTTAGTATAATTTTGTGATTATTCAAATATATTGCAATTATTTTTAATGAGTTGACTCGGAGCGCGAGAATTAGATATTTTGTTTATACGTTATTGTGTCATATTAGTAAGTGCCGTTTGTTGTACCTTTGTGTGTGTGAGTGTATGTCATACCAAATATATGTGTGTGAGTGTGTGTGTGTGTGTGGGCTCCGGACATCGTAGAGTGATACCATTGTATGATGTTGCCTGATGTCGCGGAGTCCTGACACACGGAGGAGTGACGCAGCGACTGTTTCTAATCAATGCAATACAGAATTCGTACAAACTTACTCAACCTTGTCTCACTTGAAAACTGTTCTAAATTGTGTAGTCAATTAATCAAAACTTTCCCGTAATAATGTTCTATAGTGACCCTTTAGTCAGTCCTATAGTTCTATCTCACTTGTGTATGTATGTATGTATGTTTGAGTGCATATATGTGCGTGTGTGTGTGTGTCGTCTGCGTCACGAGCTGTGATCTCTGTGTGAGCGCTGTCCCCTGTCGCCTGCGCAGTGCTGGAGCGCTGCAGTGCTACACATGTACTCAATTTATATTATATACTCTACTAATATATACCTGTCGCTCGTATGTCACACTTGATACTAACTGCCGCGTAGAACAGACAGGGAAGTTTCGAAATGTAACGACTAGATGGCGCTACTGTGTCTACAGATCGTAAAACAATGCATTGACATTTGTGAAGTAGTCGACAACGACATGTAAGCAATACTGCAAGAATAAAGTTGAATAAATATAATATTACCTTTTATATAGTAGCGCCACCTACGTACAACTTTCGACGATTAGTGTGAGTTAGCAAAATGTTGTTAGTTTTAGTATAAAGGCCCGCGTGTTAGTGTCAAGTGTATTGTGTGAGCGCGTCGTGTAGCACTTAGTCTGTCCGAGTATGTCAAACGTAGTGAGAATACTCCCTGCTCACTTTTCCTTAGAGGACCTCCTTTTGGAGACCACTCGAGAACATATTCGATTATGTTGTTAGCTCCGTACACACTTACAACTGACTATGTTTTGTATCTATCACACTACTTGGTAATATATATCGATGATGATCGTAAACAATTAAGCTCAATATGTCGCATTATAATTATTGTTCAGACCACTAAATGTAGCTTGTAGGCATCAGCCGTGTTTGACGTGTCAATTCACTCAAAACATATTGTTTGTGTTGTAAGTGTGTGCGGAGGTAGTCGATGCTCAAGGTGCGAGTGCGGAGGTGCTCCCGCGCTACTACGTGCACGTGTGCACTACGCATTAGCTCAGCGCCACTAGTACATAGATATTATTTAGCCATTTTATATTGATTTATCGATGAGGTGCGACGTACTGGATATTATACTTAGTAAATGTTCTATTAAGATAGTCTAATGTAATTCCAATGTAATCTTCAAACAAATCGTAGTTGTAACCAAAAAGTAAGGTTTTGTAAGAGTGATAGGCGGCCGCTAGCGACACCTGGCGGCCGCGAGGAGTGCATCACCCAGCGTGTTGACGAGTGTAAAATAAACAACATTTCATTATCTCTTACTAACTCGTTTTATTTATCGTCCTAGTTTATTTTTCACCCTGGAAAATTAAAAAAACACATAGTTATGGGTTTACAGCGAATGAGATCAGGAATACGACATGAAAGGTATGTTTGGAACCGAAATATTAAAAAGACAGTTTGAAAATAACCAACACTTTATTAGCTAGTCCACTGGGCCAGTCGACAGCTGTTTACACTACACTACGACACTAGGTGTATAAATACATACGTATGCTAATAAATACTGTCTGGCTTAGCTCGGCTCAGTTCGGCCTCGCTCGGCTGAGCTCGGCTAAGTTCGGCTCAACTCGGCTCGGTGCAGCTCACCGCGGCGAGGGGCGAGGGGAGATCGGCGCGCTGTCCGCGGACTAGTGCGCGCTACTTATGCTCTGTAGACGTGAGGGGAACATTTTTAAACAATTCACTTTGCTAATAGTAGTTCTGAAGGGTTTTTTAGATATTAACTAGAGTGTAGTAGGTAGCAATACTAACAGATCCGGGGCGGCAGCGCGGTCCGGCGCGAGGTCTCGAGCAGCAGGCGGTCGAGCTCGGCGCGGCACGAGCAGTGCAGGAACTCGCGCGGCCGCACGCCGCGGAACACCTCCGCGATGGACGGCTTCACGTTGTAGAAGATGATGGGCTGCCCGCGCTGGTGGAAGTCGTCTATCAACGCCTTTATACCCTGCAATGTGCAACGACGACGTTATATGCTGGTTCTTTAGCATCGTGACCGGTGACTGAAGCAGTTATCGCACACCAGACATACCTTGGCGGCGGTGAAGTCGGCGGCCTGCACATGCGTGGCGTCGATGACGAGCGGCGCGGCGGCGGCGTGGCGCTCGGCCGCCTTGCGCAGCGCGCGCCGCACGAACTCGGCCGACGGGAACGACAGCGAGCGGTCCACCACCGCCACCAGGTGCTCCACGCCGTCACCCGACTGATACACACACACGTCAAGTGTTAGTTTACACATCCCATAGAAACGAATCTATATTTTCGCTACGTATACACAAAAGCTTTATTCCAAAAGCGAGATAAACTTGGACGACGGAACTCAAAGAACGCAATTGACAATTTTACACATTGCAATACTTTCAGCTTAGATTAGTCAAAATTTGTATCAGACTAAAGCGTAAAAAAGTTTCCGAAGGAAGTCTGTTTCGGATCGGATTAGAAGTGAGACTGTTGACTTTCTAAGAAGTTGTTGTGTAACACTCACGACAGCAGTGGAGACTTTGACGGAGGGCCTGGCGGAGGCGTAGAGCAGGAACACGAGGTTGACGGCGATGCCGATCACGATGCCCAGCTCCAGCCGCAGCATCAAACACGTCGCGAACGTCACCACCGCCGGGATTATGTCCAGCTCTGAAATATACACCACTATATATTAGACGAGTTATACGAAAATGATCCCATGAATAATTATTACCAGAAAGATAGTTTTTTCAGGTATGTAAACTAATGACCCACACTGGCCCAGGACTCGAGGACTAAACCCTCCCACTTAAATCAGTGGCGGTTATTATAATAAGTTTTTTAAATTAAAAAATAAAATGACATTAGACTACTTTTAATCAAAGCAAGAAAGCAAAAAATAGCTTTAGTGATTGTACTTACTCTTAGTTCTCCAAATAGGTTTGAAGACGTGCAGCTCCATCATGAACACGACGGCTGCGATGATGACGGCGGCCAGCGACGCCTTCGGGATGTAGTAGAAGTATGGAGTGAAGTACTGGAAAATTTATAAACGAAATTTATAGCAAATTCAGTGCATTGCGACTAGAGAAATATAGCTTTTGGTACTTTTGACTTCACGTTTTCACAATGTCAGCTTTAGTAACGACTGTTGTTAATTAGAACTGCAGTGTGCAGATTAATTCGTAGCGCTTTGATTAGAGCCGGTATCTTGTTTTACTGTTCAGTCCACATCAATCAATATTTAAGCATGGTGGTAATGTAGTACCTGTAGCGAGAGCAGCACGAGCGCGCCGGTGTAGAGGCCGCCGGCGGTGGAGGCGACGCCGGACGCGTGGTTGACAGCACCACGTGATAGCGCGCCCGACACCGGCATGCTGTGCACCAGCGCCGACGCCATGTTGCACACGCCCAGCGCCACCATCTCCTGCGTCGCGTCCACGTACTTGCCCTCCGCTGCACACCACAATCACATTATATTAACAATTATATAAGCAAAGGCTTGTGGCTAAGCACCTTAACCAATGCTAAGGTAGCCAATATTGAAGGCATTTACGTTTCGCGAACAGTGCCTTAATTAGGAGGGAGGTAGCCTAGTGTACCTAATTGTCAGGAATTTGTAAGTACTAAGTTCCAAGCATCTACATAGGCATGTTCCCAAGTCATAACTCGATAATTGTATTCTGTGATAACACATTTGTGCCGACCACAAATGTGTTATCCCAGAAAATGGTTACTGCATGCATTCCTATGATAGGTAGATAATGCAAAAATCAATCAATGTAAAATACTTACAGAAAACTTTCGCGAGTGCGATATTCTCTAGTATAGAGAGTAGCGGCACGACGAAGATGGCGGAGCCGAGCGTGGACGCCATCTCGGAGAACGAGTACGTGTGGTTGCCCACCGTCGCTGAGAACGGCGGCAGCGAGATCTCGGGCAGACCTGGCTTCACCTCGCCTGTAACAGACACACATAAATAGATACTAATGGACCAGAATGAAAGCCACTTTGCATAAACTTGTCAGGATACATAGAAATCTTTTATTTATTTATTTTTAAAAGATAACTCCCGCACTAATAATTGTTCCGTGTGGGAATCGAACCCACGACCTCCCACGACGCAATGATAGCGGCGTAGCGACCTATACCATAGCGCCGCGGAGGCAGTCAGCAATAATTATTATATCTGTAGCATGTCACATGCTACAGATATAATAATGATGATGATGAAGTTCAAGTCACGTATCTTTACATGATTCCCTAACTAATTGCGATCAGTAAGCCTCACCAGTGAGCACGAAGGGCGCCTTCCTCTGCGTGTCGAAGTAGTAGGCGAGCGCGGCGCACACGAGCACCACGAGGATGTTCCTGGTGGTGGACAGGAACCACAGCGCGTGCGCCAGCGAGCGCCGCACGCGCGACCCGCCGCCCTCCGCGCCGCCCGACTCCGGGTCTCCCTTCGGTGACACGTTGATGTCTTTCACTTTCTGGAAAGGACATTATAGTATTTAATAATTGCTGTTTCACTGTTATCTAGGTAGTAGTTTACCTCTTTGGTGTAACGACAGTGAATGCGAGCCCAACTCATAATAACGGCTGAGAAGAGTAGTGCGATTCTCAATGATACTGTCGAGTATCAAAAATTTGACATTCAAAATGTACTACCAAAATAGTTCCTACAACGTCCTTTCGAGGCGCTGATCTGATTTTCGTACAACATTTTTCGACAGCTAGCCGGTTGTCGATAGTCGATATTAGTAGAGAGCTCGAGCTACAGATAAACTTATATTTAGTGTTAACTGTAAACATCTCGCAATGCTCTGAAGAAATAAAGAAAAAAGTTACTAAGAAAAAGCTTGAAAAGGAATGACTTAGTGCCTCAGAGGCTGTTAATGACCCGGGCAATTTGTGTTTGGTTTTCCATCCTGTGGTTAAAATATAACGATATATAATCCTTGTATTATAAAATCTTATATTTGATCATATATTTATGTCATCGGAATTCGCATGCATGACGTGAACTCAGGAATGAGAGGCATGTAAGGTCAGTCATCAAAACGAGCGAGAATTTCAATGTTTGGTAAACATTACGAGTGCTTATCATTTGATTAAACGTGCTGCTACTAGCGGTAACCAGGCTAGGTCACACGGATTTATATACATCGTAGAAAAACCTAGAACACGTGACAAACCAATCACAATTCTACTTCATCCAATTACATAATAAGCTTCGTTTGTAAGTATAAGTTAAAATTGTAACTAATTAATTACCTTAGGATATGGACGGTCATATTATCCTTATCTCAAACAATTGGACATCTAATTAAAGAAACAAAAGTCGCGGAATTGAAAAACAAAACTGTACCTAATACGTACATTAGAGACAACCGTACTGATAACACCACCAGTATCGTTGTGCGCACTGATCCATATAAGAGGATGCCTAGCAAATAAAAGCTGGTAACTTACCCTAAGCAGCAGCAGTACAATGATGCAGGAGATACCGAGCACGGTGTCCCACAGCCGCGTCTCACCGATGTGCTCGTACATGCCCGTCCATACCTGAGACAATGCGAACACGCAAATACATATACAAACAAAATAAATAACTCTTTCCCTGTCTCCATGGCGCAGTGGTTAAGGCCGTTACGCTGCTACCATTGCGTCGCGAGGTTGTGGGTTCGATTTCCACACGGAACAATAATTTGTGCGATCCACAAATATTTGTTTCGGGTCTGGTTGTACTTTGTGTCCGTCGTTTGTATGTTTGTTAAGTTCCCGCGACACAAGAGCAATTCTTAGTGTGGGAGGTGTCTTTTGAAAAAAAATCCACTACAGTCCCATTATTGAACAAGGGGACTCTTCGGAACGAGGGAAAGGTATAAGTAAGTGTACTTGTGTTATAATGAATTCCCTTTAAAAACTGACACCAAATGCAAATGATCTTTCTCTAAACATTGCCAAATGTCGTCAGTAAGTGGTTGAAGGTTAATAGAAAGCGACGCGGGCGCAGAGCGGCGCACTCGACGCAAAAACCAACTAAATTATGCGAACAAAAAGTGTGCGTAATTATTTATTACAATAAAAACTGTGATCGAATCTCGTAACGAAGTGCTTTTTTAACAAACGAGTTATGATAAGACTATTGGAGTGGCAAATTGGTTTAGTTAGAGACACTCGGAAACTAACAACGAGTTTATGCAAGAGTGAAGCATCTTGTCGCATTCAACAAATATAATTTGACTGTTTATTTAAAACACAACCATTGAAGTTGCTGTTTAACTGATTGCATAAATCTATCAAAATAAAATTCAATAGGTTTTTGGCGTCTTTTACAGACATGTAACAAACAACATTGGTGACATTTGAGAGCGTCTCGGTCACAGTCTAATTTCTAAATACAGCAATATAAGTTTAGTAGATATGCTGCTAAACTAACCAGATGTATTTGAACGTATGATTTCAGAGTTGTTTACATCCAGCATCATAACCATTAATAACAAGTCCATTGAATTGATTCTGAGGGTGTGTATGTGTATTCCTGTACACTGAAGGCTCTAGGCAGTACCTACAGTAGTCAGTCGTCAGTCGTCAGTCACAGGAAGCCGAGCGTGACGGTAAACATTACAATCAGCCGCGCGCTAAGAACATGACATCAGCTGCTTTATCTGACTGTATGTATACCGGGAACTGCACAATGCAGGTATATCTATCTACTTATTAGCTTTTAATTACGTATATGATTTAAGTAAAGAGGGATTCTTGTAATAGCTGGTCAGTAAGCATGCGACCGTTCATTACAGGTAAAGTGAATTAATAAAAATATCAACAACTTTCCCATAACTAGACTGTTTTCGACATCACCGACAGCTGGAGTGTATGAAAAGTGTACAACAAGAAACTCGCATACGACAAATCTGAAAGATCTTGTCTTCTTTGAAATAATTTTCCAATGTTTTGTATTAAATGTCACTCGTGGGAAAATTAATTATTCTCACGGTGAAACGCGAGAAAATTGTAGAGACTTCAAGCTTGAAGATGAACTGAAAAAATATGCAAATTATATGCGGTAGCAGAAACCAGCAAACATTTCAATCAATTATGAAAAGGACGCATGTTTAATCTCTGTAATGTGAGATACACCCTTTTGGAAACTATTTATAACCTGAATAGTAGAGTTGTTGGAAGTGTTTACCTGTAAGAACTTGCCCCCGGGGAAGCTGAGTCCGAGGATGTCCTTGACCTGCGTGGTGGCGATGATGATGGCGGCCGCCGACGTGAACCCCACCGACACCGGACCACTTATGAAGTCTATTAGAAAACCTAAGACAAACACACAACTTTGTAATTCAATAAGTCTTGTAGATCTGTACCTTACTACACACATAGTGCACAGGAAAGCAAATAATCATCAAATCGGGAAATAAGTTACATTACATAGTAATTATTACAATCCAAGCTATAAACAATGCAATTGTAAACATCATCTGCTATAAGACTTATTATTAAAAAATGACTAATTATCCCACAAAAACATTTCATGTTAAATGTTGCCAAGACGAGACCATATAGCTCGCACTGTCAAAAAGTAATCAGATCCCGTGTAGAGCCAAGTTTCTAACCCTACATGCCCAGACCTAAATCGATAAGCCCTAATTTCACACTCAAGTTACGGGGAAATTCTACAGCCATAGCTCGTACTGCGTTGTTCGTAGCGCGTAGCAGAGTTTTTACGCTATAATCTCGTAGGCGTGCAAACCTTGGACGTAACTGGCGAGATGGCCGCACGGAAAGAGTTTAGAAGATTGAATAGATTTTTAAGCTCAAGCCCATATGACGAATAGCAAAAAGTCCGTGCGGCCGACTCGCCAGTTACGTCCAAGGTTTGCACGCCTACGAGATTATAGCGTAAAAACTCTGCTACGCGCTACGAACAACGCAGTACGAGCTATGGCTGTAGAATTTCCCCGTAACTTGAGTGTGAAATTAGGGCTTATCGATTTAGGTCTGGGCATGTAGGGTTAGAAACTTGGCTCTACACGGGATCTGATTACTTTTTGACAGTGCGAGCTATATGGTCTCGTCTTGGCAACATTTAACATGAAATGTTTTTGTGGGATTTCATTTCTTTTTGTAGGTTGCTTATGATAGAAAGATAAAATGAGCGACAAATACAAGTATTTTTTTGTCGCTCATTTTTTCTTTCTTTTTTTGGGGTATATTTCTTGTGCATCTGAGATGCCTTTTTTTATAGCCCTACACGGGATCTGATTACTTTTTGACAGTGCGAGCTATATGGTCTCGTCTTGGCAACATTTAACATGAAATGTTTTTGTGGGATCGTAATTTTCTACCTACTATACAATATTCAAACCGTACGTAATCCTAAACTACTTAAGTTAAACCTATTAACAATGAAAATTAAACAATGACCTACGTATCAAATTATTCTCACTAAGTCGTACCTACATAAACAACTATAAACATATTATACCTACTAACCTATACTACTTAATTGCAAATACCTACTTATTCAATCTTTGAATTTCTTCATTAAATTTGTGAGAAAATTGCAAACGTAATGCTAATACTTTTTATCAATGAAAATTAAAACACTAGTATCTAAACCTTTACCTACTAAACTACTAACAATTAAATATTAGGCAAATGGTTTTTTTCTCCGCGATAGCAAACTTTTAAATCACCGAAATATTCCGAAAATTTTTCATTCAACGAGACAACCGTCAACGACGTCTGCCCTCGCGCGTCTGCCCGCGTTCGGGTGCCGCGCTCGCTGACGGGCCGATTATTTTTAGCTACTGCGCGGGGACGAGGGGGCAGGCGGCGGGCGTTGGCGCATACTATACTTACGATGCTTATGTTCAAAAGTATAGGTTGATTAATAATAAACACTTACCGAAGTGAAGTGTAGTAATATTATTCATATCTAAGTACTTATGGGTAGGATAATGTTTTGATTTGATGAAAAGTTTGTGTTCTATGTACTTGTGTATAATTTTCAGATCTCAAGCAGGAAATAGGGAATTAAGTTTCCCTATTTCAGATTTTTACCCCTCCGCGGCCGCATTCAGACCTCTAGCGTCAAAAGTTGCGGAAGTCTCGAACAAACTTTCACCCCTTAGTTTAAGGGGTTGGGGGGTAAAAGTTCCAAGTTTTAGGATTTTTTTGTTGTTTGGGTACTAATACTAGCTTACATACCAAATTTCAGTTTTCTAGGACTTCAGGAAGTACCTTAAGAATTTTGTTGATCATCAGTGAGTGAGTGACGAAATCGGGGTATTTTAGATATCAATAAAATCTAAAGTATAAGAGCTATGCAATTGAAACTTTAGAGGTTTATTAAGTCTACCACTGACATTATATCCTGAAAATTTTGTTTATCTGGTATAACCCAAACTCAAGTTATGAAGGTTCAAAAATACGACGAAGCGCTTCGAGAAAAGGTAGGTAGTGCCCTTGCGCTTGCGCTTCGCTTGGCTCGTCTTGGCGGGGGCACTACCGTGCCCCCAGATAATAAAAGAGTTGTCTTCTTAATTCCTAGTGAAGGCTCTTGTCCAGTAGTGGAACTTTAACAGTAGTAAGTCAGTAACAATTGCAAAATGTTAACGTTCATAATATGATACGATATTTATTTTTTATTTTTATAAAGACAACTCCCGCACTAAGAATTGCTCTTGTGTCGCGGGGACTTTTACAAACATACAAACAACGGACACAAAGCACAACCAGACTCGAAACAATTATTTGTGGATCGCACAAATAATTGTTTCGTGTGGGAATCGAACCTACGACCTCCCGTTGCAGTGGTATCGGCGTGGCGACCTAAACCACTGCGCCACGGATAATCAATAAGACAGATAATATAAAATAAGCTATGCAGATGATAAGCTAACTATGCCTAATTACACACACACACTTAGGTACTACTGACTCATGACAATAAACTAAATAGTAGACATTCTGTTGTGGAGAAATGTGACACGAGTTACTTGGTGATGACCAATATGAGCGATGTGTTTGTGTGTGTGTGCGAGGTGCGCACGCGCCGGTCAGGTGTAACGGTGGCCCTTGCCTTGTCCGCGGACATTGTCTTGTCTAATTGTATTCATTACCACGAGACATGTAGTAGGTACCTACTGTACTGTTTTTTTTACTAGTCTCAATAATCTCATTTATTTTCTTGTCTGCTGGATTATGTCTGAAAATCGTAGATCAAAGACAGTTATATTAATAAAATGGAGCATCAGCGATATCAGTTTCTTAGCAAATTTGAATCATAAGATTGAGACGGTATTCATAGATTTCTTTGACTATCTTTATCATATGTCATCACTTTTCGATTGTACCTAACGTAACATAGACAAAAGTGTAACGCATCAAAAAGGTGTAATTCTTAGAGTTCAGGTTTCTGGGTGAATAGTTTGATGCTACAAAAAGCTGTGAATAATTATTATTCTCTAGTAAGATACTAATATCTTTCGTGAAAGAAAGGAATATGGAATATCCCATAGCCGCTAGAACTAATCTCATTAGAAATTCGAAATAATGTAAATATTTTAGACGCGCAGTATTTGTTGCGCAAACATTGCAGAAACAATTAAAACCGTTTATCGAAACAATTAACGTCATAAATAAATATAAAAAAAAAACAAAGTTTCAAGTATTTACGCAAAGTCTGAGACTAATTCAAGAAAAATGCATAATTAACAACTAAAAACCTAAAAGGAACAATGAAATGGTGAATGACTTAGAGCAGTTTTAACTATTATCTCAAATTAGTTTGTTTTTGTTTCATCCAACATTTGTGAATACAATTGTACCTAGCATTCACTAGTTAAGTAAATCATGACTAAAGAACTAAACTAAAACATATTGTCAGCGTACATGTACAATCTCTAACTTATAATGAAGTGTTTGAACTGAATAATCAGTTGAAACAGTGTGTTGTATAGAGCTTCCAACTAACTTAACTGCCTCTGTGGCGCGGTCGGTAGTTTATGCGACTGCGGTGCGAGAGGTATCGGGTTCGAATCCTGGGTCGGGCCAAAAAGTCTTTTCTGAAATTTTCTGTTAAGAATTTCTTAGAGATTGCCCGGAGTTAGGAAGTTGAGGTCGAAGACCTCCGTGCCTCGGAGAGCACGTAAAGCCGTCGGTCCTGCGCCTGACCTCTCACTGGTCGTGTCGGTTATCCGTCCCACCAAACTATGAGAGTGATGGAATAGAGAGTGTACCTGTGTATTTAATTGTGCATACACTTGGATACTATAAACAAAGTCCTGCACAGATGGCCAGGTTCAATGAAACTGACCGCCGTAGCCGTATATCGGCTAGGAGGACATTGTATTGTATTGTGTATAGAGCTTGACATACGGACAACACGGACACAGACGGACAGACGAACAGACGGACACAATGAGTGAAACTCGACCACGTGTGTTGAGACACTGAACGAACAAACACGAGAACATTTCATTTCATGGTGTAAAAGTGCCGCCTGTGAAACACACAACTGTGTAAGGCTTTGTTAACATGTGACAAAATATAAGCGTTTAATTTGACCACTATTGGAGAAGGCAAAAAAAAGAAATGACCAGCATTTTTAGTTATCTTCGTGTGTTCGTCTCCGCGTGATTTCTTAATAAAAATCAATAATGCTTATTTTTATAAAATGTGTGTGATTGTAGACTTCACTATAACACATTTCTTCAGACTTTTTCGGACTTTTACCATTCTTGTTCGGACTTTTACCATTGAGAGTTGGTAAATCTTAGGTTTTACCGGAAAATCTTAGGATTTGCCACAGTTCGGGCTTTTACAGTAGCGTATACATATAAAGAGTCTGATAATTATGCTTCTTGATGATTAGTAACTTTACAACTATATTCCCCATGTAATACAATAACCCATTAGCATTTCTTATTTCTGTTTTAATGTTTTTATTGTAAGGTTATTTCATTTTATTATGTGTCATAGGGAACTTATAAAACACACAAAACTGGTCATAAATAAGTAGGTAGATAAATATTTAACTTTTTATGTAAATACGAGGAAGAAATAAAATATAACGATGAGAACTAATTATTATTCTTTTTCAATTCAACATTATTGTTTATCAAATTAATTTGCAAATAACGAGTTGTTTTATGTAAATGTATATATTTAGTGCATTCCTATGTGACATGGTCATTGTCATGTGACTAAATTATACTATAAAAAGCTAGAATGATGTGTTAAGTAATATTAATTAATGCTTTTTGTTGTATTTTATTAATATTTTTATTTACATTATGTAATAAACGGAAACTGGTTAGTTAAAGTTCAATGTTGTGTTGCTATGATGCTTAGTATTGTTAATTAAAGTTAAGTTTTAACAAAAACATTTCCGGAAGAAGACAATAAACTTGTTAATAACTAAAAACTATTATGTAAGGCTAGGTTTAAAATGTATTCAAACGAGCATAGTAATATGCTAAATTACCTGAAGCACACAAAACCCTCAATATACTTACTTATAAACTAACCACAAGATTCAAATGCATTAAAGTTTTGCTTTGCTCTGATCATTTTCAGACTAAATTCCGGGGCACTGCAGGGGCTTTTACTGGTAGTAGCTTACATCTTAAAGAACTAGTATTTTACGAAAATAACTTAAGACAGTTTTACTCCACTTACCTAGTTGTAAGATACCCATCAACAGCTCCACACAGCCCGACAAGAACGCGAGCAGCACCGCGAACTCAGGTCCTAAGCCATGCAGGTTCTCTCTGGTCAAGATGGCGGCGATGGCCGTGGGCCCGATGGCGGAGTCCTTCACGGAGCCGAACACCGTGTACACGAAGCACGCCATGAACGACGAGTACAGCCCGTACTGCGGCGGCAGACCCGCCACGCCCGCGTATGCTATGGCCTGAGGTATCACCGTGAGACCCACTGTTATACCTGTAACGAGAGAACATGGACTTTAGAATAGTTTGACTATGTTTGGTTTGTATAATACCTTTGTAGCAGCTTTTTTTGATGCAGGATTGGGGATCAGTTCCGTAAATGGTGGGAGTTGTGGACCCTACAATCCTTTTACTTTTACAGACGAAGCAAAAGCGAGAAATTATGACAACGGACGTTTTTCTAGCTCTTGCGCGGATATAGGTAGATCAGGTTGTGTTATCAATGTATCTCTCTTGCCAAAATTATCATAAAACCTCACGAAATTCCGTAAAAATCGGTTCAATCTTTAAGAAATGCGGACAAAGGTTGATATTTTTCAGTTAAGTAAAGAGTATGTAGAAAAAATCTTTCAGCAATGCGGATAAAAGTAATAAATGTGTAAAATAAATAAAGATTGCTTCACATCATGTGAGTACAAGGCACGCGCTCATTATAAATATTGTATCAGCTTCATTCCTGTCTAACATTACAGTGGAGTATGCACTAACTATACACATTACACAGAGCACTCAGCACTGCTCAGTTTGTACACTCGCTCATGTTTTCTCTTCAAACAAACTCTTGCGAAATGCTGTGAGAACTACTTTGTTATGATCTTTTCTTTCTTTGTGCTTACTCTTAAAATGATTCGAGACATACGAGTGTCTTTAAGATAACTACCGTATTGCTTTTGTAGTTTTAGTAACTTTTTACGAGCCACTTAAAGTGAAGGGTCGTTCAGGTTCAGTTACAAATTTCTGTTACCTGTAAAGATTGCTACATTATTTCATCTTTTACTCATAAATGCTACGGTGTAGTCACAACTCAAATGAAAACAAACTTTACTTTAGAAACCGTTTTTTAACTCATTGCTGTCGTACAGCATAACCCAGGTCATCTCATAATGAAAGAACGGTTAATTTAATTCTTATGTTACAAAAATCTATCATTTCAGCAACATCTCTCCATCATTTGATATAACGAAAGCCTTTCTGTATCATCTCACGACTCGTTCCGGTAAGATTTGTGGGTAAATTGAACACAAAATAATTGTGGCACTGTGTGTGAGTGTGTGTGTGTGTGCGATGATGTAGCGCGCGCTGTGCACAATACGCGGGCGCATACAGGAAGCGGCACAATGCTCGCACGCCGCTTGTCAAACATTGTTTACATACTGCTATGTAGCGGACTGACAACTTATCCCCTTACCTACATCTATCTAGATTGATAAGAGGGAGAAAAAAAGGTTAAATCACTCATAAACATTTTAAACCACACTGTATGATTGCAGGGCAAATGTTTCCACCCGATAAGTGAGACAGCCTTTAGGCAATGGCCAATTATGGGGATTGGAAATTTTGCATACTATCAACTAGGTACTATCGAGCTAACATGTTATATAATTATTGATTAAACATTCATCATGACAGTAGTACGATAGATAATTTCTGTTGAAAGTGTCACAGGCCCAAATCTTATTTCATTCTATCGTATTTTGAGTACAAAAGTGACTGGCACGTCACATCTAATTGTATACGATTCTTTGCACTTAACATTTGCAGCAGTAGTAAGCCTTTAATAAAATAGATTGAAAATGCAAATAATAATCTTTAATTAATTACCCGAAAAAAACATCATAAGGTAGGTTTAAGTAGATAATCTCGTGTTTATTACAAATAACAAAGACTCTCATTTATACTAAATAGTTAGTAGTTTTTCACACAAATTAGATCAGACCAGTTTTTGTAGCACTTCGAGGAAAGTAAAACAAGTTGTAGGAAAACTTCATTATAAACCAAGGTTTCATTTAGAAGGGAGAAATTATCTAGAAAATAAATTAAGACGACATAAAAGATACAGCTCATTTTATACCCGAAGGTGTAGCATTTCACTATTATTTTAAAAATATTTCGCTTTATGATAAAATTCTAATACAAAGCATAAAAACCTAATAGTACCTAAATCTCGTGATCAGCAGTAGTATACCACCCAGTCTATAAAAGCAGTAAAAAGATTGACTAAAGGAGAATATTAATCATTTACTAAATTATCATAAAACATCGTGTCAATTCAGTTGCGTGGGACGACCGTTTTAAATAAGGTCTTTGATAGACAGGCTCATTGTTCAAGAGTTATGTATTTAGCGTTTAATTAACTCTAGTTAGATATTGATCGTGTAATCACGGTGCAACTGACCTTGTGCTGAAAATTAACGAGCGTAGTTTATGTACATTTATGGCACTAATCATAATAATCAATTATTGCTTTCTGAAAACTAAGACGTTTGAGAGAATTCGTAGAATGAAGCTTTTTATTGGTAATTGATTTTGTTAAGAAGTTAATGATGATATTTTATTGTTATGATATGATAGGATAGGTGATACGAATTACATAATGTTGAAAATTGATAGTATCTAACATCTACTGAAAGATACCGGGAAATTCAGTAAGCATTGAGAAAATTATTCACAGAAGAGGACGAAATACGCGTACAATATACGACAGCAACTATAAATAACTTGTAATTATTATGTCTAAAGGCTCTCGATTTATTACATACACACAATTGAAATTAAATAGAGTTGTACAACGCAGGTACAGGTATTACGAACTAACAACACTGATCACTGTGCTCAGATCAATCACCAACAAAAGCATAGTCAAGTAGGCAGTGATGGATTGCGAAACTAGTCTAGATTTAAATATAAAAGGCAGTATCGGCGCAAAGGTTACGACACACCGCACCGACACAATGCGCCTGTGACGACACACTGCCACCGTTACACGCTCCACCGAACACTGCACTACATCTACCAACAATTGCTTTTTGCACTCTATTGCAAAGAAATAAGGTTTAAAATAAGTCGTTGTTGTTGACAATAACGCAACGTGCTCCCGCCGCAAAAGTGCAATTTTCAATTTTATTGAGGTCATTACACTCGTGCATTGATAAGTAAATGGTGTTATTTGTATTATAAGAATACAATAAACGCACGTAACTATAACTTAATATGTAGTGATTTTTATTGTATTCTGTTCTAAAAATAGTTAAACCAAGACCACTTTTTGTATCGATAATAATACATTATTGCCTAGTCTAAGAAACATATTTTATAAGTAACTACAGTTCAGCTGTTTACTTATTCTGTGTTCATAGCACTTCAACCCAAATAAATCAGTATTTCAAGCCTCAAAACTAAAAACAAATTGTAAGAAACAATGTACCAGTCAGTGAGGAAAACTGTCTCCACTCCACAGATGTTCTGCGGTTACATCGGATATTAAAAACTTCGTTGTGCACGTTTGATAGATGATAACTACGTGTATTTATCTCTATTTACTATCTTGTTAGATCTATTTTCATAACAAAATTTTTATACAATAGCAAATACTTTGATCTGTTGC
This sequence comes from Anticarsia gemmatalis, assembly GCF_050436995.1. Taxonomy (NCBI): domain Eukaryota; kingdom Metazoa; phylum Arthropoda; class Insecta; order Lepidoptera; family Erebidae; genus Anticarsia; species Anticarsia gemmatalis. The sequence continues at coordinate 13,919,071 of NC_134752.1, read as the reverse complement.
AATTTTTCCTCGTATCTTATTATGGAATTCCGCACGTCATTCCGTGAATCATAGCACTGACGCACTGGGGCGTAACATTGCAATTGTATTTATACAATTACACATGAGGACATGTAGCATTAGTCTAAAGTGTTCTGTAGCGAATCGCGTAACACCGTGGACCGTGACGCGCTCGTCTGTGACGCATCACAACGTTACGCATCAGTGGATGGCTACCTTTACAATTAATAAATTGAATCAGTCTGATATTTCCTTGGTTTTTTTAATTCTATTATGTTACCTATCGGATGTGACATAACTATAAAATACCTAGACTTTAGAAAATAAATATAACAAAGAAAATTCTAGATTGAAAAGGTTAATATTTTCAAATTAAAGTGAATCCTTTGTGTTCTACGCTTCATTTAATATGTTGTTTAGTTGCAGCGTATAAAAAGGGCACAGCGCATTATTGGAAGCCTTCTTTAAGATAATCAATATTTAATGTCAATTTAATACTGGTACTCTGTACAGGTAGTTTTTAATAAATGAGTCTTTTACCACTGAGACTTTAACTTTTACATTTTCTTCGAGACGATACGCAACGCCTAGTTTGGTTATTATTGTTTAAAGAAATACTGTAAATATGGACCAAATTAACAGATTTTTTTACTATATCACATTTCATTTAGATAAAATCAAGGGAATGCAACTCGCACGTCTACTAGGAGGAAATTTAAAGATATTTCGGTATTATCCACAGAAGGTAACCGCATAGAACCAACAGCTTACACAATAACGACCTATAAAACATATAACATAATAAGTATTATATATAATAACATAACGTGTTACAGCTCGTGTCTACTGTATATTGTTAACACAATAGACTTAGCTCGTGTGCCGCCGATCAAATATGTTCTAAGAGAGTTAGCACACTACGTTATAGTTTCATCTTACCAACGACCATTGACAATCAAGTACTATAGTAGCTCGATTCTCTATTACTATCGATTACCGATAACCGACAATCATCGAGAAATTTTGTATGAAAATCTGATCAGCGCCTCTGACGGGCGTCGTAGAAACTATTTTTGCAGTACATTCTAAATGTTAAAATGTCGATAGATAGCCGGTTGTCGGTAGTCGATAGTGGTAGAGAATCGATCTATTAATATTTGAATATTTTGTATGAAAAAACTGATCCGCACGATTTCAATGTTTTATACCCGCAGCTCACGCCACTACATCACCGATTGTAATATTTCAGGTAACGATGAAATCCGATTAAATTATCCAATTTCTAATTGATCGTGAATTTGGTATTGATAAATCATGGGTCGTCGCTATTGACTCGCACAATTATACTCCTAACACAAGTTTTTGAGCTTAATTGGACAGGTAAAAGCAACAAAGTTGAGAAAAGTTATGCACAATAGCTGTTAAAGGAGAATGGGCAAAATAGTATGGAGCCTGGGCGATCCGCGGCCAAACTTGATTTTTTGTTTTTTTAATGTAGTTTAGTCCTATTATTACCGTGTAGAAGTTTTATTGCCGCGACGCACTTATATGACGAACAAAATACATTTTTGTTTTTGAGCACTTTTAATAGTATAAAAACATATTTTTGGCTTATATTCGGAGATTAAATAAAAAGTACTATTCATATTATTGCATACAAATGTAGACATTATTAATATTCGAACAATCATAACATGTAAATATATGAATATCGTAACAAGTAAACATCTTGCTCTTCTATAATATATTCACTGAGACGACTTATCTGTCTTGAATGCTCAGCTTAAAAACGAGGCGTTCATAGCCAGTTGCACTCACTGGTCGGTAAACGATCTGTTGGTTAAGCAACCGTTGGCGCGGTCATTCTATAGATGGGTGACCGCATTGTGGTATTTGAACTGAGCTTCTCCGTGCTTCCGAGGGCACGTAAAAAGTCGGTCCCGGTTGTTGTCAACTAAGATAACATTCGGGCGGGTTGAACAACTTTGAAACTAGGTGAACCATATGATAGATAGATACGAGTTACGATTATTGTTCATTTTGATGGCATTGCAATTGTTATAAGAAGATGTAACGTTATTACACAACATTAAATGCATTACAGACACGAAACATTTGTATTTGTTCTATGAAATTCCATTATATTTACATGTCAATATATTGTTTCCTGAAAGGAATGCAGCGAAACGTTCTTAGTAAAAGTTGTTCCTAGTTATCATTACTTTAATTTAACACTACTTTCATTAATGGCCGCCGACCGCCCAGGAGTGCCCATTCTCCTTTATTTAAAACATCTATTCGAGAACATAAGATATAACTTATTCCAATATCTTATAATATAACAAAGTTACGCATATATTATTTGATCGTTATGGATTTCATGCTCAGAGACTTTTAACAAGAACTGAATGAAGAGTTATTGGTTAGTTTAAAACACAATTTCTAGGAGTACAGTGTGCAAGCTATCTTACTGTGCATTGATCGAGAAGTGAAACGAAGTATCGTTGTTATTAAATAGCGTATTGTAGATATTATGTAAATACTAGTTAATTGTAACGTGCCAGGTTTCTATGCCACATCTATGCCGATACAATGACACAGCTGGACTTTGAGTGAGGAATTTTCCTGCAAAACTATTGAAGAATTTTCTTATTATTACAATGCAGATAGGATAATACTGTAGTTTATGTATTTTAAGAAATAAATTATGTGCTGCAACATTATCTTTTGGTATAATTACTTTATCATTACATATTGTAATACAAAGTCCTTTCGCCTGACATCGTGTTTGTCTGTCAGTTCGCGAAAAACTCAAAATCTACTGAACGGTTTTTCTTATGTGTTTTACCAATAGATTCTAATAGAGCGTTTCTCGAGGAAGGTTTTATTGTGTAACTGTTTGTTCATTAACGTTTTGTATAAAGTTATTTTTATCCCAGACAAACCTGGTACGGACCGCTAGTTTATTGATACAAATAAATTATAACATTATTCAGAGTTATCGTTTAATTATTTACTTGTACTGATGATGATAGTTATGCTTGATTATACTGTGCATAACTATCGGTAGTTAGGAGACGCGCGTGGGTAACTAACAACGTACATAATTACATTTTATTTACGGCTTGTTTCACTAATCCTATAGGTAAACAAATTATATAAGATGAGACGATTCATTAATTCATATCGGATTGAATGGAGAATGTTACCTAATTTTGATTTATAGCACTCCATATTATCGTTTAAAAATAAAAAATACTGGTGAAAGAATTACTTCGATACGTCAATTAGTTTTCGATTTATAAGTAAAACAAGTTGTAACCGCACGACGCTTGCTCTCGGTGACAGTGTGACGTCACTCTACACTTGTTCAGTGTGGCTCACACAGTCCGCTTGCGGTCGCGCGCTCAATGCGTTGAAATTATTCCTAAATACTTTTAAAAATGTCCAATTCAAATACTAGGAAATCATATGTTGTGCCTAAATGTAATTTAATTTTATGTAGGTAAGTATATAAGTAATAATAAATAACTTCATCTTATAATGAAACAATTTCTAACCGGATTGATCGCGAGTTTATTGATTTTACTGTGGCAGGAAAAATATAAAAGCAATAAGTACGCGATTATTTCAGTTAAAAATTGTTTCATTATAATATGCAGTGATCGTAAATATCTAACATATTACTTATACATATGTATAATATACTAGAAGCGGCCCGCGACTTCGTCCGCATGGAAACCCTTCCCGCGTAAATCCCGATCCTTCGGAACTCCGGGATAAAAAGTAGTCTATGTGTTATTCTGGGTCTTTAGCTACCTATATATCAAATTTCAACAAACATCCGTACATACTTACATACATACATACATACATACATACGTACATACATATATACGTACATACATACACATATACATACGTACATACATACGTACATACTTACATACATACATACATACATACATACATATATACATATACAAACTTACGTACATACGTACATACGATGACATACATACATATGTATATTCTCACAAATTTTCACATTTTTAATACTTATTAAGTAGGATTTTGGAGGCAACAAAACCTCTATTTGTTTCACAAAATAATTCGCAACCATTATTCCATTTATTTTAGGTAGTTTATCCGATTGCCCTTTTTCAAATCCTTTATCCATTTTTATTAATCGAATAGTATTTACTATTATTATAAGTTATTTTATACATAAGCGGACGAAAACACAACAAAATACTACGCAAGCTATACTAAGACTACCAAAATACTAAGCGGGACGCGGCCCGCGCGGCGCGGCAATGTAGTATGACGTCACAGCCGCTCACGCGGCTGCTAGCGGGACTCGATATTTTTCGAAACTTTGAATGCTTATAAAATCAAAACTATTCGGTATTTTTGACAAAAACAAAAACTAGTTTATATGTATACATACAGGCCATACTGTGTCAAAATTTAAAGCGATTTGGCATACCTAGTAACATTCTCCATTATAACGTGATTATAGATGCTTGTGGGATTTTCATCCACAGGCTCTTTAAACGTGATTTAAATACCTTGGATTACACTATAGGAACTGAAGTCTAGTTCGCATTGATCGTTCGCAGCTTGTAATTTAGTAGCTAAACAAAAACTACTTAGTCGTAATATTACAATGCAACGAGTCTTGAGCTGGCAATGAAAAATTAAAGGCTACGATATCTTGTCTTCTAACCACCGGTTTCTGAGTACGTTTAGCGGTAGTTTATCTATTCAATTGCGTTTTTTTGTATGAGTTGAAACGCTATTGCATAGATAAACTAACGTTAAATATACCTTAGAAACCGAGGATAAGTCTCGTCAATTTTTTTTGACACCAAATTACTAGTTAAGCGACAAAACGACCAGCCTATTGGGACACTAAAAACGTTAATAGCCTATTGGGAATTAGGTTATAAAATAGTAAGCTCACCAGCGATAACATCAGCGAGTCCACTCCGCAGCGTGTACTTGGGCAGCCACTCGAGGATGGGCAGCCGGCGCAGCAGCGTCTTGGTGGAGCAGCAGGCTCGCGCGCGCCGCGCCGCGTCCCGCCGCCAGTCGCTGCCGCTGTGGCTGCCGGCGTCCTTGGACGGCAGCTCGCCGTTGTATGTGCCGTTTGATGCTGATAAACACAAAGGAAAGGATAAGAACCTGGTCAAGATTGTCCTATCGCTTTTGAAGATGATCAATATCATGATGTGGGCTAGTATTCGTTTTAGAGGGTATCTGAGATATATTTAGCGGTAGTTTATCTATTCAAACTGGCATGTTTTTTTGAGTTTAACGTTATTGAATAGATAAACTACCGCGAAATGTACCTTAGAAACCGGGGGTAAGGGTTGAAGAGTTTGCCTTATGGTTGTTTAACTCGATTTTCGGCGTGGTAAAGGTTTAGGGTGGAAGGAATTACTTCATGTACTTATAGGTTTTAGGCGGATATACACTTATTAGATCCTAATAAACATTGTTAACACTTTTCCTAACATACGGAGACATACAATTCCAATCTAATGAGCACGATCATTTAGCAAGTGTTAGTTCTACAGCCATTTTAGATAAATATTTTCCGTTTATTCCATCTAGTCCTACCAGTAGTTCGATAGTCGAACTGTTTGGATGTTTTTATTCCAATTTGTTATACTGACGGATCGAACTATTCGGAAACGCGGATTTAATTCCAAATAGTGCTATTGTGAATATAATGGTACAGTCATGTAGGAAGAGGAAATAGTCCATTTTATTATTTCTTATCAATCCTCTGTGAAGGATGTTAGAAAATGTGTTTACATGTCAATAATTTTTTTTATTCACAATTTTTTTTTAGTTTCCCATTTCCTCAGGACGCAGATGGATCTCTGGCGAAAGAGGTGGTATTTTAAATTTTACCTCGAAATTTCTAAACAATGTCAGTGATAGCCGAGTGGTTTAAGCTGACACCAACCACAAATGAGGTTGCAGGTTCGAACCCGGCAACATACCAATGACTTTTCGATATTATGTGTGCATTAGAAATAAATTATCACTTGCTCTAAAGGTGAAGGAAAACATCGTAAGGAAACCTTACATGCCAAAACAATTGTTTAATACATTTATTGAGAGCATGCAAAGTCCCCAACCCGCACTTGGCCAGCGTGGTGGACTCAAGGCCTAACCACTCCCTCCTCGTTTGGGGGAGACCCTTGCCCTGCAGTGGGACAGAAATGGGAAACTAAAAAAAAATTGTGAATAAAAAAAAATATTGACATGTAAACACATTTTCTAACATCCTTCAGAGAGGATTGATAAGAAATAATAAAATAGACAATTTCCTCTTCCTACATGACTGTACCATTATATTCACAATAGCACTATTTGGAATTAAATCCGCGTTTCCGAATAGTTCGATCCGTCAGTATAACAAATTGGAATAAAAACATCCAAACAGTTCGACTATCGAACTACTGGTAGGACTAGATGGAATAAACGATATTTTCACCATTTAGTTGTTGTTGCTTAACAATCGCCACAACAATAACACAATGTCACAAACACATGGCTATTTTTCACAATTTGTTAGCAGAATGTAATCGTCACGAATAAATTAACATTATTTACGAAATATTGAGTCATTTACGCATTTATTTGTGTTCTTTAATATACGCACCATTAACGACGGTCACAACATGCGGGTACTTCTGGTCTTGATAACATGATTTTATTACTATCACCTTAGAATAACTTTAGAAAATTTTGAGTTTAATTTGATTATAGAAATAAGTAAATAGCTGACATAAAAAGCTAGCGACGAGTTCAGTTTTCCGGTTCTTGGTACTAAATATCGCTATGAATAAAATTGTAGCATTACAAATAGTGTAATTGACTTTAAATATGCCCATTTCTTTCCATTTTAAAGTAACCCCTATATTCACGTTCTACGGATACATATATTTCTAATTATTCGTACTTACCTGGGTATAATGATACGATAAACCGACGAAACTTTGCAAATTACGATACCCATTTTATAGCCTGATGTTTTGGTTCAGAGACACTAGTTATGGTCACGGTCGGACACGGTCATGGGCGGACCTAGCTGCTAAGCGTTCTTCGTGTAGCGCGAGATTCTACGACTACCCTCATTTTCGGTCTGTACTATTTTTGTAATCATCGACATTCTTGACATGGTTTTCAAGTTTTTTTTAGGTTTTTTCTATTATGGTACATTAACGAAGTCTGAATACATAATGAGTTAACTAATTATGTGTATAATTGTTTTATTGCTAATCTTTTTACATTAACGAAATCTGAACAATATGTTCGACTATTTATACCTAATATTATTTATGTTACTTCCGTATTCACAAGTACCTTGTTATTTTCGTCACTAAGTTATGCCCAAAATTGAACAGCTGTTTAAATTAACACAGCTATCATTTTTGTGTATCGACACATGCAATCTTTTTGTTTGTCCAGATGCAGGGAAGATTTTTAACGACCTCATTTTTACAGAAAAAATATCTAGGTGACATGTAATTATTGTTTTTTTTTATGTAACAAATGACATTAAGTTACGTACTAAACGATCAATAAATTATTAAAGTATGTGGAGTGGATGAAAGGAGATCATCCAAGCTCCATACATTTTTGGGCCTTTTTTCAAAGTGCCGGCCAACAAAAAAAAGTGGCATGTATCGATAGAGCTAGCCATTTGAAGCAATAGTTAGTATGGCACGAAACCGGTAGGATCGCTTTGAACCGAGTTATACAGGTTTGAAGATTCATAATATTCATACATTAATTCATTTCTGAAAGTGCTGTGAAACATAAAATAATGATTGATTTTGCTAGAATTAACTATCTAAAGCAAACGACCACTCTCAAGTTGATTTAAGGTCGTAAGCACACGTATCAACTCGGAAACGGGTCGTCACCGTATCAACTCGAGCTCATCAGTATTATTTGTATGTAATTCCCTACTGTAACACACTTATCGGAATCGTTATGTGATCGCCCCGGCTCACGACCATAGGAGTGGTTCGTATGCGCATTATGCATACACCAGCACCCAGGGTGGAGTGCAGGACTATGTGCAAATTCCGATAGAAGGGCGGGCATACCTTCTAAACCGCAACATGTGTCCTCATAACAAGGGCCCTCATCACAAATGGTGCCCGAAGCACAAAATATTGTTCCACATGCCGATGAGTCGGACATAACAACCCAACGGCAACACTCTAGGTGACCTCTTACCTAGACGATGGTTTGATAGTTGCACACAATCGAGGGTGCGGCCTCTTAGGTGCGAGTTTGATTCCCCCGGCGCCTCAATGCGTCGCAACTGGACTGGTCACTGGCGACTAGTGCAAGGTCAGCGCATCCTCCCTTAGCGAACCCAAGGGGCCGCACCCTCGATTGTGTGCAACTATCAAACCATCGTCTAGGTAAGAGGTCACCTAGAGTGTTGCCGTTGGGTTGTTATGTCCGACTCATCGGCATGTGGAACAATATTTTGTGCTTCGGGCACCATTTGTGATGAGGGCCCTTGTTATGAGGACACATGTTGCGGTTTAGAAGGTATGCCCGCCCTTCTATCGGAATTTGCACATAGTCCTGCACTCCACCCTGGGTGCTGGTGTATGCATAATGCGCATACGAACCACTCCTATGGTCGTGAGCCGGGGCGATCACATAACGATTCCGATAAGTGTGTTACAGTAGGGAATTACATACAAATAATACTGATGAGCTCGAGTTGATACGGTGACGACCCGTTTCCGAGTTGATACGTGTGCTTACGACCTTAAATCAACTTGAGAGTGGTCGTTTGCTTTAGATAGTTAATTCTAGCAAAATCAATCATTATTTTATGTTTTACAGCACTTTCAGAAATGAATTAATGTTTGAATATTATGAATCTTCAAACCTGTATAACTCGGTTCAAAGCGATCCTACCGGTTTCGTGCCATACTAACTATTGCTTCAAATGGCTAGCTCTATCGATACATGCCACTTTTTTTTGTTGGCCGGCACTTTGAAAAAAGGCCCAAAATGGATGATCTCCTTTAAAAACTAATGGAAAGTTTAGTTTGGCTTATAACCTCTATGTTTCTTCTGTCTGTTCCGGTTTTCAGTCAAGGAACAGAAGGTTTGCCTCAGTCAGTAAGTTTTATAAAACTATGGTGTCTTAGGCTTTAGTCTTATCCCTTAACTTTTTATCGTGATATCAAAACGTAATATAAGACGCAGTTGCAAAATGTGATGAAAGATAATCTGTCGTAGTTAGTGAAAATCATGATTATTTATTATGATAATGATTTGACATAACCTGCACCGACTTGCGGTCACTGCTATAAATCACAATCTATTACAAAAACACACATAGTAGTGGTTTACAATGAAATAGTTACGGAAAACCCATAACTAATGCGATTACTGCCGTGCACCCAACCACTCATCATAACTGCGTAATGATATGATGAGGACAATGAAATATGGATGATTCTGTGAAATTGTTCTGTTGATGACGATCATTGTAGCTGTGACGTGATGTCCTAACGCTGAGTACACATACGCAAATGGTATTTAGAAATATAAAATCGGAGGAAAAGTGTCCCTTTACAAATTGCTTAGTGTTGAAAATTGGTGTAGGATTGGCCACTTATGTATGTCGCAAGGGGTTATTGAAGAAGTAAAATGTTTATCTGGCGAAGGGCACAAATAATAAATTGTTTAATGTGGGAATAGTTCTCGGCACTTAAAGCGCAATACACATTGAGCCCGCCGGGCCGCTGACAAAGCCCGGCGACACAACCCGGCGGCCTGTACGAAAAGAATCATGTCGGCAACATGCGTCTGCGCGTGTTACCCGCCGACATGTTGGCGGCTTGAGTACGCCTGCACTCAGTTGCCCGGCGACGCTCGACCTGTAGTGACATTCCACATGCTGCTATCAACAGATCACTGCCATCGTCCATTTTTGAAATTATTTCTATTTACTGAATTATCGAAGATACACCATCAAAATTATATCGCACAACCACACAACCTTTATCGACACGGGGCAATCACTGACTGCCAAATAAATTTCTTACCTCAAGCCGCCGACATGCCGCCGACCAAATTTTCCGACTTGTAATAAGTGAAGCCGCCAACTATACCGCCAACAAAAAGTTGCCGACATATGTCGGCGGCCCGGCGGGCTCAATGTGTATTGCGCTTTAGGATTACCGGGTGCTCAAGGATAACTTGATACCCAAGGTACCCTTGGTGTCCAAAAAGTATTTTGGATCCGATAGTTTAATTCTCACTCCATAAGAAAATGTTTCGGGTAAAAATCAAAAGTGCACTAGCAACACAAAGGTCATAAGTCAAAAACAACTCAAAAGAACTATTGAAGAACCCAAGATTTTACCAACCACTATTTAATTTCATTACCAATATCATAACTTCGATATAACCACAGATTATAATTTTCATAAATACTTCAGGCTCAAAAGTGCTAGATTACAGAGCCGTAAAACGGAATAACAAAAAAAAAAAGTCAAAAACAATGTTACATCTGCATTGATCTTTGTAAAAAATATTAAGCAAATGAAAAAGACTGAACTGATGTCGTGATCATAATTTTCGCTGTAGTGGCAGACGCACCCATAAGTCAACGTAACAAACGTTTTGATGCGCGGCTAATTGCCAGCTGTGATCCGTCAACATTGTTGATACAACGACATATGTATCACTCACTGTATCACTGTATCGCTGTATCTAGTAGAACAATGTGTTTCAAGTGTACCTCTCTCTCACCACACACGTACACGCGCTCTTTTGTTATACTTTCTATTGAACTGAAGGCGATTCGACTCGCCTGTCCGCCTGTTGATGTATCATGACGTCTTTCAGCCAACTTTCAGAACTAGTGATAACGCCGTGTATTTAATAGGTAGTTTTTTGAGACGGATGCACTATTGTTAAATTAATTTACTGTCCAAACGGCTGTAGCCTTTCAAATTAAACAATTATAATCAGTTGAAACATACATATATTAAGAATAATAGTACAATTCACAAACGTCAGTTCACGTTACGCATTCAAAAAAACAAAAGGTAGCCGCCATTTTTTTCGTTTTCTTCCTTTTTTTCCGGCAGCTTCACTTGGTGTTGCCTGGTTGCCAACACTATTTATCTCGAATGAATAATATTGTGTTTTTCCGAAATAAAGAAACTGTATCAAACACGATAACCAAAACGGGTCACTGAAGTTCTAATTTCTAAATTTTGTATACGTCGGCCATCCGCAAACTTTGCTCACAAGATTCTTCTTGCTAACCGAACATGATCGTTTCATTTCTTCAACTGCAGGTTTTCTAGGCATAAGGCGAGTTTAGGCAAGCAAGGATAAGGAAGGCTCTGGATTGTGTGCTTACATATTTAAAACGTATACAGGTGCGGACTGGTGCACGAAGGCTTCATAAAGTTTGTTGCAAACCAGGCTCGGTACAAAGAAGGTAGGTTTGTAACAAATAGTTATTTGCCTCAATGAGCGTGGTTGACTTAAATGATCTACTGGTCACTGGAACTGTTATTACAAAAGCGATCAAGCATAATAACTGTATAGAGATTGCATTTAGTAATCCGATGTAACGGCGATGGGTTCAAGACAGGATATTATGATATATTTTATAGCTTCATGATGCAACATGACTCCATTTTTAGACTGAAATCAATTAAGTGATTGCGATCAAATACGTGACTGGTTTATACACTTTGTAGTATCCGTTCTTCCATACCAATATTACAAATGGGAAAGTGTGTCTGTCTGATACGCATTCACGGCGAATCCACTGAACTGAATTTCATGAAATTTTGTACCAAGACAGCAACTAAAAGGACATTCAAGACTGTATAAACATAATATAACGTATTATTATGACAAGTCATTTCCCAAAATCGATAGAAATCAGCCAGGCGGCCTGCTGTAAAAACATCAAATCATGTTTTTGAGGGAAAACTTGTTGTGTCGACCCCACGTAACCTGGGATAAGCACAAGACAAAGAAGAATACAGTTAGTAACTGAAAAACTTTATTTTATTATCGATGCCTGAAAGGCTGAAAGGGGACCGAAAGTTTGTATGCGAACAAAGATACGGTAGAGTATTAAAACAGTTTAGTAATAGTATGTATTTCAGATGTGTCGTTAGCAAATAACATCTAGAAGTCTGGAGCCGAAGGTCACTGGTTCGATTCTAGTTTGAATTTGGCAAGTCATGTCCTGAATTAGCATAATAGTATACTAGTTTTATTACTTGTTATGTAAAATGTTAATTGGATTAAGTAATAAATTATTGTGGAATATTTTGAGATTATAAAAAGATTTTTCGTATTTTAATCTTATGTTTGTTTTCCCGATGTCGTAGTTGAGACTATTGACAACGAACTCGTACCTAAATTGAGTAAATTAGTATAAGGCTTTTTAGTTAAAGGCGGTATACAATAAATAATATTAGGTCGGGGAAAAAGTCTTTTCGAATTTTAGTATGTATGAAGTTGTAATAAAATATTTTCTCTCCACAAAAAAGCTCGATAATTGGGTACCTCACGAACTCACTGAAAGAAACCTAATGAACCGTGTACCCATTTGTGATTTTTGAAGCCAAAGAGATTTTATTACAAGTTCATACATACTATAATATAGTGCGAAAACACTTTTTCCCCGACCGACCTAATATTTTCCTGAAAAGGACGTCGTTAATATTGTTTAAATACGACGTTACGAAATATGATGATATTTAGGGATTGTTTATTTGCCTGTTAAGCAAAGCCGCATTAAAAGCAAGCGCAATCCAAACCTTGATATAAAGATCTACAGGAACCCTTTGCGTAAAAATATTACTCAGATTAAAAGTAAAATACTTATAAAATATTTTAATCTAGTTCGTAATTATAATAAAATACTAATAATGTACCTGTTTAATCACGACCATTAGTCGTGAGATGTCAACTTAGAATTACTTAACTAAGTTATAGTAACAAAGTACGGATATCTTGTTTATAGTTCACAAAGACCGGTACTACGGTATACCGGTATTATTGTGTGATTGAGTGTTGCTAATTTAATTTAGAAAACTTTTGTCACATTGTTTTGAAATATTAGCGTTGCATAAAAAATAGCTATGAAATAAACTTTCTTCGACGGTCTCCGTGGCGCAGTTGTTAAGGTTACCAAGCAGTAACTACCAGTGAGTCGTGGGTTCGATTCCCACACGGAACGAATATTTGTGTGATCCACAGATAGTTGTTTCGGGTTCGTTGTTGCATGTTTGTAAATGTAATGGGATTAGCTCTTTGTTCGGCCCGGGAATCGAACCCGCGACCTCGTAATAAGCAGTCGTATTCATTACCACACAAACCACAGGGCCAGCTTAAAATAATATATACGTAGTTTAAATTAAAATATTTTGTTAGTTTATTTACAGCTGTTGATGCTTACGTTCATACAATTTGTTTTTATAATTTATTTACGAGACTTAATGTTCAAGTGAAAGTTGAATGAACCGAATCGAAATAATAATATATACATAATACATATGTCTATGTGTGACTAGAATGACTGCTAAATTACTGTTAATAAGATAGTAAACAAATAGCAATTAATTGTATAAAAATGTACGGTTTTTTTTTCTATTTAGACAGCATACAAGTTTATTTTAAAAACAATGTTAAGTAAGTATTGAGCGAAAGAAAAAAATACACGAAGCAATAAATAAATCTAAACAGGTTGCTTTAAACCTAGATTTTGTTATAATTCACGCACGAACGCTGTTCCGAACAAAAGTGTTGGCAAGCGCCGCGAGTTTCCGCACTGTGCCATTGTCCCACGTTCGATTCCATTTGTACTAACACACAATACTTCGCCCCAGGAGCCTTATTCTTTAAATAGTTCGTTTATTTATCACTACGGGAAGTGAATTTGTAAAAAAGCCGTTTTATTTTTTAAGGTCTTTATTTATAAAGCACCGCGGTATGTGGTCTAATTAGATTGTTAGTGCCAATTAATATTAGGGTGTCGTTTTTAACATGCCATGGGGAAAGTTTTAATTCATATTTATTTTATATTTCTTAATAGTACCCCTAACCTCTCCCTCAATTCGGGAGAAGACCCTTGCGTAGCAGTAGTACTGTAATTTGTAAAATAAAGTATTTCATATAAAAGTATTGATATTATGGGCTAAAGTAGTTTTCTAAGTTTTCGCAGTTATATCTTATTGTGTAAAATTAGCTCTGACCCGTTCTAGCTAGCTTATAAAAAATTGGTTTGTCCTGACATATAATATTATATCCTACAATCTTACCACCTCGCACTTATCATGTTAATTGTCTCAGCAGTCACAGAGTGAGTTTTGCCCCTTAAATTTTACTTATTATTGATTGTTTTTTTATTTCACAGTGTACCCTACTGGTCTCTATAACGGCAATCATACGCTGATCTCATGTTAAATTTAAATCATCTGACGATAATGAGCACCGTGGGAACTGCACCCTGGACTTCCGAAGTTAAATATAACTAGATAATCAACGAACCATTTGATTATGACATTACAATCTACAAACCGTAACTAAATGTGTTGTTTTATACACTGGCAACACAAGGCGGACTAGTTTTTGTCTATGTTTATAAAATGGCAACACTTTATTGTTATAGTCATTTAGATTTAATAGCTGACTTATAAAAAGTGACCAGTGTTTTGTTTTTAATGTTTCTTTTTTTATGTGACATCACAATTTGATGTCTTATTTTATTTTTAACTTAGGATGGGAAAATATACGAAGTACTTTTGTAAACATTATAAGGAACTAATTAAAGATGCTACGTACCATCAAATAACTGTAAAGTCATTCGGGCAAAAATAATTAATATCCGTATAAATAACTTATTATTATCTGTCCCGCAGCTTGACTAACCCCCGTTGTGCGTCTTTATATGAGTTAAAACGCTATTGAATAGATAAACTTCTGCTAAATGTACCTTAGAAATTGCGGGATGATTTTTGAAAAAATAGATGATACGTTATATTCAGCAATATACTTGTTTAATGTTTCTTCGTTACAAATATTTCTTTGTATGACTCCACCATAATCATCTGCAAATGTATATATTGTCGTAAAGGTACGTCTTGATATATAAACGATGATGATGACAACATTTTTATATGCACACTTACTTATTCTGCTTACATATAACATAACATCAACGAGATTACAGTCATTTCTATTAACTTATTTGTATTAGTTGAGTAGTCAGTGGTCACTCAGTGGTGCACTCTACAAATACGCTAAGTAATTGACAGGCTGGTGGTGTGACGCGAGGTGATGGTGTGAACTAATTACATAGTTACATCAGTCATCAAGTAAGTGCTCACTGATCACTTATCATACATATACTATATTGTTTACGTAAAATAAAGTTTCTCTAACCCCCGGTTTATCTATGCCAGTGGTTCCCAACCAGTGGTCCGCCTGTCAAAATGTGGTCCGGGAATGACTTTTTCAGACTGATTAATACATCTTATCTTTAATATACTAACATGGTGGTCCCTGCTAACAAGAATAATATAAAAGTGGTACCGGACTAAGAAAAGGTTGGGAACCCCTGATCTATGCAATAGCGTTTAAGTTTATATAAATATGACAGTTTGAATAGACAAACTACCGCTAAATGTACCTCAGGAACCGGGCATGAGTGTTGTAATGAGATCCGGATCTGTGACAAATGGTTTGTAAACTGGCTATATGTGATTTATTGAGTGGTAAGGTCTCAGGTTTGATTCTGTTGGGTTGTTTTAAATAATGGAGTTTTGTGACGTTCTTATTCTCGACCAATAAAGCTTGGCACTCAATAGGAATTAGAAATAATATTTAACTGTAAATCTAGCCTATGCACATTTAAGAGTATCTGGATTTTGATCCATTAATAATAAAAAAAAACATCAAATTCTGAAGTAAGATATGCCGCTGTCATGAAAGTAATTTTCACATTATTTCGATGTGCTTGTGACTACATTGATCTGACGTCATAAAAAAAACAATAAATATAAACAAATATAAATTCCATTAATATTATAAACATCAAACGCAAAGCTTATACAAATGTACACACACATTATGGGTCATATAAGATGCGTAAGCGCAGCGTTAGAGAAATCGATCACTTTCTACTTTGAAGAGCACTGGAGGTGCCATGGAGAGCTTTACATGACAAGATTCAATTACCTCGCACATTCGTACCTATGTGTTAAACATTCTAATGTAAAGTGACGCATAATAAATGAAGGTGCTCACTAAATAATGTAATACGGTTTCTAATGATCTAATGGGTTTTCTCCATTAACATGTTTTACTTTGCAATTGAATACAACAAGGACAAATTCATCTCTTTCTAGAAACATAGGTCGTGCCTCCAATGTTGATATCACTCTAGCCTACTATATGGACTTTAGTGTTTGTATGGCAAAAAATATTTATAATATTTAAGCTTGAGATCATGGCCTGTATGACCTGTGCCGAAACCTCGAGTATTCCAAAGTAAAATTCATTTTAATTTTTCACGTAAATTCCCGTATAATAATAAAGTTCGATCATTAGTTCCTGAGGCCCTAGTTTATAAATGAGTAAACCTGTGTATTGGACAAACCTCTTTCTATTTTTGTGAGGAAAATCAGCGGCGATCTTACTTTTTTCGGATAATTTATGCATATAAACTTCTGGTATTTTTTCTTTGTCATTGCAAGGACGAACCACAGATACGCGGCTTCCTGTCCTCGAACTGTACTTGTTCTGTGTTGTATAATCATATTACAAAATTTATGCGATAACAAAATAATATGAAACTTACATATATTATGTACTAGCTGACCCGCGCAACTTCGCTTGCGTCACGTAATAGAGAATGGGTCATAATTTTCCCCTGTTTTTGTAACATTTTTCGTTACTACTCCGCTCCTAATGGTCGTAGCGTGATGTTATATAGCCTATAACCTTCCTCTATAAATGAGCTATCTAACAGTGAAAGAATTTTTCAAATTGGACCAGTAGTTCCTGAGATTAGCGCGTTCAAACAAACAAACAAACAAACAAACAAACAAACTCTTCAGCTTTATAATATTAGTATAGATTTCAATAATAAAATAGTACGCACACGTTACTACTAGGTATATTGATTGTTATAAAAATATTGAGTAACGCACGAGTAATATAAGTTATAGAAATTGTTATATAATTTAATGTATTGTTTCATATGTGTATTGTGTACCTAATTGTAATAAAACCATTTTGCTTTGCCTAACGACTTAGTGCCTAGGACGTGTTGTACTCAAATTCACAGGTTTTTAAATAATATTTTGTCGAAGAAGAATATTTGTTCGTACAACAGTCAGATATGTGTTAATTACCTATTTAATTATATATACTATCTATATAATTATTTTAACATAGCATCTATTCTTTCCTTTATTGCTAAATAACTAAGTATTTCATCTTATCTCTGCGTCAACCTAGGCTGGCAGGTAAAGCAGAGGTAGGTATATTCTCCGTGTGAGGAGATGGTTAGGCACTACTGCATTGTGTAATTTCAAGTTCGGTACCTTGCATCCTTACCAAATCTGGGTAAGATCTTTCAGCGAAGCATACATAGTAAAAAATCTGTGTGTTGTTTATATGCATACAATACCGCGAACTTGCTAATAATAAATATGATTAAAATACTTCAAGAACACTTCAAAGGTTCCCATAATAGTAACCGACGGACAAATATTTATATTACTAGTGAAAAATAACTTTATATAAAACTATCCAACTAACTGTAACGTTATTAAACTAGTACGTGTAACTAACACTTACTAAAGTATAAACTTTCAATGAGATCTAATGTGGGTAGTACGAAATTTACGATGTTATACTATCAGAGAGAATTAATTATCATAACAGTATTTGTATAATATTTTCATGGTCAGTTGAGATCAAGGTTTTTTGCTAAGAAAATATATTTCAGTTAAAACTGAAGATTTGGTAAAGGTCTTTATGTAAGCGGGTAAAAGTGCACGCTGTAACTGTACCGTAAACTCCGAGTGTGGCATACTGGATAGTAGTGGATAGATAAATAGGTTGTGTTATTCTCTCAAAATAATAAATATAATAAATACGTTATGTGTTAAAAACTCTTGTTTCTCTATTTAAAGTTTTTATAGTTTAGGTTTCCTTGCGTAGACTTTCTTTACCAATTCTTTACAGGTAAATCGTCGAACATCAACTAATATAGACGAAGAAATATCTTCTAAACGTTGTATAATATGTTTGTAAATAATGAGTGATTTAACGCACACGTTCCGTATTCTTTACACTTATGAGTGGGCTGCGTCCGACTGCTATTCTGATAATATTTTACGCTTCAGCTACATTTAATATTGATTTGACAAGCTTCAGGTATTATCGGAAATGAGTATAAAACTACGTTACACAATACATCGCTCTGATTAAAGATTTCTAGACTATTTCCGAGTGGTATTTGTATTTTGAAGACGCTGCTTTAGATGGGTTATTTCCGCGATAAAAAGGAGTGTAATAGATAAATAACATTGATATTATGTTGGTGTTAGGGTTCGAAATCAAGGCAATCAACATCACAGGCATTCGATTGCGTTCTCTCTCAATAAGTCTTCTCCCGTGATGAGGAAGAAGACCTGCAAAACTTCAACAAACGTTTAAAGAACTCTCAAGCGTACGAGATTTTTAAGAGGTATTCCTTCATCGCTCCGGTGTTTTGCGTGCAGGTGAAAGCCTTAACCAAGGCATGGAAGACGAGTGCTTATACTACTCGGATATCACTTAGACCTAGCGTTAAAGCAATACCTACCAGTCTTATACTAAGGTAGGTACTGTACTTTACTAGTGTACTCTGTACGTTGTGAGTTCAAAACTATGTGTATGTATGGTGGAGGTACACGTGGCCTGATGACGTCACGGCACATTATCAGTTGCTACATGGCTGCCTCTGTCCCATGCAGTGAGGATCATTGTTAATGTTGTTATGTAACGCGACACTGTCCACTAGTTATTGTGGGTGCTTATTTGTAAATACTGCTGACCACTCTCCATGTACCTACTGCTAAGTTAAAATTTAACTAGCTGACCCGCGCAACTTCGCTTGCGTCACATAAGAGAGAATGGGTCAGAATTTTCCACGTTTTTATAACACTTATTACTGTTACTCTGCTCCTATCGGTCGCAGCGTGATGATATAAAATATGGTTTTTTTTTTCACGAAAAATATTTCAAAATTATTTATATCTTCTTATATAACGAAGTCGCGCTAATGCATATCCGCCATTAAAACAGTTGCCATGACAACGGAATTTTGTTGATTTAATGTCATTATAATATAGATTATTCACGACTTAATTCGCCACCTGAATTTTCCCGGGAAATGCGTCATTTTCCCGGGGTAAAAAGTAGCCTATGTCCTTTCTCGGGTATCAAAATATCTCCATACCAAATTTCATGCAAATTGGTTCAGTAGTTTAGGCGTGATTGAGTAGCAGACAGACAGACAGACAGACAGACAGACAGACAGAGTTACTTTCGCATTTATAATATTAGTATGGATAAGTAGAAAAGTGGTGGCTTAAGCTTGATCTGATTAAGACGAGTCATTCTGGTGCTTCTTGAAATTGCCACAAACTATTCAATTTGTCGAATTTCAATTTAGAAATAAGGGTAAATTTTAAGATTGACCTTCAAGGAATGCAAAGTCCTTAACGTGTCCTAGAGTAGTGACGGGGAGTGAGGTGGACTGAGCTCCTAAGCTGATCTTTTTCGCTAAGAAGTTGTATGCCCATATCCTATGTTAGGCCAATAAGATTTTTTTTTATTATACAATTTCTGTGCTGAGCAACAGCCAATTACCCTTTTTTCTATAAAACTTGTTATGACAGAGATATACTTTTCCATTTAATTGTCTTATGATGAGACAACAAAAGGACTACACTACACAGAACCTTTCCGATCTTAAAGTTGCCCTTGCTTTACACACCTATTTCAAAGAAAATACCCCATCAAAAATGTCCGTATTCTAAACAATACAACAAAGTGGTTAGTAATAAATATTCATACACATGTTCTTACTATCACTTGTGGCATAATGCCGTTTGTTTCATGTTATTATGATAACACTGGAGAAATAAACCTGACGTGCCGAATTATAAAGATTTCGCAAAATGATAGCTATTGTAATTTTGATTGTTTGTAGAATGTGCTGAGAGAAACATTGCAAGCTATAAGATTAGCAGTGTTGTTTCTTATGTGCGAATTCATGCTTTGCATATTTTTTTATTCGTTTTTAAGACTATTTTTCGAAACTACTTAAAAAGCGGTCATGAATACTTGATTAAAGGCTTCCTAGCCCCAGAAACCTTCAGTATACGAAGCAAAAGTATCTACATAAAGTATATATATATAAGTGTATGTGTATAATCTATGGTTGTCCTATTTCCCTTTTTCGAAATGACCTGAAAGCAAATGAAAAATAATACATCGGTAAGAACCCAGACCACAGGCAGAAAATAATCATACCTACAATTTAGTCTTACCCCCATTATAAAAATAATAGAATTTCGGTGCATATCAACTTTCTTCGACAAATTTTGGTCATTTTAGGGCCGGATCACATCTTTCGGAAGATGCACCTTCGCATCTGCAACGCATCATCGGTTAAATCCTTAAGATTAGCTTAGCTTTTTAATGTCACCGAATTCTCTGTTCTGTCGTTACGCCACCGATACATCGCAACACATCTTCCATCAGATATAATAAGTTTCTACCCTTTATAGCCATAACTCTGGCAATGTCAAGTAAGTGCTTGTATTTCCGAGTAGTTCCGAGCAGTTACGATCAGTTCCGAGTAGGAGCGCGTCCGGTTGCAATAACAAGCAGCGACAAGCGCACAATACACATGCCGATGTCCCAACACATCGCTCACTGTAAACAAACTGTTACTAACTGTATGCTTTCTTTCTTCTTGGGAACCCTGTAGCATGGTTCTATTTGAGTTTACATCAAATATTGTTTCTGTCCAGTCCATATATAATTTGCTATGTATAAAAAAACATTGCTTCCCCTTTGGCGGGATTAAAGAAAGTAAAATTCTTGAAAATAGGACATGGAGGTTGAGAGAATGAAAATAATTTCAATTGTGTTAAGTTTGAACCTCAATGGTTGCATTTTTATGTACCTAAAGGCTGCTGATATGAAAAAAGCCCAGGTATTTTTAAGCGTCGCATAGAGGCATAATAAGATTTGCATGCATTAACCTCATGCCTCAATCTTTTATAGTTTATCAGTAACTAATTCATACCTAATTTCATCACTGACGACTAGTTATTTAAGACTGTAGAAACTAAGTTACCAAGCGACAAAATCACGAGTGCATTCTGAAAGATTATGCAGCTAACGACTAGATGGTATCTAATAAAAGACGAGAACATACAAGGACATCACACGACCTGTCACCACTTCACCAGCTCACCAGCTCGTCATACTGACAGTCTCACAAAAACATCACACAAAAACTTATCAAAGGTGTAAACGGAAGCGTCACTTGGTTGCCTGCCTTGACTCGCCAATTACTTGAAAAACTTAATTACACTCTTACCAGCGCTCAGGAAATTGCTATTGTTACAAAAACATTATTGCTATCTAGAATTGATCTGTGTTTAGAATTAAATATGATGGTGATTTTATTCTAGGTGTTTGTGCCGGTCGATGACCAGTTATCGCGACCTACAGTTTGACAGAAACTTTGTGGTGTCATTTGTTAAACAACATTAAACTGTTTTACATTTCTATAACCAGTATGGCGCAATATAAATAATATCTCAGGGCAAATCAGGGGAGCTCCTAAATAGTCATCGGATTCCAAACTAAGCCGAGCTTGTAGTAGTAATTAGACTAATTAACAAACATACTTATACACTACTATAAATATACATTTATGATTCTATTTTGACAAAAAAAATTACCTGCTATACTATGTATTTTTTCTGGGCACAAATGTACCTATCTACATTTTTGCAAAGGGATCTACTTTCTTCATGAAAAGGTTTTGTAGGTCTACCCTGATTTAACATAGATGCATTGAAACAAGCAAATCTTCACAATGACCACTAAAAAGTCAGTAGCAGACTAGAAAATTTTACGACACACAAAAATATACAGGCAACAGAACCCGACATTGTTAACTACATCAAAACACCTTCTCCAACGATAACAAAGATGTTATCTTAATTGTTTACCAACAATCAGCTCAGCGGCACAACAGTACGACAGCTGTCGGAAGGGTACTTTCACTGAGAGTGTCCGTGACGTCAGCTTGACGTCACGATAGATAGCCGTGACCCCGTGACCCTGTGCCCGCGTCGACTGCTGGACGACAAGTGACTACAGTTCCGCAATCACTAGTGTAATAGGTTAGAGGTCGGATTAAATAATCTTTTGATTTATTTTGTAAGAGATAATTTGCATGAGGTTTGGAAAAGTTTCGTACTTTAATTAATCACTAAGGACAGTGTCCTAGACTGATGGTTTATGCAAGCTTGGTGCGGTCATGACATAGATGGGTGACCGCATTGTAATATTTGAACAGAGCGTCTCACTGCTTCGGTGGGCACGTTGACAATAAGTACCGATTGTTGTCATTTTAAGATAACTACGTTAACGGTAAGTCATGTCGAAGCCCTTTCGGGCGGTTTGGCAATAGGTTGACCGTTAACCTAACGATAAAATAAGAAAAGAAAAATATTTGTAGGACTTTTTTAAAAGACAAACTTTAAAAGAAAACCATTGTTTTATAGACTACTCCAGCACTAAGAATTGCTCTTAGTGCGGGAGTCGCGGGGACTTTTACAAGCATACAAACCACGGACAAGAAGTACAACCAGACCGAAAAACAATTATTGGTGGATCGCACAAATAATTTTACTGCGTGGAAATCGAACCTACGACCTCCCGACGCAATGGTAGCGACGTGGCGACCAAAACCACTGCGCCGCGACAGTCAAATTGACACTACATTTACACGAAAATAACAAGTTTAAAACAGGGCTGTCGATAATCACCACTATACAAGTAAATGATCAAGTAATTAGTAGATAGCTCCACGTGTGAGGGACTAATTAATGCGCGCGCAGATTTACCGTACTGTCGGTACTGTGGCTAGTAAATGTAGTAATTAAACGAAACTGAAGGTTAATTGTCGTTTAAATAGCTGATGTGATAAGTACATAGCTTTCCTTGTTACTCACTAAGTTTTGGGTACTCTACGAATCAGATTTGTGATGCTATTTTGTCATGAAGTTTGAAGTGTATGAGAATGTCTTTTGTTCACACCTCGGAAAGGCTATTGCTCCTTTTTATGTATTCCTTTCGTAAAACTAGAACCTAGACTAGCTTAGCCTGGCTGAACTCTTTTTTGTGATATTAGTTACCCACTTTGTTGGACCCGCCTGATTAACCTTAGACTGTCTCTTTAAGTATCGGTAGTTTCAAGTTCCTCTAAAGCTAGAAATCTTTCAACTATTACATAGTGTCTTATCAAAAGACTGGTCGTGCCCAAGATGTTAGAGAGACCATTACCACGTAACCAGTTGAAGATTATCTAAACTACATAAGGGTTAATAAATTTGCATAAAAATTATTGATAATGTGAACGAGAAAAGTGTGAAACTTTTTGTTTTCCCTGAGTATATAAAAAAACTAGCTTTTACCCGCGACTTCGTCCGCCACCTGAATTTCCCCATGGGAATACGTCATTTTCCTCGGGTATCAAAATATCTCCTATCCCCTCCCCTATAAATTGGTTCAGTAGTTTAGGCGGAATTGAGTAACAGACAGACAGACAGAGTTACTTTCGCATTTATAATATTAGTATGGAAGTATGGATAATGCTTTTCAACAGGAGGCCTTACTCAACATCTTCACAATTGACAATCTTATTGACACTTATCACCAACAATGTCGATCTTTAGACTGTTACAGCACAAGTATTTATTGATATCAATTAAAGTGCATATTTTTACACAACTCGTGGTCGGCTCAATGTCTGAAGTCTGTCAGGAGTCATGTGACTGTTATCTAATGTGCAATGTTGTTGTCAATTGATTATATCAATCGTTTCAAGGGTCAACGAACTGTGAAAAGTTATGTAATACTATATGAAAACTTTATACGTGATACCCTATTATTTATATTGTTTATTGTACCATTTTTTAAAGACTCGCACTAATATTTGCTCTTGTGTCGCTGGGACTCTTACAAACATACAAACAACAGGCACAAAGTGCAACCAGACCCCAAACAATTTTTAGATAAAGTTACGCACAAATAGTTGTTTGTGTGGGAATCGAACCCGCGACCATTAACTATTGCGCCAAAGGGGCAGTCGAATTCATTTGTTTGATTATTAAAACTTATTTTTCATGCAATATTTATTTACAGAGTCTTATTATAAAAGTAAGGACATAAACTTTCATGCCGTATTTAAGTCAAACAAAGCATTTTTTTTTTCAAATTAAATCTAGTATTTGGGTTTCAGCAATTTCATGCAAAATGTTATCGACTTTACGTTATATACGTAACAGACGTACAGACTTTCGCATTTTTATATTCGTGTAAATTTTGATAACGTCGCCGCGTCGGTGATACAGTGACGACGGTGGAGGTCGTGAGTTCGATTCCCACTCGAAGCAAATATTTGTTTGATCCCGTTCACAGTTCATACAAATATTTGTTTTACAACAATTATTGAGTTGTTTCAGATGAGATTGTTGGTGCTTCGTATCAATTCATCGTATGTTTGTAAGTCTTCCGCTACATTGATAGCTACAGGTGTTTTTCAAAGAGGATATTTATTTAAATATCATCGAGTCTACGTATTTCAGTTGTATTAGGTATATTATAGTTTGGTGGCAAGGTCGGACGCATTGGTGTTTTCCAGTAGTGATCAAAAGATTGTTTTGCCTTTTCTTTGCTACTAGCAGTAATTTGCTTTATTATTGGTTTGTCGTATGGTTAGTGGTCAACTTAGTGTCAGTTGTTCGAGCCGCCCGAAAGGTTTAAGGTTTTAACGACTTTTATCATAATTGAAATAACCGGGGCCGACTTTAAACGTGCCCTCAGAAGCCCGGGGACGCTCAGTTCAAATACCACTTTGCTGTCACCCATCTAAGGAATGACCGCGCCAAGGGATGCTTAACCCACAGATCGTTTGCCAACCGCTTAATTATTAAAGTTTGCTAAACCTATAGTTATAAAACAGCATTGGACAAGACAAGTTGCTGACTGAATTCGAGATAAGATTCAGAAATATTCTCGACAAAAAGGAACTCGGTGTAGTTACATTATCATGCCTTTGAAAAAGGCACAGCTTCTGCTTCGTGGAACATTAAGGGTCTGTATTGATAGTTACACCTCTGCCTACACCTCCATTCAGGTGTGAAGATATAATCACAATAAACCTGTTTGTATCGTGTGGTATCAGGAAATACAATAATGAAATTGTCCAGTTGATACACGACGCGGTTGTCTGAACGGAAGCGAACACATCTAAGATGCTGAGATAGCTTTGTTTGTTTCAATGTTCTTATTAAAAACTAGACAGAACTGATAACACTACAGGTATTATTGTCTTTAATAATGATGATAATGAATGAATGAAAAACGTTGATCGTTCGGCTGTTTAACAAGATATTTTTAAATTCAATAGCTGTCCCGTATTTATAAGCTTTTCACAATGAAACTTTTTGATTCCTGACTTCTTTATGGTATGTTTTTGTCTTCTAAAAACTCCAAAAAACAGAGATTTTGTGTTAAACCCGTCTCCTATATTATCGTAAATAGCTGATCCGATTCGGATGGTGTTCTTGGTTAAAGTATTTTTTACAATTTCATGTTATTACGGCGCTAGTGAACAAGGCGCGAATGAAAACAAGCAAGTATTATTCTCTACTTACCCTCCTGGGAGTTCCAAGCTACGCGTATTGTAACGCGTATTTTTTAAAATAGTAGCCTACGTAGAATAAGTACGGATTTTGGTGTTTCTATATATTTAACACCAGTATCTTCCTAACACCTTGTAATTACCTAAGTCTTAGTAATTTGTATACATACGTAATATTTAGAATTCTGCCTACGTCCATCAGTCGTCATGGTGTTCATATTTGCATGTGTTTAAGAGTTTAGGTGGACCACAGTACTGTACCTTTGTAACAATTTTTTTTCTGCCTAGTTGTTCCGGTTAATTCCGGTGATATAATAGATATATTCTTACTAGTGTAGGTACTAGTTAGTGGCTTCGTGCTTGTTGGGCAAATACCGCTATGCCAAGTCAAAGATCTACAACAATCTACACTCTACAACTTTATTTCAGGCGTAATTTTCTCAAGTTGTCGTAATAAGTTCATTCGCAGTTAGTAGAAAAATATAATCGAAAATACTATTTTTATTTATTTGACATTTACAATTTATATTTAGCTTTTATTTACATTTATATACAATCTCTGATTTAATCAAGTTCAATGTCGTTTATATTATTTTGTCTAAAATTCTTATTCTTAAATTTATTACTTCCTAGTTTTTTATATATTATTACATAATCAATCTAGACAAATAAATTAGATACGATTTTTTTTTTGTATGACTAGTCTGCCTGGTTAATTTCGATGAATTTCAACTGCGCCTTGGATTATTATGCAATTGAAAGACAAAATTTTATCACGCGAAATGAAAATCACTGTCAAAAGCCTGTACTAGAGTAGCCTGACAGTTAATTTATGACAAAGTCTGGCCTGAATATTTGTAATTATAACTGTTTGACCTAATTAACAAATAATAATGGGGAATCATGTTATACCCGAGGTTACCGGGTTATGGATGTACGATAAGGCAGTGTCTCCGTGTTAAATACTTGTATCCAGCTTCATCTGGTGAGACTGGAAGCTGACTCCAACATAGAAGAAAAGCTAGGCCGACGATGATAATGGATTTAATAAATAAATGGTCCATGTCAACTGCGAACGATAACCAGCTCTTTGTATTTCAAAAACTGTTTAAAAAACTCTGAAACACGCAAAGTTTCCTCACGATCACCTTTACCGTTTACTAATTAATTATTGTTAAAATTATAATTTTGAGCTGATTGCATACATTTAATAAGACTAAGTGATTGGTAGCGTGTCTAATGAGTGATAATCATTGGAGTCATTGCTTTTATAACTATTATTAACCGTTGTAATTGATTCTTACTGGGTTAAAATAAAACATTTACTTTGTCACTGGTATCATTCATTATTGTAATCAAATTTATTAATTAACTAGATAATTGCTAAGGAGGGTTAGTCAGGCCGGCCGGTTGTAAAAACATTAGCCAAACCCCTTACAGTATGTTTTTACAAAGACATGTTGAACTATAGTATTCTAAGACAGTTACAAATAAATATACGTATCCAACGAGACTTTAAATTAGTAATATGGTAAATATAATAATTTATATATTAGTAGTAGGTATTTTATTGAATTGTAGTTCGACTGCTTTTAGCTCTTAGAGAGGCACCTACCCATAATCGAAAACCTAGACCAAAAAAAACATTTTTAAACTTTTTAGTCTGGGAACCTGGGATTTAAAACTGAGACTTCTAAGTCGAATTCACCACCTTGGCTCTACGCAATTACAATTACAATTGCAATAAAAACAAGCTAGTGGCAATACGCAAAGTGTGCGCAGGTTCTTATCTCTCTTTGAATAAGTATAAAAAGTGTATAGTTATGTTTAGCGGTCACTATGACAACAACTACAACTACTTTCAATAATTTTGCATAATGTTTTGCATCTGATTATTTGTTTTGTACACGACTGACATTTATTTATAAGAATTGTTAAAACTTTATGATCTTACAGTGTATTTATGTTCACATCTAAAAAAGACCCGGGGTTCAAACCCGCGATAAAAGGTTTTTAGGTTTTTTTAAAGTAAATCAATAGATTAGACAACAAGGTTATGAAACTAGCACCTTATTTCTTTAACTTTATCATTGCTTTTTCCTACATAGGTATTCAGTAACTTCTCAAATAACAAACGTGAAATCATTATCATAACTTCCAAAAAAATATTATAAAATCAATAAAAGTGTGTTTATTTTCCATCACAAGATAAATTTTACACAAATAGAGAAAACAATAAATATGACACTTAGAGTAAATTATCATGGGTGAACTGGAGCCTAAACTAGGGAAACCCTTAATTTCAGGACTCCGGGACACTCACCCGCGGTTTCAAGTTACAAGTGTAGAAATGTAGAACCTTTTGTTCCTTATTATTATTCTACAATAATTTAGCCAACGAGCCTACTTATAGTTGAGTGCCCGACACCCACTACTTGTAGACATAATAATATAATATATTCTAACTTCACGGTTCATTATAAAACGTATGAAGTGTAACATAACTAAATCATATTACGTATAACAAATATTACGCCTGTGTGTTTCACAACATCTACCAGCTACTCTAGCTACATGAAAAAAAAAAAATAACTACGACAATTTAAGGGTTAATTTTTCAAAAGACTGGCGTTATGATACTGCAGAGGCTTAAATTAAGGGAAATATAAAATACCACTGCTTAGAAATAACCGATAATGTTAGAGATTTTAGAAAATAATATGAAAAAAACATTTGATTTGAACAAACATTCAACAAAAAGAAAGATATGTAATTATATTGGGACTAAAATGCAGAAAGGTCAGATATCTTAGCTCTATGAATAACTAATAACAGTTTTTAAATAACGATGGAAATTAGCCCTGAATCATAAAATTATAGCATTTTCACATATTTAGTTTGGCAAATATTAACTAAATATATTAAGTAAGTATGTATTGTGTAAATATACCGCAGGCGATTATATAATTTATGAAATAGAAATCGAAAATTCGTGTCAAAGTCACACAATGATTACAAAATAATATTCGAATGCTGATAACGATACTATAAAACAAAAAGAAAGTACGATTATAAAGTTATTTGAAACATTTCTGACGATCGACCAGAATAATGCACTTATATTAAAACTATGACAAAACAATATCATCATAGTATTCATGATTAAGATTTAACTGAAAAGGAATTTGTATTGTGAATATTGACAAATAACAATACATATTTATAAAGGTAGACTAGGTTTCATGACAGAACCTTGAGTTAAAAAAATTGCGGTCACGCTTTTTGAGATATGATATACCTGCTCAAGATAGATTTACCAAACAAACAGCTGACATAAAGAAGTATCAATTGTTGTTACAAAAAATAACACGCAAAAAAATATAAAATACCACATTTTTTTCTTATACCTTCACATCAACTGTATAAAATCTACACAGGGTAGTATGAAATATCTAGCATAAAAAATGTAAACTTACTTGTATAAACCGATGCGCAGGTGGAGCGATGGCAGGCGAGACAGGACTCCTTGCCGTCGAGGTTGAGGGTGAGCGTGGGCGCCAGGCTGGGGCGCGGGCACAGCTTGCACCCCCCATTGTACTTCTCGCACAGACACACGTTCTTGTCCAGCCCCTCCACCTTGAGCTCGTTGAGGCCGAACTTGTCGCACTCCTGCTTCACCAGCGACGCCGCCAGCTTGTCCGAGTGGTTCACCAGATCACACGAGTGGGGACAAACGTGACACACCTTAGACAAGTTCCTATTAGACTCTGAGTTATTGTCGTTCTGGTTCCTATCGTACTCCTCCTTCTTGCCACTGTCCGCACTGCCCGTCATGTACGACGTCAGGGTCACCTCCGACGAGGACCTCACCGTATTGTTCATTTTATATTTCGTCATGTTTATATTTTAAAATACCGTTTTGAAAGGCGAGGCACGAGACATTTTATTTGGAAAGCGACATCGCACGACACTAGTAAAATAAATTAATTGTGTTCATTTATCACAGATTGTGTAGGAATGTCATTTAGCCGCGGATTATTTTTGCGTTAAAACGTATGTTTTTTTTTATAGTTGAGCGTGTACGCGACCTTCTGTGACGAGTGTTGACGACGGAGTGAGGCGCTGTGGCTGTGTGGCGCGAAGTGACCGCGCTGCCACAACACACCTGAAACAAGGGCTCTCGTTACTACAAGGACTGACATCCAAGCTTATATCGTCAGTACTAGCGATGGCTGGCGATACTAGCAGTGATCTGCTTCATGTTCACTCTCATCGCAAGGACACGCCGCTGACGTCATCGCAGAACTTTCCAATGTTTTTCTCCGCTCGAACCAAAGTTAAGGACATCTTTACTGACTTGAAGCTCTCGTCAGCTTTATTGAAATGCTTCTATTTAAAGTTTACTGATCGCCATTTAGTGAACGGTGCATTTTCAATGTTTATTTTATAGAAACAGTAGCGATGGAAATATACCTACCTAGTTGGCAATATTATAGGGATATACAAGTTGAGGATCGTAAAATTGCAATAATGAATTAAAAACATTACTGGAGCTTTTCTGGGGCAGGGGCCAGGATCTCCTTAAATCTCCTAACGGAATACCTAGTTAGTCAGTTCAAAGACCGTTTAACTTTTAAAGAAATGTAAGACGTGCAAAACTTCGCTACGATGTATTCGTTGACTGATATAACAATTGATAATAACTATTTCTAATTCACACATAAATTCGGTGACCAAAGCGCAAAAATAACAAATATAGCAATTATGATGACAAATTATATATTTTTCCAACATTTTCAATTACAATAAAATTATTTCCATATTACGGAATTATTATAAAAATTGTAGATGTCAATTAAAATGTCTGTGTACATTCATGTGCTGTCGTGTGTGAAGATCTGTATATAAATATCATCAGAACATAATTATCTTGAATAATTATGAGAATTGCGTCAACAACTTAGATGCGCGGTAAAAAATATTAAAAAAACTGTTCGTAAGCCAAATACAAATATGGGGACAAAGTTAGTAAAAAAATAGGAAGCAAGCAATAAAATTATAAATTAGTATAAACTACGGCAAAAAAAATTAAAGGCCAGTTTCATATTAATTAATTTACAAGTGTCTGATACGCTCATGTATGTGGTAAAGTGACAACGAATGCATGAAAAAATCTCTTATAATTCCACTCGTCCACTGGTTAATTTGTCCTTGTAGTAGTAAACCGATATTTATCCATCTATACTATCTATACTAATATTATAAAGCTGAAGAGTTTGTTTGTTTGTTTGTTTGAACGCGCTAATCTCAGGAACTACTGGTCCGATTTGAAAATTCTTTCACTGTTAGGCAGCCCATTTATCGAGGAAGGCTATAGGCTATATATCATCACGCTACGACCATTAGGAGCGGAGTAGTAACGAAAAATGTTACAAAAACGGGGAAAATTATGACCCATTCTCTCTTACGTGACGCAAGCGAAGTTGCGCGGGTCAGCTAGTAAGTCATGAAATTTGTTGAAAATACAGAGAAATGACACCAAAGTATATAACGACATTTAGTTATTTTGTTCCATATAACATGGCCTAATCTCTACAAACTATTGCCGATAATGTTTCAAAGAGGAGCGTAAGATAGTGAAAAGAGAAAAATGGCTAGTAGAAAGACTAGTTGACATTAATATTTTTATTAAGTAATTTACATAATTATTCCAAAAATACTAGAAACTCGATCATTGTTGATGTAGCTTCCTAGTGCAAAAATACTTATTCTAGTAAAATTCCTTTTATAATTATTATATTATCTGTACATATTTATAATAACTATTTATTTTAATGTCAACTTTGTCATCACTTTACCTATATCCTCGTCAAGGTGTATAATCATAAAATTCGCGTTTTTTTTTGCTATATAAATTAAAATAATTACTATTAAATTGTAAAATTACTATCCTGTAGAATTTTTCAATATAAATGTAATATTTTAGTACAATTTTTGCAACTAAATATTATTTAATGTATTGTCATTATGCGACAATCTGCAATTTTCTATGTTATTAAGTTTTTTATACATAAAACAGTAATTCCATATGTAATAGTACCATCACAGGTTGGTATGTATTTGTACGTGTTTATCAGAAAATATACAAAATTGCCGTACCCAAATGTGTAATTTTGCGATGTAAATTATTGTTTGTTAGTAAATTAATAATAGGTTAACATTACTGATAGGAAAAACTATCAGAATCTACTATTTGTGAGGCCTGAAACTAACAGTTTAGTAACGTAAATTATACATAAAAAGAACGCGTACTAAATGTTATATGGAATAAATAGCTACAAAATACAAAAATACTAAGAATTCATTGAATACAAATGAAGTAAAAATCATAATCTTGAACAAAAAGAGAGCCGCCCGAACAGGGACTTGAACCCTGGACCCTTGGATTAAAAGTCCAATGCTCTACCGACTGAGCTATCCGGGCTCATGGAAGGTGTGGCGAAATATACGAACACTACCTGCGTACAAGTTTCAATGACGTCAGGCAAGGCCAATTCCACAGTAGTTTAGTGTTTAAACTATTTATAATTTACGAGTCGACCAAGTTACTGATAAAATATTAGTACGGCATTGTGATAAGCAAACTAAATCAGCAGTCTAAGCTAATATAAATCTTATTCTGCATGTGAAAAGATTCAAAATGGAATAAATTATGTGCAAGGATCATAAGGTTGAAATATTTATATAAAATAAAAATAAAAATTTTATACAAAGAAGAAATATTAT
The DNA here is from genome assembly GCF_050436995.1 of Anticarsia gemmatalis. Classification (NCBI taxonomy): domain Eukaryota; kingdom Metazoa; phylum Arthropoda; class Insecta; order Lepidoptera; family Erebidae; genus Anticarsia; species Anticarsia gemmatalis. The sequence continues at coordinate 13,886,235 of NC_134752.1, read as the reverse complement.
TTATAAATAATAAAAATAAGAGTTCAATATAATTTTTTTGTTAAAAGTACTATTTACACTTACTATTATTCCTGATTTGGTTATTGGGGACTGGGATCACTAACTCACACCTTACTGAGTTCAAAATGATTTGATCTCTAAATCAACTGCAAAAGGAGCATTTTTGTAAGACGGACATTTGTTTCGGGTCATACCATCGTCATTGATCGAGCACTAAGGAACATTGCATTATAGCCCCTTACATCCTAACTCCCTTCTCTCATGTTCACTGTGTAAGCTTTAAGAACAGACAGTTTTTTATAACAAATTTGCAACAATTTGATTAAGGATATCTTTCAATAATACTAATTATACAGTGGTGTATTCTAAAAACGTTCAAAATTCAGAGACGAATTATAATTATAATATCTTTAATTATTATTACTACTGGCTAGCTGGGAACTAAATTAATATGCCTGATAGGATTCCGAACCGTGTTTCTTAAGGTGCAAATCATAGTCTATCTTAATGTGCCCATCAGTCACGAAATTCAACAACATTTATGAGAAAAAAGCGCCTGTTTTAGTTGATTAGTTATACCTAAGTCACTCTACTGTACTCTACAAAGCACAGGAGACAGTATAACGTAGAGTCTAACATCTAAAATATACATATAAATATATAAAATAAATAGTTCTCTGGTCTCTGCCTACCTCTATGCGAAGAAGGCGTGATTATATGTACATATGTGTGTAAAATATATAGTCTATCTAGAATATAAGCAACGAACACTAATAAAAATTTAATTTGCAAAGACTTTCAAACCAAGACGCGGTATTTACTAGTAATCTATAATCTTATTATCCGTATTTCATATTAATTGTGAATAGCTTATAAAAAGCTTATTGTAAGCCTTTGGCTTCCCGAAATTTAGTAAATAAGGAGAAGGATAAAAATGACTTCTCTTTTGTTAACTACTTGTACGTTGTCGGCTTTGCTAAAGGGATTAATTCTACAAAATAATCTTTTGTCCATTGTCATAGAAAGAAAGAAAATTTTTTTTGCTTCTTGAGTAAGGGTGAGGAGATTATTTTCTTAGCTGAATTGGTATCATCGTAAAACAGTTTAAATTACTGGATTAGTTAGTCGGTATTGTGTTTAGACACTACTTAAACCAGCTAACTTAAAGTGTAGTGCAATAAACAAAAGCTTGAATCACAGGATATATGTAGTATAGTATTTACATCTCGGAAAAACTTTCCTGGCCGACGATTTCGCAAACAGCATTTAGTTTACTACCTTACTAAGTATAAACTTCGATTACTATAGCGCAATTCTGTTCAGTAGGTGCTACAGTTTGACATTTAAAATATACTGCCGGAATACTTCCTACTGCGCCCGCTAGTGGCGCTAATTTTCGTGCAAAATATATAGCTAGCCAGTTGTCGATAGTCGATAGTGGTAGAGAATCGAACTACTGCTAAAGCCGTTTGTCTCGCAAATACGCACATTATGCCAAAATAAAGGCATCAACGCACTTACGTCACAACTGTGGGTGTTCAACCATCGTGTGTCCATCAGTGTACGTTATGATGTGTGCTTACTGTTTATTTGCCATACATCGCCGCTGTGACGTCATCCAAGGTCAGCGACCTAAGGCTAACGACGGAGTACGTAGGGATCTTTTGTTAAGATCGAGGGGATAACGCAGGTAGGAACTGTTGAGAATTGATAAGGAGTTCCCCTAGGTTATTTTTGAGTATATATTGTATATCAGTATTTAACAAACATTGTAGGACTTATTTCGACCACTAAAAGTTATATTTTTAAAGTTGAAGATTTCTAAGTGTCTCGTAGCTAATTTGGGTTGCACTGATTTTAATGCAATAATAATTAAAGACATTCATAAGTACATTGATTTTGCTTGACAGTATACAAATACAATAATGTATTCTGAATCTTACAGTAGGTACAGTACGTACTACGGGGGTTTCCCTCTTAAGATTTGTATATAAGTCTGTGTTCGGTGTCGTATAGGAATAGGACACGGGTCACACAGGGGACAAACCTATTGACAGATAACAGGTCAGTCCCCACACGTCAAAATCTTTGCAATGTTTCCGCTCCACATTGTACCGTTGAAGTCTTAAAATAAAAGCCTGATGCAGATAATTCAGATATAAGGGATGTGAGCAGAAGTGATACGACGCTAATCACAAGGTCTCTGGTTCGATTCTAATTTCATTAAAAAAATAACTGTTGTTCTTGGAGTTAGGTAATGTACCCGTTATTATGAAAATAGGCTATCCCATTATTACATGGGACTAACGTTGTATACGACTAATCACGGATGTTTTTTGTACATCTCTGCATACATCTTAAGGATTATCGAGCGTGATGTTACAAATCGTCCCCGTAGAGCGAAAAGTCATTAACTCGAGTTAATGATTTCTTTTTTTATGACACCATTGAAATCGCCATATTTTTCTCTAATTTTCTGTCTAATCCACATACCTGTAGCTATTATAGTTTTTGTTTTATAGAATGTGAAAATTAACCAGGTCAACCCTTTTGAGCTGAAAATAAAATGAGCAAATTAACTAATTTTAGTTAATTAATATTCATTTCTTAAGATTGTATCTAACCCATACTTAAAAAATACCTAAAACGACTTAATTACTTTTCCCTTGAATTATCTCTGCATATTAAAATTATTACTAGCAATTGTAAAATCACTAAATGGATTTAGTTATTTTTCACATCGGTACACGCATTTCATACTGCGTTAAAAATCACTAACTCTGATCAAAAATTAACTAACTCGAAATTATGTTACATATTTAAAAAATAAAAGTAACTAATTTTATATATTTTGATATTTCCAAGCGTTCAGACAATATTTTCTTAATGTAGTCTATATTAAATAAACTTTGTTATAATTTCCTTCATTTAAGACTATAAACGTAGAGATAGGTTACTGCAATCGTAAGTTATGAATTTTTATATTTTTAAAAACTTTGAACAGCCATATCTCAAAACAAGGTTTTTCGAGTTAATGACTTTTCGCTCTACGGGGACGAAATAAAAGGTATGATTTGTGTGTAAATTATAACAGAATCGGTTTGAATAAAATAAGTATTTAAAAAACCCGTATGAAAGTTTTTCTTAAAAACGATTTACAATTCTAAGCGGCTACAAGTACCATAATATTGTTCTATACCCATAAATCATTTTTATATAACAAGTACATATTGTCGCCGCTAATATTATTTATACATAACCACACCATAACCTACACCATAACACTTATAAGGTTATTTATTATACAATGTATAATTCACATATAAACTGCTAGGAGTTGCTACAATGTTGCCCTGTTACTGCCGGAATGCTTCGTTTATGATAACTAGACGCTGTGGAGTCACGATTATTGTGCAGATCATTGATTAAGATTATAAATGATAATTGTTGACAAGACATTATATTGATGTTTACAGTTTAGTTCATAACATACATAAGCTTTTTAACTAGCTTTGACATTAGTTAGTAGATCGCACAAACTTTAAAGAACATCAATCTATACTCATATTATACAGCTGGAGAGTTTGTTTGTTTGTTTGTACGCGCTAATCTCAGGAATTATTGGCCCGATTTGAAAAATTATTTCAGTATTAGATAGCTCATTTATCGAGAAAGACTATAGGCTATACATATATATATCATCACGCTACGACCAATAGAGGCAGAGTACCAGAAAAAATGTTACAAAAACGTTATCTCTTAAGTGACGCAAGCGCATTTGCGCGGGTCAGCTTATATTATATAGTCTATGATAACCAAACCAAAGTTACAATCGCTGAACATCGATGCATTAGAGATTAAGAGTTCTAATATGTTTACTCTTTAATTGTTAAGAAGTATGCCCGAAACTTACGATAACGTAGTAGTGCAACGATTAAGGTATTTTTTTATACAGCTATACAATAGTATATAATATAATCATACTGCTTATGATAAGTAGCACTCATGACATCCTGCAGTCAATCAATCCTTATAACCAAATACCGAGATTAATAACTGCTCATCAGCCCAATAAAAAGGCCTATAAGTATCCCATCGCGTAATACCATGGTATTAGTTAAAGACATGGTGTGTAACCCCACCAGGGCAATTTGCCGCCAGGGGGAGTCACGCGTCGATCTGCGCGCGCGCCACGTGCGACCATCTCGGTGTGACGTCACACGGTCCCGAGAAACGACCTACACACACTGTACAAACTGTTAAGGCCTGTCTATGCTAAAGGAGCCGAACACGAGAATGGTCCGAGCACAAATTTCATGGTTCATTCTTAATAGTCTACCGCAGTTCTCTGGGGTTAAATATGTGGCCATAAAATCCCAGTTGTCAAATTTTTCCAACTTACTGTTCTCTGCCGATTCATGCAAAAGTTGATATATTAGTAACTTTTCTCACAATTGTCACCCTTAACACCGGGAGGGATGACAATTGCTACAATATCTTCCAAATGGTCCACTCTGACTAGTCTACCTGTCTTCTATTGCGGGAACTCTTGAGATAAATTTGTCACCCGATTGGGAAGAAAATTACCAATTATCACTCAAGGGACAGTGCTAGAGGCGACGAAAGGATTTTTTAACCCCTTATTGTTCCACTGCTGGGCAAGGATCTTCTCCCGAACAAGGAAGGGGATAAGCCTTGAGCACACCATACTGGCCAAGTGCGGGTTTTGAACTTTGCATGATACTAAAGAACAATGGCAAGTTTTTACCTAAGTGTTATATGAAGCGTCTACAAATGGGACACGTGCAAAAGTTAGTAATTAATTTAGCCCTTTTTTATGATGAAATTAACTTTTTCGGTAAAAGCCTAGCTTAAATTATTTACAAAATAAACTTTTACTTGAATACGTCCACATCCAGTGGACATAATCTTTTAGTCAGTATTACCACTTACAAAATGTTTCAAAATTATTATTTTGTTTTTAAATATCAAAAAACGATTATTAAGTGAACGTTAAAAACAAATCACATAGGTTTTGCTAAAAAAAAATAACAAATATAATTGATAGGTGTTTTAGTTACATATTTTATTATTAATGTTGTGATTAATAGTCAGGTATTATTAGATGAAAGTGTAATGGCAGCACCAAAAAAAATTTTTTTTTCCTTCCGTTGTTTAGAGTGATGTTGATAATCAATTATTTTCACAATCGATTGATCGATTATGACAAATATGTAATATGAAAAGAATAATCCATTTATAATAGCTTATTATTTTAAGCAATTTTATTAGCATATTTGATTTGTTTGCAATAATAATATGTACTTAAATATGTAAAATATAACCTCAAATAGCATTACAGTAATCACTGACGTTATCATTACAGCATCCACAAAAACTTCCTTAATCAAAAATATTTTTAATAGTAAGTCGCAATATAACAGTAGTTTTTTTGGTTTTTAATCTTAATAATATCGTTTAAAAAATAATTAATTCGATTATATTCTATAATCGATTATGACTTCAATTATTTCAATAATCGATTAATTGATGATTGATTATCAGCATCACTAGTTGTTTACTTTGTTGTGAACTTGTTAGTTAGCTTTGCTTGCTACTGGTGTTACGATTGCTGCATATACATCAGATTTTTATACAAAATTGTAAAATAATGCATTGTCTTTGCTCTCACGTAATCTAAATCTGTTTTTTAGACATAAATAATGTAGAACAGCAATTTACATAAGTTTTTTCATGATATAACCTCAAAATATAAAATTGATCATATTTTTTTCTTGTGGCCCTCTCAAACCAAAAATCTTAATGATTCTGTTTAAGTTAAAGAAACTCTATAGTTTTAACATTTTTTCATTCATAGACGCTCCAAAACGATGTCAGGTAAAACTTTGTATGGAGACTTGCCATTGTTCTTTGTTTTAGAAACGCGCTGGCTCGAGACTTGTGAAGTCAGTCACCATCGACATGAATTTATGGTCAGGTCTTCTATCGTAGACTCACCTTTACTAGTCCTTATTAGTATTGCTATTTGTCTTTACACTCTCAGACAATTAGTAGTAATTATTATCGAATTAAAATGAAAGGGAAAAAGTGTTGTCGTACGATTAATTGTTGTGACAATGTGATTAAAACGTGACCAGCAGTTGACGCGAGATAAGTACGTGTGCTTCTGATGTCTAGGAACCGGGTAGGTACCTACTCGTGATATATCTAACTTTGTTTATTTGTCTAAATTAGAAATAAGCATAGAAAAAAAGAAAGAAAAGTAAAATTGAAAATCATCGTAACTTTAAATCTTTTTTGTATTTTAGCGTACGATTTAGTCACCTAGGATCAAGTTAATCAAGCTGCCCAAAAAGCATTTGCAGGCATTTGGCTTGAAGACTGTTATCTTAATTGACAAGAAGCGGACCGACCATGCACGGAGCTGCCCAATACCACTAAGCCAACTAAGCAGTCACCTATCTAGGGAATGACCGCTCCAAGTAGTGCTTAACCTATGGATCGTTTACCTACCCTTGACCGTTACTGGCTACATGCGCCTCAAAACATAACCTCTATATTTTCTTAGAACCCTTAATAGTTAGTGTTTCATACACTTTCAGTTTCGCAGTAATTACTGAATGCCTATAGTATCGAGTATTAACGACTGTACATTTCAGGTAATTGTTCCCTTCCTTCCATGAATGAGCGATGCCTTGACGCCTGTGACGTCACAGTGCTATGTGTGTCACTCAGGCTAAGGGCATAGAGTTACCAGTTGCATGTACAGGGAAACGTTTTGAAGCGTTTAAAGTTTACATTAAACTATCACATTTGGTACTTTGATAAAGTCTGTGGTGTCATAGGAAAAGTGTTTTTCTTGCACTGACTGTGACTTTAACAAAATAAAATCTCTATTTTATCAAAAAACCTCTATTATTTTACATTCTCTATACAAAATTATGCCTATCCTTAACGATTTTACCGAAACTATTTTTTTGAAATTTTGCGTGACGATAAAGACTACCTAGACTTTAAATTAAGTTTTGACATAATATCAAAATATCTGTTTGTTCTGATTTCTCTACATTTTGGCTGAATAGCAGATAGAACAATCTGGATGTTGTTACAAAATATTACCTATTCATGTTTATAAAAACATTATCTGCATGGTAAATAATAATGTTTACTACTCTAGTATCTCATTACAGGTATATTTTAAGTCTCGCACATCAGAAATATTCTAAAACCCACATTGAATCGTAAATTGTCCAATTTGTCCATAATTACGCTCAGAATTCCCGCGTAATTGTCCGACAGTTATCATAATTCTACTAATGCGAGTTCGCTTCCTGGTTCGGGCAAAATTTTGGGTTTACGCAAAATTTGTTACCAATTATGTTACAAAATTAGTTAATGCAGCGGATAATTTTTGGCACATAATTATTATTGTTAACTGAAATTGTATGATATTTTCAGATAATTTTTGGAGGTGATTATGATTTTGGCTTTTCATTTTATAGTGCATCATTATGGAAATTGGATTTATAAGTGATATTTACTTATGCTGTTGAGCTCTATTCTATTAGAAACTGCATTGTACGTTGCATATTACATATTATGCCAAGACAAAACTAGTGATCGCGTTATTGTAATAACTGAAAAGAAATTAAAAGTATGAGTGTAAATTATAAAGTACGATATCCATATTACGGGGGCAACCTCAAAGAGAGCTTAGTCCTATACTCGAGCCATTACAAACGAGCGAACTACGTCATAATCAAAAGAATGAAATAAATGTGACAATGTGTAAACGCGAACGAGAAACTCTGATAAAATGACATGACTTAGTTCGCACGTTTGAAACAACTTGAGTATAACACAATGTTAAATATTCGTTTCACACTAATGCTTGTGTTTAGTTCAAGGCAATAACCAAATAGTGTTCTTATTAAAGGACGGTCAGAGCAGATACATCTCGCTACTCTAACTACTAGCTAGTAAGTAGTTGACATTGCTCTGTGACCAGACCCACCGGCCTTTACGTACTTTAGCGTATCCAGCACTTCCATAACAGTGATAATTAATCAATAGAATTAAAGTAGCTTAGTGCTCTAATTTTCAACCAGGCAAGTAAATAATCGATCTGAAGTTTCGTGTAATCATACATTTTGTCAAACGAAAAGTGGTTTTCGTCTTTAAAATTATTTCATAACGAAAATTACTACCTCTGTGATGTATCTACTGGTAACTTGAGTACCTACTAACAAGAACGAGAGATGTCCTAAGTTTTTCTGATTTAATTTTAAAGAATTAAATAATAAGGACCTTTGCACATGATACCGGTGAGCACTTAGCTACTGTAATCAACTTACGCACTGCGCAGATAGCTAAGCAAAGGAAATGTAAGATTCAAAATCTTTTCTTTACGGCGAAAATAAATGATCTTGAAAAGTTTTCCCACTTGTAGCATGTGACTTATGTCAACGTTAGTCAGATGATAGTCTATCTAACTATCTAGTAATTAAACACAGCCCTGTATCCACAACCTTGCATTTAGCACAGTTGTTAGCATCCACTCGTGGGTGCAGCAAACAAAAACCAGTCACGGATAGTTAAAGTAAATGGATTAGTTACACTATGACGAAACTGCACTAGTACTGCAGTCACCTCTCCGCCGGCGAAGACCTTACTGTCCTGGAAGATATCTAGACTGTATAGAGGTCGGCAGAAGGTCATCTTTGGTGCTCTTTTTTGTTGAACAAGATGGTTCTAGTTTCGAATAAGAGGTATATAAGATTCGCGTGTTTATTTCGTCCTACATGAACATATTATTATATCTGTATATACTCAAAAACTTAACGGCTTGAGCATATACAGATAAAGTATGTATGTATACCATTCCATTGAAAACAAAGACTACATAATCTCTAATCTAGTTATTGATTTTTTAAGCATCTGTAATGGTGTACTGACATGAAAACTTTCTTTTATAACCCAAGTATACTTCAAATCATTTCTAAGTCATTTTTGTATAATAAAATTGCAAATGAAAGCAAGGAATTCCGAATTCGTTTGATTTGGGCTTATCAATAGAACTGGATTCCATTTGGAAGATTCATCAACTACATAACTAAAGCGAAATTCTCCGTGAACACTAGATGACTCGAGTGAAGTCATATTGTTTGTTTGTTTGTCGTATGGTTAGTGGTCAACCTAGTATCAAAGTTGTTCAAGCCGCCCGAGAAGCCTTTGACGTGGCTTAACGACTATTATCTTAGTAGACGACAACCGGGACCGACTTTTAACGTGCCCTCCGAATCACGGAAACGCCTAGTTCAAATACCACTATGCGGTCACCCATCTATGGAATGACCGCGCCAATGGTTGCTTAACCCACAGATCGTTTACCGACCGGTGAGCGCAACCGGCTATGGGCGCCTCAAAGCGAAGTCATGACTTAACTTAATGCTTTATTAATATAGCAGTTATAGGAAGCAGTTGGTATGCAGTTATGCAGCAACAATGATAACATCGCAGAAGTTCGCGCTGTGACGGAAAAGCCGTGACGTTGCCTTATACAGAGCCACGGCGAACGTTGAAATGTAACCTGCAGTAGCAGGTAGCGCGTATTAATGTAGAGCAATCATTTACACTAAGTGCTGTGTGCACAGCAGGCTAACAGTTTGCGGCAGTGTTTAAGACTTTTATGTTCTGTGTGATATGTTTGCTAAGTTGTTATGAGTACTGTGTTAAATGTGTTCGAATTTAAGGTACGCACAAGTGTGATTTAACAGATATAATTTGTAATAGAATCGAAGAAATCATAGACATCTCGCCAGTAAGCGTGTAAGCATATTATATTCAGTTGGGTTTGTTCTTATGCGTAAAAAAACGCGTAAGTTAACCGTGATATTTACTTATATTAATATTTAAAAATATTAATCCTTTTGTATGCTGATCTTTAAGTCCCTTTCATTAAAAATAATAATCTAAAGATCACTTGAAAATTTAAATACGCCTTCACTTTTTACAAAAAAAAAACAAATAGGTACAAGTAATCTACTAAAAGACATCTAAAATAAACCAAATAAAAATACGCCAATGTTAAACAAAATCCAATTAAAAACACACAAAGAACAACAATACTAACTATACAACAATCCTTTATGCTAATTATATTCAAACTTAAAACACTTTGTATTTTTGTGCTGTCAGTCTGCCACAAACAGTGAGCTGAGTGTGCCTGCTCGGTGACACTCGACAGTTGACTGGTCAACTAGTTGAACTTGGACATATCGGAACGAAGTGTTACGGTCGAACACTCACTCGATCTTGGCATTTCGACGTATTTCTGTAACTACACATTTCATTACTATTTCCAATTATTTCTGTTACCATTCTACGATTAAATTGACGTTTAAATCAGCTGCGAAGAATTTGCGCAATCGAAAACAGACTAACTACTTATTACTATAAAGAGTGTTTATTTGGTCATTATAAATTAATTGTCTCTGGAACGATTATCAACTTTTTCTATATCGCGCAAATAATTGTTCTGGGTAGGAATCAAACTCAAGACATTCCATGCATCGGTATGGTGGTATGGCCTAACCACTGCACCATAGAAGACGTCATCATCATTTTATTTAAATTAGAAGAGTATTTTACATATCAAAACGGTGTCTTTTTGGATCTACGTCTTTCTGTATCTTTGATTTATCATTCCCAATCTCAGATCGATTGTTTGAAGCACATTTGAGATTCCCCTTGAAGTAAAGTTCAGTTTTCTATATAAAGACACTAGCCACAAAAACCTTTCGTGACGTTTGTTGTCCAAGTCTCTCTTGCACAACAGTTATCACCGCGTCAGTCCTACGTGCTTCAAACTACAACACTATATTTGTTTATATTCATATCTGTAACGTGCTTCAGTGAGCACGTGACTATGAACTACACTTTCACCACAGTGATAACACGCTTGATTAAGTTTCTGTATTCATTAGCATTTTTCGGCATTTGTGGAAAATTTAGGATGACTTTGTTAATTGAAAAGAGTGGTGATGTCATCATTTTATACCATTGCTGAAAGATGGTGCACTGATATTTTCTAATGTTGAATAAATGATATTATTATTCCTCTGTTTGACGCCACCTGAACCATCTGCTATAGATGGACACAGGCCAATGGTGGTGGTGGTGGTGAATAAATGAAGAATTAGGCACAGCTGCCAGCTGCATTAGGGACAGTCGACGTCTCTAGCTGGTATGGGTTAGCATTTTGTTTCTATTGGCAAACAAACGACTCTTGGAAATGTGAGTGCGATTACAATGTTCTTATAGAATAGTACTTTAGGACATACTGACACTACTAAGGTCTGAAAAGACAAATGGTATCTTTTAATTTCATAGAATATCCTTGATTTCCTGATTTAAAAACTTATACTAAACAAGTGTACCATTTCTCCACCATTGTCCATAATAATCTCAGCAATATCACATGCTCACACAGCCTTATAAATATTCTCTAAATAAGAGATAATAAGAGATCTAAATAAAATATTTTTTAGAATCACTAACGATTCAAAACACATCGCGTGAACGAACAGTCCGTGAGCATAATGATAAACACACAAATTGTCAAGTTTTTAACAACAATCGTCTACTCCTCAAACTGTATCGTTTGATGTTGTATGACAGTATCAATACGGAACGATTGCTGGCAGCGTTTGTGTAATCTCACTGAAACTTGTTATGATTGCAACGTTACACTGTTACTACAGTAGCTCGATTCTGTACAATCGGTACTGTCGAGTATCGAAAGTTTGACATTTAGAATGTACAGCCAAAATATTTCCTAGGACGCCCGTCAGGGGCGCTGATCAGATTTTCATACAAAATTTCTCGATGACAGGCCGGTTGTCGGTAGTCGATAGTAGTAGAGAATCGAGCTACTGATCTCTCTATGTTCTGGCAACTTGGTAGAGAGCCTTGTGTGGACGATTCTTCTAGATTGTTAATACTGCTGCTGTGTATTTCCAATATAAAGAAGATCAGCCAGGCCACCATCAGCTGCACCATTCAGTCTTAATTTTTTAATTTTGTATACCTCCGACAAGACTCTCTATTAAGTTGTTGCACTATAGCGATACATTATCATTTGTAGTTTAGTTTATACTTATTGATAGATGGGGAGAATAGTTCAGTTGTTAATGATACTAAATGGCGTGACATGTAATGATACTAACACCGTGACAGTATTCAAGTTATCAGAGGTTTTTGTTGTCACAACTAACTTAGTGATTGTCCAAATGTCTTTCTAAATAAATACAGGTTGAGGTCGCTTGGTGCTTTTGAGAGCACGTGTAGCTATGTAACTGATACAGGCCAAGCAATCTTCGGTCATATAGACCTAACTATAATTGCAAATCAATTACTAGGCTTTATTAATTCTATCTGTTACTAAAGATAATAATTGAGAATGAATTTTATTCTGCACTTTTAAGCCAGTTCCCAGTTTTTTACAATAAATTTAAATTCGGTAATTGCAATTCATATTCCGTTTAGCACTGGGACAGTAATCTGTAGCTCAGCTCAGCCCTTTCTTTTCATAGGGGTTCAAAAATGGGGTGAGCTACTTAACTAACCCAAAAGTACAAAAAAAAAGTACTTACCAGGAAACACAAAAAATAATTAAAATAAAAACGGTTCACAAAAACTGTCACACATAAGTCTAAATAAACGTTAATGTATAAAGAACATTAATTAGACACTCGGTACATGGTACATGCGGGTGCGCGGCCGCTCGCGACTGGCGACTGCCGCGCGCGCAGCCTCCGCGCCGGTTTTGTTGCACCTCTGCCAATGCGCACGCACCCTTACATTTAAATACTATTATAAAAATAAACTTGTTTGTAACTAGGGTGAGTTTTGTGCTCAAATGTGTTACTTGAGTTTGATTTTATAGAAAAAATCTTTTAAATGGTTATTGCAAATAGTGAAGAACTTACTATTGGTGTGAGTGTAGATAGAGTATGAAATCCTTGCCAGAGATTCAATATTTAAATTGAGGGGTACAACAATTAATATTTCTGGTCTCTAGCTGATGCATTTCAGACTAACAAACTCGATTATCTTTACAAATTCTAGTCAGTAAAATTTTCACATGAAAGGTTTACTACTTTTCTATCAATTCGACAATTGTAACAAGAAATATGGCTGTATAGTTTTATTTTCTTTCTGTTGTAGTTATGATGCTACTGAAGTGCAATCGTTAAAACTAATATCCTAAAGCTTAATTAGTATGTAGGGTGTCACTACGACGCCTAGCGCGCGTAAATAGTATCAATTTGTAACTACAATACTAACTATTCTCTGCCCTACTCTATACAAGTGCATTGTATTTGGGCAGAGCGCAGTGAGTAGCAACTTGCACGCGTGTAGAGGTCAAAGAGATTGCGTGCGACTTGCTTCTTGTAACGGAACTAAATACTGCAGACACTTCTTCCTAGCGTATTGTTTACTAACAAATGTGGTTTCAAATAATACGAGAGTCGCGTGATAAAGTGATAAGAAATTATATAAAGAACACGCATAAGAAATAGTTTTAAATACCGCTAGGAGACTGATGACGAGGTATATACCCGGTAGTCCTCTTTAGTACTGCCCCTCCGGGGGACTACAGAGAGTATGGTGATGACGGTAATTTTGAGACACCAATAGTCTCACTGCTAGTGCTAACCTGCGACCTCTCACTGCTGGACAAAGACTCTCTCCCCATGATCTCTCCCAACCCTTCCTTTGTCATCGTAATTATTCGTAATCTCCTATACGGCAATTTATTTGTAAGCCCTGGAGACGTCAAGTTATTTCCGATAACATGCCTGGCATTAAATAATAAAGTGTACTGAAATGTAATGTAATTAGATTAAGTCAATGAGTTCAATGAGTGAGTGTGAGGTTCCCGAAGATGATGTCTAGGACAGAGTGAAGAAGGGGAGAAAGATCAGGAAGCCTGATGAGAAATGAATTCAATAGGTAGTATTTTTGATTTTACGATTGAGTTAAAATTCTAATTTACGTCAGCCAAGTATTTATGGTTGAAATAAAACAGGTTTTTTTTAAGCTATATCTAAGGGTGAGTGAATGCGTGTCACATTGCGAACGCATCGCAAAGTTCAAGGTCATCGCGTGCAACACAGCAACAAGCAGTTATGAAACAATATTGCTTCTATTCATCGTTTTTATTACAAACTTAGGACATAACCCTTAGGTTTTGTGATTTTAACGTGGAGTCGAGGTCATCGCGTGCAAAATGAGGTAGTTTGTATTCTTATTTTCATTTCCTGTCTCAGTTTACGTGCACTTACGTAATGTTGGAGGTCAATGTCAACTGTCTTTTAAGATATAAATCGAGTTTAATCGCCGTGGTCGTCGAAAACACAGATCTTTATGATTATTTTTAATATAACTGAAAATAAACGTCATGGAGAGAATATGTTGATTCGAACGCGATATTGTTTCACCTCTTTTTCTTCCCATGTCGTAGAGGCATTTTCCCACGGAGTTAAAAGTGAGTGACATTTAAGAAGTTCAATATTTACATAATTTAATAAAACAGTCGAGACTCTGAAATATTGTGATCTGAAGGCAAACATTTTACGATACTGATTGTAGTTATTTAAACTTGTGATTTCGACGATGCGTACAAGAGTGAACTTCACGACTCTCTGGCAGTCATGTTGTGAAAGCGCTCTTATTTTAAAGCAAATAATACTTATAATGAGTTGATTTGTTGATTGTTAATTTGAGTAAGCACCTACATAAAACTAGCCACAAAGTTTTTATTATTCTTAATTCTTTTGGAATATTCTCAGTAATGGTTCTGATCTTGGCCAATATGATCGTGGCAATAGATTCGCCCCTTTTAGCTCGGATTTAATAGTTCGCATAATATTTTTGTCGTGTGTGTGTGTACTGTATAGTGTATGAGACCCTTGGCTATTTGATTTACAAACTACTTGTAACGGGTTTATTCACAAACGGAAGGGGTCACACGTTTCAATGTCAATGAATACCAATGTAAATTAAGCGAAATTATGTCAACATGTTATACATAGAATAAGTAAAAGAATACTTTTGCTTCTCTACACAGGTAATTAAGAACAGTAATATAGTGGTATTTTAGGCTAAGTAGTAGACTAGTGATCTGAAAATCTGAGGAGCCACGAGGGGTATCAGAAATATGGATACTGACGAAATCCGGCTTTAATCTAAGGCTGAACTAAATAGCATCAAAGTCATTGTAAATGAACTCCGGGCCACAGGACATCCCAGGCCGAGACTCGAACCTTGACCGAGAGCTGGCGTGTAATCTAGCCCACCGGCCACTTCTGGTGTCAGTTAGAACAGCCTCGAGGCCGAGAGATGAGTCTTCCGCACTCTCTAGGAAATGTCGCCAAGTTAGATGCACTTCCTTGTTCCACAGGTTTATTTGTAGTCACTGCACTTCAGCTTTTTTGGTGATAGATGTTTCTTTTTGCCGGTTGTCATATTTCAAAGAGAATAGAAGGCATTCGCAAGCAGTAGGGAAGGAAGGCTTAAAATGGTTCGATTTGTCGCGGATGCTGTGTGCACGTGCCCAAGTGATAAAAACAATCTTTTGTAGCCTGTAGGTAAGTACATATGTATAATTTGCTCCAAATAAGTAATAAGTGGAAAAAAAACTTGTTTATAAAAATACCAATTGGTAGTCTGTATTGATGGCATGGTAGAGGATTTCCTTTAGTCACCCTAAAAAAGCTGAGTCATAGGCACAACAAAATAGATTTTCATGTTAAAAAAACTAAATGAGCGAATCTCCTGATGTTGAGCGATGTCTGTACCATCGAGTAGTGAGTGGGGTCAATGTGCGTGACGCACTAGGTGCGTTTAAATATAGTCGGTGGAACTAGTTCTATTGTCAATTATCCATGAATCCTAGGATGGCATGAGTTTTTGTGTGGCGCGCGGAAGATGCGAGGTCGCCGCTCACCGCGCGTTTCCGACAGCTTCCGCGTTTCCCGCCAAATTATCCGTGAAATGTCGCATTCGCCGTGACGACAAGATGGACGCCAATATGGCCGATCTTTGGGTGCTTCTCATTAATTGTAGGATGTTACGGATAATGTTTTTAAGTCAGGAAGATTAGCTGCAATTAAGTTCTAATTGCACTTGCAATTAGCTTACTAATTAGGTCCGATTACGATTTATATGGGGGTATCGATTGTAATATTCTAGATCGGGGAGGTTCTTAACGTTAGCCTGCATTTTATTTACTCAGATATCGCTCGGGTCGACCACGAGGTGAGGTGATCACACAGCAGACAGCGGAATTTTATAGTTTGTATAACGATTGACTGCAAGCACTTCTTTTCGATTTATTGAATTTTAATTTACGTCCATAAATGCAAAATTTACTTAAATAAGAACAACAAATACTTAAACTTGACCCTGAAACATATCGGAGAAACAAATCGCTCATCGTTCCTATATACAGTTTAACTACGATACTAAACCTATCTTCGTCTTGTTAGTACTTATTATTCTGTGGTCTTGTCTCAACTAAAGCCTTACGAGTATGACGCACGCTCTCCCGCGGCGCTCTACATTGCCTGACTGCGTCATATTTCGTTATTATCCACTACTATCGAGTTATTGACCATAACATTGATAGTAACGTGTTATGAATCGTAAAATATTCGGAAGTCAAATTAATAAATAAGCAGCAACGGATATTATTTGCAAGCCTAAATGAAGTAACAGAAATTCAATTGAAGTATTTATCTTTATACTTATAAATTTAGAGAACGATATGTATGTATGAATATTAAAGCATAATACTATATTTTGAAAAGCACTACGAATCTCTTGAAACCTTAACTAAACAATATTATTTTTAACTAGTTAGAACTAAACAAATCTTTCGGTAAAAATAATTGTTCCTGATATAATCACCAGATGGCAGTATATAGTTAGTAACGCCATCTGCAAGTCGTAATTAGAACTACTTTATGACAGCGCCATCTCGTGGGAAGTAGCAAAAGATTTTAGTGTTTGTTAACACCAGGAATGTAAGTAGTACAGTCTAATCTCAATAGATGACGTTGTACATAAATTATACTTTTTATAAATTTTGTCTAGCTTTTTGCAAACATTCAACCAACATTATTCAAACTTTCGAGTCGACAAAAAATTGTTCCTATTTCATGAAGCAGTGTATTTTTTTACAATTGCTTGCACAAATTTAATTCAAAGGGGCCCACAGGCCTTTTGGTTAACTTCTACCACCAATAGATGGCAATAAGCTAAACAAAATTGTAGTTTTGGAAAATAAAATAACTACGTCAGGGAAAACAAGTCTTACTCAAGGCACCTATAAAAAGGCGTATACATCAATATTTTATAGGTCATTAATTATTTAATCGTTTTATTAATTAGTGCGGTTTATTGTTGTTTAATTAATATTGTTATTTTATGTAACGGTAAGACGTTGGTTTCCTCCTTTAATCCAGTTTTAAGTGTAGAGGTATTTCTGTGCCTATTATTTGACCACAAGGGCCATTTGAAAATGCTAAAATTACAAAACACTATGAGGAAACTAGTATGCGTGAGAAGTATCCGTAATCGACATGGTATAACCTATTGTGAAATACATTCACGTTTGCTATTTAGAAAATGCAAACTGAAATTAGGAAAACCTAACAATATGCTAATCGTCTTGTGTCCCGAGTAACCGAACTCGAAACCAAAAGTCGTACATAACACTTCGACTTCAAAAGCTGCCTTCAATCTCCTATAAGTTATCCTACTATCCTACTAATATTATAAACTAGCTGACCCGCGCAACTTCGCTTGCGTCACATAAGAGAGAATGGGTCAAAGTTTTCCCCGTTTTTGTAATATTTTTTACTGATACTTTGCTCCTATTGGTCGTAGCGTGATGATATATAGCCTATAACCTTCCTCTATAAATGGGCTATCTAACACTGAAAGAATTTTTCAAATCGGACCAGTAGTTCCTGAGATTAGCGCGTTCAAACAAACAAACAAACAAACAAACAATCAAACAAACAAACTCTTCAGCTTTATAATATTAGTATAGATGAGAATCTTTGTGAGTATGTATTTATGTATGTATGGATGTTTGTTACTCTTTCACGCAAACACTACTGAACCGATTACGATGAGGTATGTAAGTAGCTGAAGACCCAGAATAACACATAGGCTACTTTTTATCCCGGAGTTCCCGAGGGATCGGGATTTACACGGGAAGTGTATCCGCGCGAACGAAGTCGCGGGTGACCTCTAGTATTCCATAAAGTTTTAATAAGTGCACTTATTTTGAATGAGAATCATTGTACTATACAGAATTATTCATTATTATTGACACATAGACGCCGCGGAGTCTACGACACAACATATTGTTTCCCTGTGCGCCGATATTTACGCCGTCACGTGTTAAAACATTACTTGAGGTAAACTCCTGTTTTTAAGTTTTCCTTTAAGATAAGCGGACATGCTTTAGTTATGTTCACGATTTATAAGCATGTGGTGTGTATACTAAACTAACATGTTACTGAATAAATTGGTGACAAACTTGTTGAATGATAGAGCTAAGGATCAAAAGGCTAACTTCTGAAAGCAATCTAGTCTGCGTGGAAAGGTTTCTCGTATTAATATAAAAGGTCGTTTTTACCGGAAAGATTTAGGTATCAATAGATTAGTATTAACTGGGACCACGGTTTAAACTTAACCTAGTTTTGCATGTCAAATGGGTTCCTGAAACCGTAATTCCGAGTCGATACCAGTTTATTAATACGGAATTTACAGCACTTTGCCCAGCTTGGGAACTAAGTCCAATACCTTACGAACAGTATTCGAATACTCAGTCTCTCAAACCACATGTTATTAGTCTGTAGGAATAAATCTAAAAGCCATCTGAAAACCACAATTCTTCCTCCTGTTATTATCAATTTTGATCATTCAAGTACGGTATAGGGTCTTTACTGAACGTCATTCGAAATCAAAAGACTCCCCGACTCACTTTATTAACATTCAGAACACAACTTATTACTAAGTTATCATCAGTAGTATAGGTATCTATGTATAGTCATCAGCATAGATGTTTGAAGCCGACTTGGATGATTTATATTAATACGTTAAAGTTTTAATTATACCATTTTCAATTTTTCAAAAAAATTAAAGAGTTGGATAGTAGAAAAATGCTTTTACACCGACCAAGAATTTTTATCCTTTTATTCAAAAAAACATATGAAGTTATGAAAGGCTTATAAAGAATTTTGTTTCTTTCACTCCTTAGCGAAATGAATAAGAAAAAAACATATTAGGTATAGTTTTTTAACTACTGGTTAGTGTGTTTATGAATAAGAGGTTTAGACTTCAGGATTACCTAATCTATTTATATAAAAAAGTATTCTACCTCTTACTTATGTACCTAGATTTAAAAATTAGTTTTAAGATAAAATATTGTATGCCTTGATTCGGTTGATTGATACAAGAACGTATTATGTATATTATAACACTACTGCGAAGTTAATACACTTCATGCTCATAACTATACTTTAAGTAGTCAGGTAATAGGTATAGTCAGTAAGTACAGGTATGTAGGTGCGGGATTCCCTCGAAGGAAGCAGACGTGTACATAACTCAAACTTGTAACAAATGTGCAAAAAACAATGCAACTGTCTGTCAATTTTGTATAAAAACTTATACCTTCTTTGACAGCTAAGCAGAAATGTACTTTGTTAATAAAAATAGTCACTGAGAGCTTCTTGCCAACTCTAAGTACTATGTATCTCTACCAAAAACAGAAGATGTAGATGAAAAAGATATTTTTCTATGGGCTCTACCTTTCACACTAGTTGTAAGCAGTAACTTTGACTAACATAGGTGTCAGAATTTGACCTGGAAAATGAGTTTGATAAAATCAAAATCACAAAAACTTAATGAAGTACCTTGATGAAGTACTCGGGCGTGAGGGAATCTGAACTAGGAATCTATACTAATATTGGATTCTCTGTCAACTCCTGAAAAGCAATTTATAATTGTGTTACAAACTATTACAAACATACAAGCAATAAACACAGAGTCTACGACTACGCCGCGACCCGTTGTTCGCACGGACATTTGTTCCGTGTCGGAATTGAACTCACGACGGCTGCGCGCGTGTCGACCATTGCGCCATACACGCCGTCAAACCGAAACGTTTTTATCTTAATCTTTACTTAAAGATTTTAAACGTAGAATAATTCTTTATACTAGTAATAATTAATTGAAAAGAAAAAATAAATTATAGTTACTGTATTTTTTTTCTATACGACTCACACAAATAACAAGAGTGTTGGCGGCTTCTTAAGACCAACTACTCAATGTACTCCGAACCCTTAAGGTTTATGACTTCAAATACCACAATCCGGCCATATCCGAGAAAAAAATCTTGACAAAAAATTCGATTTTTGGCATGTTTCGAGGTGTGAACCCGGGACCTCTGCACAACCTGGCTACCACTGTGCCAGCAGGTACCACAGTGTGTATACAATGACATCAGCGTTACGTAACCGAGGGTCACAGCAGCAAGTTCACGACAGCCCTCGCAGCGCGGCACGCGACCACACTTACATACTAATTGATACAACATTATCCACTAGGGCTGCCAATTGGACTAGCATTGAACGTTGTTCAAGGTTTTCTTGCTATATCACTGCTATAGAAATGATATAATTAAAGCGTGATAAAATAAAGTGATTTTTAGCACCATTTTTATTCAGGAACAGCTATTTCAACTGAAAAGAACATTAACAAGTTTCAGATGAAATGATAAAATTGTAGCATAAAAATTGCGTACTGTAGATGTATGCGTAAGTTTATTACAGAGACCTACGTTTTGTCAAATATATTTCTGGCACTATGTAAAGGAAGCGAGCCTTTTGCCATATGCCAGGGACGTTACCAAAATTAAATCAAAAGGAAACATTCAAGAATTGTCTTACTCGGGCATCGAATCTGATACCTCTTGTAATAACATACATAACAACCGCCCAAGCCACAGGGGCAATTAAAAACATTAAAAAAATGAAACACAAAATATTAGAAAAATGTCCTTATGAATCATGAAATAATAATGAGGGCTATTATTTAATATTATTAATCAGTCATTTAATAAATTAATAATAATATAATATAGTGTAAAATATGCATAATTTAATAATTAATGACGCACATGAAATACTATGAAACGAATTTGGTAACTACAATGTGTATTTTTTTTCCTTTTAGATTAGTCTGTACTTAGTTTGTAAATGTTGATTATGGTATTATTTAAATTTACATTACAAATAAATGTTAGAATATTACTTATAAGAATAATTGTGTAGTCCGATTCTCTACAGTCAGTACTATCGAGTATCGAGAGTTTGACATTTTAAATGTACTACAAAAATAGTTCCTAAGGCACCCGTAGAGGCGCTTCTTAGATTTTTTTACAAATTTGTCAATAGCTAGCCGGTTGTCGATAGTCGATAGTGGTAGAGACTCACGCAACTGCTTCATTAGCCATGGTACATAGTGAACTAGTTTTTCTACGACTTCAAACTAATTTCCATCCTGAAAGTATATTATATTCATAAGACAGGATTGTTTCCAGTAGTAAGTCACTTAACCAGGCTTTAAAATGTTACTATACCCCTTACAATGTCTGCCTCTGTGGCGCAGTCAGTAGTGTACCCGACTGCTAATCATGATGTCTCAAGTTCGAGTCCCGAGTCGAGAAAAGTACTGTTCTTATTTATACTTGAATATTTTACACCTTCGGATAAAATTGGCGTGACGTTTATGAACCTTATTTATGCATACATACTAACGTGTGCATATATAGGGTTCTAGCTAACCCAATTACGGACTTTAAGATAGGTAATCGCATACAATACCTATATACTATATACGGTGTATTTATACATAAACATAGTTGTTGATAATTAGTTTCCATCAAGTACCTACGTTTCCAAGTACGGCTATATACGTTTGAGCGATGCAGTCATTTATATTTACTGCAAATTGTATTGCTTGGTAACTATTCAATAAATATATTTAACCCATCACTGACCCACTGCCAGGCTCGCCTTTTACTATGGGACTTACATTGGTAACGGCAAATCAAATCAAATGATTTATTCATGCAAATATGGGTGATACATTATTTAGGTATATATAGTTGCTGTTGCTATATTTTGCCATGAGGCGTGACAATTTACAAAAAAAAAAAATATATTAAAAAATAAATACTTAATAGGCAAAAAATAATATATAGCAAAAAGTAGGTGTATCTCTGCCTACACCTTCGAGTAAAATAGTCGTTGTATTATGTATGTGTGTACTGCAATGCCGAGCAAGACTAAGTCTTCTCCTTTAATAGGTGGCTCTTTTTCCACTATTCTGGCCGAGTAGTCTTCTCCTAACTATCTATGAGTATTGAGTTATAGAACTGCGTTTATAAAGATCTATAAACGGAGTTCTGAGAATAAAATGACTCTTGGACTGCGTTGTCTTATGTTGTGGGGACTTTGACCTAACATTGTGATTGTAAGGTACAACTACGTCAAGGACGTCGTCTTAACCTAACCTATGTCACGCAACACGCAAGGTGCTGAGAAAACTATTCTTTAGAAAAGGAAAGGATGTTTCTTAAGGTTCCGCATCCAGAGGATAAAACTACACCTGACAGAGGGACAGATGGATGGACAGCGAAGTAAGACTTCTGTCTGAGTGAATGAGTCTGTCCGTCTTCCACCAAACATCAGCCAGTTGAACCGCGATAGTTAGATAGTTAAACTCTTCGCAGCTGATGTATTTCTGTTGCTGTTACATACAAATACTAAATTTTGAATAAAAAAATATTTGAGGCCGCTTAAAAGATATGATTTTTTGCGATTTTTAAGTAATAGACGGAGCCTTAGTGCGCGAGTCCAACTGGAATTTAGTTGTTTTTTCCCAGCTGACTTTAAAATTTGTAGGAGTACCTCAACACTCAAACTTACCTCTTACGTGGGAGGCGTAATACAACCTCTCTCACCTTATTATCCATTTCATTAAATAGCTATAAATAAGCTCTTTTTTGTACAAAAAACGTTGGCACGGTTTTCCCTTCCATCGATAATTATAATACTTATTATTTATTATGTAACTCGAGCTGTGGTATTTCCGGAACACGCGTCTTGAGTATCAATTAATGTATAGTGTATTTAATCGTATCATATGTGTATGGGTGTTTACGTGAGTGATTTGAGATAGTTATTATGATTTCCCATAATATGGGTAATTTGATGGCGAAGAATTGCATGGCAACACCGGTAGTTTTACGTAGTTACTATCTTAGAATGTTGGTTGGTATTATTTTAGATTTCTTCGATCAATTGTGTCATTTTTAATGGGTAATAGTTTGCAAATGTGGACTATTACCTTAAACAAATATGTATTTTTCTGTTACATTTATATGGATGTTAATGAGGCAAGGGAAGTTTTTAAGGATCGTACCATAATTGGTGCTCTTTGGTCTCTGTCTAAGCTACCCCTATGGGAAAAAGGCGATATTATATTTGTACGTTTGCACAAGAAAATCAAAGAAAATTTCTAATATAAGATTGGATACGAGTTCAATAGTTATTTTATATCATATTTTCAATGGCTATTTCATAAATGCTTTTTCTTAGAAGCCATTAACAATCCTTCTGCTATTATATAGTCCTCATATCATTTTAAAACCTTAACACTAAACAACAATCATCACCAAACACTTCACCAGCCCTGCTCCCTTAGCTCAGTTCATTAGTGATGCGCACACGCACACCAAGCGACATCGGTCAGTGTCGCTCCGCGGCCGCCACTAGGGTCATATCACTAAATGTAGCCTGTACTCTGTTGCGCATACTTATGACTGCTATGGGGTCAGAGCATGGCTTCAGCCTTCGTTGTACTATGGGGTCGTACTGAAGGCTGTGTTATCTCATTCGTTATGCGTGCATGAATCATATTTTAGAAATTTTCATAAATTTATAACTACATTTTAGTGATAATAGTAGTATATGTAAGTCATCCGAGTGGTATAAGTTGGCCTTCCCACGCAATTGGTCGACTTGAACCTGAGGGAACAACAATGACTTTTCGCAGTTATGTGTGTACATAACATAGTAATACATTTATTAAGGGCATGAAAAGTCCCTAGCTCGCACTTGCCGAGCGTGGTGGACTCAAGATCTTATCCAATCATAGCGAACGATTTAAGGTCTTCTTGGAAAAAATTGCTGGTCGTGACGGCGAAGGCTATTGCGCTTAAATCACTCGATAGTTAAAATAGTCAATTGAGTCCTCTGTACTGGGTTTAAGTTCAGTTTGTTTTCTAAAGCACTTAGTTGTGCTGTGCGCAGACCTTAAGAGATTTAACAAGATAACAAGTGCCTATATGTTAATCAGAAATTGCAATACCTAATTGCAAATAGTAAGAAAAATATATACGCTTTTAAAAATGAATGCCGACTCCACGTTTCGATAAAAAGCTGAAATGCCATAATACATTATGTAGATTAGAATTATGGCTTGTTTTGTATGTAATATGTGTTAGTAAGTTACTGTCAGTTGCATTATTAACCACATTATAATATTCTATTAATAAATGCGTTTTTTGGAATAACCAGCCTTATAATTTGTTATCGACCACAATGCTAAAGAAACTCTTTGTGTTTATAACTGTATTTATTCATATGTGATATGTGTATAACAATAAATAAGTTTTAAGAAGTATTGAAGGAATATAAAAGTAAAATAAGTAATATTAAAATAAAGAATGGAAGTTTGTTTCCCTTTTTCGCAAAAAACTACAGAAGAGATTTTGATGATATTTGGAGCACAGATAGTTTATAACTAGGATTAACACAAAGGATTTTTACCTCGAGAAATCTGTTCACACGAACGAAAGACGTTTCATCTAAATAAATTATAGCCTTGTTTTCAACAGTGCAGTAACCAAATTTTATAGAATAGAAAAAATAAGATACCAAAAAAATAATTTTGTCTAAGGCCTTTGGGCTGCGACTAAGTTATTGATTTTTTTAACCCATTACTGCCCCACTGCTGGGCAAGGGTCTTCTAAATTAAGGAAGGTGTTAGACCTTGAGTCCACCACACTGGCCAAGTAGGGTATCTTTATACCCTACTTGTAGGTACGTATACTAGCAATAACTACATAAATCACTCGTTTAACTCGATAAAGTCTATAGTGACGTACAAAAGTGGAGTGAGTCAGTCACACTCACCGAGAACCACTGATAGTCAGTGAGTCAAGAACACTGGTGACCACAGACAACCATATGTCTAATGCACTTGTATAGAAAGTGGTCTAGTCAGTCTGTTTGTCATAATGATACTTAAGGCGTGTTTAATAGCGCGTTCTAAGACTTGGTAGGAACTATTAGAGAGAGCGTCAGAGAGAAAAAATATTCAAAAGCAAATCGTGCGCTGGTATATTGGCTACCCAGTACCGACAGAAAATCGACCCTGTGGATTATTAACCTGCTATCTCTCAAATAGAAAAGGAGTTGAGTAATACACAAATTCTACAGTTGTTTGTTCGTAAACTGTCTAAAACCACAGTTTTCTGTTTCGCATCGTTATTACCTAAAATAATATAGGAGTTCATGAATACATTTTACTTCATTGCTTTGGCATAGACCTCTGAAACTGACTGGTTGCAGCAGACGTTTCAACTGCATCAAAATGTCAAGCAAATCAAGGTAAAATGTATAAAGCATGTTAATTCTCGTATAATATTAAATAACAACCACATTCCTATTACGAAAGTATTTAAGAGACAATATTATGAATAACTTTCATAACATTTGTTCACAATAAATAATAAGTAAGTAATATTTCTAGGAAAACGAAGGTGTATTGAACTTGCAACGTCATCGCTGCTCGGTACAAAACATTACTTTTTCCTTGAATAAGTTTTCCATATTTCTCACATAATAATGACATAATTTGCTTTGATCATACCTTATGATGTTATGTCCCTCTAGCCGACGTTTGGCCAAGCGACAAGTTTGGGGATAAAGGTGCGGGACTTTGTTTATAGAGTCCAGCTGGGTTCACAACTGCACAATACAAAGGAACACACTCTTTTTCCTTACTCTCGTAGCCCGAATAACCTACACGACCAGTGAGCGGTCTGGTGCAGGTCCGACGGCTGTACGTTCCTTCCGAGGTACGGATGTCAGTGCCCGTATACCCCTCAAAAATAACAATAGTAGAGACTATGACTAGACTAATATAAGTATGTAAGTCCCATGTAACAGGGAGTCTAGGAGACTAAATGGCTAAACATGAGTGTATTATACCTTCTGTCTACACCTTCGAGTACAACTTACAGGCGTGATATTAAATATTTACCTATGTTATGTTTTGCAGTATATTTGAGAAAATTGTGTATAAACTACATTTGTAACCCAGTTAAAATGCTTATTTAATTTTGTCCTTTGACTGTAAACGTTATGAAATTTCCTTCAGCTCGCAGAACTGCTCTAATTCAAAGAGGTAAGCAAAATTATCAGTCAGTAGCGCGATTCTGTACAAACGCTGTTATCAAGAATTGAGAATTTTATTTGACATTTAAAATGTACAGCAAGAATAGTTTCTACGACGCTTGCTAGAGGCGCTGATCAGATTTTCATACAACATTTCTCTACAGCTAGCTGATAGTACTATGACATCGCACTAATAATTCCAATAGACGGGTACATAAGTGTCAATCAAGAAGTAAAAAACTGGTATAAAAATCAATGAATTTAATAAAACGAGGAAAATATTCATAATAAACATAATAGTGTAATAATAATAATAAGTTGAAGCGTGCCTATCAAGTTTGCACTGCGGGATTTCCTAAGTAAACGCGTTACTACTATTATTCTGTATTGTGGAAACACCTTTAGCGATTGTAGGCATTAGTTACAATAAAAAATGTACTGTTTTATATTTATTTATCGTACTATTAAGTCTCCTACGCATCGATTTAGAGCTCCGAACCATGACTTATCAAAGAAAGGAGTGTATTAGAGAAAAATATCACTTATTTTTGAATGAATACAAATTTTATGAAAGTTGAACGAGAATTTGCCCCGCACCTGACCAGGGTTTACAAGGACTAACCCTTCCCTTTTTTGAGAGGAGTCCCATGTATCTATGGGACAGTAATGAGTTAAATTCTTTATTTATAGTTAGTGATCAATCTAGTTGAAGTTAAAGAAGGTGCCCAACGACCTATGACGTAAAAACCGACTATCTTAATTGACCATCACTTACCCCTGGTTCCTGAGGTACATTTACGACGTTATTGAATACATAAACTTCCGCTAAATGTACTCAGAAACCGGGGGTAAGCCATTCATTGCCCCTAACCTTAAGAAACAGTAACCCTATATATTCAATATCGTTTTTTTATATGAGTTTAAACGCTATTAAATAGATAAACTACCGCTAAGTGTACCTCAGACACCGGGGGTAAGCTGTCACCCATCTATGTAATGTCCTCGTCAATGGTTGCTTTACCTATTGATCGTTTAACGACCGATGAGTCTTTGTACTCTTATACGGTTTCTTTCGATAATGCTGACGTAATAGACCTGAAAATACTTAGTATAAAATAATGTATAAAACTATGGAATTGAGGAATATTTTATATAAAATGTTATGGTGTTTATATATAGAGGTTTTATTGCTAGGTACTTATTGTTATGTGGAGCGAGGTTAGTATGTATATTATTTTATATATTACCCGCGCAACTTCGCTTGCGTCAAATAAGAGAGAATGGGTGAAATTTTTCCCCGATTTTGTAACATTTTTTACTGGTACTCTGCTCCTTTTGGTGGTATCGTGATGATATATAGCTTATATCCTTTCTCGGGTATCAAAATATCTCCATACCAAATATCATGCAAATTGGTTCAGTAGCTTAGGCGTGATTGAGTAACAGACAGACAGACAGACAGAGTTACTTTCGCATTTATAATATTAGTATGGATGTAGAATATAGTTTGCTATAAAGACAGTAACGTGTAAGAAATACAAGTAATATTTTGTCAAGAATATATTTGATATGATATTATGCCTGCGAAGGTTGGTATGGATAGATGTATGGATTGCTACACTTTTGTTCTAACATTGCTGAATGAATTTTGGTGTAATAACGGCAAAATAGTTAATAATCTATGTATTAATTTATAAGATAATTTTTAACCATGGAAAATCATTCTTCAGGAACGTAGTCACGTACAGTTTCACATAATTTAAACAAATATCTGCTGCCGTTGCTGTTACTGTTGCTGGCTGATATTAAAGCCTTATTAATCTATACTAATATTATAAAGCTGAAGAGTTTGTTTGTTTGTTTGAACGCGCTAATCTCAGGAACTACTGGTCCGATTTGAAAAATTCTTTCAGTGTTAGATAGTCCATTTATCGAGGAAGGCTATAGGCTATATATCATTACGCTACAACCAATAGGAGCAGAGTACCAGTGAAAAATAATACAAAAACGGTTTTTTTTTTACCCATTCTCTCTTATGTGACGCAAGCGAAGTTGCGCGGGTTAGCTATTAAAAATATGACTTAGGTACGATTCAGACCAACCGGCTCGCGTCGGGCCGGGCCGGGCGGCATTTTACAATGCGGTAAAGAACATTGAAATCTATCAACAGTAATTACAGTTCATATTTGCAAGCAACTTACGCATAGCTATCTCCGTCGGCATCCCGCGACGCGTCGCGACCTGTCGCGACCTGTCGCAGAATGCATTCGGCTGTCGCGACGGCCGACCGGCCCCGACCGGCTCCGAACGGCGCCGTCGGCATCCAATCGGCTGTCGTCGGGTCCGTTCGGAGCCGGTCAGCTGTGCGTCGTGAAATACGAACGGAGATTACGGTGCAGCAACTAGCGAATCATTGAAGTTGTGTTCTTCAAGCGACAGTTAACATATTAAAATCAAAAATGGATACGCAAGAAAAACTAATTTCTTTAGTCCAGCGGACGCTGTCGGCTGCCGCGGCACGCGTGCGGCTACCGCGGCAGCCGTACGGCTCCGTTCCGACGCGGCGCGACGCTAGCCGGTTGGTCTGAATCGTACCTTACGATGAATAGTTTTTTTAACGTAAGACTTGGACTTCGGACTTCCAAATTCAAGGTAAATACGCTGTCAACTAAGTTACAAACAATGCCCACGTTATTTCAGAATTTTGCTAAAATAATATAATTAATAGGAGGTGTGTCGCGGGGACTTTTTGATTTCTCAGAATCTTTGTTTGGAACGTGTCTCATTATTTACTGTGTACTGTTTTCGTTACACGTGCTTTCTGTTAAACCATTTGACCTTGTGATAGAAGAATTAAATAACACTTTCAATAGTAGGTTAATAAGAAAAATGCATTCTTAATTTCTTTTAAACTATCGGCTATGCTCTGCTATCGGCTGCACTTGGAAGCAGTAGAGTATAGTAGTCTGCTGCGCAAGAAAATAAACTCTGACCCTCTGCACAACAAAATAGATAGTTTGTTGGTCAGGAGCCTGTGGCCTCATGAGCTTTTGGGAACCGGTGCGCCGCATCGCTTAGGCTTTAGAGCAGTGGTTCCTAACCGGTGGTCCGCGGATCACCAGTGGTCCGCGGAAGTCAAAATGTGGTCCGCGAATGACTTTAAAATTTATGATTTTCAGGATGATTATTACATTTTACCTTTAATATACTAACATAGTGGTCCCTGCTAACAAAAATAATATAAAAGTGGCCCTGGACTAAGAAAAGGTTGGGAACCCCTGCTTTAGAGTGACGAGTGAGTGCTTTTGAGTAAGAATATGAAACCATACTTAGTATTATAACTTAGTACTTTATGTTATAACTTTGAATAGACCTTAAATATGTTCTTTATTATTGTATTGTCATCTCAGACAATTCACAAGGTTAAACAGTGTACAATACTGGTTTCAAACAAGCTACAGAAAAACACGAAAAAAAGCTGACTGATTGATCTATTATTTTTAAAGCTAAGCAGGTTTATGATCTGTGTCAAGATTATGAACAAAAAAAAACATACAATAACAACTTAGGTTATTATAGTTCACTTATTCTTTCTAACCGTCGGTCAATATACGATCAGTGCTTTAAGCAACATTAGCTCAACATAAAATAGATGGGTGGAAACAGAGGGGTATTAGAACTGACCGTCTCTGTGCTTCGGAGGGCACGTAAAAAGTCGTAAAAGATAGCAGTTGTTAAGCTATGTTAAAGATTTTCAGGCGGCTTGAATAACTTTGACACTAACCATACGATGGTTGAATTGAATCTTTTATTGGATGAACCGATTTTGATAATTATTTTACTCTGTATGAGTTATGACCCTGTTGTCTGAGAGACATTAGGCCCTACATTTGCGTTTCATTGTATACAGTTTTAAATAAATAAATATGTATGTCTATGTATACTAATTAGAAATATTTATAAGTGTTATACAATAGCGTATGTGGTAAATAATTGATTTGATTGTTAATTCATTAGAAGTTCCCTCACGTATTCATCCGACAAGCGCTAGAGCAGATTTATAGATCCGGCAAGATCATCTAGATATTTCTTGTAACATATGCAGGGTTATTTAAAAGAACCGGCCAAGTGCGAGTCGGACTCGCGCACGATGGGCCCAAAAATACTAAAAAAGCACGACTATGTATATGAAATGTTGACCCTCCTTAATATATATTTTTTAATTTTTAGTAATTGTTGTTATAGTGGTAACGGAAATACATAATTTGTGGAAATTTCAGCTTTCCAGCTATTACGGTTTATGTGATACAGCCTGGTGGCAGACGGACAGACAGACGGCGGAGGCTTAATAATAGGGTTCTTTTTTGACTTCTTGGTACTGTATATACTCAGGTAATAATCTCTGTGTACTTATTATTATTAGGTGAATGGATTTTGCTGCTCAATCACGCTAAAAGTATCGAAAGAATTTTGAATCAAAATTCTTTCGATACTTTTAGCGTGATTGAGCAGCAAAATCCATTCACCTATCTAAATATGCAGAGACCAAAGGACGCCACTCGGTACGATCCTGACAAACTTCTCTTGCTTTATCCACTTCCTTACACCTGTCATACAGGATCGCAAAATAGTTAAACTTTCGTATTTTTAATAATAAAAGGTTTTGTATAGCCTGTCCCTGAGTTCTTTAGCCTATAATTAAAGCAATACGAACTGCGTAGTATTTATGACCAACTACATATAGTTGTACACAACGCGCGAAGCTTTGATAATTCGACCACAGTACTCATTAGCGTTATCGCTGCAATGACGTATGTGCGATAATTTCACCGTAAATAGACGTTGGTATAACACAATATAATTGTTTACAGCAGGTATTTGTGGTGCTATTTTTGATGGTTAGTTAATTATAATGTTTTAACTCGTACCTGTAGCGTGATTCTCTATAGACAATATTATCGAGTATTGACAGTCTGATATTTTAAATGTATAATAAAATTAGTTCCTATGGCGGCCACTAGAGACGCTGATCGTAATATATATTCATACAAAATGTCTTGATAGCTAGCCGGTTGTCATTAGTTCATAGTAGTAGAGAATCGCTCATTCGTTCCACGACTGGGTAGACATCTCTTTTAGTCCATGCTGGGTTAAGCTTTTATACCCGGTTTATAAGTACACTAGCTGACCCGCGCAACTTCGCTTGCGTCACATAAGAGAGAATGGATCAGATTTTTCCCCGTTTTTGTAACACTTTTTATTGTTACTCTGCTCCTATTGGTCGTAGCGTGATGATATATAGCTTAAAGCCTTCCTCGATAAATGGGCTATCTAACATAAAATAATATAAATAAATAAATTTAACCCATTAATGTCCCAGTGCTGGGCAAGGGTCTCCTCCCGTAATGAGGGAGGGATTAGGCCTTGAGTCCACCACGCTGGCCAAGTGCGGGTTGGGGACTTTGCATACCCTCAATAAATGTATTAAACAAATTTTAGGCATGCAAGGTTTCCTCACGATGTTTTCCTTCACCGTTGGAGCATGTGATAATTATTTCTAATACACACATAACTTCGAAAAGTCATTGGTGTGTTGCCTCGGGTTCGAACCTGCGACCACTTGCGTGGGAGGTGTCAACTTATACCACTCGGCTATCTAACACTGAAAGAATTTTTCAAATCGAACCAGCAGTTCCTAAGATTAGCGCGTTCAAACAAACAAACAAACAAACTCTTCAGCTTTATAATATTAGTATAGATTTAACGGACGTATATCTATTCAATAGCGTCTTTAATGAGTTTTAACGCTATTGAATAGATGAACTATATAATATACCTACCTCAGAAACCGGGGATTAGTCCATCACACTCGCCAAATTGCTTATTGCTTACGTCTTATAAAATTGTAGTGTTTTCAGAAAAATATACGAAAAGTTTGGCGAAACATTAAAGTAGGAAAGGTTATTAGTACGATTGTTTAAATAAAATGGTAAAAAAATAACATTTACGCAATACTAATCAGCTTCATACCTACATTATTATAAAGTTTCGTTGATATCAATATTTTTTGTGGTATGTCTGGCCAACATACTTCGCTTAGTTAATCTCTCTTTATCCAGCGGAAAATTTAATGTAATATTTTGTTAATTGATAATATAACTGCACTGTAGCTTGATAGTGTAGTATCGTAAAATATTATCGCAAGTTTATAGTTTACTACATAGAACCGGGAAACTATAAAAATGATTAAAAGCTACGTGATAAGGATAATTTAAACTAAAAACTCAATTGTTGCACAAAATTAGTTTTTTCATTGAGTAGCTTTTTAGCCGCGAATTTGAACGCTGAACGAATGGATATATTTTCCGGAGGAAAAATGTTCCTGTGTGTTTATGCAGGTTATTTACTATGTTTGTGCCAAATATCATCATAATCTCTTCAGTCATCTTTCACTAAAACAGTACCAAACTTATATCTTACCTGACTGACTTTCGTATTTATTCAAAGAACAGAATATAATAATAGTCGTAAGATTTAGAAATTAGTATAAGATAACTGTACTATTTGCTAGATAAAGTGACAGTAAATATATGAAATCCATAAATCTAAATTTCTGTGCTGAAATCGGACCTTACCATTGTTACTTTACTTGAATATTAAGTTATGATATTCAGGATCAAATTTGTCTGTCTGTCTATAGATATGACAACGAACGTTGTAAGAAACAGGCCACTGATTACGAAATTCTAAAAACCTTTAAAGTACTTGTAATGTCAAACACCTGGAATTTCAAACCAAACCGCAAAATTACCCGTGACTTGAGAAATTCAGCAATAATGCATTACACGTAGACATTACAAAGAGGTCATATTTTACAAACACCTTATAGGCAGAGGTGTATAATATACAACCATTTTTCGTCATTTTCAATGTTAATCCCGTTTAGAGGTATAGGGGGCCAGCCTAATGCTATATACCAAGCAGGATGTCAAAGCTGAGCTCCTATTGAGAACAATTTAACAGACACTTAAGTAACACTATAGGATTTTTCCTGATTCCTGATCGACTATCGACAACCGGTTAGCGAGAAATGCTGTTTGAAAATCTTACCAGCGCCTCTAGCGGGTGCCGTAGAAACTGTTTTTGCAGAACATTTTTAATGTCAAACTCTCGTTACTCAATAGTACTGTTTGTAGAGAATCGCGCTACTGCAGTCGTCTAATAACATAGTATAAAGCAAAGTCGCTTTCCGCGTAAACCCCTGTGTTTGTATGTACATATGTATGCTAACAACTTTAAAACTACGCAATGGTTTTTGATGCGGTTTTTTTAATAGATTGGGTGATTCAAGAGGAAGGTTAATGTGTATATATTGTAATGGTTTTTTATAAAATAACCGTATGAAGCCGGGGCGGGCCATTATTAATGAATAATCTGACGAAGGCAATGTTGAGGTAACATTAAACCTAAAATGCACGTAGTGACATAGAGGAGGGAAAACTAAAGAAAACCAAACGTCACAAGGGGGAAGGAAGTGGGAGAAGTGGGCCAAGGCCGTGTTTGTGTACTAGGCGCGCAGGAAACTGAGGAGGAAGTCTTGATCATTTTCAACCGGCTATCAACGTTCTTTACTATGCGTTTGATCTGGGGGCACGGAAGTGCCCCCGCAAGTCGAGCAAAAAAAAGCGGCACGGCCGTAACATCCTTTTCTCGAAGCAATTCGGGCTATTTTTGACACCCCTATAATTTCGTAGTGGATAAAACAAGAAGCCTGGATTTTCAGCAACTAATCAGTCATTGTATAAACACGGTATATTTAAAATTTCAGTCAATTTGAACCAGTACTTTAAGAATGACAACTTGTTAAAATTTTGAATTTTGTCACTCACTGATTCACTGACTCACTGACTCACCGATCATCAAAAGTCTAAGGTACTTCTAGCAGACTTAAAAGCTTAAAATTTAGAATACAAATAGGGTTTAGTGTCTTAATCATGGGAAAAATTCAATATTTTCTAATTTCGGTCAAGTTTTCTAAATACACCAACTGCAACAATAACTTTGTAATCCCATATAAATGTATAAGATTACAAGGTTACATTTGCAGTTAATGAATTAAATTATTATTTCTGTAGAAAATAAAATAAATAGGTGTAAATATGTATCTACTATATGAGACATAACGGGAGGGGGTATAGGGTGGTTAAGGGTGTTTAGCCCATGAAACTGAACAACATTCCCATAGGAAAATATGTTGAATAATGAAAAAAATACGGCTTTCCATACAAATTGGACTTATGTTTGCTCTATTCGCTCTACAAAAAGAAGTGAGATGCCATCAAAAACATTCTGTAAAAACCTCAAGTCTCGCCGTAAAAAGTTGTGAGATCTATATAATACCAAGTCGATTAATCTATTTAGTCTCTACTTAAAGGACCTTCTGTCTTAAGTTATTACGTATGTTATTATCATGCCAATTTAAA
Organism: Anticarsia gemmatalis; assembly: GCF_050436995.1. Taxonomy (NCBI): domain Eukaryota; kingdom Metazoa; phylum Arthropoda; class Insecta; order Lepidoptera; family Erebidae; genus Anticarsia; species Anticarsia gemmatalis. The sequence goes on along the minus strand of NC_134752.1, from coordinate 13,851,122 downwards.
AAAAAATACCTTTAAAACAAATAGATCGACTTGGTCATCGCAAGAAAACACAAATTCGCCATTAACATTTCAGGAGCATTAACTTCTCGTCGTGCTGTGTAGTGTGATACATACTAATAATCAAATCATGCGATGGCCAGGTCGGTCTATTTGTTTTAGAGGTATTTTTTTTTAATTGGCATGATAATAACATACGTAATAACTTAAGACAGAAGGTCCTTTAAGTAGAGACTAAATAGATTAATCGACTTGGTATTATATAGATCTCACAACTTTTTACGGCGAGACTTGAGGTTTTTACAGAATGTTTTTGATGGCATATAGCTCTATCGAACTTATGATGTCGTAGTAGCATTTTTAATATTTGTAGATTTTTTTCTGCTTTTATTATTATTATTCTTATAAGAAGTTATTTAGATTTAAGTTAAGACTAAGAGTAATTCTATTATAAGGATTTTTTTAAAATTTTAATTTTGTTTTATATTTAATTTTGTGTTTTGTCTGAAATTAGTTAAACGGGCATAGGTTGTAAAATACTATAGTATTTTTGTCAGTCGAAGAAGCATAACTTTACCAATCTGAGTTATGTTTCTTCGACTGTCAAAAATATTGCAAAAAAATATAATATTAAGAGAAAAAGAAGCAGCTATGAGGAGTCCAGATTATTCAACATATAATTGACGCTTTTGCTAGTTTAGTTACTACAAATATATTTTCCATCAAATCCGATGTAAAACTGGTAGGTATAAAATCTAAAACGGCTTGTAAAATGACTGACAAAATCACCTTTTTTTTCAAGGTTTAGTTACTTAAAATCGCACTTAGGTGTTAGACTTATTTGAGGGACTTTTCCTAAGGTCACATTACGTCAAATGAAATAAAATTGGCCTATAAAATAAGTGATTCCCCTGCAACGTAATTGGAGGTGTATTGTAATACTATTTCGCAAGCATTATTGAGTTTGTGGTCTGAATTATAAAGTACGGTTGTAAAATTGTTATACGTCACATTTCAATGAGTACGATATAGGAAAACTAGGTGCAGTCATAAGTAAAAACCGGCTGAGTGCGAGTCGAACTTGCGCACGTGGGGTTCCGTACCATCCATTTATAGATTTATATATGCGAACGTTTGCTGTATGGGTTGCCCCCTAAAATCTTATTTCTTACTAATATTATGTATAAATGCCAAAGTTTGTGAGTATGTATGGATGTTACTACTGAACCGATTACGATGAAATTCGGTATGTAGGTAACTGAATACCCAGAATAACGCATAGGGTACTGTTTATCCTGGAGTTGCCGAGGGATCGGGGTTTTCACGGAATGGGTTTCAACGCGGACGAAGTCGCGGGCGGCCTCTATATAAATATATTATTATGAACTAGCTAAGATAAACCTGGATTAACACATCGGACTTTAGGAATCTTTGGCACGAAGACGATGTGGCGAACAGAAGCTTGTATGTACATATTAATCCATTATTGTAGTCCTACTGCTGCAAAACCGGAGACTTTTTAAAAACTGTTAAAATTACTGTTTCTAGAACTCTTAGAAATGCAAGAATTCCTTAAAATATTTTCCTTCACGATAAATACAATAGTTTAATGTACGAACATTTTGATATATTTATTTAATAATAACTAAACGATAAGGTTCTTACGTAGTTACCCTCTACAAGTGCGTTTATAATTAAAAGTATCGCATTTCGATAACAGTTTTAGGCAGTATTTTCCGCTAGGCGACGTAAAGTTCGTCATGTATACGGTAACTGGACAAAATGTAGAATTATTTAAAGTTATTATTAAATATATTATAAGGAAATACGTAAAAATATATTGAGTAGTATTTATTGAAATAATGCGTTATCTTCTTCCACGTGCTAGAACTATTTGATAAATATATAGGTAACGTATGTAAAAATCGAATGTATTGGTTTGCTTCGTTTTTACTAAAAATATCAACATTTTAAGTCAATATCACTGACCGATTTCGATGAAATGTAATATAGGTTCGGGAACATAATATTTTATGTACATATAAGACATAGGTATGCATTTAAAACTATCATATTTATTTACTTGTTTGGCACTAACAATGTTGTATATCCAACAATTTTACACGCTGGCAAAGAGCATGTTAGGCTGTAGGCCCGTTCAAGAACGATTTAAAGAACTCTAAGGAATCCAAGGATTCATCACGATGTTTTCCTTCACTGTTAAAACGACTGATATTTATTTCTCATAACAATTAAATTGTGGGTCCCGACTGTTTTTGTCAAAGATTTTTGATAGTCGTTAATAGTAGTCAGACGCTTGAAAGTCTGACAACCAGTCTTACCAAAGGGTATCCTGTTATAATTCAGGTAACTGGGTTGTGGAGGTCAGATAGACAGTCGCTCCATGTACAATACTGGTATCCAGCTGCATCCGTAATAACTGGAAGCTGACTCTAACATAGCTGGAAGAAAGGCTGGGCTGGTGATACACACTCACACACAAGTGGAAGGGGGAGTTTCTCATACACAATCTTCGAAAAGTCATTGGTGTGTTCAGTTTAAACCCTCTACCATTTGCCTAGTGCTCTTAGTATACAAAAATAAAAGTATCCTTACCTAAAGTTAGTAGGTACGTTTTTAAATAAAGCTTTCTACACGTGGGGCATACCCGCTGTTTAGTATTCTCTCCGTGTCGTCGAGTTGAACAACTTTCTTGAGGAAATAAATACTTCTATTAAGTACGTATTTAGCATAGAACACGTGCCTATTTAGGCTTTTCAAAAGGTTATTTTATTTCATTTTTTATGGATTTATTATTTATAGAATTTATTACACGCAAAACCTTAAAATCATTGTATTTATTTGTAGAACCACAACACATACAAATATTTGCTTCTTTTCGGGATATAATGTGAGACCCTTGCGTAGTAGTAGCGAGGTAACCGCCATAAACTGGTTTAATATTTTTTAATTGATAGATGTTTACTAATAAGCCAAAGCTAGTTGTTTGAAAATATTAAGACTTATTCACTTAGCTGAGATGTAAAAGTACATAAAATATTATGTATGCTTTCAAGGATAAAGTACTGATCCAACTTTAATAAAATGCAGAATTTATGGATATGGTTAAAATCCCAGGGTCTCAGATTATTAAAAATCAACCTAAAAACTACGGATAAAGGGGATAACACTTTACACAACAATACAAACTTAACGGTCACCGATCCAAAGGCAGTCTTCAGCAACCTACATTAACTTTGTTATAGCAACTTATTTCACCACGAATATTAATATATCGTATTATCTGATGCAAATGTGACCTGTTCTTAGTGAATGGGTGTTCCCCATGATACTCCACTGAGGACCGGTCGAGCGGTCGAGTAGAGAGGGTTTCCCAACAGCTGGTATTTGTCATGACAATGTTGCGCAATACATTTGAAAATTTGAAACAGTTTTTTGAATTTTATAGTCTTTAGGTTACTACTTTTTTTTAATGTTACATCAGAATTTTTAAGTTTATTAACCGAATTAAGATTTTTTTTGTTTGACAACATATAGGTTTTGTTATTTTCTTTTTATTTTTTGGATTCTGTTGTATGATTTAACAATACGTTTAGTAAATTTATATTTTTTGAAGAGGTTCGGTTTACGCGATCCTTTAAGTGACTTACCAAAATGGATTTTGATAGAAACGAAATAATATGGTTTTGTCCAGCTAGTCCAGTCTATAAACTATTGGTGTATCTAATTTCATTAAAATCCTATCAGTAGTCGTTTCGTAAAAGAGTAAGAAACAAACACACGTACATCCATTCTCACAAACTTTTTCAGGAATTAGGATTATGGTATTGACTTCTTTAGAAAATCTCATAGCACAGTATAGCAGTGGTCAGTAAACACGTGAGCAACATAGTTATTAGTTAAGTATCGTTTATGTGTGATTCAACATAATATAGGAGTTTTAATTGGTCTGTTATATGCTGTGTTGGCACGTGGACAATAATTAATATACCTACTATGTATATAAGGACATAGTATTATAATAACTTTATGTTGATTGTTGTAGTTTGTAGGACTGCTGGTCGGGAAATGCTCTTATTTTTTCAAATTAATGACGCAATGTTTTTAAAAATATCGAATAGTCTGGTAAAGTGTTCGAAAAATTCCTTATCGGCCTTCTATTACATGGGAGTTGGGACCAACAATATACACCGTGAATGTGGCTTTATTTCATACCTCTGCTTAAATCTTCGAGAATAACAGGCGTGTTTTATAAATCTTGTAATTTACTTCTTTTTCAATTGAAAAAGCGTAGTTGTGTATCGTCTTTAACCAGCACTGAGTCCCCAACCTGCATTTGGCTAGTGTGGTAGACTCAAGGCCTTAATCCTCCCTCATACATTAGGAGACCCTTGCCCAGCTGTGGGAATGATAATGGCTTAAGAAAACCACATGTAGTATAGATCGGAAGAACATAAAACCTATATATTTTTATGGTATTTAATAGCGATATGTATAAGATAATGAGTGGCCAGTGTTGCCAACTCACAGGTACTTATTATGTGCTATTAAAACAAGTTATATAAGCAATATGATGGCACCGTTATGTAATATACTTGAAGATTGATGTACTGTATATGTATATAATCTTTGTGTTGGGGATGTGGCACTTGACTTACTTGCATCCTACTTGTCTGAGAGAGTGCATTATACAGACATAAATGGGTCAATATCCACTGGATCTGCGGTTAGTCTCGGGGTACCACAGGGCTCTATCCTTGGTCCGTTCCTTTTTCTGGTTTATATTAATGATTTGCCACATCAGGTACAGGATCTGTGTGATATCGTACTATTTGCTGATGATACGTCGCTTATATTTAAAGTAGATCGTAAGAAAACTGATTTTGACGATGTAAATGGTGCTCTTACACAGGTTCTCAATTGGTTTACAGCCAACAATTTGTTGTTAAATTCAAGGAAAACCAAATGCATTAGATTTACCATGCCCAACGCTAGGAATCTAGGTACGAACGTAGTTCTAAATGGTGAGGTATTAGACATGGTCAATTCCGCAACCTTCCTAGGTATAGATTTAGATAATAAGCTTCAATGGGGCACCCAAATAACAAAGCTCGCGGGCAGGCTCAGCTCCGCAGCCTATGCGATAAGAAAAGTAAGACAGTTTGCTGGTGTAGATGCGGCAAGACTGGTTTACTTTGGTTATTTTCACAGCGTTTTGTCCTACGGTATTCTACTTTGGGGCAGAGCTGCTGATATAGACACAATTTTCGTAATTCAAAAAAGAGCAATTCGCGCTATTTACGGCTTAGGAGCGCGGGACTCTCTGCGGGATGTATTTGGGAAAATAGGCATACTGACGGTGGCATCACAGTATATTTTTGCGAATTTGATGTTCATCAAACAAAACATAAATTCGTTTGCTAAGAATAGTGACATTCATAACATTAATACCAGAAATAAGCACAAATTAGTAGGTCCCTGCAATAGATTGCAAAAAGTACACAACTCATTTGCAGGTCTTGGTGTTCGGTTGTATAACAAACTCCCTAGCAGTGTTATGGATCTTCCCCAACAAAAATTCAAAGTAGTTGTTAAAGATCATCTTATTAAAAGGGGTTATTATAAGGTTGACGATTACTTAATGGATAAGAAAACATGGGATTAGTTAGTTACGCGTTCTACAGAAATCGAGATTAAATATCTATATATTTATATATACATCTTTGCATTGTATAAACATTAATCAGTCATTTCAACTCTGTAACAGAGAGGTATTGCACGAGTCTCAGTGGTATTCATTTTTCTTTTTTTTTCATTGAAATGGTGGGCTCCCATGCCAAGGTTCGTCATGCTCACTAAAATGTCATTGCTTGCGGCGGCGTCGTGTGCCGGGTCACCCCCTTCCCTCTAATATGTGCGAAGGGGGTGATGGCTGGTCCACGCGTCATACTCGTGAACGGGTGCTGCTTGGGGTGACTGGTCGTCCTGGGTGTGGTGACTGCCATAATTTTTTTTTTTTAAGCAACTACGTTTCACTAACTGTACTTCCTTTACCACAGTATGCTCTTGAAATGCCTCTTATGATTTCATTTATATTATTATGTGGGTAGATGCTCCCATCATGCTTCCAATACTATTTATATCTTGTTTATTAGCACCTTAATATATTGATTTAATTTATGTTATGACCAAAGTGTGTTCGGTAGTGTTGGTAGGTAGCAGCTACTTACATCATCAATGTTTTATACCAGCATAAATATTGTTAAAATCATTTGGCGATTAAAAAGAGTGGCCAGGAGTTTCTTGCCAGCTCTTCTCATTGGCCCTACCTTCCGAACTGGCGGTAAATTCACTCTCTGTATCATTGACTATCATAAGCGTCAGCACTTGACCTAAATGAATAAATGATTTGATTTTGATTTGTTTTGATTTCATAAGTTTATACTATCGCGGGAAAACAACAACGTCGCTAGTTAACAGCCACGCGGAGCGATCTCTGAGGTTAAGCTACACTTGCCGAGGTTGTTCTGTTATTGGGTGACCATCTTTACATAACGAGTTCCTGCATGTTTCGAAAGGCACGTCAAATTTATGGGTCCCAGCTGTCATTTTCCAAAATCTTTGACAGTCGTTAACAGTAGTCAGAAGCTTGAAAGTCTGACAACCAGTCTTACCGAAGTTTATAACCCAGATAACTGGGTTGCGGAGATCCAATAGGCATTAGCTCTATGTAAAATACTGAGATTGGAAGCCGACTCCAACATAGTTGTAAGAAAGGCTAGGCTGATGATTTTCGGTTTAGATAGCGTGTACATGTAGGGATGCCAAAGGTTCCCTTGGCTATGTCGATGATAGATGCCGGGTCTTTTACACTATTACTAAGACCATAGAGGTAGTCCTTCTTAGCTGGCTATCTGCGTGAGATGTTGTTTAGAGTGGCTTTGTGTGTGCACAATACAAAGATACATTCTCAATTGCATCACTCTCATTACTCCGTGCAACGATTTACTTAATACGCAGAGTTCAAGTACAAGATCATATAACTTGACCCTCGAAACACGAAGGTTTTTAGCCTTACTTCGGCTAAGTTAGTGTATGGCTTTGAACTTCGCATCAAACTCTTAAAACGAAGCTTTGAATTCTCAATATGTTGTAAGAAACAAATAACCGGTTTATTTTTCGTTGCCAATATTGCTTACAAAGTCGAAATATGTGGCTCCTCCCATTTTGAAACAAGTTTTTTTTAAATGATGGTACGCCAAAACAATGATTTTACGCAAGTCATAACTTGCCTATTATGTTTATAACATAACGCTTAGCATACCGTAGTAAAGCGTAGGCAGTTGTGAAGCTACCGATGTACTGTTATTATTTTATTTTCACACTATTCTCAATAATATTATAAATACGACAGTTTGGTACACATACTTACAGATAGTTTATAACCTGTAATTACTCATAGGAGGCATTTTTACTTTTTTGGCTTAAACACTGAACAGATTTTCATAAAAAGCATATCGCAGTCGAAAAACTAGAATCAGAGATAAACGATCCCAGAGAATATGGCATGAAACTTTGACAAAATAAACAGCTTATTGTTTTTAAATATTTAAAACTACAACTTGGTATTTTAAGGATCACACTTAAGACGTTGTTATAGGCAACATCCCACAGTTATAATGAAGCAACAATAGTATATATTTTCGCAATGATTGCATAATATTTTATCACACAACTTAGCGTTGATTCATCTAAGTCACCTCACTCAGGTAGGTAAAAATCATGTTGCGTCATCCCCCAAGCGTTGCATCGCATGATTCAAGTTTGTGTAAAAACTGTGAGAATTGTATACTGATAGTATGTTTATAGGCATTTTTGACAGGTATATTGTACATCTAGGCTCTTTCATCTGCCAGAACTGCGGTCGCGGGTGTCACTCCCGCATAGGTCTTTTAAGTCACGAACGAAGATGTTACTTTGTAACAAGTATTCCTCTATCTGACGCCACCTGAATCATCTGCGATAGATGGACACAGGCCAATGATGATGATGATGTCTAAAAGTAGTATATCTCCGAAAAATTTTGTCATTTAAACTATGGTTGCTTATTACACCTGTTTGAAAGGAAGCACTTCCAAAAAATGTTATACCTTTCAAGATATTCTTGTTGTTCATCGTTGCCTGTTTATTACTCTTGCATGGATCACATTTGTTATTTTGTTGTTAATATAGTAATATTCGATAACATAGCAAAAGAGTTTAGAACCTAGTGTCAAAGTTGTTCAAGCACCTCGTATGGTTTTAGACATAGCTCCTATGTTAGTGAAAAACAACCGGGACCGATTTTTTACGTGTCCACCTAGCACGAAGATGCTCAGTTCAACTACCACTACGCGGCCACCCATCCATAGAATGATCGCACCAAGATTGCTTAATCTACGAATTATTGTTTACTGACTAGTAAGAGCAACTGGCTATTAGCGCATCAACAATGAACGGTTTTTGTCAATTAAGCTAACAGTCGTTAGGCCATGTCAAAGGCCTTTCAGGCGACTTGAACAACTTTGATACTAGGTTTGACAATAGATTTATATTGGACAAAATAACAATAGAAAGAAATAAATAAACGTTTCTTTCTTTAAAATATCATCCGACTAACTAAAATGCACTGATTTAATATGCCGCAATACACCTTTCCGTTCATACTTCATACACAGCCGGCTAACAAACCGGGTGAATGTATGTCCGAATGTTAGCGCCCTTCACCTTGAACTTGTTCGGTCAAGTTTAGCTCTTTTATTTTACCTTCAAACAGGTAGTGCGCTAAAGTGTAAAGATCTTTGTGCAATATATTTAAATAGGAAATTTGTGACTGCCTCTGTGGCGCAGTCGGTATTCAACTGCTGATTATGAGGTTTCGGGTTTGATTGCCCGGTCAGACGAAGTGCAATTGGTTCTATTTTGTATTTAATTATGCTTAGTAATGTTTGACAAGCTTGAAAGTCTGACAACCAGTCTTACCGAAGAGTATCGTGTTATATCCTAAGTAATTGGGTTGTGGAGGTCAGATAGGCAGTCGCTCCATGTAAAACACAATGTTTGGAGTTTGATAACTAGCCCAGTATATGGCTATACGCTCACAACCTATTATATGAGACTAACATTGTTAATGGCGAAATATACCTACATAGGTGTATTTCTTACACCTGTGCTTACACTTTCGGGTTTAACAGGCGTAGTATTGTATGCTATGTATATTCAAATTCAAATTCAAAATATCCTTAATTCGTAAACTTCGTACAAATTATTTGAAATAGTCACATATTGTATTTCTTTTTGTCCGTTTCGGAAAAGCTGGTTGCTCGTGAGAAGAAACGACAAGAAACTCACTGCTTGCTCTTTCAAAATGGTCTTTGTTACAATTTAGTATTGCTGATTTACTGTGTACACTTAAGAAAAGAATATATATAGAATCCTATGGCATAGGCTTAGTGTACTTTACTCCGAAATAAATAGTTTCGGAATAATGGTAAGTGACCATATTTTTTGGCTGGCCATATTTGACCCAGGTACCTTATTTTCAACGTAAGGTAGCCGTATCAAACACGCCACCGCCAGCTGCATAAGCCGTGGGTCAGTGGTGTTGTCAACGCTGAATTTTGTTCACCTCCACAAGCCGCGTGGCTCTCCACAAAATGTTTGTATTACCATTGTGATTACGATTTTGTTGACAGAATTAAAGATAGGTATGTAAAAGTAGATATTTTAGTAGTTTATTCTTCCATACAATATATTTATATGTAAGTAAATAAGGCAAATACTAATTATGTAACATAACTACCTATTGCATCGAGAACTGACCTGTTTTTATATTTATATCACAACAGTAAGTTCCTTTCCGACTGCTTGGAAAGATTTACAGGGATAAAAATAAGTTAATCTAGAGACGCGATTTTCTTCGGAATATTGATTATGAAACTTTTTATGAAAATCTGAACAACTATTTTAGGCCAATTTCATGAAAACAGCCTATGGTGTAGGGCTTTGTTCATAGTGTGTGTAGTGTCCAAGTGAGTCCTTTCAAGAAATTCTTACTAGTAAAACTCTGAAAATACTTTTTACCCGACCCAGGATTCGAACCCGAGGCCTCTGTCCCACCGCTGTCGTATACAGTAGGTACCTATCGCACACAGGCAGTCGCCAGAAGAACACATAGGATGTCTATTAAGAAAATAAGTCTCGGTAGTAACTATGGTCCACGGTATGGTGATATATTCTATTTCATTCCATACGAAGTAATGATATATTATATTGGTTACAAACATGTTCCGATCATTAATTATATAAGGATAAACTGTACAGCTCATTAAAATAATATACAGAACAGCATATGACCTGTTTGATTGTATATTTATACATACGAGGTGTATAATTATGCACTGCACTGTATCAAATGTTGAGGAAAATATTGTGCTCGCAGTGTACCGTTTAGTTCAGGGGTGTGTTATTTTAACGACCTTATTGTACATGACGATACTGATATCCTACTAATATTGTGATTGCAAAAGTTTGTATGTAATAGGTCGGGGAAAAAGTCTTTTCGCATTAAGTATGTATGAACTCGTAATAAAATCTTTTTTCTACACAAAAAAGCTAGATATTTGTGTACCTCACGAGCTCACTGAAAGAAACCTAATGAACCGTGTACTCATTTGTGATTCTTGAAGCCAAAGAGATTTTATTACAAGTTCATACATACTATAATGCGAAAAGACTTTTTCCTAGACCTTAATATGTTTGTTAAAAAGACTACTGAATGTATTTTAATGAAGTTTGATTCACAGATAGTTTATAAACCTAGTTAGCACATAGGATGCTTTTACCACGTATTTTTTTCACGCGGACGAAGTTGCGGGCGGAAGCTTGTTGTACATACATATATATATATATATATATACATATATATATATATATATATATACATAATATCTCGCCTGTTATAACTGAAAGTTTCGGCAGAGGTGTATGGAACACATCCATGTAGTAGGGGGCGAACCTATTGCCATTTACTGGGCACGTTTCTAAACTTCAGGCTATTATTGAAAATATTTAATTTGCCCGACCTGGGAAGGTAAGTTCTTCAACATTAAAATATCGATTTATTTGAAAAGGCCCTGCGTTCTTGTGTACCTTTTGTCATAATTTAAAAATAACAAAACGTTATGAACTGTATTTAAAAATAAATACATAATAATATGTGTCTATTTCATAGCAGGTAAATGGGAGAAGGAAAACAGTTGCTATGCTGATGTATTTCAGCCACAATATATCAATATATACTAACAATATAAAGCTGAAGAGTTCGTTTGTTTGTACAAGTTTATGTTTGGAATCACAGGGCACCTACTTCAGCGAAAAAGACACTTCGTACAACATTTCAGTAGATTCTTACCACAATTGTATTCATTTCCAACTTTTGCTTGAATGAAATTTGAATCTTCTTAACCTATTTATTCGGGACCAAAATCTATTTAGATAAAATATAGTTTTCGGTCACTGAAGCGTAACGAAACTTTAGATTAACGAAATTTACCTAAGCCTACAGGTTCCAATGGAAAAACCCTTTTTGTGTCCAAAACCTAATGTCCAGGCGGGTGAAGTCGCGGGCGACAGCTATATTATTAATTTGCTATATATTTAGTCACTCTTGTTCATTAGTCTATAGTCTATCACTGAACAATGTCATAGGTATAGCCGATTGTTCTATTCGGCTATTATTACATTAAATATCTTTAGGTTTCAATGCCCGGGGTATACCTATGCATTGTTTTGATAGCTTTGTTTTAACTAAAGTATTCAAATGGTGCTGATAATTTAAATTATATTGTTTTCATTATTTTAGGTAAAATGCTACAGTTATGGAGTTTTTAGTAAATTATTCAGGCTATGATTCAGTTATGTTCCAAATCGAAATTTTGTTATCTGAAACACTGGCTTCAACCTAAATAATAATATATGTTAAAGGGCTGATATTTCCGTCGTTAATTAACATAATTCAAGGAATAAAATGGGCAATAATTGATCAGTTGTTCGAACATGTTCTGCCGGCAAAGTTAAAACTACTTCTAAAATTATGTGTATATGTATAGTGCAACTCTTATGCATGCAAAAATAGTTAGACGGGCATCGAAATAACAAGACTGTAATCAAAACTACCTTTATGAACTCAAAATATAGTTTTAAAAACCTAACTACATACTAAAATCCTCCTTACTTATAAACCAGTAGCGCGATTCTGTACTTGATTTTATCAACAGTTTGACATTTCAAATGTACTGCAAAAATTGTTAGTTCGTAGTAGTAAAATTTTCATACAACGGATTACGACAGTTAGTCGGTTATCGATAGTCGATAGTTGTAGTAGAATTGCGTTTCACGAAGGAGGTTCTTCCACTAAACTGTAAATTATGAAAAGAGGAAAACCAAAACTTCACATAAAATATCCCAAGTTTCAAATTCATGGGATTCGGCCTCACCTAAACAGGTTAAATGCACACAACTTCTTAGTACATACTTAATGAAATTAATTCTTAGAAATACCGTTATAAATACCTATAAAATACAGCTCATTTATATTATAAATCCAATAGTTTTGCTTTGAGTCATGTTAAATGTTAAATGTAACATATTTTAGTTCTAAATTAGAAGAATGTAGGAAAAACTTAGAGGTAAAGAATGTCATAAAATATTTTATCAGGAGTAAAAAAATTATAGCTTTCGCTATCGCACTGTTTAACCTACTATCTTTAAGCCGTTTTGAACAACCGGCTATAGGTCTAATAAGATTAATAATAATTTTCTGACAGACCAAAAGCCGTTCTGAAGTACGGGCTATTAGGCTGCCTGTCCACCGAAGCGGAGCAAGGCTGCGGTGCGGAGAAACGGAGAAATATTAACCAATCGGAGAGAACCACTCACGAGGAGAGGAGATTTTGTGCACTCTTATTGGTTAGTATTCATCCGTTTCTCCGCACCGCAGCCTCGCTCCGCTTCGGTGGACAGGCAGCCTTAGTATTGGCATTGGCAAGGAAAAGGCTTGTTCAGTATCCCTATACATAAGCACAAATTGTCGTAAGCTCTGCCTTAGCATGCTTGGTCCCTCGACATCTCTAAGGGTGTTGCAGCAAGCCAACGAATTGCCATACGAAGTGGCAATGCTACCAGCACCCCGGGAACGTTCCCGATAGACAGCGATGCGGAAGAGTACCTACATCAATACATAGCGCACTCTCATTTTATTTTTTAATTTATTCTTTGTATATATTAACATAGTTAAACAACTTTTTATAAATTGCGAATATTATCTGTAATTAATAAGTATCGGTGGTGCAGTCAGGCTTTCTTTTCTTGTCGACGGCCATAGAGGCAGTCCTCAAACATCCTTACCTTGAGACTTCAAACCTACATACGTAATACGGAATCTGGCAATTATCCTTGTCATAATACATTTTTTACAAGCACTATGTACAGCTACTTGTTAAACAAGACATACAATGTGTAAACTTGACCTGTGAGATGTAAACATAGATGTTATCGCAAGGCAGACTTGTTACAATGTGAACCACCGAATTTACTACTTGTTACGTCTTAAATACGGTATTAACATCACCTTAGTTTTATACAAGTAGGTTAAAATGGACTCCACTGCTGATTAAGGAGTCCCAGGTTCAATTCCTAGGTATTATTATTGTACGTAGGGTACTCAAGGCAGACCCTACCCTCCCTCAATTTGGTGGGAGACCCTTGCCTAGCGACACAGTAATGAGTTAAAAAAAGAAACAAAAATGTAGTCCGGAGTTTGCTAACCAATATAAGGGCAATAGACTTGCCTCATATTATGCTAATAGACCCTCTTTGCGACTTATATTGTTAACGGCAAAACGCGGGTTTACATTAAACATCTCTGCCTATTTTTTGGGCATAACACCTTTAATCCACTTATTAATCAAAAGATTTGCTATAAGCCAAAAAATAGAGTTCTTATTGATCCTTCAAAGCTGATAACTTACATACGATACTTTACGTCATATTATAGTTTATCAGTAAGTACCCTAGCACTCGTAATATGATTCATCAGTCAGGGTTGGTGATCATTTCGCAGTCTTCATTCACTCCGGCCCTCAGAGGTCAGCTGCAACGTGCTGCTCCGACAACCTTCGGCAGGTATTATATAAATATTTCATTTTATTACTGTCACACTACCTGTGTTACGTTGTGTATTTTATATGCCTCACGATGTACGAATTTGAAGGCAATCTTCAATGTTTATCAGCAAAAAGAGTAACTTTCAACTTTTAGAACATTTGCGGATTTTGAAATGCTTAAGATAGTTGATACTGTCCTTTTTAGAAATTGATAGAATTGCTATTAATTAATCTTAGCGCGCTGCACGATTTTCTCCAGCCGGTACTATCGAGTAACGAGAGTTTGGCATTCAGAATTGAGTTCCAGCAGCTCCCGCTAGAGGCGCTGTTTACATACAAAAGTTCTCTATAGTTAGCTAGCCGATTATCCATAGTGGAAATGCCCCATTGATATAATATATGAATTTAGATTAAAGCTAAAACTTTTCATTTCAACCCGCCATTCGTATTATAATTTTACATTAATGTCGAAAGATTTATTTATAATTCGAGATCTTCTGGCTGCTTTAAGTAAGTTCTCTTTAAAAATATGCTTGAATTTCAGATATCTAACGGAATTTCTTAACAGGTTTTCTATCACCACAAGCGATTCGTTTGATGACTGAAGAGAGATTTACCCAAAAAAAATAAGATTTATCCATAAATCAGTTATAATTATACATTTAAATGACTAATTTATTTCGGTGACACAATTTCGAGAAAACCCTGCATAATAACATAGTTAATATCCTGCGTAATAATGACCTTTGTAAATATTCTTGCCTTCAGGTTTCCCCAAAAAAATACGTCAGTTTATAAACGAAACCTCGATTTAAACTAACGTTGCTACTGGTTTATGATTCATTCATTAAAATGCATTAAAATGTGTCTAACTAAATTCAATGTGTTAATGTGTAATGGTCCAAGCATTTGACAAGGTTTTGTAACGATTTTTGTTAGCTTACTTTCAGCATCCGGATTTTAAAACTTGAAAAGCTTTTCATAATTATTATTTATTACATAAAAGCACCCTTTTTCCAACAGGGAACAGAGACCAAAGAAATACCGCTATTTCTTTCAGCAATCAATAAACAATCACTTGTTTAGTGATTGCTTAGAAATTATAAAGCATATGATAAAATAAGCTACACATATTTAACCCATTTCTACTCTATTGCTGAACATGGTTTCTTACCAGGACAACAGATGGAACTGTTAGGCTTATAATAAACCCGCCAAAACTTCGCTTGCGCTACATAGGAGAGAATGGGTCGTAATTTTCCCCGTTTTTGGAACATTTTTTACCGGTACTAACTCTTCAGCTTTATAATATTAGTATAGATTCTTCTCAACATTTTCAGTTACGATTCCAACTAATTATAATTATTATTAATAGTTTCAGTAACAACACAAGTTACAAGCGACCTCAATTTTGTTATTCTAAGCAATCACTGAAACATTTTTTAAGAGAATAAATCAGGAACACCTAACGTGTTGATCACGCTAATGAAGATTTGAACCCGAATACTTTCTACGACAGTAAAACCCATTACTACATCGCTAAAGAATATCTCATATTTTAGACCTGTATACATTGTCCAGGGGAACTTTCTCAACCTTGCCGGTTAATCGTGATGAACAATGTGACGTGACCGGACTACTGAGTCGGTGGAATCGTACGAAGGTCTTGCCGAGGTGACAGACTGGTCTAGAATTTTGTTTGTATTTAACTGTTTATGTCAATGTTATGTTTTATTATTGTGAGTGTTTTTTAATGGTTTTAATGTAAATTAAAAATGTGAGAATTCTAGGACACAGCTAACTGAATTATCACTAGTTAAAAAATTCCGACTACGGCGGCGAGGGATGTCGTGTAATAACCCAGGTAAATGGGTTGTGGAGGTCTGATAGGCAGTCGATCCTTGTTAAATACTGTTATTCAGCTGCATCCATTGAGACTGGAAGCCGACTCTAGGCCGTTTTACCGATTTTAGGTCAAAAAATTTAGTATCGTAAGTGAACGTATGTCCAACTTACAGGCCATGAGTTTCGCTATCTCCATTTTCACACATAAACCTTTCTCTCATATCACTCTATCTATAAAAGACTGCATAAAAATCCGTTTCGTAGTTTTACCTTTAAGCATACGTATAAACAGGCAGTAGCAAGGGATTTTGTTTTACACTGAGCAGTGATGGGACAACAAGCGCCTTAGAAGAAACTAATCTTTATGAATCTACAAAATAATATAACCTTCAAAATCCTCATAATTAGAGCTATTTAGTCGTCCAAGGACAGTCGTGTCCATCAAAACATGGACATTATATCTTTATCTAAAGGTTACCGTGTGTCTTCCGAATGTGCACATAACATAAAACGTAATGCGAGTACGTGACGACAGGTGGCGCCTTGAGGTTTTGTCAACCGACCGTGTGGGTGATACTGTGTTCAATGATGATAAACTACTGGTGTTTACTAAAGTGTATGACGTTAAGTGAAAAAACAGTGATTTCTCGAAGATTACTTTTTATGGCGAATGTTGTTGTTTAATCTTGGGTTCGATTCGGGTCGGGCAAAGTGTATGTCTTGTCTAATTTATACGAGTATAAGATTATTTCTTAATAGTAACACAAAGTCTGGTTTCGTGCCTGGTTTACGGCAATAGGTTCACATACTATAACATAGGACTGAGAGTTCAAATGGAGAAACGCGAGTATATTTTTATACATCCTCGTTTTCACAGGTATTTCGGAATACTTTACTTGATCTGGCGAACATGAGACCTCATGATCAACAGTCGGATACATTACAATCCGTACCACAGAGGCAATAATTGTTAGTTTTGTGAAAATAATAGTTCTGAAAATGTAGTTTCTGAGGTAAAGTTAGCGGGAGTTTATCTATTCAATAGTGTTTAAACTCATATGAAAAAAGCGCCATTGAATAGATAAACTACCGCTTTATGTACTCAGAAACCAGGCATAAGAAGGTACCCACCGGTTACCAGATAGGTATCATTATATAGAACTTTCCTCCTGCGTCAGAAGAAAAAGGAAAATTTTCTACCATCTTTGAGGGCATTTGTCACAGTTCTACGCAGTACATAGGGTTTTGTACATACGTCATATACATAATAGCCTAGTGGCTACACGTACTTTATGAGAAAACAACGGTAGGAAGGAAAATATACCATAGAAAAATATCGCGGTCGTTTCATTTAAACAGGAAATAATAGAAATTACAATTTATTATCGATTTTAAAAATGTTTTTGTTAAAATTTGGGGTAAAAATGTGTTTCAGGAAATATGGGAGGTTAAAAATAGGAAATGTAAATATAAAATTTAAAATAGTTAAGTACATTAAGGGTGTACGTATTATAACATCGCACTTGTTAACTTCTACAACATTCGCTAGAGGCGCTGTTCAGATTTTCCCAAAAAAAAACATCTCGATTGCATTATGATGAGTCAGTATTATCAGATATCACCTGATACAGGAAAATGCCAATCGATTAGAACCTTAATATTTATTAAATTTACTATTCAACATACTCGAAATACCAGCTTTTTATATGATTTAAATAACTTTTCCTGCTATTTTTTGACCGAATGAATCATGAGTGTAAGTTTTTATTATTTGACTACATTTTCCCGTGAGATGACTGTGTCTATTATATCATAAAAACCCATTGAGTCATCCTCTAGTTAAATTTATAGAATATTAAGTTCTAGTCTAGATGGAACGATTCAATGTCAGTGGTTTTATACAAAAAATAACAAATTAATTATCTGATTATTGTCTCCTTCCTCGGCGAAGCTCTCCTCCCGGAATGAGGGAAGGTTATGCCTTGGGTCCACTACACTTTCTAAGTGCGTATTCGGGCTTTGTGTACTTTTCAGAACTGTTTATTATGTATGTATGTGTATCAAGTTTCCTGAAAATCTTTAAAGTAAGTAGTTTTGGTGTTTCAACAACGATAAATTATGAAAGTATAGTGTAATAAAATATAAAATTGTTCGTGCTATCGAGAATACGGGTAAGTACCTGAGTACCCCGATCCCCGAGGCCCCCGTCCCGGAGTACCCCGATTTGGAAAACTAGTTTTTTAACTTGGAAAACTAGTAAAAGTCAGTTTAGCTTAAAAGTACTGTCAGCAAATGCTTATAAAAATGTATGATTAACATGAAAGTCTCAATACATGCAAAAATCAACCTCTACCAATAGTAAACTTTTTATTCTCTAAGACCACATTATATGTATCACCTATGTCTGACAAATAAACGAATTTGATCTTATTTGTTTTAGTATGAAAGCGTAACTAACATCTACCAAGCTGCCAAGTGTACATTGAAATAGTATTTGATACCTAAATTCGTTTCACCGCAAATCGGGAAGGATATAACATTTCAAAAACATTTCGACCACAATTTTGATTTGTTTTTGGAATGTTAGATATTTTCCGCCATTAAATGTATGTATTGTGTTTTAAAATATTACACTGTATATACTACGCTCAAAGCTATAGCCCAACAACTTAGTGCAGAACCTTGTATGCAAGATTCCCGGCTAGCAAGATACGAAAACTTGGGATTGTCCTGCTTCTACAAAGTCTTTTTAAAAATAATTAATTAGTATTTTAATGAACGACTCTCAATTAGTGTCTCAATTTGTAAGTCTCCTTTTAACCTTCTTTTAAAGCGGTTGAAACATGATATGACTATTTTAAATATTTT
This sequence comes from Anticarsia gemmatalis, assembly GCF_050436995.1. NCBI lineage: Eukaryota > Metazoa > Arthropoda > Insecta > Lepidoptera > Erebidae > Anticarsia > Anticarsia gemmatalis. Next base: position 13,832,187 of record NC_134752.1, on the reverse strand, counting down.
GTACGAAGTTTAGGAAATAAAGGATATTTTCAATTTGAATTTGAAACTGATGGTGGTTTAGTTGCTACGATTACTTTATTTTGGAATTACCCAGAATTTTGTAAATTACAATCTAGATAAACTTTAAAGCGAAGATTCTCTACGAAGTTGTCGAACTATATGCATGAAGGAAAATCGCCAGCAGATGTGGTATGACGATGACTGTTACACAATTTTAATTTTTGCTTAATTCAAACAAATGAGGTCAAAACAAATGTATATTTGTTTAAACATTTTTCATCACATATTATTTATTGAAAAATAAATAGTATTTCCGGATATAAAGGGATACAAAATAACAAAATTGTTTTACATTTGTAAAGATTTATAAAACTATCTGTGTACTAATTAAATGCCATACAATTTTGTTTCTGCGCGGTAGGCAGAGACCAGAGAACGCCTCTTGCTACGATCCCCACAAACTTCCCTTGCTTCATTTATGTTATTCCATACATCTTGTCATACAGGATCGCCGATTACAAATACGTTTATAATTTACCGCGAAGTCATTCGTACGCGTGAAAAAATGTCTTGGAAAATAAAGCATCCTATGTGTCAATCCAAATTACCTATAAGTTATTAACGAACCAAAAATTAAGTAGTTTCTACGTGAAAGAGTAACAAACATACATATATCTTTATATGCTAATAAACTTTCGCATTTATACAAATAATAGAGAGTAGTATAAATCCAGCTTCACGTGTCATGTGATCCGTAGTACAATGTTGATAAAATATGTTGCTACGTTTCAAACTACTTTTTGTATCACAATTTTCAAATTACGACCTTGATCTTAGATTTTGTTGATTTAATGATACAACTGTTTGTGCGTGTTGACTCAACTGCGTACTACATAATAACGTAATTTAATATGGTTATATACCATAAAAAATGTTTATATACATTGTTCTGTTCGGACAATATTTTTCGATACCTTCAAAAATTTACGCTAAAGTCTTCCTTGGCTATAGTTCTTTATAATAATAATAATAATCTCCTCCTAGCCGATTTTCACTCCCGCGGCTAGCTTCATTGAAACCAGCCAAATATAGTGTCGAAGTGTATGCACAAAACACAGGTACACTCTCTATTCCCTCACTCTCATAGTCCGGTAGGATGGCTAAACCGACACCACCAATAAGAGGGCGCTTGAAAAACGGCCTTACGTGGTCTTCTAGGCACGGAGATCTACAAACTCAACTTTAAGATATATAAGAGATCTCTTAAAGACTAAACTGAATCTCTGGAAAAAAAATCTGAAGAGCCTTTTATTCACTATCCAGGCTTCGAACCCAAGACCTCTTGCGCGGCAGTCACATACACTACCGAATGCGCCACAGAATGCATTATAAATAATTGTTCCATAAAAGACCATTTTCTATTTCATTACATCATTCATAACGGTATTACGCCCGTGTGTTTACGATCAACACGATCTACGCATCTCGTACTGATCAGGTGCCTATTGGGTAAAGCCCGAGAGCAGTTCGCTCCATTTATTGTTGTGGTCATTTCATCATGCTGTGGTCATTGCAGATTGGACTTTCTGAGTAATGTCATGTTTATAGTCTAATTACTTAGTAGAGACTGACTGTGGCGCATTCGGTAGTGTATGTGACTGCCACGCAAGGGGTCACGGGTGCGAATCCTGGGTGGTGCCAAAAATACTTTTAGAATTTTAGTTTAAATTTAAGAAGTTGAGATCGTAGATCTCCGTGCCTAAGAGAGCACGTAAAGCTGTTTTACCAGCGCCTTACCTCTCACTGGTCGTCCTGTTTGAAATTTTTTATTCAGAATTTTTCAGAGATTGCTTGGAGTAAGGAAGATGAGGTTGTAAAGCTCCGTGCCACGGAAAGTACGTAAAACAGTCCTGCGCTTGACCTCTCTCTGGCCGTGTCGGTTTAGCCATCCTGTACCTGTGTATTGTGCACAAACTTGGCAACTTTATACAAAGTCCTGCACAGCTGGCTGGTTTCATTAAAATTGGCCGCCGTCGCCAAAATTGCCCAGGACGACATTATTATTATTTAAACTAAAATCACAAGTATGAAATTTCTTGCTTCTAGTTCCAGAAATGAACTTCCATACAAACCTTCATCTCCTATTTTACCCCCTTAGGAGTGATTGTTAAAAGATCCTTTCTAAGGAAGTGCCTACACATAAAAGGCATATCTTGACTAAATATCAGGTTTCTAACTATTATGATTTTGGCTGTATAATGATTATCAATCAGTCATCTTAGGAAAAGTAATTTTATAAGTATAGATTGTTTCAATAATCCGGAGATATCTCTACCAAATAAGAAAGAAAACTCAATATATTTTTAACAAATTGATCAGTCGATAACTATTTAAAAAATATCTCGAATAGTTTAATAAGGAAATCATCTGGGTTTTACGGCTACCTCATTATGCAGTAATGTGTAAAACACCTCATAAGTTATTTAATTTACCAATCAAAACTATTTATGAGTGTTTTACATTAAATAATACTCAATCATTACATAGCATAAAGCAACGTCGCTTCCCGCGTCTGTCTCTATGTCTGTATGTATGTATGCTTGGATCTTTAAAAGTACGCAACAGATTTTGATGCGGTTTTTTTAATAGATAGAATGATTCAAAAGGTATGTTTATGTGTAAAAGTTGTAAAGATTTTTTTGTAAAATAACTGATTAAACCGGGCGAATGTGGGGCGGGCCGCTTGTAATAGCTAACACTAATATTAGCATTGATTTTGTCTCCGCATTTGTAATAAATTAATATTGTACGTAACAGACAAACCTTTTATTTCAAAATCATTAATTCAAAATGCAAAAACTCCACACATACAAGTGACATATGGTATTAATTTATGACTTCAACATGTTTAGGTCTCAAGAGGATCGGTGAACAGGTTGGCAGGTCATTGACCCGTGCTCATCAATTTTATATCATTATTAATACGATGCAAGTGCATTCTTTGTTCCCAATCCGGTATCGTGATGAAACGGCAAAATGAGGTTTCTTTTGACTGTATTGAATCAAACGCACACATAGGATTCTGTAGTTGACTTTATTTAAAGCAAAGTATAATAAGTTAATATAGGTACATCACCCGTTTTGAACTAAATTTAATTTTCCTGGACTATATTCGGCTACAGCCGACAGCTAAATTGATACCGGATAACTGTTCAGGATTTTTAAGGATATTTATGGTCTCCATTCGCGTGAACAATTTACAAGCAGCATCAGCATCTACACGATAAACAAATCATCTGATGCCTTATTATTTAAAACGTCTCCAAACTTCGACACTCAAAAATATGGTCCTTGTTTTCATCGAAGCACTCAGCAGTTAAGTCAAAGACCTTAAAACATTTAGGCAAAAGACTTCCAACTAACTGAACTTGAAACTAACTAACAAATTAAAACGATGTCAATAACATATTAATCGCCGTTTTACAACAAAAACAAGACCTGTAGATAATTGCTCATAATTCATCTGAGGTTTGGTAAAAGTGTAATTAGTTTCGAACCCAACCCTTTGGTAATTTGAGGTGCAATTATTACATGAAATGCATGACTGCGTTTGAACCTTGAGTATCCGAATACCTACATACATACGTCATAGTGACAAGAATTTTAAACCAAAGGTAGACAAGGTGTATGAAATATAACCACGTTTTTCAGTTAATCCCAACAATGTTAGTCCTATGTAATGAGAGGCGAACCTAATGCTATATACCGGGCACGTTATTAAACTCCGAACGACTACGATTATTGAAAATTAGAAAGTTAGAAGTTTTAATATAAAGAAAGAAGAAAATTATAAGTTCAGAAACACAGTTTCAAAATTATTATATAGGGTAAATGTAACAACTTCTAATTTTCAAAATTTTAAATGTCTTCTTATTAATATAATCTTAGTCTCCCCGTGATCTAGAAAACTTAAAGATCCTCATAGTAAAAATCATCAAATTATTTTCAAACCGTATTAGTGTAGTTACATTAGATCGCTGCTTAAAATATACCTCAAAAGTTCAATTAAAATAAAACATATGAGTAACCGACAACTTTATGTAACAAATACAATTCACAGCTGACCTTCTAAAAGCCCAAGTTCAAGGCCAGAATAATATTTATTTATCCTTATTGAGTTAGAAAGTGAAAAGTGTATAATTTCACTACAGACGTAATATGTACATATAACTATACAGACAATTCCCGGTACATGACGCAAGTTGAGTCATCGCGAGGCCAAACATCGTATGAGGGGTCTCAGGTTTGCTTTGTTTTTCATGATGATTGAAGGTTTCTTGTGACGTGTATGTGACTGATGATCTAGGTCTTGTATAGTACATACATGATATCACGCCTGTTCTACTCGAAAGCGTAAGTATTTTTTATTTAAAAAAAAAGACAACTCCCGCACTAAGAATTGCTCTTGTGACGCGAGGACTTTGGCAAACATATATTTGTGGATTGCTCAAATAATTGTTCCGTGTGGGAATCGAACCCGCGACCTCCCGACACAGTGATAGCGACGTTGACCTTAACTACAGTCAAGGTGTATGAAATACATCCACGTTTCGCTATCAACAATATTAGTAAACCTAATGCTATTGAGCGGGCACTTTACCAGGCTACTATTGAAAAATATCAATTATATTAGAAAAAACCAATAATAACTGGGTTAGGAAAATACGTTGTTTATAAAACTAGAAGTCAAAATATGAATAAAACTTAATGTAATACGTCACATGATAACATTGCCTCACTACAAAATCGTAACATGAATATATTACGATAATGTCGAAATATTTTTGACAAACACGCAGTTCTACGCAAAACGTTTTGAAATTCTCGCGATTGACAATTCCAAACAATATCAAATTAGTGAAGACCAAGCAAAGATAGGTGTAGAACCTTGCGTCACAAGGAGGCGACACTTAGCTGACACACCAGTCAGCCCGTGACCATAGTCTACGCAATTCAATCAACGTCAGGTAAATATCGAAACCTTTAATTTTTAATCGCGTGTAGGACCCGCAGCGTTATAATATTCTACCCAAACCGGTGTACTTCATACGAGGAGGAGGCGAGAGGATTCTAGTTCCACGAAGGAAACGAAATACACATCAAACGATTTCAAAAAAGATTTTTCCAACATCACGTTTTACTGAAAACACGTTCAGGAACAATTTCCATGATCCACAGGAAACCAATGAAGTAAAACTTTGTTGAAGAAACCTGTGAAACATTTCCTTACAATTTTCCTCTTCCCGTTTGCTTATTGCCTAATACATCTGCTAAATGTCAGAGTATCAACGTTAACCGGAAATTAATTTGAAAGGAAAGTTGGAGAGGTGAGCTTTTTTCCTGTATTAACACTAATTTTATCCCGTAGGTTTATTATATTATTTGCTGGTACACCACTGCTGGGCAAGGGTCTTCTCCCGATCGTGGGAGGGGTGAGGCCTTGAGTCATCCACGCTGGCCAAGCGCGGGATGGAGACTTTGCATGACCTTAAAAATATGTATAAGAATTTTCAGGCATGCAAGGTTTCATCACAATGTTTTCCTTCACCGCTAAAGTTTCGAAACGTCCAGCGTGGGAGGCGCAACTTAGACCACTCGGTTATCACTGTTTTTCATGTATCAATTAATAAAAATTAAATAAATTTAACATTTCAACGTCTCACTCCTAAGAAAGGGTTTCCTCCGGGAATGAGGAAGGGGTTAAGCCCTGAGTCCACCACGCTAGCAAAATGCGGGTTGGGAACTTAGAAGAAATGCGTTAAAGAATTTATAGGCATCCAAGATTTCGGTAAAAAAGTGCTTAGCCAGCGTGAGGGAAAAAACTCTATATCAATCTTAGTCAAATACCAAACCACTACCAAAATGTTTCCGTCTAGCGTATGATGACTGAGAATTACCCAAAATACCAATAATATTTCGACAAACACACGTGAAAACAGAGAGTATGAATCAAACAGGTTTTTGTCCACATATTTGTTTTTATATAACATAACTTGTGGTCTAATAATGCTGACTTCATCACCACTAAGGTCGAGTAACGGTTCATTGTGGTGGCGTGTATGCTACTAGTTCTTTTTTGTTATGACTATGGTCACGTGTATCTGAAGTTTTTTTTTTTCTGTATTTTTTTAAAAGTCAACTCCCGAACTAACATTTTTGTACTTTTTAAAAGAGTAAGAATTAGCTTTGGTTTCCTGAGGACTTTATAAACATACAAATAACGGATATGAAGAACAATCAGACCCGAAACAACTTTTTGTGTATAAAGGCGCTTCTAAACGGGCCATATTTTCCTGCAATATGTGGCTGCACTATTGGCAACTTATTGCTCGGCCATCACAAAAATATTTTATTGCAACGATGGCCGAGCAATCTATGGCCGAGCCATGTGTTGCAATATGTCTGTCAATAGTATGGAGCATGATGCAGACTCCTAAACGGGCCACACAAACCGGCAATAATGGCTGACGAAATCACACTCGTCGCAGCAGCCTATATTGTTTTACAAGAAAAATCAAAAAGGAAAAAGCAGAGACAGTGGATTCGACCTTACGCCAATAGGCGTAAAACATTAGACAATTTATGTCAAGAATTAATGCTTGAAAAAAAATTGAATAATAAATGATAAAATAAATATAAATCGCGTAGAAAAGGATGCACTATATCATAACAAAAGTGAGCGACTGAAACAACAATAAAACTGGCCGGGCAACATTGCAGTAAAATCGGTAGCTCAGCGATCGTCCGGCAACCTATCAAAACAATATCGGCCATTCACTGCAATATCAAAAATGTGTGGCTATATGTCTGAGACATTGCTGCAATATTGCGTAGTATGGCTGGAGTTGCTCGCAATATGTCCGGCCACTATGTTGCAGCCACATATTGCAGAAAAATATGGCCCGTTTAGAAGCGCCTTAAAACAAATATTTTTTTCTATCCCTTTGACTTACCTACAGGTCGTTTTTTAGTGACCACTTTAAATACTGTAAGTTTTCATGTCAAGTGAAAATTAACCTATGTTTACAAAAAAATAATTTCTAATGCAGACAAAAAATATTTTTTTCAGCTCAGTTTTACTCACAAAGATGACGTCATGAATTCTAGTTATGTGTGTGTTGAGGCTTTGACTGTACGGTTGTAATGTAGCTTTCTTTCTATTGCAACATTTTGTAACTAAGTACTTTTTTTAATAACCCATTTTTGTCCCACTGCAGGGCAAGAGTCTCCTTCCTAACGAGGGGGAGGGGTTAGGCCTTGAGTCCAAGTTCAACTAAGTACCTAATAAAAATAAATAGTTCTTGTAGAACACACTGGGGCCGCTGATCAGTACCTTGATACAAAATTCTCAGTAGCAGAGATATTGTTCCTTTAATTGTTTCGATATTATTTATCGCTGAGTGATTCATTGATCGCACTTCTAGGTAAGTTAACATATCATAAAACAGTATGAATAAGCACTGTAGGTCTAGCGTTTCGTTAACCAATTACGCACTTAAACTCCGCCTACCCACTCTCATACGGCGATGTGATTGGTCAGCGTTATCTGAGTTTCGACTTTCATCTGAGAAATGGACGCCGCCATTTTGTTTCTATACGTCATATTGAGGTTTATGGTTAGGCTGTAAATTGTACAACTTTCTAAGAAATTAAAGCCGTCTATAATTTTAGTTTTTGGTTTCGCATTACGCCTACGTGCCAATTTTGTGACTTAATGAGTGAAAACGTGGTTTATTGATTTATACATCACCAATAAAGTTGCGGTTATTAAATGAGTTTATTAACAGTACGGAAAAAATGCCTCTCGATGGGTACTTGCGTAGTACAATTAAGTAATACATATGTACCGCTACTACTACTAACTGGCCTAAGAGAATGAGCGATTAAGGATCTGGTAGTCTACAGTAATAGTGTTTGGACGGGAGTGGAACAATGACACAGGCTAAATGGAAAACTAAAACAAAACAGCATACTTAAAAAAAAGGTAACAAAGACCTTTGAAGTTTGGCAGTAACATAACTTTGCATTTAGCGACATTTATGTAGATTATCGTAATCAAATTACATAGAACAAGGTGCGTTACAATACAATTACAGTCGTTCAAAATCGCAGCTGGACTCGAAGGTCAAAATCCGACGGCAAAAAATATGTGAGCGGCAAAAACCCAAAAGACGGCTTGAGATTTTCGAATAAACCGGTCTTTTATTAGGTTTTTGATTTCCACTGTGAACGCTTGTGTTAAATTAACTGAGAGATATTAGAAATTAATCTTTGCTCTATAGCAGCTATTTAAGTAAGTATATTTGCCTCTAAACAAATAGTGGTATAGTCCAACAATTTAGCAGAGTGCCTTGAATACAATGTTCGCGCGAAACAAAACTCATATTTGGCTTTCGCATTGCATATTGAACATGCAACGCAAAAGTTTTTAAAGTTAGGATCCTAATATTGCAATTTCATAAATTAGCTTGTGGAAGAGCGAATTACCCAACCACAAGCATACCTATTACCGTATATTTTACTTGTACACTTTGCACTTTTCACTGCTCCCGTACTAAGCCTTCCATATTTCAGTAATCATTGAGAATTTCTTGACAGAAAAACTTAATAAACAGTTCAAAAATCAACATAATCCTTTCCTGATGCGCTGCAATGTGACCTAAAATAAATAGTTAATACATATTTTTAGCCTTGATGTCATCGAAAACGTATCTGTTGACCCAATTTTCCTTATTACTAAATACTATGAATCACAGTCTTTTTATAATAACTTCTTTAATACATAATCCTACGATTTTCCTCACTAATTAGCATGGGGATCGGATATAAATAATGCATAGTTATCCTACTATTCATATTGTGAATGCAAAAGTTGTAAATAATTTATGTTTGTTACTTGTAAAAAAAATATAATTGTTGAAGCCCCAAAGTCAAACATAGGCTATATTTTACAAATAGGAGATGATTTCGGGGATGCAACTTTATATGCAAGTGAACAACAAAGTTAGAATAGAAACGTTACGAAAAAAATAAAAGTCTGTCTGTTACGCCTTCTCTGCTAGACATTTGAACCGATTAAATTGAACTTGGGAAAGGCAAATACTACCTATTTTAATTTCCTAAACAAATTATAAGCGCAAGTGTAGCCGCATGCATAAACTAGTTATACATAATACAACAATTATATGACTAAAGTGATCGTCATAAGTGATGTTGAAGGAAAATGGCGAATAAATGATTTCTCAAGGAAATTAGTGGTGGTTTCCTTGTTACAAGTGACGATTAAGGAATGACGATATGGTGGCGGCGATGAATGAGATTGTTCGTCACTGAAGTACTATGTAATACTATGTAATACTATGTAATATTGAGAGGTACAGCTAATCTTTATATATATAATTCTTCTGTAAGTGTGTATGTCACTGAACTTCTCTTAAACGACTGGACCGATTTTGATGAAATTTTTTGGGTGTGTTCAAGGGGATCTGAGAATGGTTTAGATTCACAATTTTGTCCGCTGGACAATGTTTTATAAATTAATTTTTAATTTATTAGACAGGATAACGTCTGTCGGGTCCGCTAGTGAATAATATAATAAAAGGTAGAATGAAAATTGAAGTCCTTAGTTAAAGTTTGGGATAAACTAAGCTCTAGGTTACATTTTAAGTATATTTTAGTCATCGTATTTCAGAGGGAATCTTCAAATTCTAATAGTATCATTGTCTATCCAATATTTTGAAGGGATTGCCAAAATGTAGGTGTTGTTAGTGCAGACCTAGTGCTCTTAAAGGTACAAATGATAGTAGCCGTACGTTTTCTATAAGCCAAAATTAAATTATTCGAGTGACTTCAATCAAACGATAGGTTTCTTAGCTCTGTGACTTTCGTGTTGTTTTAGTATAAACTAAACGAGACGGATGCAATTACGCATTTTAGACTTCAGTTTGCTGATGCTTTCTACGGTTTTAAAGTCATAGAGCAGACAAAAATCACGATATTTTTACTTAAGCATTATAAAGAATTGCCTGAATATTTTCTCTACTATAACCGCCAGAACTTTTCTCCTACTTTGTAAATTAAAACCTTTAATAATTAGCTACATAGTATATATCATCAACATGATTGTATCACGTAGTTAAAATCAATTGTGTCATTATTCTCGGAATAGAACGCATGGACGTCACTCTGCGGGTTTACCATTAACTTATTTTATCATTTTCCTTTTTAATTAACATTATTGATGATAAAAGTTACAGTTTGTCACCTGTTTAGTCCACCAGTCGGTCAATAGGGTAGTTGCCTGGGTTAACGAAAAATTATTAAACTCATACCCGTAAAAGGTTCATCTAAAATGCTCAGGCTATGTAGCTTTTTTCGTAAATGATGTTGAAATTGTAAATATTACAGACTGAAATTATATTAGACACTCATTTGATATCAACGAAAATCTGCAATAGTGACGTCACTACGTCGTATTTCTATACTAAAATGTGTTTTTGACATTTCATAAAGAGTAGCTGATTTGACTGGTAGACAACTACCGTATTGTTGTCAATGAATATAACAGTCCTTAGGCTACGTCAGAGGCCTTAGGGCGGCGTGAATTACTTACCCCCAGTTTTTGAGGTACATTTAGCAGTAGTTTATATCTATTCAATACCGTTTAAACTTATATAAAAACTAAACTACCGCTATATGTACTTAGAAACCGGGCATTAGGCACTTGATTGACCACTAACCATACGATAAGGAGAAGTAAGAAGACTTTTGTGGACGTCTAAATGTGATGAAAAGAGGTTTGTAAGGATAGTCGCAAATGGAGTTCTGGTTCTGCCTATCCCCGGGGGCAATGGGCAATGTGAATGATTAATTATTGTGATTATTCGAATGGAACATCCATTTAGGTACTTACTAATTAAATATGGTACCATACCTCTTACTCACAATGTTACATTTATTTATAGCGTTCTTCGTATATTTATGTAAGTAAAATTATCAAATATGTATCTAAGTACAAATAGGTATTTCAAGTTTTGCTCAGACTGTTACTATATGAAAATTTTCTTTGTGAAGTTCTGAATTCTGTACCTAACAAGAACTTACATAATGTTTTTAAATCTTCTTTTATCTCCTGAATTTATCGAAACACGTGAACAGGAAGACAGTGTGAAAAAAAATATTTCAGACTTACAGGAAAAAAAGTTCAAAGCAGACATGCCTACTTATTTTACTTACGCTATTTTTCTTCTGAACTGCTAATGTTTTCTTTTTGCCGTTACGTTATAAGTACCGTAACAGAAAGTCGTAAGTGCTTTTATTTTATTTTTTGCTACTAACATTATTCTTCTGATAATGTGATATTATTATTAATAATATAATTAATATTATTTGTATTATCGTGTACTGAACGGTTAGTTTAATGATCACTGAAGCCGAGTTTCCTCGTGATAATTCACTAATTGGACATCGAACTGGAATTATACATGTGTATGATAATAATTTTATTATTATAACTCGTTTCTATGGTATATTTTAAATAATGATCTGTACCATTGTTCATACACTGTACCAATAAGTTTGAATATGTTCATCCAAATTCAAAATGTAATTTATTTCGAGAGAACTTGAAATAGTCATAGCTTTTTAAACTACATTTTGTTCTATTTGTTTACTAAGGTTTACCAAATGATTTCTGTAGCTCGATTCTCTACTACTATCGTCTACCGACAACCGAACTGTCATCGAGAAATTTTGGTCTGATCAGCGCCTCTGACGGGTGTCGTAGGAAACATTTTGGCAGTACATTCTAAATGTCAAATGTCGATAGCTAGCCGGTTGTCGGTAATCGATAGTAGTAGAAAATCGAGGTACTGTTTGTTACAAATATTAATAGTTTTGACATTAGGCTTTAAAATATCTATAATCTAAAGACTCTGAACTTTGATAAGCAATAAATCCTTCCAACATTACAAAAGAAGACCCTGACTCTTCAATGAAACGATTAAAATAAGTAATTGTTCAAATTTCAACAAACCAAAAGATGCTGCCAGTCTGCTTGTTATACTGTCATGACAAAAAGGTCTTACGATTTTACTTGAAATAGACATAAAGATAGTTAAAGACCTAATAACAAACATGTTATTTTTGAAGATTCTTACTTCAAAATCGATTCTTTATTGGATAAAAGAGAGCCGTGTGAGCCAGTTAGTTTAAAAATACACATTTTCTTTAATTTCTACCTACCCTTATGGGAAAAAGTATGTCTGTATGTTTTCTCGGGTGTTCCCTTTTTATTGACGTCCATAAAGACTTAGCCACAAGAATACCCCAGTGGTTACAACAAAGTCTAATTAATGACTTTGTAAATTAATGATTACGAGAACAATGCACAATACATTCTATATCGCTAATCTAGTTTCAGTCTATATACTTTGCCTGCGCTTTAAACCGTAGTTTAAACTTTTTTAAGACAAAATACATAATAATTATTATAACGAGCATAATAATACCTACATATACCTATGCTTGTTAAACCTAAAAGTGTATGCAAAGGTGTATGAGCGCCTATTTCGCTATTAATCACGGTAGTCCTAGGTAATAGGGAGTCTATTGCCATTTACGGAGCACGTTACCAGACCACCGGCGTCTATTTATACTAACTAATATTATAAAGCTGAAGAGTTTGTTTGCTTGAACGCGCTAATCTCAGGAACTACTCAACCGGTTTGACAAATTCTTTTAGTGTTAGGTAGCCCATTTATCGAGGAAGGCTATAGACTATATATCATCACGCTAGGACTAATGGGAGCAGAGTAACGAAACAAAAACGGGGACCATTTTGACGCATTCTCTCTTATGTGACGCATGCGAAGTTATCAAGTCAGCTAGTTCAATTATAAACCTAAATTCGGAAATACCAATAACACTTTGCTTATCCCGCGATTGAAGCACGAGACACACACACACGAACTAGACCTAGAAAGTATATGCCAGACTTTCTAGGTCTAGTTCGTGTTATATTTTGTATCAGTTATTTGTGTTTGTAAAAGAGCTCGTATAAACTACAAGATAGTGTAAAACTTGCGTAATACTGTGTAATAGGTAGAGGCAGGTTCTTATGTCACCTTTATCCGTTACGTTTACCCCTATGGGTGCAATTATCTGCTCACGCGTATGATATCATAGCGCTATTTGCAACTGCGTTGACGACTGACGTCAATCTTATCGTGTACAGTCACGAGAAAAATATACTATTTCATTTTTAAATTTACTGGATGTAGTTTTCACTATTATTTACCTGCATAATGATGTTGTAAGATAATTTTAAAACTGCAATGATGATAAAAAATAATATAACTCATACCGCTACACAAAAGTGATCGCCGAATGGTGTAAGTATGCGCCTCCCACGCAAGTGGTCGAGAGTTCTAATCCGAGGCGGTATACCGATGTCTTTTGAAAGTAATGAGCGTATTAAAAATGATTAGCACTTATTCCAGCGACGAAGGAAAACATCATGATACAACCGCGCATACCTGAAAGTTCTTTAACACAGTTTTTTCAGGAATGCAAAGTCCCCAACCTGCACTTGATCAACGTGGTGGACTCAAGGTCTGATCCCTCCCTCATTTTGATATAAGACCTTTGTACAGCAGTGGGACAGAAATTTGTTAAATATTAATTACACATATTTTTGATTCCGACTGTACTGTTCACTGACCAATTAATGACTTATATTGCACATAAAACCTTTTTCAACACTACCTTTTTTAGTTATAAAGTGAATGACCTAAAAAGGTTCGCAGTTACAATCAATAAAATTTTTGTTTGACAATTGATCGCATGACATCAACTAAGTCGAATAAAGTGCAAAGTTTCGTGTGATTCACGGAAATATACCTAATTTATTATAAATTGTTACTGAATTCATATGAATAAAGAAATATTACAATATCAAAAGTATGAGGGAGCTTCAAGCCGGTGATTGGCAAGAAGTGGCCAAAGATCGGGCAAAGTGGCGTTCTCTCGTGTCGGAGGCCAAGACACATTTTGGGTCGTTGAGCCAACGGAGTAATTAGTAACATCAAAAGTATTGAAACTTGCAGTGATATCTGAATGGTTTAAGTTGCGCTTCCCACGCCAGTGGTCGAGGGTTCGTACCGGAGGTAACACACCAATGACTTTAAAAAGTTGTGTGTGTAATAAAAAAATAATGATTGCTTGTTCTAACCGTGAGGGAAAACATCGTGATGCAACCTTGCATAACTGAGAGTTCTTCAGAACACAGACTTTGCCAGCGTGGTGGACTCAAAGCCTAAGCCTTCCCCCATTCCGAGAGGAGATCCTTGCTCAGCAGTGCTGCTGGTTATAATAACTATTATTTACATTAGTAATTAGATTAAATAAGCATTTAAGTAAATAAAAACGCATGTGGGTCGTGCCCGCTGACGTCAAACAAATACAATTTGTAAATAATACGGTCTTATTAGAACAAAACTAATAAATACATTGATAAAAAACAAATAATTTAGTCAAAATATTTTAATTTCATGTGTCAATAAGTTAATTAATCTGAATAATAATTAAAGAAAAATATCCATTTTGGTTTAACGGCACGCGTAATAATACATCTACTCCTGTTTGTAAACACGTGTAAAATAACTCAATAAGTACATAGTATTATTGTAACAAAACTAAGACAGACCGACTTTTGTATATAAAATCCCAATAATATTATAAATGCGCAAGTTTGTGAGAATGTATGCATGCATGTTTGTATGGATGTTTGTTACTCTTTCACGCAAATCCTAATGAACCGATTACGATGAAATTTAGTATATATGTAGATGAAGACCCAGAATAACACACAGGCTACTTTTTATCCCGGAGTTCTTGAGGGATCGGGATTTACACGGGGACGAAGTCGCGGGCGGCCTCAAGTATAGAATAAACTAGCCCTCGCATGCTGCTCCTATACCGTATCTACCAATTGATTTTTAAATAAAATCATGTGCTTTATGCCAAGTTTGTATCTATTTCATCCAAATCGTCTCAGCAATATTACTATGAATTTGTAATAGATAGTTATACCCTTACAACAATCATAGTATTAGTGTCCTTTGCTCGAAACTATTATCTTTCTAAATAAATTTCCAAATAGCCAAGGTTACCCATCTACAAATTAACTGTGGGAAAACCTGCTTACCTCACTGGTCATTGAAATGTACAAAATTACAATAAGCGCCTTTAATATATTAGAATATGTAAATGAAAAAAAAATTATAATTCTAAATAGTGGCGCCATTCTAAGTCATTGAGTATCTTGAGTGTGATGTATTAACTGAAATTAAAATTTAGTGCGATCGGTATTGTATCCGACTGCTGATCATGAGGTTTCGGGTCCTATTCCCGGGTCGGGCAAAGTGCTATCGGTATTTCATAATTTATATTGGATTATTCTCAATAGTTGGTAGACCGGAGTTTGGTAACGTGTCTGGTATTGGGCAAAAGGCTTGTCCCCTATTACGTGGGACTTAGGCTGTAAATTGTAAGAACTTTTGGATATATCAGGCAGATATATGAAGTATAAAAATTAGTTCCTACGGCATCCCCTAGGGGCGTTGATCGGGTTTTCACACAAATTTTCGTGCAAAACATAGCAAGTTGCCGATGATAGGTAGAAAATCGTGGTACAGAAATGAATTCCCACGCACACTACCACACTCACACACACATAGACCGGCACGTGCTATTCTTATGTAATGTATAAATGACACCACTGAATTAATCATGATTTCCTAGTAACAACTTTGTTGGATTACTAGATAATTGATTCTTTTTAATTCACAAATAACCGTGTTTCCTAGTATTCTATGTTTTAATTATTTGATATTTATTTGCTCAAATACTATATTTATACCTATATTTCACCTACTTATGGGTCCATTAGAAGTCGTCCGCGTGGAAACCTTCTCGTGTAAATCCCGATCCCTTGAGAACTCCGGGATTAAAAGAAGCCTATGTGTTATTCTGGGTCTTCAGCTACCTATATACCAAATTTCATCGTAATCGGTTCTGTCGTATTTGTGTGAAAGAGTAACAAACATCCATTAATACTCACAAACTTTCTCATTTATTTTATTAATAGGATAGTAGTATAATCGATAGAGGTGTAAAACAGTAACTGAGTAACCTTAACAATAAATGTAGACGTCTACGCCTGTCTGTCTGTCTGTTACGGTTTCACGCCTAAACTGATTAATCGCTTTGATTCGATTAGCTTGGAGATAGTTGACGATCAGCGATCTCAAAATTTATTTTTAAACCACTGGCCGTAACATGATTTCATTAAAAAATAAATGAACGAAGATAAAAAAATTAAATGGATGCGAAGGAGTACTTTGACGCATAGGGACTTTACATTCCCTTATTCTTTTAGTTAAATGAATAAGGGAATGAATAACTAAACGTAGTTACGTTTAAGAGATAAAACTTGCGCATTTCAGCTCTATAGGAAGAAAGAGTTAAAAAATCGCTTTCCGATTTTGAAACAAAACTTGATGATAATATATGCTTGATCTTGGTAATACCAAACTATTAACTGTATTAAAAATACCCAATGAAATATGACGTAGTGATCGAGGCACGCGCTATAAACATTTAATTGATTAAGCATGAAAATAGAAATAGATAATTATCATACATAATTTCATTAACAAGAACTCCCTGATAGTATAGTCTCAAGGGTTCTAACAACAAACAGAGCTCTAATTAAATATTTCCCTTACATAGCTTTTTTTTTTTCTTAAAAAGACAACCCACGCACTAAGAATTGCTCTTGTGTCGCGGGGACTTTTCAAAAACATACGAACAACGGACACAAAGCGCAACAAGACCCGAAACATTGTGTATCGTACATTTGTGGATCGCACAAATAATTGTCCCGTGTGGGTATCGAACCCACGGCGTGGCGACCTAAACTACTGCGCCACGGAGTTTGCAGCGTGATTCTCTTCCATACTTACAAGTAAGCATTGGACATTTAAAATGCATTGAAAAATTTGTTCGAACGGCACGAGGTAGAGGCGCTGATCAGCTTTTCAGCGCGATTCTCTATCACTATCGATTGCGCGAATCGCGTTACTGTACTGAATTTCGGTACGCGTTTTAAGTGTACATTCTAAACAAATCTTCATCTGTTTGCTCCCACACTTATTGCCAGGGAGCATGCTAGTTTGCTATGACAATATTGACAACACATCTTTTTCTCGACATTTCGACATACGGCTGCTGTAGCACCAATATAATTATGAAATTTCATAAAAACTCGTCTTCACTTTTCTTATTTCCACGTTCAATTATCCTTACTAATTTTTATACTTATTTGGTTCCATTCTACGCTATAACTACAATACTACTACCATGACACATAGCAATATGAATTTTAATACTCTAAAGATGTTTATGGCATAGATTAATTACAGTTTGAGCTTGGCATTTCCCAGCAACAGATTTTTTATAGTGTCTAATAAACAAACAACTGGTTTTTTCTTGTTACATTACAAATGTCTTTAAAGATATTCGTTTCTTCTTATTGTATGCTTTTTTGGATCAAACTTTTGCTTTGGCTGCACTTGGTTTACGCCCGTCATTTGCGTAGATACTATACTAACCAGTTTGAAGACATGGGATAGACTATATTATTTTAGTCTGTAGTTTATTTTAGATTTCGTGTCCGTCCTTGGGATACCCCATAAGTGGAACGCCCAGGAAAACGTCCCAAAAATAGGGGATGGTATTACGAATTTATTAGACCTTTAGCCAGCTTGTCTAGTATACTAGAGTTTCAAAAGAGGAAAAATTTTTCAAATACTTTCTAGGGTTTATATCTTGTTATAACCCAGGTAAGTGGGTTGTGGAGGTCCGATAGGCAATCGCTCCTTGTAAAACACTGGTATTCAGCGCATCCGGTGAGACTGGAAGCCGACTCCAACATAGTTGGAAGAAAGGCTAAGCTGATTGATATTGGTTCCTCAGTTTACCCCTACATTTTAGTTTTTTTGCAAAATATTTAGATTTTTTTCATAGCATATTGTATGGAATGCTAATAGTTAGAATAGGTACTCCAGAATAAATTATTCCATAACAATGTTTATTTTTCATATGTTTATTTCCTTCTCATTATATTTTTGTATTTAATTACTTAGTCGGCGTGTGTTGTGTACATATGGGGTCTTTCCAGAAATTAATAATACATATTATGTATGTATGTAGTTATAAAAAAATGGGTTTTACATAAAGGAAAATAAATATCTCTTTTAGGTATCTGATCATTGGAAATACAAACGTTTGTCCATTTATTTGTTTTTAGTATCACATAGCCATATCATATCTCTTTCACCGTTAAGCTTCTGGCTAGAACCTACGTTAAAGCAGAAATTATTTTTACATATTTCCGAGTACGTTTTAAGTCCTTCCGTATAAATATTTCAGATATAACCAAAAAATAAGATAATATTTTGTAAAAATAATAACTCTGACTATATAAAACTTTCTCAACTAAGAATACCATAAATATAGAAACACAACTTCTGGAATTAGAAATCAATCTCATATAAATCTGTTAATCAATAGTTTTTTTCCTTTAGCCTGTTTGAATATCCTACTACTGAGCTAATGCTTTCCCTTTTCCTGCCAAAACAACCAGTTGTTCTGAAATGCAGCGATAGTTACTGGTATGAAAAGATATTTCACTTTTCATCTTCAAAGTGAAATGGAATTTGATAAAACGAAATAAAAATTGTCCTTAAACAAAGCACCTTCCATAAATAAGTGGTAAGATGACTAAATTGGGGAAACACAAGAGTCCAACTGTATATAATTTTTTATCACTTTTTTATAAAACCACAGGTATTCATTGACTTTTCCTCATCCTTGACATTGAGACTTCAAGGTCCAAGTACCGTTATTTGACGTTTTATCTGACTCATTTAAAGCATGTCATGCGGCTTGTAGTATACATATTCATTCGCAGTGTCGCTTTTTTCCCGGCCGTTAATTAAACTTATACAGCCAGCTGGTCAAAAAAGCAAATCGGTATGCACCGAAAATCAATTCGTTAAGGTGTATAATGCTTTCACAAACTGAAATTGTAAAAGTTTTTCAAAAGGTCATACAGTTTATGAAAACTTGCCACAAAAAGGTTTTACGTCACTCAAAATTAGTCTTAGTTTTTGAATGTTAACAAAGATTTTCAAAAATATACCTAGACATATCAATATCAACACTGCGAAAAAAGCTTAACCGAAGTTAACACATGCATCATGATTGACTTTTAAATAAAGACTATCAAACACTTATCGGTATGGATTCTACGAGTTAATATGTGTGCTACCAGTCTAGTTGTTTTCTCGGAAACCTGCAAAGAGGAAATATCACGCAACATGTATGGCTAGATTTAATGTTGAGTCTGTATTGCGTCATCGTGTGTCAGAATAATTGGACGGGTTTAAATTGGACACTCATTCATATGGTGATGAAATGATCATGGGGAATCTGGCCAAGTGATTTCAATTATAGGTTAATAACAATAAAAAGTGGTGAATCTGTAAGAGAGTAGTGGCACAATTTTGTAGCCAGTTTAATATTGGTTACCCACCCCTACAAATTTAATGGTACTAAACTTTGAAACAAAATTAAAATGCAAAGATTTCCCAGATTTGTTAATTTGGTCAGTGCCTTAAAAGAGCCTAGAGCTGATCTTTAAGCTGTCTGGAAGATCCGTATGTACCTACACAAGGTCCTGGAATGAAGTACAAACTAGCCTATTGTCGTTTCACTGCGATGTAGATACAACAGTAAAATCAACTTATAGGCATCATCGTGGTTGCATCGCTTCAGCACCGGTCGAGCGTACCCTTTCACCAGTTCAGTAGCTTTATTCTTTGCTACTATCGACTATCGACAACTGTTCTGGATAGCTATTGAGTATTTATACATCTTATCAGCGCCTCTAGTAGGCTCCGTAGGAACTATGTTTGGTAGTACATCTCAAATGTCAAACTCTCGATAGTCGGCAGTACCGACTGTAGAGAATTGCGCTATATGGATACCCGTATACTTGTACGGCTTTCGTTCCCAAATCACTGAAGCAAAACTTGTGTGTGCAACTCTCTCACTCATTATAGCAATATCATATTAACATTGACGCATTCACTGATGTAATGCTCGTATCTGGCAATTTTACACGCAAATGTTTCATATGAATCATCAATTTAATATTTCGACTGCACGTGTGATCGATTTAGATATCATCACGTTTTTATCACAAATATAATTAACATGCGACTTTACTTGCATGGTTTTTTTTAAATCTTGTAGAGACTTCCCACTTTAAATTCCAAATACACGCAAATTACTTCTAGATATTTTTTTTGCGTTTTGTTCCTAATAACATTTTAAACGGTCACCCATTTAAATTTCAATCCACAGTCAGGTGCTTAACTTTAAATGTAAATTCAATACACGTTGAAATATGTATATAGTAAACTACTTAATGTAAAAACTAGATTATCTTGTATTACAAGTTTCGGTGTCCAAACGACCTCAGATAATGCTAGTATCTACGATCGTAAATATTAAGCACATAATTTGAAGTTGTGAGCAAAAATGGGAATATAGTACATACTGGGTTAATGTCCGACAACAACACCTCGAGGTCACGGCTTCGATTCTCGGGCTTGTTATAATTGTAGAAAAAATCCTGTTTATCCAAAATCTTCAGAATTCGATTAAGAATTACTATAACTTTATCGAGTATATAGGTATAATTGAGTTGCTATCTGTACTTATATTTTTGTAGGAATACCTGCAATTGCATTCGAAAGTCCGTCTGTTTGTTGTGCTTTTACAAACCACTGAAACGATTCTGATGACAGTTGGAGTGTGTACGTAAAACGCTTGAGATCAAAATTGTCTGAGTATTCTCGCTTCCAAAAAACATCCCCAAAATGTTGCAATAGGGGATGGAAAATAGTCAAGAATAAAGTAGCCTCTTTTTACTCATTTGCTTTGAGAAATCTATTTTATGCATTCCAAGATGCGTATTCGCGTTAATTCCCGTATCCTATTTTAAAGGTATATAAAACATGCGACGCGAAAGGTATGATTTTATGAAATAGCTCGAAAGTTTCAGCGCTCAGCTCACTTATAAAATATTACGAATTTACCTAGAAAAATCCCTAAAGAATAAATATCTTAATTGAATCAACAAATAGAGGAAAATATAAGATTCTTTTATATCTACATCATCGGGATTTCAAAGCAATATGACCTATTATTCATGGGTAAATCTCTATATCAGCAAAAAAAGCTTAGCATTTTCATTTAGTGCAGCATTCATAATCGGTGAGCTAAGAAACGTAACTTGAAGGAAACTAGAATGGAATTCAGTAGTATTTAGTTTGTTTTAGATATTTAGTCATAGTACATAATATAGAGTCGCTTGTATAAATAAACCATTTTTTTACCTGGCTAATGAATTGGGCATACACCTGCACTTTTGGTGGAGTGCAGGGTCATGTGGGACTTTTCCGCCAGAAGGACAGGAAAGTCCCACATGACCCCATGGCCCCTCAAGACCACTAAACCGCCACGTGTATATAACTGCTGAAATGTAAAACCTAGTTCAGTTCTTTCAAAAAATTGTTATATGAATACCTGTTTACATCAAAAGAAAGCCAAAACTAATCTGATACTACAAGATTCAATGGAATAAAAAAAAGATTCCGACGAATTGACGAGTTCCTCCTTTGTTAAAGTCGGTTAAAAAAAGGGAAATAAGACTCTTGTACTACAACAATCAATGGGTGCAATTTTCTTTGATTGGCACATACATTTAAAAGGCCTAGTTGATGTTTTTTACTCTTATTTACAAATCAGATAAGTAGTTAGTTAGTTTAGTTATTTTTTATATAGAAACACAATTTATTTCGCACTATACTATATGCTTACTTTTTATCGGATGACTGTGTGTTTAATAATTTGTGTTTTTTGTATTTTGGTAACAGCACAAAACAATATTATTATGTTTAAAGTTAAAATTATGCCTTTTTCCCGAAGGGTTAAATAGAGACCAAAGAACGCCACTTGCTATGATCTTTAATTTTTTTCTTTGCTTCATTCACATCCATACATCGTGTCATGCTATTATAAACAAAAAATTATACTATTTTAGATATAGTTAAACTACTAAAACGTATAAATGTTTTTGTAAGAAATCAAAACGAAACTTATTTTAACAAAAATATGAGCAGAGCCACATACTAAACTAGTAGCCGAAAGGTAATATCTTTTCCAAACTAAAATAGGCTGATACCTACTTACTAACTTTGAAGTGAAATTTAAAAAAGTTTTTAGGCTTTAAATTCAAATTGAATTAAACATCGGCTTACAATCGTGACATCCAATTTCAAATACTATGAGCTTTCGCAAAAACTGTGTTTATTAATTAAAGAAAAAACTTATTTGCCTACTTACTTTGATAGTAAATAGATTTGTGCCTTAACAATCACTTTTTGATAGAAAGTTTAAGTATTCAGGTTTTTTCAAAGCGTAATTTGACTTTATAGGCTTTCTAATGAAAAATAAAATATATTTTATATTAGTACCCATACTGTGAATATAAACGCTCAAGGATGTCTGCTTATATTTCTTTTACAGTGAAACTACTGAACCGGATTTCATGAAATTTGGTTCTTTTTCGAGCTAGTGGTAGATTCAGTAATTGTAGCGACTATCGTGAATGACAACATTTGGTTTGAACTTGATTGTTTTAGTCTTATAGAATAATAATGCTATAGACAGTCGTCATTGGTCAAAATCAAAGTCAAATATGCTTTATTTCATAAACTTAAACAAGTATTTGAAATCGTCATTTTGTATCTACCACCGTTTCGGAAAAGCTGTTGCTCGTAAGAAGTAACGGCCAGAAACTCACGGCTTGCACTTTTTTTCACCTCACTCACCCATCTTTTATCATACCTTACCGGCGAATGCTTGCCTTTTTCGTTTACCAACCGGTAACCGTAATATTTATTAACTAGCTGACCCGCGCAACTTCGCTTGCGTCACATAAGAGAGAATGGGTCAAAATGTTCCCCGTCTTTGTAACATTTTTCACTGGTACTCTGCTCCTATTGGTAGTAGCGTGATGATAAATAACTTATAATCTTCCTCGATAAATGGACTATCTAAAACTGAAAGAATTTTTCAAATCGGACCAGTAGTTCCTGAGATTAGCGCGTTCAAACAAACAAGCAAACAAACAAACAAACTCTTCAGCTTTATAATATTAGTATAACTTATAACCTTCCTCGATAAATGGACTATCTAACACTGAAAGAATTTTTCAAATCGGACCAGTAGTTCCTGAGATTAGCGCGTTCAAACAAACAAACAAACAAACAAACAATCAAACAAACAAACTCTTCAGCTTTATAATATTAGTATAGATGTACAATATTTACGGTTTCTGGGAAAAGCCCGAACACAGTTTCGTATATTTACTTTTTATACATTTTGAAGGTCTTTAAAATGCGCCTGAATATGCATTAGAACATGAAACAAAGACATATCGGCAATCAATTTCTAAAGTATTTAATTGTTATTTTCTCAATTGACGCAAAGGTCCGAGATCAAACACAATTTTCTTTTTGATTCTTTTGAAAAACATTTCTATTAATAAAAATTGTGAAATCATTACTATGTAATTTTACAATCACTGTCTGACGATCAAAAACAATTATTTAATTAATTAAGAAAAATTACGATTGAAAAAAGGTACAAATAATGATTAAAAGTTGAGTAGGTATTCTTCGAAATGATTAAATATTTCATCAAAATTTTGGACATTACTTACCCTAAAATATGCAAAAGTTCTCTCTCTTTATAATAGTAGTATTTACGTTTCATATGTTAATCCATATAACCCGTTTTAAATTTAAATGTTACATAGTTTGTTCGCACGTGACATTCTCGTGTCTCTATCAATTGCGTTTGAAAACAATTTGATTTACAGCGTAATTATTATTAACGTTATTGGTAGTAAACAAAACTGATAAGAAGATTATTTGAAACAAGCAGCTCGGCCTGACTTCGTCCGGGTATATAGCACTACTAGCTGACACGGCAAACGTTTTTATGCCATAAAAAAAAATTGTGTCACTTAGGTGTATGAAAAATAGATGTTGGCCGATTCTCATTGACGTTGACCTAGTCAGTATGCTCACATTTCAATTTCTTCAATTTCATGAGAATCGGTCAAGCCGTTTCGGAGGAGTATGGCAACGAAAACTGTGACGTGAGAATTTTATATATTAGATTTAATGCCCATATTACGTTACATAAAAAAGTCATTTAAAAAGAATTGTTCGATTTGGTGTAGTAGTTCAAAAGTGATGCGTGATTTCTAAAGCGTCATTTAATTCTATATCCTGGATAAAACAAGCATTTGTTATATTTATTTTACTTATTTGTTAGATGTAGGAATGCAACCCACATTTTTGAAAGCTCTTATAAAACTATTGTTCCTAGAAACAATAATGATATACAAATGAACATAACATAATATATTATGCATGATAATTATTATAATAAAACATATTAAAGCAATATGCATCACGTGAAAACCGAATCATCTACTCAAAAAACCGTCTACTTCGAAAACCGGTCTAGTCCTACAAATAATATAAATATGAAAATTTTACATAGTGGATGTTTGTTTGTTACTCTTTTACGCAAAAATTACTTGTCAGATTTGGATAAAATTTCACATACAGGTAGCTAAAAATTTAGGGATAAACATAGGCTAGTTATTTTATTAAAAATTAACCCTTAAGTAGTTAAAATAGGGGATGAAACTTTATAAACGTGCGGAGTCACGCCGATCAACAAAGCGATTTACAAATTGTTATTGTCTCATGAATAAATTACTGGGGTTTTTTGATTTACAAACCAGTCGGCCATTTTTTTAGGTCATTAAATTATTAACTAGTTTACGATGTAATTATATATAACACGTTCACGTTACGTATAGCACTGCCTACGCCCTAATATTTAGCGTGATATTGTCCTTGAAGGTTTACACGTGTATTTGATTGACCTTGCATTTTGTTTACTCGTTTATTAGGAGTAAAACTATGAAGTAAATTAGTAAACAAATTATTCTTGCCATGAGCCAACTCAATAGGACCAGTGGAATACACTTAGAATATCTAAGAAATGAAATTCTTTGGAGACTAGCAAATTATCTCGCTCCAGGAAAGACACTGCTTCGAAATAATAAGTTCTACAAAACACATCTTATGAAACGGAACAAACGTATCCGTATTCTAAATTGTTTACGAGAAATCCAATCAACTTTATAAACTAAAAACCAAACCTCCATTCTAATTGTCATTTTCGAAGAAGAACAAAAAGTAATACAAATCCGCGATTTAACCAGAATAGGTCTTGATAAAAACAAAACACGACACACCTCCGATCTTTACAATGGTAATCCCCACTTTGGTTTTCCCTAGGAGGGTTTCCACACAGCGATCTCTCATCGTACGTACAGTCTCACACACATGCAAGCAGCGATGCACACCGGTCGATGACCCCAGATAGTGCATTGATATCGCTGTGCCAACAACTTAACATGCCTGTTCTTGTTATCTGATACGGCATAATACCGTCGTTTGAATGGGATGATGGTTTCTATGATATTTTTCAAATAGATTTTTGGTTTTCCCACCGAGCAGTCTGTATCTAATTATGTTTACAAAATATGAATTGGTTAAGTGTGTAGAAATAGTGACTTTGTTTCATAATTTTTAATTGACTTTTGTAAGTCTAAAATTCTACTCAATTTAATTTATGTTTTGTATGTAAATACGATTTTAAAAATCTTTTCAACGTTAGTAAACCTATAATCAAGAAGTACTCTCTATTCTGTGAAATTTTACATTTCTTATAAATAAATACTAAATGATAAGTTATCGATAAGGAAAAGAAGCATTTAACTCTCCGTGATGACGTCAGAGAACACTTAGAGTTTCCCATAGCTATGAACAAGAGCTAAAAGTACACACAATAGTGGATTACTTAAGAAAAATAGTCTTTAGGTAGGTCAGGGTGCATCGCAATGTGTTGTTACCATTACTTTTATGGCCCATTTTAAATGCCCTATCTATCCACTGTTTACTTAATTAAAACCAGCATTAACTACCAGTAAGCGGTTTATTTACATACTCTCCATATATCCCATTCGGGTTACTTTCTATGAAATGTCAAAAACCTATATTAGTGTAAATATATTACGTTTTTTTGTTGCGATAAAATGTGTGCCTAATATAATTTTTCAGTCTTATTTATTGTGAAAATAATTTACGAAAAAATTAACTTATTACGAAAAAGCACGAGCATAAGATCAAGATCATTTTGACGTAATAAACCAAGATAGCAATCTATCTCTAACCTTTGATAGAATATTGGAAACGACCGTTTATTGTCACATAACACTTGTGTACATGTGTGCGTAAAAATTCAAATTAGGAATCAGTTTCAGTACTCTACATTTACGCACACATAAAACACTCACATCTTATTGGTTATCAATTTGAATAACGAACTCACGCACACAAACATAGAATGAATGTTACACTGTTTCTAGTTCACGCACACATAGGTAAAATGCATGGATGTTATTTAAATTTAGTGCTGCACACGTGGTGTTAGGGAAATGATTACTATTGCAGCACGTGTTCTAGGTTCGATTTCCATTGATTTATTTTCATTCATTGGTTTAGTTGGAGGTAAACCTAGTTACAACTTTGACTAGACTTATTAGCTATTGTACCTTGGTATGATCGTGTATTTATGCTTATATTATAAACTTAATTTAAAAGGAAGACTGTCTGTATCTATCTTTTACATTTTAACGCCTGATTTCCGTACCGATTGAGTGATAAAGAACTATGAATATGGGCTAAGGGGGTAAAGTGGTACCCAGGTAACTGAGTTGAGGAGGTCCGATAGGCAGTCGCTATATAAAATATTGTTATTCTTATACTGGTGAGAATGGAAGCCGTCTCTATCATAGCTGAAAGAAAGGCTAGGCTGATTTTCATAAAAAACAGTCAACCACGCTTAAAGAGTTGTCAGTTAATTATAAGTAAATTAAACCTTTATGTCTGTTCAAAGGGCAAGAGTCCTATAATGAGAGAGGCCTTGATTCCACTACTAGATAAAAGTCGTAAAACCAAGAGCCTATCTGATGTCCTTTTAATAGAACCTGAGTTGAGCGTAAAAACTAGTTTTGTATTGCAATAATTTCACACACGTTTTACGTCAACTCTTACCGTGACGTCATTCGTGGACGTCACGATGCAAAAGAATGCTCATCCTGAATTAAATGGTACAAGCCACGTCAGTCGGTTCGTGTATTAATACTAATATTATAAAATTGTAGTTTTTTTGTTTGGTTGAACGCGCTAATCTCAGGAACTACAGGTGCGAATTGAAAATATATTTTACAGTAAGATAGTCTACTTATTGAGTAAGGCTATGTAACACCACGTTACGGCCAATAGGAGTAGAGTACCAGTAAAAAATGTTACAAAATCGGGGAAAATTATGACCCATTCTCTCTTATGTGACGCAAGCGAAGTTACGCGGGTTAAATATATACGAAAGTACAATATGACTAAATAAAGGCTTAGATCATTGTGCTTATTATTTAAATACATTATTATGCTGAAATGTTTGTGACTAATTTAACCGTTACGTTGGCGTTTGTGGTAGTTTTCCCACCGTTAGGGAAAATAGGATGAAATTTTAAAGTCTCTTCAAGTTAGATCAGTCTTCAAAAATAAATAAAGCATTATGTAGAACTTACAATTTACTTAAGATTTAGTATAAAGATCAAAATATAAAGTTCATTTAGCACTCCGGAACTTTATAAAGCCTTTAATTAGTCTATTCAGCCTTCGAAGTGCAGCAGTTAACGTGATCGCCAGTTTACTTCTACTTCATTAGACTACAAAAATCTCATTATTATTGTTTCGGGTCTGGATGTACTTTAAGTTTAATGGTCCGCGTCGTGGAGTCCAGGCCTAACCTATCCCACCTTCCGGAAGGAGAAAGCCCAGCAGTGGGACATTAACAGGTTAATTATAACTTTAATAACTCATGAAGTAAAAACCAACCATGTTGAACCATAATATGAATTAAACACTAGTCACCACCTATAAAAGGTAAAAGTCCTTTACGTACAATAAAATTAAGTAAAATTAGGCATAACAATAAAATGACTTAACTTTCAACAGAATTTCTAACCACTACAAATCCGAACACCGCAATACCGCTACTACGCAACAAAGTAACATGTTAATAAAACAGGTCGTGCGAGGATTGCATTGGATCACTTCATACAAACATACAAACAGGTTTTGAAAATGGGTATTACCCCGCATCAAAAAGGATTCGCTGTGGACTGCAAGGTCAGCCACTTGTACTGTTGTTGTAAAATATATGCATATACTATGTTCATTATTTTGCGATTTTTACAAGACTCTGTGGTTTGAGTGGTAGTGTATTACGGCTGCTGTAAGTTCGGTCTCGGGTTCGATTCCCAGATCGGACTTTTATAATTTTTATTCGAATATTCTTGAGAGTAACAAGAGTAACTCCTATGAGAAAAATACCATTTTATGTATCTCAATGCCATTAAATTGTTTGAACGGTCATGAAAACAAAACAGATTTGCATTATTGATTATTTTTGCATGATTTTATTAGATTGTGTAGTTAAATAACAGTTCATAGTATACACATGGTTTCCAAATACAATCTAATCCATACTAATATTATAAATGCGAAAGTAACTCTGTCTGTCTGTCTGTCTGTCTGTCTGTCTGTCTGTCTGTCTGTCTGTCTGTCTGTCTGTCTGTCTGTCTGTCTGTCTGTCTGTCTGTCTGTCTGTCTGCTACTCAATCACGCCTAAACTACTGAACCAATTTGCATGAAATTTGGTATGGAGATAGCTTAATACCCGAGAAAGGACATAGGCTACTTTTTACCCCGGGAAAATGACGCATTTCCCGGGAAAATTCAGGTTTCGCCACCGAAGTCGCGAATAACCAATATTATAATGACATTGAATTAACAAAATTCCGTTGTCATGGCAACAGTTTTAATGGCGGATATGCTTTAGCGCGAGTTATGGGATATAAATAATTTTGAGAATATTTTTCGTGAAAAAAAGCATATTTTGTTGTAAAGGAATAATTAAGTTTTGTATTAGTAAAAAAAAACATTCACGCGAGCGGAGCCGCACGGGTCAGCTAGTAATAAATATCTACCCTCGTATTCATAAACACACTATAAACCTATTTTAGTTAAAACTATAATATGTTCTTTTCTTTTTTTTTCGTTAAGGAATGAAAGAAACAAAACTCTTTATAAGCCTTTCATAACTTCATATATTTTAATGAATAAGATTCATTAAAATATATGAAGTTATGAATGGGCTAATTAATAGTATTAAATTTTTTAATAATTTATGTAGTTCTTTTCGTATTACATTGATATATTTACATTGTTCTTTAATAAACACAACATAGTAATACTCGTAATGTTATATTTTAACTGTAAACTTCATTGACAAATCGATTAATTAATAAAAGAACAATAGCAAACAAATACCAGTTTAATTAATTCATTAATTACTATTTAACTGTTATACATAACGAAATACTAATGTACATATTATTTATATATAGCTGACCCGCGCAACTTCGCTTGCGTCACATAAGAGAGAATAAAAGAGAATAGACAATAGTTTTTCCCGTTTTTGTAAAAAAAAATACTGGTACTCTGCGCCTATTTGTCGTAGCGTTATGTTATATAACCTTTAGCCTTCCTGAACATATAGGCTATCCAACAGTGAAATAATTTTTCAATTCGGACCAGTAGTTCCTGAGATTAGCGCGTTCAACGGTTCAACCAAACAAACTCTACAATTTTATAATATTAGTATAGATTCTGTTATTTACCTAGTGTTTAGTATGTATTGAATTTTCAGTCTTCAATCTAAACCCTACTTTTGACCGATTTAAAAAAAAAGTAGGTACCAAGCTATTCGACAGTTTTTTATCTTTATTACGTCATAACTCTTAACTGGTCGTTACCCGTATGGTCCCATTTAAATCCATATTTGAAGAACAAGTTTTGAGATATTCTTAAAAAAAAATACATTGATGTATGGTAATATATGTTCATGGCCCTAATAATATGACATTTATTCGCTATGGCAGGTGTTCAAACTAATCGTAATTCTTAACAAGCACTCGTTAATTCACTTTTACTAAATTTCCCTCGTAAAGTACCTTCAGTGCAATGTTTTAGGCACAGTTCCAAGTGTCATTGTGAAGTACATATATCTTGTAAAAGATGGATATGTACGAAGATAATAAATTGAATGTAACACTGGCCAAAGCGGTTTCTAATGTAGATTAGAATTTTCTCAGTAGTAGTCTGAAGTTTGGTAACGTCGTATATGACAATAGGCTTGCTTCCTATTATATGGGGCTAACATTGTTAATGGCGAAACGCTGGAGCATTATATTAGGTCGGGGAAAAAGTTTTTTCGCATTATAGTATGTATGGACTTGAATCACAAATGAGTACACGGTTCATTAGGTTTCTTTCAGTGAGCTCGTGAGGTACCCAAATATCGAGCTTTATTTTGTAGAGAAAATATTTTATTACAAGTTCATTTATACTATAATGCGAAATGACTTTTTCCCCGACCGACGATATATTATATGACTTCGCTTTTAAAAGGCTTGATTGATGTTATAAATGTTTTCTGCATCGTCCAACTGCTGAGCAAACGCATAACCAATTTTCTTTCAGGTGTCTAATTCTTGAAAGCTTTTTACAATACGCAGGAAAAAATCGTCTTTTTCCTGCGTAAAAATTTTAATCTCAACTGAAACACATTTTGTTGTGCTTATGATTTTTTATACTTCTAGATAGTTAGGAAATTATTTAATAATATTAAAATCTCTTTAGAGACGTGTGCAAACATAGCCATTGAATTAGTAAAAAACTAGTTTTATCGGACAGTCATTATTCATTTTGAATCATCGTTTTAAACTCTTTTCTGTTGCATAAATTATGCAGGTGTGTGTGTTATCCTTATATTAGACATAATTGTGACGTCACACACGTGTACATTGACGTCACAGTAGAGCAATGCAAGCTTTTTTGACGCAATATGTGGTATACTGTTGAGAAACATTATAGTAAGTTAAGCTACTTTAGTGCGAACATTTTGTGAATGGGTGAATGCAAATTCAATTCAAATTCACAATACCGCTTATTTCGTAAACTGCATACAAAGTATTTAAAATAGTCATGTGTTGTAATTTTTCGAACGTTTCGGAAAAGCTTTTTGCTCGTGAGAAGAAACGGCGAGAAACTCTTGCTTTTGTAATGTCAATACATTTTAAAAATCTTTTATTGATGATTTACTGTATGCAGTTAAAAAATAGTCAAAAATCAATAATACCACTGAATAAATAATAAAAGAAAGTTGCAAGAAAAGTTACGAGTTGACACTATTAATCATCGTACATTAAAATAAAAAACACATAGTGGTATACCAGCTTAGCGTCTCCGTGCTTCGGAGAGCACGTAAAACCATCAGTTCTGCATCTGACCTTTAGTGGTCGTGCCGGTTATCCGTCCCACTGGGTTATGAGAGTGAAGGAATAGAGAGTGTAACTGTGTATTTTGCACACACTTGGACACTATAAAGTCCTGCATCAGCAGTAAGGTTAAATGAAATTGACCGCTTTAGCCGGATATCGGCTAAGATGATATTATTATCTAGATAGTAATCCATTAACCCATTAACATTGCGTCAAACAATATCTAACTTATATTTAGAGTCGTGTGCAAACGTAGTCATTAAATTAATAATAATCTTGTTTTATTTTCGTACAGATATTATTCAATTTGAGTCATCGTTTTAAACTTTTTCTGTTGCATAAATTAGACAGGTGTGTGTTATCCTTATATTAGATTAGATACAATTGTGACGTCACACGCGTGCATTGACGTCACGATACAGTAATGCAACTTTTTTGACGCAATATGTGGTATACTGATGAGAAATATTTTATATTATTAGTTAGTGAAATAATTGATTAGTGCGCGCGCTCATTACTAGTTGCGCTCACTAGTTTGTAAATGATCAAGTGAGTTAAGCAACCCTTGGTGCGGTCATTACATAGAAGGGTAAAGTAACTGGTTGTATCCGTGCTTCGGAATGCACGTAAAACGTCGGTCCCGGTTTTTGTCAGTCCACATAACTGCCGTTAAGACAAAAGGCCTTCGGGCGGCTTGAACAACTTTGACACTAGTTTGACCACTAACCATACGATAATAAGAAGAAGAATGCGATGAAGGACTCACTCAATGCTGACGTACTGACCGCAAAGTGGTATTTAAACTGGACGTGTCCGTGCTTCGGAGGGCACGTAAAAAGTCGGTCCCGGTTGTTGTCTACAAAGATAACAGTCGTTAAGCCACGTCAAAGGCCTCAAGGCGGCTTGAACAACTTTGACACTAGGTTGACCACTAACCATACGAGATACGATACTATATATACGATACGATTAATATGCTGACGTCAACATATTAATCATGAGATGATGATGAAAATAAAAGATTATGAAATTATTTGGTTTTGTTTTAATATTGCTATATTTTATTTGACGTTTGCAACATCTTTATTGACGTGAATTGACGCACTAATTTTTGGCGGGATTTGACTTAGAGAGCTTATATTTTATTTTCATTAATCCAAGTTTAAAATTGCATCGATGCTGTTAAGCAACGTTATTCAATAAGTTTGATGTTGTACGTTCAATATTCAAGGATGCAATTGAAAAATAAATTATCCGAATCAATGCACATAGATTAAGGGTGGAAATGGTCTATAACTTAAATTGTTCTTTGACTTAATATATTATAATGTAACGGGTCTTAAAATTTAAAAATTAATGCTTAGGATACTTTATCTGGTTTCCTCTGCCTAACCAAGACATTACATTTTCTAAGAGGATACGGTTTTGAATGGTGCGCAACCATCAATATTTAAAAAAAATATTGCAATTTTTTTTCTTTAAAAAATCGAATCGACAGTGAATCACAAATGTTAATAGTTTGAAAATACCTAAATTCTTTATGTTATTTTCTGAGGTTAATATACATACATAATATATTTGTATGAGGAAATTAATTAAAATTAAAGATTTCTTACGGTCACTGTCAACCACATCAATAATTGAGTTTGAAAATTGTAAATTGCAAAAATGTACGCTTGAAACCTTTTCCCTTACCTAACGGTTATTCGTTAAAAAATAATTAAACCTAATTATTATGAAAGCAAAATTAAATATGAGGTTTTTATAGAACGAGGTTTGTTTAGTCGACAATTTTGCAAAGTATTGAAGACAGTCACAAGCAAATCTTTCGAAAATTTCAAACAAATAAAATATTTTTAGGTAAATAATTTACTTGCTAATCAGCTTTCAGACTGAAAGGTAGACAGATGACCGGATCTAAAATACCAAGCCCTGGAACTTCTACAGGGGTCAGTTTATCATAAGGGTATGGCGTGCACCGACGAATTTTAAAAAGTTATGTGTTTATCAGAAATACTTACCATTGGTTTTAACGATGAAGAGGAACATCGTGATAAAACCTTGCATATCTGAAGGTTACAGGCAAAGAACGCCCATAGCCAGTTGCGCTCACCGGTCGGTAAACGATCTGTGGGTTGAGCAACCATTGGCGCGATCATTCTATAGATGGGTGACCGCATAGTGGTATTTGAACAGGGCGTCTCCGTGCTTCGGAGGGCACGTTAAAAGTCGGTTCCGGTTGTTTCTACTAAGATAACAGTCGTTAAGCCACGTCAAAGGCCTTTCGGGCGGCTTGCAAAACTTTGACACTAGGTTGACCACTAACCATACGACAAACAAACAAACAAGGCAAAGAACGTTCCGAACGCGCACTTGGCCAGCGTGGTGGACCAAGTAATCCTCCCTAGGTTAGGAGAATACCAGTCATGGGTTGAAATAAAGTGCTAAAGTTTAGGTAAATTGCAGACAATCGTTTCAATAATTAGGTCATTTTCCTTAAGGACATACGGAATGTCCTTAAGTAATTTCCTCACTAATAAGCCTCGTCATAATATAATAGAGGAAGTAAGTACTAGTGAATGTCATTAATTGTAATATTTATGAAAATTTTACAGGAAAATTGAAGGTATTTCCTGAAAACGCAATTGATTGCAATATACCTACTGTGGGCAGAAATATTTTAGAGGCCTTACAGTACCTCGATACTCTACTACTATCGACTACCGACAACCGGCTAGCTATTGAAATTTTGACATTTAGAATGTACTGCCAAAATATTTCCACAACACCCGTCAGAGGCGCTGATCAGAATTTCATACAAAATTTCTCGATGACAGGTCGGTTGTCGGTAGTCGATAGTAATAGAGAATTGAGCTACAGTAGTTCATTTAGAGGCCTTTATAGTAATCTTGGAAGTCCTTCTATTAAGCATGTTCAATACTGAGTCCAAGAGGAGGATGGATTACGGATACGAAAAGACCATAAAACTTTTTAAAAGAAAATTACAGTGCGTATACTTTTGTATTCTGGGACACCAAAAGACATATAGCACTTTTAACGATATAATTTGCACCACACATTTTTTTTTATTTATGTTAAAAGAGCACATATTTTTTCTTTTTTTATGTATTATTTTAGAATGGCAAAGCTTTTTATCCTTTGAGTATTTACTATATTAAATTTTTAAATAATTAATTACGCGTTAAAAAAAATTTCAAAACGTAGCCTTATTACACAAACTTTAAATTCAATTCTTTGACAATGATTTGCTGTAATTAATAAAATCATTAAAACCCTATCATTCTAGTTTAATAAAAGGGAAACACATACAAGATGATTGAATGATTGAGTGAACAAGTTCTGCTCATGGGTGAACCCACTCCTCAATGAATGCAGGCACGCGATGAGGAAAACTTAGCAACAACAACTATGACTATTTACTATGTACGGACTGTTATGTAAGGTATGTAGGTTCGATTTCCGACTTATTGTGCATTATTTAAATACTAGTTTTTTAATTGATCGGTTTATCCACGTGTTAGTGACAGATTAATTAATTATACATATACTTTAGATCAGTTTTTTTTTGTAGCCGGGATTCGAACCCCCGGCTTATAAAAACTATAATGGGCTACTTCTCTTACTAAATGAAGGTGTATATAATAGAGGTTTACTGTTTATTTTATTGGTTAAATGAAAGATTAACACACTTTAAGTTGCTAAAACTGAAAAACTGAAAATGGTAAAATAACAATACAACGTGGAAATCAAACTACGATTCGAACAGTATTTTTCACGTCTAAATATGTATGTCTGAAACTTATAACGAAATTCATGATATATGAACTAAAAGTCTAAGGAAATAAACAAAAAAAATATTCTCTCTTTCACTTCACACAAACAATAGTCAAATAAATATGAATTATTACAAAAATATATTTATTTACTACTATTTAACAATTTTACCTCTACACTAAAAACAATGCATAGTTATGCAAGCAATTTAAGGATATTATTTATATTATATAACACTTTAAGTAATAAAACTTGTATATATTTTTTCTAAAGACATTTAAATCAGTGTTAGGTATTTTAATTGCGTCGTAGTTGTGGTTTTGTTGTCCTTTCTTCAAGGGGTGTCAATATTATAAAATGCTTTTTGCTTTAAAGTAAAAATTACTCGACGGATTGCAATGGGTATACAAATAGATTACGACCTGGATTGACACGTAGACGGATAAAATGGCGAGCAGAAAATTGTTAACAATAAATAAAATAGAAAGATTGTTATTTTTCTTCTTTTAGTTTTAATTTTCGACCTTACTTTATGAAAGGCTAGATCATTAAATAAAAACTGATTTTTTTATCTTTGCTAAGGGGCAAATATTTTATAACGTCAGATAATTAACGTCCGATAATTCATTATTATAACTTTCAACACATGAAAAACTCATTATCTTTTAAATGGCAGAAATTCTTCTAATAATGAATAATTTAAGAAAATAAGAATTGTTAACAATGTTTTGTTACTAGATGGCATGTAGTTTATATTTCTATCTCTTTAATTAGGCAACCCTAGGTCATGATCTATCTAAGCTGACAATACTAAGGCTATGTACAAACTTGCAACATTTTATTCTCGTTTGATATTATACTTTAATAAAAGTGCTTAGTTTATTTTTTGGAAGTAACTGTTTTAAAACATGCTAAAGGTTTGTTTTACTCATACATTGCCCTAAGTATCTACAATATAAATATATTTAAGATTATAATTATAATTCAGTTTAAATAGCTTTATAAGTGAGTTTAAAATAAAATGTAAACAGTTATTAACAATGAAATCATTTAGTTTAGGACTTAAAGCGCAATTCCCTACACTCAGTAATGTCGAGTAGCGAGCTTTCGTTCATAAGAGAATAGTTTACACTAAACGCGGTAGGGGCACTAATCAGATTTCAATACAAGTTGATAGCTACTGGGTCGTAGGACCTCTAGTTAGTATTTTGATAAATCCCGGATCAAGACGGTTTTTGTAATAAATTGATTATTTTAAGAACGATTCTGTTTAAAAAAAGTGTATGCTAAATAATGTATACGACTAAAAATCGTTGTTTTACAATCTACCTAAACTGGTAGCCAGTAAGTCTAGTGGCCATACCTAACTGTATAGTGGGAATCCTGTTGAATCACCGACCATAGCCACTGACGTACACAGCACGTGGTTTTGTGGTCATATCACTATGAACTATAAGGTCCATTCTTTTGTTTACTGCACTTATTATTATGGAAAAAGTTCCACACATTTGTAAATATTGTTTTTTACTACCTACGAGTCAAGGCTAATATTAAACAAGGATAAAGTGAAAGAATTCTAAAACTAGAATAGGCGTAGTAGTGAGTGCGCTTTCGTTCTTTGAAACGAAATTTTGCTTACGCATACTTTAAGGTACTCCGCTATTACTGTTCAATCATAATCTGTGGTTTTGTCTTAGGTAAATGTTTACCTAGAACATTTATTACAGAGACGAGCATTTCAGCAGTCAGGGATGAGAACTTGGAATTACTGTGTGCAACTTGATTTAGGCCTACAACTTAGTAGAGCCACGAAATTCAGATTTTAGATGTTCAGTAACCCTCAGGCTTATTTAGTTGTCGGTGCCCCATTTGCTGCAATGTTTTGAAAATACACAGAATTATCTAGATACATTAGAATATCTCTTACTAGGTGTTCGGACTTTAATGCGCTGCGGCGCGATTCTCTAACACTATCGAATGTCGACAACAGGCCAACTATCAAGAAATTTTCTAATTAACACCTGATCAACGCCTCCAGCGAGTACCGTAATTACTATTTTTGCAGCACATTCTAAATATGATATATTCATTTAGACCTTTAGCGCTACATACCAGTTTTTCATACAGGAGTATATAGTAGGTAGTAGGAATCCTTTTAATTATTACTTTGTGCGCATAAAACATAAAAAAACCTTACGAGATTACCATATTTTTAAGCTTATCGCTTTAATATTTATATTAAGGAAATATTAATAAATTAAAGTACTCTTTTAAGGTTTTATCAGCCTTGTAGTAGCAGTAGGATTAGGGCAACTAAATTTTAATTAGTAATTTATGCTTATCATTTTCTATAGCTTATCATCTGCGTAGTTTCAATATAAAATTTAAAGTAACTGATATTACTCTTTGCCTGGTGGTACCTACATAAATTTACTAAATTGCCGAACTACAGACGAATGATGCTGTGAAAATTTTATTTAATTTATTTCAGGAATTAATTTCAGTTATCGTCCCACTGCTGGGCGTGAGACTACTCCAGTTAAATCGAAATCAAATCAGATATTTATAATGGTTTAAGTCAAATATTGACACTTATGATAGTTGTTACAATTACTGAATCTATCACTAGCTTAGAAAGAGGGGTTATAAGCAAGAAATAAGGCAGTCTAAGTGGTTTGAATCATTGTTTGACACCACGCCGGTTAAGTGAGTTTGGTGAATTCATATTTGTTCAAGAACTGTAAGGAACTGTCGGTTAAGTAAGGTTTCCTCTTGGTGTTTTCCTTCACCGTGAAAGCAAATAATGATCACTTGTTTTCCTCTGTCATAGAAACCGCGGCGATGTTTACAACGTGATCAAACTTTGACTTGCTTTTGATAAGTATGAAAAGCCTACACTAGGCTAGCGTGGTAGACTCAATATCCTTAGACCTAGGGGTCTAAGGCCAGCATTGGAACAGTAGTCTGTTATACTCATTTATGTTTTATACATAACTTTAAAGTCAATGATATTGTTTAGGTTTCGTTAGGTTTGAACTTTCGACCACTTACAATTGTTCGTTCGCAATACGTTTTTGAGGTTCTTGTGGTCAGGTCTTTAGCCATTCAATATACAACCTATATCTTATGACAGTACCTTTGGTTAATACGAATCATCTTTAGGTATTAGGTATATGAGCAATTAATGCACGTAACTATTTACTACGAAGTCGTGACGTCACAGGTCAACTCACCAAGATTTCCACTTTGAACTATTGACTAATTCACCTTCAGTTTTGAAAAGTCGTAATTAGTTGTTAGACGTTTGGACTTATGACTTTTTGGTATTGGAGTTAAGCATTTTCCTTTAGTTAACTTAAAGTGAGGAATGACAAGCGTATTCGAAAACTTTAGGCCTGATTACTCAATAATTATGAAGTAAAGGGTTTTTCAAAGCCCCATGTTAAACTACCGCAAGTTTTATGAAATCGTTTGTGTATTAGAGTTAATGATCAGTTAATACAACGGCACGGAAAATTATGCTTCAGACGTGAGAAATTTTTAAAGCAGTATTTGATAACTGCAATAACTAGTAGTATCTGTGACTGAAATATTTTTTAACACGCCATTTCTTAAAGCAAAGTTCATTGAATTCCACTTGCTACGATCTCTACAAACTTTTTCAGCTTCGTTAATTTCTTATCTTACAGGATTCAGTAGCGCTCACCGATCGTAAACGATCTGCGGGTTAAGCAAGCCTTGGCGCGATCATTCGATAGATGGGTAACTGTATAGTGGTATTTGAACTGGGCATCTCCGTGCTTCGGAGGGCACGTAAAATGTCTGTCCCGGTATGACTATTATTATTAGTAACCATAATAGGAGTCGCCAAACAGTTTAATCTAGACAAGGCTATCGGCTCAAAAAACTAAGCTTTCAATTAAATTCATAATCGTTGTCTCTATTTAATTTATATTTTTCGAAAAAACCGTCTGCTGTATGCTGGTTTTGGAAACTCTAGGTATGATTTTAATTGCTTCGATGATCAATGCGGAAGTGAGGCTCTAGTCACGAAGCCCTAGGTTTGATTCTAAAGGTGAACTAGATGATCACTTTTAAACCATAGGCCACAACATTTATTTACCAATAAATCTAACCTGGGCGTGTATTGCAATACTCATTTCAATAAAAAAATCCATGAAGTAGTTTTTACGTGATGCTGGAACATGCAGACATTTTTTTTAGTAAATTGCAGATTCTTACCATCTCCCAATGGTTTTTTTTTAATGTGCAGAATTAACCCCTCTCTACAGATTTATTATATCAGGTCGGGGAAATAGTCTTTTCGCATAATAGTATGTACAACTTGTAATTAAATATTTTCTCTACACAAAAAAGCTCGATATTTGGGTACCTCACGAGCTCACTGGAAGAAACCTAATGAACCGTGTACTCATTTGTGATTCTTGAAGCCAAAGAGATTTTATTACAAGTTCATACATACTATAATGCGAAAAGAATTTTTCCCCGACCTATTATGTATATAGATATAATAGCTTTGGAAATCTTTTTAAGAACTCTACCTGCCCTTTCAAGGAAAATAGGTAAATGATTAACAAGATAATATTAAAATTAGTTAGAATTATGGACTTTCCGAAGCGTAACATTTGCACTATAAAGCGTATTCTGATTCATATTGAAATACGTGCTAATTGACATGCAACCTGAAACTTTTGTATTGCAATTATATTATAACATCCTACCAATTATGGCAAATGCGAAAATTTGTAAATATGGATTGATGTATGTATGTTTGTATAAATGTTTGTTACTCTTTCACGTAAAAACTACCCACCAAAAACATAAAAAACTAGCCAAGTCTCGATGGAGCTGCTTGTTTATTTAAAAAAGGACTGAAATCTAGGTAAAATCCTGCCAAGCCTAAGGTTTCTTGCTGCGATTTCTTTATTATTATAGTTACTGATAAATGACTGGCCTTTCAGTAGTTGTCAGTAGTTTTGGTTTTAGAGAGTTACAGTCAACCCTGCATACTTTCACATGTATAATATTATAGCAGGATTAAAATACTGAAGTAGCATATTGTATATTTTTTTCCTGAAAGGATGTATCTTCCAGGAAATGTTCGAAAGGTTATATAATAAATGAATTAACCAACAAATGCTTACTAGTTTATTATCTGGGTAAAATATTTCTACCAAAATTAACATATTTTGGTTAATTTTAAACATTTTCCCCTTTGACGAGGAAGAAAGAGCACTCTATATATAACAAATACACCAAAAATGTACACAAAAATAAAACAAAATAAACATATTTTTGTAAATGTTAAAGGAAAAATTTTAGCTTAACAATTATTTTTCAAATAAAAATACATTTTGAAATGTATTAGGTGAGTCAATCCGGGTTCGAACACGTAATATTTAAACTGATTACTGATACTTTACAGTTAGAGGTATTATCCTCTCCTTTTTTCCTTCCTTGAACTTAAGGCAAATAGGTATACTGGTATACTCTATAACATAATATCATTTAGCATATAAAATCTACGTATTTTGTATACCCATAATATACTATTTATGTAGGTATTCTAAATTTAGGGCCCGCTGGTAGCACTTCTGAAAAAGCTGGGTTGAAAAAGGTTTTTTAAAACAACAGTATAAATGTTCTTTGGGTCACTGTTCATGTCATTTAATCCCTTATGCAGGTTTTCTGACACTCATTCGGGCTATAAACTGGTCCTAAATATTTCTTTGTATTTTAAGGGACGATGGCTTAGTACAGGAAGACTGATCAAATTAATATTCTTATAAATAGTAAAATAATTACTATACTTATGCAAGTCATCAAAAAGAAATAAAAAAAATTAGCTGGATAATTTTTTGGTCTTTCCCTAAAATGTTAATTTACTTTTTTTAAAACGTTAATAGAAGTTCTTTTTAAAAAAATAATACATTTACATCACTATCACATGACGCAACATTGTAAGGTTAACATTAAATCATTGCGCAATGTTTTAGTTCACACGAGAAAAACTCAAGAAAATATATACCTAAGTATTTTAGTAGATCTGTGAAAAGCTGACTCTACCCGCGAATAAACTACAATCACAGATAACAACATAATACTGCGTAATAAATGTAAAAAATATGTTCGCGTGTCACACACTAAGGAGAGCCAGGTAGTTAACGCGTTCCATACATTATATACAGTGCCGCGGACGAAACATCGCGAGATAAAGCCTACATTAACCTATTTAGTCATCTCTCGCTCGCCTTGTCGCGACAAACACTATTTGCATCGACCAACATAAACACGGCCTAATAACTCGCGAAAAAATTGCACTACGCTATCACAACGATCTTGATTAGCGGCACTGCCCACACAGCGAGCCAAACGCGAGCGAGAGATCCAAACGCATCAATGTAAACAAAACAGTTGAACGCGTGGATCGCAAATCGAGTCTATAAGGCGGGGAACGTCGCAACTTGCGCCATTCCGCCGCGAGTAGTCGGCCGCGTCGCACGTAGCCGCCAACATGATCGATTACGCGCGTCCCTACGACCCGAACATGTGCGAACTCTACTACCCCCCCACGTCGCCCGCGCCCGCGCGGCTTGACGATTTTCAAGTTTTCAAGAAAGGAAACGCTCAACATATTTACGGGAGCTACTATTCCAACCCAACTTACGACGCGTACGCAGATCCCGAGCTGGAGAACACTGTGAACGTGTACCACAATCTCGTCAGTTACCGCGAGTACCACCACAGAGAAGACTGGAGGCAGAAGGTGGTCTCCAACTGGACCGAGAATGACTCCGTCTCCTGGATTATTGACACAGCTCACAGCATGGGATACTCCGAGTACGAAGTGCCCTTCCAAAACTTCAACGTCAACGGTATGGTGCTCAGGAACATGAAGCGCGAGGACGTGCTGCACAGACTGAGCCACCCGAACGTCGACCCCGCCACCACTCGAAGAATTGCCGATAGTGTGTACGAGAAGTTAAACAATCTGTTGAACGAAGATGTGATGCGTCAAACCTCTATCATCAGATACGCCGAAAGCGACCCTTACCCGCACCACGAGCCCACAGTGCTGGATCTTGACTCTGTGGACTACAAGAACAGATCGTACTACCACCACTCAGACTACACACCCAATGACAGCACTCTGCTGCACCACACTGACTCGAGCGACGACCAGGAGGATGTGTTCCGCTCATCAGAGACGGCGTCGCCAGAGTGCTCGTACGGCAGTGACGGGAGCAAGTCGGGTGATGAGGATGACAAAAGGAAGATCTTCAAAAGACCCCCCGGCAGGCCGAAGGGCAGCGGCAGGAAAGCTTTCAAGCGTCCCAGAAG
Organism: Anticarsia gemmatalis; assembly: GCF_050436995.1. Classification (NCBI taxonomy): domain Eukaryota; kingdom Metazoa; phylum Arthropoda; class Insecta; order Lepidoptera; family Erebidae; genus Anticarsia; species Anticarsia gemmatalis. The sequence continues at coordinate 13,789,217 of NC_134752.1, read as the reverse complement.
CGTGTCCGTTCCGGAGTTCTTAAGGAATTTACTGTTGGACTCTAAATACTGCCCGTCGATCATCAAGTGGGAGGACCACTCCCAGGGGAAGTTTAGGTGAGTTTTAACTTAATTAGTTTGTTTTCCCGCGCATGCTACCTTAAGGATTGTTGCAAAAAGTGAGCTCGTCGTGACTCGGAGATTTGTTTACTGTGATCGCATCTCGGTGTTTTGCTCATACATTATTTATCACGTCCGAGGCACGTGGTGGGGCACTGGTCAACAATAAACTATTTTACAGCGAAACTACATAGAAATCGCAATGTGGCCAGTCGATGCTTATTGATCATTAGTTTCAGTCATACACGACTGTGATTGTCTTCACATGTTAATGTTTGCAACGGTGTCAAGTATAATTATGAACTGGCTACAATTTATCGTTTTTGTTTATCTCATGTAACAAATGTTCGCTGTCATATCATTGTTATTAGCATAATTAAAGCTAAACTGGTGAGCAGAACTCCTTGATGGTGTGGAGGTATAAACGTTGGCGAGCAAGTAATTATTCACTCGCATAACAGATGATTACTCTTCATTTGTCGCGAGTGACCAAGACACTACATAAATTCACGACGGGGTCGACTTGTTCTATATGCAGATACTTGTCCAGTACTAATCTTATAAAATAATTTCTTTTAATGCGAATCAATTTTCCAGAGACCTTCTAAGGCAGTAATATTTCTCTAATAATGAGTCCAATCACTATAATTTATGTATTGGCATTGATATTAAAATGGATTGATTCTGTTTCTGTATCGCACTGAAAAATAAAACGATTCATAGAAGAAAGTAGCTGCAAATAGCTTTCGCCCACAACGTCCGTGCGGAACGTATTCTACTCACAAATATTTGTAAAATCCCAAATTAACTCTTGAAAGTTTATATTTTCCTGGTACAGTCCATAATATACAACAAATAAAAAAGATAAACAATCATCCTCGTATAGATATAAACATTTGATAAAACAGCCATAATCAAGTAGATTAAAATTGTCAACATTGATTTCATAACTACCAACTAACAAAACAATACGGAAAATAGTTCCTATCAAAATTTAGCACCTGACATGTGTTATATTTATCTTATCTTCTTTTAAATTATTGCCATGTACAGCAGGTCATAGTCTTAAAAACTTTGGCAAAGAACTTGCACTGCAATCATTACAGAATTATGTTTTTTACAATTGCACCGTAATAACAGACGGCCTTGCTTATCTTAACAAAGGTCATTATTAAGAATCATTTGACACGCGATCTCAAACAATTAGCCCGTAATTAATACTTGACGAGTAATAAATCTAGAAAATAGAGCAACTTCTCGACTGTATTTCGGAAATATTATCCAATGTTGTTTCATCCAAGACTCTTGTTTCGGGAGTGTTAAGAGCACGCAATGAAAGTTCGCAACTGCCTAATGTCAAGATCAGTAGCTTTGATGGGCATTTAACGACTGTTTTATAGGGCCAGTCACCTCAGCTGTTTGCTACATACAACGCAATGTAACACATCACTATAAAACATGTCGTATTTGCATATATCACATACATTTTTTGCGCTGATTTTTCTTTAGATATCATTGTGAAGTGTTTGATCGTTTTAAACTCATCGACTTTTAAGTATTGCCGAGTCATTTCGTTCAAGTTCGTTGGCTTTCGTCTTCACTGACCCGTCGCCTTTTTAAGGATCATCCGAATAAATCATTGGTTTAGCAAATATTCTTGAGCCCTCATAATAAGTTACTGCTGAGTTTTGTTTGTTGTTTTTATCTGTAGTCTCACCTTGCCGCGCCGGTTCGCAGTGGCCTCGCGATGCTTCACATGTCGATGCTACATTTCAACTCACCAATTTAATTTCAATCTTATTCTTAATCACTTTAAGTCCAAATTGTCTCGTCATACTCATCAACAATTTTACAACTTCATTTATAGGTATCACTGTTTATTTTATTAAGATCTTTATTGTTAATGCCTCAGAGTTTATTTTAGACTGTTCATGAAATTCGCGTTAAAGTGGGAACGTTTTGTTTAACCTGTTGTATTAGCTATGAATTGTTTGATAATTTTTGCAGTCAGATATAACATTTTATATAATTTGTTTGTTAAAATGTCAAAGATCAAGCTTGTTTAATTCTTTATTGACTGCGTTGGGAAGTTATTTTAATGTCGGCAAAAACTTGTTGTCGATACTTTTTAGTTAAATATCAATTTACTTTGGAGAAGCGTGAAAATTTTAGCTGTACTGCCGACAACCTAACCAATTCGTGTAAAAAATGCTTGTGACACTGTTTCGATTTTCATCATATTGACTTGATTTTCTTCAGAACCATCTAGATCACCATCGAATGAAATTGAATTTTAGTCCCTATTCCATAATAAAAAAGGTATACTTTTCTCTTTCTTCTCACGACCTGATGTGACCTATTTTACCACAAGTTTTTCCTTTAAAGTAAAGTAAGTAAAGTAAGCATATATGCCGTTTTAAAACAAATATCTATAAAAACCATGGTAACAAAGCCAGTTTAGAACTAGCTTATTATATTATATTTTAAAGGTCATCTTGGCGATACAGCATTGTCATTAACTATGAATGCATGCAGTTTTTATCGTCGGACAGACTTGAAGATACAACCGGTTTCTTATTGGCTTAACTAGTCCTAGGCTTAGTATACAAGTCGGTTTTGCATAATTTATCTGACTTTGTATTTACTCTGCAATTTTTTGCATTGAAAATCAAAAATGTATTTAAATTACGGCTTACTTCTTTAAGGTAATGCCTTCTAATTTTTAGTATAGTTTTCTTTATGTCTGTCTCGTGTTTCATTGTAGTTCAAAAATATATTATTACAAAAGCCTTATAAGACTATTAAATGATTAAACATGCCTTTAGGTTTCCCAAAAGCAGTATTCTTATCATTTGAATATAATATATAATCTTTGTTTTATCAACTTAAAGTATTAATATTTATAAAACTATCATCACTTCAATTATTGTCTGTTCGATTATTATCAAGTATCAAAAAAATATCAATGACAGCAAAACTTAAAATAGGTTTTTTATTATTTTCCTCAAGTGTGATTCATACTTTCAAAGGCTTAATTTAATTCTGTTGCGGGGCCAGAGTAGTGCCTTGCAGTAGTACTATTATAAGCCTAGAAACTAATCGAACAAGGGCTTAATATTTACGTCCTTGCAATAAATTATACGTCGTTTTAGAATTGTATATTAATTTATGAATCATCTAGTAAATTGTGTATAGTCAGAATTTTAAATTGCATGCATTATAGAGTATAAACTGTTGATAATAAACTGTGTCAAAGTTCAGTCCATGTCTGAACAGTGAATTGATAAAGACGACACGCGTGGGGAATTCCGACGACATCACAAGGTGAATGAAAGTGAAATTAAAACAATTATCTTAAAGAAAACATATTTTTACGACTTAATTTTTGATCTTCTATATTCCTGTCTATAATTTACATAAAGATTTGTAAGCTAGCTTCACATAAATTAATTACTATGACCCAATCGATTGTTTTCTAATTAAATTGGACACAAATCTACTTCGGCTACTTCCCGAATAGCGTAGAAATAATAAAAATTTGGACGATACCATCATACATTTTGGTATATAATTTGAGCGTTTTTTCTTTCTTTTCGTATAGATATTTGCGATGTAGAGCAGTGGGGGATAAGACCTTTTTCATCTACTATCTCTATATGCCGCATTAGAATCCTAAATACAAACGTTTTGCTGAAAAGCTGAAACTGTCAAACGCTGAAGGTTTTTGGATAAAGTATAAAGATCATTCAGTCAATGATTAGACTTTTTTTTCTTGATCTTATATGCAATTTTTCTTGTAAATTTAATTTCGAAAATAACATTTTTGAAATCATTTCGATTCATAACCCCGGAAGGTCAATCGTATCAAAATTTTGATAATCACCGTCTGTATTAATATTTAAAAAACTAATTGTTTTTTGGCTTTGTTGTTATGTTTTTTGCTCGTCTCGTCTTGTTTTTGTTAGGAAATGATTTGACCAAAATTATGTAACGACAAACATTGTTTTACCAGTGTGCCTGATTTTAATTGATTTGGTAGTCATCAATTTGTTTTTATTCATTGTTTTTGTTCTTGCCACTCATACATTTTTCGCCTAGTAGTGAAGCATAGTACCTCGTAATTTAAATCCTTTATCTAACTTTGTATTGAAAAGTACAATAAAACGCAGTAATATGTATATTTAAATATATTTCTTACCATTGTCGTAAAGAAAAATATCACGAAAATCTCTAATACTGGCAGGAATTTAGATCATATAAAGCCATAAAAATAATCAATAATTATGACTTCTACTCATTATTTTAATCCAGTCTTTTATCTAAAGTAATCCTATAAAACCTAAACAATACATGTATCTACAAATAGCATGCAGAATCTCGAATGAGCGACCTCTAAAACAGCACGTGTAAAGTCATTTTTTACAAACGGCCATCCCTAAAGAAACAAAAACAAAACTAAATAAATATATAAACAGTTTACACGTGCCTCCTTGGTAATATCACAAAAAATGTACCCACTTTTAATGGAACGAATTCCTGGAAGCAGACTTTCCCACGCATTTTTCTGTTCACGAAAATCCACGATACTTTGAGATTTTGTTACTGACCCTTTGATTGTATAATACTTATTATTACTCAATTGTTTTAACTTAATGAATTAAGACATTAAAAGTATTTTAATTTAGGGTTTTGGCATGTCTTAACTGAAAATATCAACTTTTAACACGAGTGAAAATTTTCAAAAAAAATTGTACACAAAGGAATAAACTCTCACTCATTTAAGAGTTGTTTTGTTATGATTTATTTACTGAAGTATACGTAGATGCTGAAAGAATGCAGTTACGTGGAAACTGGTTGAAACTTTGGCCTACACATTAAGTGGGAGACATCATTTGGTACACGCAAGTTGTGAGGGTAGCTGAGCCCAACTAGGGCGGCCCCTCGTGCAACGTAGTACTATTATAGATTTTTTCTTTTTCTTCCGGGGGTTGCTACGCACCGCCAAGGACGGCAACAGCTTCCGGTTACTTTGCCGGGATACACGTGGCCCAACGCCTATTTTTATCGATAAAATATCCTTAGAAAAATGTTATGCTCCATTTTTTACAGAGTAGCGATTAATTTAGAGACGGCGCCTGTTTGTAATTAGATCGAGTGTGTTTTGATTTTCAAATTTTATTTTTGTTTTCTTGATGCTTTATTTTTTTATTTTGTTTTTAAGTTGAAAAGTAATTGTTAAGTACGCACGTTAAATGTGTTTTCTTGTAACATAAACACGTAAGTTCTAAGTAGTATGTAAATAAATCTTAACTCAGTTTCCATTAAGTAAGGTCTGAGACGACAACTAGTTTAATTTGCTAAACGTGTCACTACTGAGGTCATACATGAAATTACAGCAGTGTTCTCAACGCAAGGAAAAATGCACCTTGTGTATAACACCTAAAAAACTATATCGTTTGTACACTTTGCTACGTAATTAAACAATGACTTTACTACTTTTTGTGAACAGTAATGTATTTGATAAATAGTAAGTAAATAAAATAAATATTCTATTCATAAATGGCAAATAGAATAGTTATTTGATTACAATATGCTTCGCTAAAATATATTAGATGACGTTTGAAGATGACTGTCTCAATCTTTCAAGCACTATTATTCTCAGACTCAGTTATGATAAGACTTGGCAAAAAAACAACTGCAGTGTTCGATGTCGAGCTTTGTGTTTAGTTGGCAGCCCTGTGCGTAACCATGGCAACGGTAGCAACGGTCCCGGGAAGCTTCGAGTCACGTGTCGCGGGAACTTGTTTCCGCTTTTCGCGTTTTTCTTTTTCTCTCGTTCCACGCGCATTTTTTCTCCTGCCCCCTACTCTCGGGGGAGGTTTACTCGTGCAACCCCCCCTCTCTCCCCCGACAGCTCGTGTACGCGACTTAATTGCGTCTGTGAGTGTGGTCCAGAGAAATTAGAGCGCGTGTAGCCAACGAATTCAGAGAATTCTCTTTTCAAAATAAAGCGGATTTTTTTTGCAGTTATTTTTTTTTGTTTAAACTGGACATAGTACAAGCGTTTTATGGAATGTACGCGGTTTGATTTAACTTTATTCTGGGAATTCAGAAGCTGGATATTCAAGGAAAAATAACATGGAATTATTGCATTCCTTCAGGTATTCAGTAACACTGACGTCATTCATTTGTACTATCATTAAACACAACATTGTTTGCATATTTCCTCAAGTTGTTATTCCAGAGCTTTGACAGCAAAATAGTAGTAATATTTAAGTTAAAAAAACTCAATTAGTTACGTTATCGAATTAAAAGTTTTCCTAGAAGCAATAATACACCATATCGGTATAAAAAGTACTCGTTACAATTCAATCATCAAAAAATAATTTGCCGTTGACCGATAAGGTTAATTTAATTACGTTCTTTTATCGTGGTACCAAAAAGTTACATTATAATTAGAGTGGCACTAAAAAAATATAAGTGTAATATACGAGCCACATGAGTTTTCGATAAGCTTCATTCTTATGACCTTGTTAACGAACCTATGTTTATAACAAGTAACTAACCAATTAGTAATATATTATTGTGTTTACGTTAATTAATAATATAGGTATACATATATAGATATTATTGACGTATGGTGTAAAGCTATAAATATATTGTAACCAATGATATTTGTAATGATGTAGGCAATTAGCGACAAAATATAATAATAATAAACCAGAATATTTTGCTGTTAGATAAATATCACAATAACAATGACATAATCGTATTATTTACATAATATACTAAATGTTAAATAGTTTAATCTTTATAGTAATGTTACAATTTTCCTTGAAAAAATTGTAAATAATCGTTTTCCTGAAAAATATAACGTATAGTTGGCATTTAATATTGCGCGTACTGAAATTTATTCACGATTGATACGTTTTGTAATGTTTCATACAATTTCAAGTGACTATAAGTGAGAAATAAGTAACTATTAGACTATATATTTAACAACATGTGAAAATAAACATATTATTTCAAATGTACCTATGTAAAAATTCGTGAAGACTTAATAAATGCACATACAAATATAACTACAGAATCAACAGCAGTCCTAAATAAATTTCCGTTTACAAAAAAAAAACAATTTTGTAAAAACAAACAAAAACAACAATGGTGCAGTATAGAAGTATCTCGTTCATTCATTACTCTGTGCCACGGTTTGCACCAAATTCCCTGTAACATTTCTTTTTCGTGAAAATCTATTTATAACTAGGCCAGCCTCGTGATACTACTCAGTGGAATACATACCTTATATATATATTCTTAGGGTACAATTTCCCTTGTACCAGTGCCTTGGGTACATATATATGTATTTTTTTTCATAGTGGCTCTATTATATTGATTAGTAAGTCTCCCTTCTTCCGGGTGCGCCCAGTGTCTTTTGCAAGATTTTTTTCTCGGCTCCCTTTGTTTTACGCGAATGTTTTGCTAGTAAATGAGTATTTTGCTTCACTGCAAAGGGTTGGGCTTTTACTATAATTAGTAGTAGAACTAATGAGCCCTGATTCGTTCCTGACTACTTTAATTTTGGACTTTGTTTTTGTCTTTTAAATACTGTATTTTTTAGAAAATTCCTTGTTTTTTTTGTCATTTAGTTGAAGGCTACTATAATGCGAAATTGCCTCTAAAAATAAAGCCTGTACGTTGAAAAACAAGAACCATTGCAAATTTCTTTCTTCTTGCGAGACTTACAACCAAAATGTACTCTTTGATGCGGCAAATATGTAATTTTGTGCAGAATTTAGCAGTCTCTACTTCTAGCCATCTGAACAAAGCGATACATTTATTTATATACAAATAATTACACCAAAAATAAATGTAGTCGCTGTAAAAGTCTAGTCTCTACCTGTAAAAATCCGATTTCATATATCGTCTTAAACAAAGTTCAATATTTATAGTCTTGTTAATAACTTTGAACAGAACCATTGTCATGTAGAGTTTTCCCGCCTTGATCGAATTCCAGTGATGTTGCGGCTATTTCCCGGAATTATTGGTAGCGTTGCTTCAGGAGCAACGCTTCCTACTTGTAGGGAGAATTTTCAACACAGGCTTAGTAGTTTCATAGATTGTTTTGGACAAATTAAATTAAATAATGTATAACTTTAGTATTAATATAGACTACTACTGAAGATAGAGTTCTGAAGAATTCACGGAAAAGTCGTTAACTAGTACTAAGAGAAGTTAATAATAAAATAAATGAAGTCACATAAATAATACGTCTCAATTCAGCTTTCGTAGAATAATCAGTGAATAAAAACTTTTCAAAACATACAAGAAAACAGATAGAGCAATCTTGAACTCGCGCCCACATTTTCTTAAAACAACGTTTTGCACAGCGGGATTCCCCCGCGACCGATACACGCACACACACAACACACACTCACACACACACCGTGTAAACACACACATCAACGACGCGTGCCGCAGCCACTTATGCTAATCAGCCTTATTAAAAACGTCTAGTTTCTTAATAACGGTATTATTACATAATACCAAAATATTATCATCTCATATACTTCTGCCGTGTAATGTTATAAACAAAATCAACAAAAAATCCTCGTGACTCATTTCGCTTGAATGTAGTACCAAAGTTAATTACAAGGATTGCGTATAAAAAGAGAAGTCTGTTGCCGCATACATTATGCATGTTTTTATTCATGAATACCGAGAAATACTACAACTATTTGCACCACACATTTCAATTGATAGATACCTACATGAAGAAGATAAATAACGCGATTATTACCTTATCGCGGTACGAATTTCACAGCTGTTTTTATCCAATATTTTTTTATGTAATAGATTGTACGAGGCCTTATGATTTTCGATGTGGATTCGAGCGGAACGTTCGTTGTTCCTGCGTTTTGGTTCATTGAATTTTACGATACTATTTTGTGAAGGGAACACGGGTAAAATGAGTAAAATAGTATGTTTCCCGACTGTCGCAGTTTGTACATTGGCTGCTACGTGCTAATACGTAGAAGCGCGGGCGACGCACGCGGTCGACACAAAGTTGTGTACACACTATAATACAACAGAGTCAATACACAGATATTGACAATCTTATAATCACTTTCTACTATTAGACAGCTGTTAAACTAAAACAGAACACAAACTAGACTCATTGACAATACAAATTCATTGCCGATACACTACAGTTTTTTTATTACGTAACAATACCTGTAATTTGTATTTACACTTGTAATACAAAAAAATATTTTTGTGTATTCTAAAGAAGCAAATAAAAGTCTTATAATATCCAAATTACATAATTTCCCAAAGATTTCTCGAGTCTATCTTATCACATGTCAACAAAATGAATCACGCGATTAAAGACTTAACTTCGCAATTGTTTGATAAATGTTTCTTTGTAAAAACTATTAATATAACACTTGAATGGCAAATAAGGCGTTTGTATGAATCGCCGGAAAAAACTCGTTAGATCCATCATGTGTCATCAGTAAATACTAAATACAATTTGTAGTGAATGTGTTTATGTATTGTATTTTGTATTTATGTTCATTGATGCGTTGTATTTTAACGTTAAGTGCTTAAGTGCGATGTTTACACTGCACCATGAGTGCTTATTTTTTACGAACGCATTTTGTTTATAAAGGGTTTGGTCACGTGAGTTTAGAATATTTCAGTAGTTTGTCATAGAAAGTATGTAGGGTTATTAGGCACATTGCCAAATTCTCAGTTACTTACGGATTGAATACATTAATAGGATTTTCTAACTCTTCAATCTGAGAATGTAGTGTAATTCATGGGTTTAAGTGTTCAAATTGACAACAATTCTAAGTTTTCAAATCGGAAAAAACCGCAAAAAATCAGCATCAAAGCCCAGCTGTTCGCAAATAATAAAAAAGTGCGGTTTTTTAAACTTTATGACGCGGCTTTATTGCAAAAATGCGGGTCACGATATAAATACCGTTCACTATAGCAATTAAGTGGCAGTGTCTGCGCGAGAGCGAGACAGCATGAGGAAAACGTGAAATAAAATAGTAAACACGATATCGGTATCATCGATAACAGAATACTTTGAAATCGACCGATCAACTGATTGTATATGAACGACGTCACATGAAAATTTTGACCGGTTTTCTTAACACTTCGACCTATTTTAGTTATAGGTCAAAAAACGTCACCGTTTGATAATGTGACGGTGATAATGACGACCTTCAGTTTCAGTTGGTCTCTTATCAACACAAAATGTTGAAATTTTTGTAACGTTATGCAAGTTTTCAAATGTATTTCATTCGATTTTGGCTCAAACATTTTCAGGTCTTCAAAATTGCCTACTATGCATTTTATGACTGAAAAATTACATGCAACACGCGGATATTTTCAAAATAAGTAGTGCAGCCCAGTATATTAATATACTGAGTCGCAAAACGGATCTGAGTTGAACTCAAAATGAAGCCCACTGACGTCACCTGAATTTTAAAATTGTTTACAAAATCGAGGAACTTTGTCACACGGCTGATTTAATACCTAACAAAAAACTGCATTTGATTGTCAATTTCAATAAATTAATAAATTTGACAAATTGTTTGTATTTATTAAAGAAAATTTATGTAGTCAGTTTGGCATTAAAATTCGTCGTTTTACAATTTGATGACAATATTAAGAATTGTGTGCGACACTATTTAGCGATTAAAAATAATATTCTCACTATTTTTCCGCGAAAATAATACATTTGTCTTAACGTAACTCGGACTCTATTTCTGAAAAATATTTTCAGGCTATTATTAAAAGAATATATAGACGTTTGGTTTTGAAATATATATAGTCGATAATATAATAATATACATATAATAACATTTTAATAGTTATATTGTTTCTTTGTATACAATATTACAAGTACATATTGGTCAACTGATTTGCATTATTCTCGGAAGTTATCTAAATAACTGGTTTTAATTTGCATGGATTCCGATGAACCATAGCAACCGATATGTTAATTAAAGTATCTTATATTAATTTATCGCAGTTTTTGTGTGAACATAATATTATATTGCTTGTTGATATCATTCAAATGAATACAAATAGGAGATTATAGACCGCGTAACGTTGAAACTGGTTTAGAGAGTTTTTGTTTTTGTAAATGATTCACAGAAACAATAAAATTATTCTTTTACTAAGCTTACAAAACATCTTTTCTAAAAAACTTTTGTCTTAACAGAACCTACATTAAAGTTTTTTAAACTATCACGATCGGCCTGTGACCATGATCGGTGTTACTCGATCGAAACATCCAGTAATAAATAAGGTATTGTTACCAGTCTTTGACCCGTTTAGCAAATTATTATTATACCACCTATATTCCCAATATAGATTTGTCCCAGAAGCATTTTCTTTTCTTCAAGTACTTAGTAAATATATGCAAATCGTTTATGTTCTTGTATGTACTTAACCGCAGACACTGAGCATGTTTTCAATCAGACAATAATTCGATAGAAAACCTATTATTATGTTATTATCATGACAGTGGACGTTCTGTCCGAAAACTTCAGAATGTTGTTGGAAAAAGAGAATACAGGAACAATGTTGTTGAAAACATAGAGTCGCTGAAAAATTGTTGTTGAAAATGTAGCTGATTTTACTTCATTCCGAAGTCATGAAAACAATAGTTTTTTTTTTGTATAGTTCATGAGTTTTTAACCTGCATTAGGTTTATTAAGGTCTTACATTTATTTAGCACTCTTCAACTATTATAGAATTTGATTAAAACGTCTTATCATTTAAAAAAAAAAATATAAATAGTGTACCTACATAACATTTACTACATACTTATATGTATATAATCCTCTAAATCTCATACATCAATATGAATTGACATTTACAGTATCATATGATTGCATTGATATAATATCATCACCCGGTTTTGCACCTTATACAAAAGTTTGCAAAAGTAAAACTTTAAAAAGAAATCAAAACGTGGTGAGCGTTTGTTTACGTATATCCACAACACACTACCTGGAAACCATTAATTCAGACATGTTGTGAATTTTAAATTCTTACGGTACTTTATAACAAGGGAAATACGACTTTAAAACTATACACATAGAGTTAATTTTCTCTTGTAGGCAAGACGCAGCTCTTTGCCAAAAAGTTTCCACCGTTCGGCTAATATGTACGTTTTGCAATAAAACAGATTTTGTTCTGTGAAATTTTACATTCATTTTCTATAGTATACTGGTTAAGATAAACTCTTGTACTACGAATTAATTAAACTTATATACTATACTATCTGACTGCGACTTCGTCCGGGTAAAAAAAAAACCTCTGGTAAAAAGTCCTAGTAATCTAGATTATGAACTATATATGTGTACCTTTTATATCAATCCGTTTAGTAGTTTTTCCGTGAAAGAGTAACAAACATACATTTATCCTCTATCTATCTTTCGCATTTATAATATTAAAACGTTAACAATCGGTAAAAATAAATTTAACCCATCACTGCCCCAATTCTGGGCACGGGTTTTGAAAACACGAGCGGATTAAGTCAAGCCAGACTCGTGTAAGAGACTTTGTACTGATTTAAAAGATATTTAAGGAATTGTCAAGGTTTTCTAAACTTAGAAATATTTGTCTTAAGCATAATTATTATTGTTTTAAAGATCAAATTGGCGAAGTCTCGAAAAAAGATGAGATGTACTCCTAAATGGCAAGGGTTGTATGACAAGATGTATGGATGAAAGTTGTCCAAGGGAGGTTGATGTGTCTTTGCCTACCTATATGAGAAAAAGGCGGGACTTTATGTATGTATTAGGCAGTTATGTATTTAAAGACCTACTAGCCTCTTGCCTTAATTAATCAACCTACATTTCATATTTGGTTGTATACAAAAATTACTTTAAAAATGATTCATATGGTTATAACTCTTACAAATATACCCAAATACATACTATCACATTATTTCCAAAAGGACAATAATTAGTCTCTTGCAAAAAATAATTATCCATCCAAAAATATAGAATTTGAAAACTATATTTTTTGGCTATAGTTTTATAATTGGTCTATATAAGGTATAGATTTCGAAGTGTCAAGGAGATCCTACAAACATGACAGTTTGTCTGTTACTTAATCACTCAAAAACAGTTTGACAGATTTTGATGGACGCTACAATATTTCATTTGGAAGTTTTAAGGAAATTACTAATATAGTAATATAAGAGTATTTATGTAGTTTACGTAGCTGTTTTAGGTTTGTGTCACTACTTTACTAGAAATATACTACAAGAGTGATCTTTCAAAAGGACAACAATCCATACACGCTTTTTATGCCCTAAGGTGTAAGCAGAGCTACATCTAACGGTAAATCTCTATTTTTTTAAAATCAGTATTAAATTATAAAATATTGGGTTATGGTCAAAAGTTAACCTTTATCGCGGGATCGTGTAGATAACTGATAACGTTATCACTAGTACTTAACGACTACAATCGTTAGGGTTATCGAGTGCAATAGTATTATATGGAATATTAATGACCTGAGAATTAAAAGAATACTGAGCATTACTCGCGATTTACTGTGCACGTTTCCTAACTACGGTTTGCTACTGAACATTTTTACTACTCTACCCAAGCTGGGAATCGAACGGCGAAAAACTAAAATAGTAGTATATTTTTTAAGTTTAACAATTAAAATAATGTACATTATAAAGTATATTGATTACGATAAAAGAAGCAAGATAAAAATTACAATTTGTTTTTCTTTCTGCAATCATTATTTTAAGTCAATAATAAATAATCCAATTTATTACATGATCAATTTCAAACCAATTTAACAATAAAAGAATCGTCAAATCGACAACTAATTTATTTACCAAAAAAATAAATAACCGGTAGAATAATCACATTTATCATCATTTTCAAAATTATGTATTCATGCCAAAAGGTATACGAAAACCAGTTCGGAGTTATTATTTTGAACGAGTCTGGTTTATAGTAGCAACATTGAAAAACTAAGTTGAATTCAAAATATTGAGAACCTCATAAAATAAGATACGCCAGAATAAAAACAGGTGTTTGTTAATTTCGGAAAAGTCACATTAAACCGTAAAATAAACTAAATAAGAAAATGTGATGTGATGACTTCGAAAGATTATGATTGAAAGAGGCAGTCAAGAAATTTACCACAAGTTTAGTATTAAAAGCCACTGAGAAAACCTAGAAAGTAATTATAAGACAATTGTTTAAATCGCTTATTATCCTGCAAGCTATCTCTGTAAGCCTATCCGTTACCATAGGTTATCGATAGTTAAGAAACGCAGTTAACGACACGTAGTACCTATGTATTTACTGAGTAATCGTTGCCAGGTTCTTTCCCGAGGTAAAGTCCCTACTACCGGTTGTCATATTAACAAAAAACATCGAGAAACTCACAGGTAATTCACATTATTGTTTTGAATATATTTACATATGTAACAAGTTGGTCGTAGACTCGCAGCGCAGTCAAGGCCGAAGTTTCAATGCACTTAAAAATGCCTATTTGTATCTAAACTGCTGAAACTATAATGATAAAATGAACACAGGAGATAGTTTAAACCCTGAAAAATGAGATAAATTAGTTTACTTTCAGAAAAATAAACCCTAAAATGACAGTGAGGGGTGATTTAATGACAAAAAGCGTATCATATTATGCAATTGTTCCTGCAATTATTATTCCGAAGTTGGTCTTAAAATGCACTCTACACAATAAAAGTAAATAATTTCAGAATTTCTCAGAAACACAGACATTAAATATTTTATAATAATTACGTTGGTTACGTTTTATTACGTAGTTAATTATACTTTCCAAGTTATTGACATTCGTGTCGCCTTGGACTCGGGAACTTTGACTGTCGAGTGTGACATACGCCTTCAAAAACCTTTCGCTTTTGTTCAAGTTGCATTTTAACTGCGCTTTGACCAAATTGTCTATTGCAATTTTGCCTTAAGAATGTTGGTCAGTGCCAATAGTCGAAATAGATTGATCAATGATCTGACTTTATTTTAGTTGACTGACTGCTTAATTCAGACAATAGTTTTATTCATAACAATACGTAAATAGCTAAATTCATTTACTTATTATTAATAAACCGTACTTTTTTAACTCTTGGCTGTCCTACTGGGAAAGTGTCTCCTCCCTAACGAGGGAGGGGTTATGCCTTGATTCCACTAGACTGGTCATGTTGGGGACTATGCATGCTCCCAAGAAATGTGTTAAAAATCTTTTAGACATGTAAGGTTTCATCATAATATTTTATCAAGTATATATTACATTACTATTGTATTTCGCAATATAATAAAATTTGTATTCTACAAGCAGAATAACTACTATATTACTCTTGTGATACTGGACAGTTGGTCATTCGTGCCTTCAGATTATTTTATGATCTGATAAATGGAGCGTCGTTGTCTTTGTATGTTGCTTGATTAAGTCACAGCCCAAAGGGCTTGTACATTTGTATATTATTTAACATATAGCGAAAGAACAAAGCGACTGCTTGCATTAAAAATATATAGAAGTTTAACAGTTATAGTTGTTGAAAATGATGTAGACAAATATTTCGTTTGATTTTCTAGTATAACTGAAACGTGTTAAAGTGCTACTAAGCATTCGTTTAACGCTTGTATCTAAACATACTACGGTATGCATACAGCAGTCTCAAACACATGATATACAAAAAACCCTAATTTGCATACACCACAAAGGCCGAGGCACCATCAAGATATCTTTTGGTTAAAAAAATACAAAAAAACGCCAAAGGAGGTCTTTTGCGAAAAACTTGTTTACGAAAGTCACAGTCACGTTTTTCGAGTTGATTCGCTTCAAAACTGGTTATAACATACATACATACAAAATTTGTATGTGTTACGTGCGTCATGCGGACCCAAAACTCTCGTAAATTAACTAAATTTTGGTTCCTCTTTTGATTTTTTGATTCTCAGAAGTGATTTTGCAAAGTGAATTGATATAATGACTTGAATTGTTTGATGTAAAAAATATATCTGCATTTTATTATTGACATATCAAAATACGGGTTATACGATTCTAATAAAATAATTTAAAATGACAATAATAATATCGTCAACATGTTGATAAATTGGTGATATACTCTTCAGTAAAATAAATAATAGGTATAATGTGATATGCAAAAAACAATAGACATTCCTTCATAATATTTGACCACAGCCTCTCCTTAACCAGCTGTTATCAAAATATCGTGCTCAACCGGCAAAATTCCTATCACTACAAAGTATATTTTCACCGTAAGGTTCGCGGTTCAGTATCCATGCGTGTCACGTAGGGTCACACTCGATCCTTGGCCCAACTGATGCAGCGATACAACACAAGGCCACCACCCGGCCTCGTTCGTACGCAACGAGCATCCAAATTCGTATGAATCACAATTTTTATAGTTCATACAACGATCTCGCAAGGTTAATGGTGTTATACACTTGTTGCGTTTTCGAAATGACAGGACCCTTTGTTAAGTGTGACCTAGATTGAGGTCTGAAGACGACCTAGCTCTTGACCTGAATGCGAATGCACTGCCATCATCCATGCCAATATTACTTACGGTGATGTAAACTTTGCTTTAAAGAATAAAGTTAAGAAACGAACAAAGTTTGTTCAAATAAAAAAAAGCAATTTCAAAAAATATTTTAATTGTATTCGCGGGTATAAACTAGCCTAAGATCAATTTGGTATAATTCAAATTAACTGTTATTACACTGCACTTCCTGTATCATCAGGAAAAAACAACAAATTACAAAACCAGTATCTATTCGCAACCTCACATTAATTTTGTACAGAACAATCGACTATCGAAGGCACGATTATTATAAAACACAATGAAAAAATTGGCCAAGAGACATCAAACAGATATCGGAAGAACAATAATAGACTATTATCAGTTAAAGGTTTAGTGGAGCAATCAATCAGGATGTTGCATTGTGATCCTTGAAGAGAAAAACAACAATTACACCACGGGTAAAAGATTACTTGAAACACGCCACGCCAATGCCACGGGTGACTACGGTTTTATGGTCATAATAGATGCAACGTTAATTCCCTTTGCAGACCAATCGTTAGATAATTTGCATTCGACCTAGAGTCTCAATGTTAAACGATGTTAAACGCAAAAGGAAAGTTAAAAATAGAACTCTTCTCATCGTTCTAATGTCGATGAACTAGAGGAAATTTGTCTAATAGATACTATTGAGTATAATATAAACTAAGACAAAGGTCAAGAAAGAGACGCAACTATTGACAAATCAAATGAATTAGTTGAATCGTTAAGTAAACACGACGAGTCTCATCAAGCAATCAATCATTAGTGACGACGCATTGTGATGGCGCGCGGCGGCGCAGGCGCACCGGCCAGTTGCGATGCAACGCCTCAATAGATCATTCGTCGAGTATTATTTATATTAGATCTCACAGATGTGTTGTACGCGCCCGCCGCCGCCTGCACCGCCGCGCCGCCGTCGTCTCCTCGTCACGTTTGCTAACTATGCCGATAATGACTGCAACAAGATATCCTTGACTCTGCACACAATTATCTGGACACTTTGCATCAGAACTTGACACGGTTGCTTATACACATACTTTTATGCCACAACAACTATATAAGTCTAACCAATAAAGGCTGAGAATTCATTTAATGAGCATTAAATTATATGACGAGCTATGTTATTATCGTTTCCAGTTGAACTTGACTCGATTATAATTGTTTATTCATCGATGTTATATAAGTAGCGGCTGGAAAAAATGTTGTATACAAATCAAATACTGAAGAAACTATGTTTATTTACTGATGGCGTAGAGATGACCTCGACGTTGCTAAGGTTGCAGTTTCAACCTTGATGCTGCGAGTGTCAAAGATTTATGAACATTTGGTGTGTCGCATGTCGCATGGGGGTCACGTACGGACAAAGGCTGCTCGTCTCCGAGCCTCCGGTGACACACTTCGTTATAAATAGGGTGTCGTGCTCCAACTAACAATTAAAATATAAAGAGCTCTTACTAAGTCCAGTTATGAATCACGGCGACCGACAATGAACATAATGCGTTAAATAATTACATTTTCAAGGAACTTACTGACGCAGTCCTGCGATCAAACGACCTCATAGATGAAAATTAAACGATGCACAAACCATAAACGTAGAAATAAACCTTCGAAGCAAGATTTTGAACATAAAATGCATGTTTTATAGTTTTACGATCAGTAATTTATTCATCTAAATAGATCTCGACACAATACCGTGGGCACGTGTCCGGCGACAACGTTGCAAATGCATAATTCACGTCATTTGGTTAACAACTATAGAATTAGACTAACAAAATGTTTCGCTTCCAGGTTCGTGAAGCCGGACGAGGTGGCGAAGCTGTGGGGCAAGATGAAGCAGAACGACAACATGACGTTCGAGAAGTTCAGCCGCGCCATGAGGTACCACTACAGGCAGGCGGTGCTGGTGTCCGTGCCCACGGCGCGCCTCGTCTACCAGTTCGGCCACAAGGGACCCGACTTCAAAACCGACAACCCCAACTTCGTCAAAGTGAAATCAGAACTGGACATGAACGATATGTCGTACTCTTAGTTTAAATATACGATGAGTTAGGTATACAAATTTGTTGAAAGTCATGCTCAGAGGAAATAAAGAGTGATATGTCGATGGTTACGGATAGTAGTGTTGTCCTTGGAGATTTTGGTTTAGAAGGAAATTCAGAATACAGTAATAGTGAATAAGTTAGGCAATGAGAAGGCTAAGAGGAGTACGCTACGATAGATCTGAGGACTGTTGTTAATGTTTCGGCCACGATTGACGTAGAAGTCTTGTGACTTAACGAGTTACCTAGTAGAATGTCAATTGATTTTTCCAAAAAATCAATTATTATGTCCAAGGGCATTATTGAGTGAAAACGAATAGTTATAATAAGGTTATCTGATGGTTAATGAAAGAGATCACCTCCATGATGTCATAGGAAATTGGATGAACGTCACAGTCGGCGTTTTGAAGTATACAATCGAGTTTGACAATACATGTAGTTGTGTCCGTGTTTCGAGGTTCGAGTTTTGATATAATAATCTTACTCTTATTTAAGAAATAGTTTTTCTTTGTATTTAACCGACTGTGACGGAGTGTTGGAGGGTTGTTGAATCAATGGAGTTGGTCTCATGTTAGGTGTTTTTTGAAAAGTTAAATGAATGTAATTATGTAAGCTAGGCTCAATGTTCGATCGATATAGTTTCAATGGTTGTACTTGTGGATGTTGGATCAATTAACTAGTTGGATATAATTGGTTGGATACCGATAGGTTGGATTGTCCCGTCAATTAACTCGTGCCGCGAAGTCGGTATGTCCATATTATTTTTTTAAGTAATTTTAGTATTTTATTGTCGATGTACGTTTGTACACGAAACATGAAAAATTTTGATGGTTGTTTAGTAGAAACATTACGAATTTTTGATAAAGTATTTTTTAATTGTTGTTACCGAATGATACGTGTGTGTATTAAGTACGTAGTGTTATGATAACGTGAACATTCCAATTAATTTATAATAATATGTTTAAGTTGTTTAGTGTCCAGTAATATTTGAATAGTGTTAAGAGTATTTCCAGTTGCCATAATGTATTACTTAAAAGTAAAACGATAAATGTACTTAATTTGTTAGTTTGTTTCGATCACAGTCATCTCGCGAACTCTAATATTTTACTATTTAAGCTTCATCTAATTGTAATTACATTTTATACTGTCATTTGAAATTCCCGTCTCAGTGTTAGTTTAAAGATTAAAAAAATAAGAATTATAAAAATAAGCGCATATTATTATTTGTGCGATAAAAAAAAGGAATGACAAAAGATCTGCAGGCCAAAGATTAGTTTTGACAAAAATGATTTTTCTTATTTAAGATTTTTAATAACCTTTGACAATTTATTTTTAATATTAGTTTATAAGTTGACGACTCTCAGGCACACGCTGTGATGTAAGATAAATTAAAACATTGTTTTTCTGTAAATAGTTCCTTTCAAGCGTCATTAACACTTCTCCATTATAATTTAATATATTTTAATATATATGCAGATGAAACACCGTAATAGATATAAAATTTAAATTTCACAGAAAACTAATATATTTATTGAAATACATTATAGAATTATTAATAATAATAAGATGTATGTTTTTATTTGTTCATAATAATACTAAATAATAATATGCAAGTGTCAGTACAAATCCTGTGTCTTAAAGAACAACGATTTTAACTCTCTTTACATGTAGTTGAACTATTATTTTGAATTTAATAATATCTAAGTTATAACTAGTCTATTTCAAATGAAACTTAATATTTTTATGCAATATCTGAGTGAATTAATCTTGAGAAAATTGTAATAATATATAGCATTTTCAAAATATTTAAAATCTAATATTTACTTATGTGACTTTTAACTATTAAATGTCTTCTTCAAAAATACGTAAACAAATATAGTTAGTTTATATTTAATATCCTTTTCAAATCCTATTTGATATTTACCTGAAATTCTTATTATTAATATTTAAATAATATTTTTAATATAATAATTAAATTGTATTTAACTAATTATTAATAATCTTTTAAATGTTTTGTGCTCTTTGATAATTTGTAATTAGTAATTATTATTTTCTCAATATTAATTCACGTAACTGTTGTGAGCGAAAAAGGTGCATTATTGCAGTTTTTAGTATTTTTAGGCGTTAAACTTTCTTGTTTTATATTACGTTCATTTTATAATAAGAATAATTATTATTTTCTTTATAATAAATACTATGAATAGATATAAGAAATAATTTGTTGTACGTGCAATTGATAAAAGACAGATTTTTATGTATTATTTCGTAATTATTATATGAAACTAAGAGGAGAAATATACGATTTATGAATGTGAATTATATGATTGTTTTTATTTTACCTTTATTTAGTAAAAATGAATGTAGAACTATGTAAGTTCTCAGACTTTAAAACTATAAAGTACAAAAAATGTGTTAAACATACACAAATGATCACGCCTTTACCGCAGTGATATAAGCAGAGATCAAAAGATTGTCTGAAAAATTCTGAAAACTCATCACATCTCATAGGCACTTATAGGCAGTTAAAGTAATATAGGCAATTACACACCTAAATTCAGAATATATGTAGGTATAGAGGGTAAAATCTATGTAAAGAAAATGTAACCAAGTTTATGGGAAGGTCTATATAACAGCTACTTGTAACTAACTAAAAGTCAACTTAGTAATATTTACTCAATATATTATTAAGCCATATAGAAATGTCAATAATGTGCCACTGCACATAGTAAATTAACTAGCTATGTTTATCTTTTGATGACAATTATTATAATCTTACCATACCACCACGAAGAAAGACACTAGCGCCATAGCGTGAAGTAGCGGTACTATATAAAATATTAATTACTGCGAAAAAAACGTCTAACATCGCAATCAAAATAGGCCTAAATACATAAATTACAGGATTAATTAATTTAAATATCTTTTGTTAAGTTCTAAAATAGTGGTGACTGAAGATCTACGACACAAGCGACATAGTGGACAATAGCAGAACTAAGATTTGAGAATACTGCATAACATTTTAGTTTGCTTTGAAAATTCTTAACATTATCGACTTCAAGACTGTAGTTACATCATTAGCTAGGTATTACATGTTTTATATTTCACGCTAACATGGTTAGTAATTTTAATATTCAAAATTGAATTATTAATAGGAAAAATATTAGCCGAAGGAATAACGTGAGAGAACAAACAACTAATATTTATACATTTATTTCTTTTCGATCACTGACTTTAGACTAACAGCTTAGTAGAGAGCCTTTGCATGCACAATTTATCTAAATAATTAGTGTTTCTAAAGTTAAAACAACTGTTTCAAATAAACTACCGTCATCAGCGACCTGCGAACCTGCGACCACAGCGCGTACTTGTAACCTGCGCCGAAACATTAGTAATCCATACTAATCTATACTAATATTATGAAGCTGGAGAGTTACTTTGTTTTTTTGTTTGAACGCGCTAATCTCAAGAACTACAAGTCCGATTTGAAAAATTCTTTCAGTGTTGGATAGTCCATTTATCGAGGAAGGCTAGATCATCACGCTACGAGCAGAGTACCAATAAAAAATGTTATTTAACGGGGAATAATTTAACCCATTCTCACTTATGTGACGTAAGCGAAGTTGCGCGGGTTAGCTAGTTCCAAGAAAAATACGTGTTCGCATTGATTCCCGTATCCTATTATATACGAAACATGCCTCGTAAATATAAAATTGAAGAGGCTAGCGTCAGCTGCATAATTCTCCGGGTCACTGACGTTCTAAATTCTGAATTTAGTACTTTCAGCAGTAGCAAACTATGCATCCAAAGTTGTTGGACTATACCTGATAGTCACAGGTTATTTGAACATTTTCAGTGTTGTTATATTATTTTAAACGTACATCGAACCATGCCTATATTAAGTATATATATACATAACATAACGAGCTATATAAATGATTCATATACCATATATACAGTTTTAATTGGCTCATACACCATACAAACTGGAGCGGTATAAACCCACTGTAATACCTATATTAAAATAATTGTGTTTTAGGAAATTCTGCGACCACAAAAATGATACGCCTTTGACGTCAAACTGTGTATTGTGCATTGTTATAACAATCTATTGACACGGTTTAAAATAAAGTGCATTTTGAGTTATTAGTTAGTTTGATTAACGCAGTGAACGACTACGGGCATGCGGCGTGCGTTAATTAAAGATAAATATTCTAATACAAAAATGCGCTGTTTTATTTTGTTTTTTTTTCTTATTGTTACGGTTAAATTATCTTTATAATTCTTCTGTAAGTGTGTATGTCACTGATCTTCTCTTAAACGACTAGACCGATTTTGATGAAATTTTTTGTGTGTGTTCAAGGGGATCTGAGAATGGTTTAGATTCACAATTTTGTCCGCTGGACAATGTTTTTTTAATTAATTTTTAATTTATTACTAACATGTAGACAGGACAAGGTCTGTCGGGTCCGCTAGTTTATTTATAAATTTCCTCTATTAAAATGTATGAAGTAACACACAACAAATACCTCCTTATTAAAGCCTGTATGGTTATAAATCGATAACCTGACAAATTGTCTTGAAAAAGAAGTATTTTGCCAGTTTATTGTGAGAGAAAGAGGCTTGCACTTCTGTCAAAATGACTAGTACTAAGAAAGTTAACTCTATTTTATTAATATCTGGCGTGCACGTGTGCACTCTATGTTTCTATTTGCTGATTATTTTTGGATTTCAGCTCGCTAGGTTACGTGTATGTAAAAACAAAATTAAAAAGGTCATTCATAAAAGTTATATTCATAAAAAATCTTAGCTAAAATCGGAATTAACAAAATTGATAAAATAACTCGTGAAATTGATACACAACACATAATACATTACTATACACTTCAACTAAAACGAGTCCTTAGAGAAAAAACCATGCGTAAGAGATCAGCGCGTTTAGAATAACGCCATCTATTATGTAGTAGCAAAACTACATGAAATGTATGTGTCATTACGGTTCCCCGTTCCGTCACAAATATTTTGAGGTCAAAATATTCAAAGGCGCACTAAAATTCTTTAAATTATTAATTGCAGTCATTTTAAAACATTTTGTTCGTGCCGAAAAGTTAAAAGTGAACTTTACCGCAGTTCAATCTTTTATTAAAATGCTTTCAACGCCATCTGTTAAGTTCAGTAAAACAAAGTTTCCTACAACTTAATGGGATTTGGCTTTAGTTATTACTTAACCGTACAGATGGCGCTTACCCAAAACACAAAAATACGGAATACCTTCCCCTATCTATACTATCGGGATCGTTAAATCATGGCATTTAATCTTACATAGTTATAAATATCTAAATAAATTGCTATAAAAATAAATAATAAAAACTAAGGAATACACTTGTAATAAATTGTATTTAAATTGATGAAATTATTCTGATTCAAAGTAGGTAAATATATTTTTTCAGATACAAATGAAAATAATTCAGTATAATTACTAAAACTTTGAAAAAGAGTCGTGAATTATTGGGTACAGTCAACAGCAGTAGTTATTATAACAGTAAGTTGATGCAATATTTGCAACAGTTGCATACAAACAAAATAAACAGGAAAACCAGTCATAATTCTCGTGATTTTAGTGTTACAGGTGTATGAGTAAATATTACGAAACAGGTTAGATTTGTATGTGAATAATCTAATAGTAAATAGTTTATGGTAGGACATGCACAACATAGACAAGTACGTAAATCTCGCACCTTTTCCCCATTGGGGTAGGTAGAGACAAAAAAATAATAAAATAAAGAAATAAGGAAGTAAGGATCGTCCTTACAAGCTTTTTTTACTTTTTGCACATCTATAGGTCATCCCGTGCTACAGGACGGACAAGTACTTTTTTTTTTCCCAGAGAAAGATCCCTTCGGATACCCATCTTTCTTGGGGGCAGAAAGACTGGGTTATGTGGCGTAACCAAAAAACCACCCCGCGAAAACCAACCACTTGATGCTTGGTTGAAGAGGAACCCTGGGACCTAAAAAACACACCAGTGCCCCTACATTTGCACCTTGCCTTATTGAGACCCTACCCGCATTACAGTATGTATGAACTTGTAATAAAATCTCTTTGGCCTCAAGAATCACAAATAAGTACACGGTTCATTAGGTTTCTTTCAGTGAGCTTGTGAGGTAACCGAGATATCGAGTTGTTTTTTGTAGAGAAAAGATTTTATTGCAAGTTTATACATACTATAATGCGAAAAGACTTTTTCCCCGACCTAATAGTTCCGTAGAAATTACTAGAATTTATTAGTAGTATTTGAATTGGACGTCCGTTTGCTTCGGAGGGTACGTAAAGAGTCAATCCCGGTCGTTGTTCACTAAGATAACAGTCGCTAAAACGTCTTGTCTAAAGCCTTTTTGGGCTTGAACAACTTTAACATTACGTATTATATTTTGTTAGTGATAAATTACTTTTTGTAATTCTATTGGGCAAGAAGTTATACGAAAGTAAGTGCAATATGAACGCACCTGAGTATTTTCAAGTAGATTTATTTCTGCTATCAGAGCATGCACTTGGTTTCTCATAGATTTATTATCAGTTAGATAATAATATACAACTAAAGTAAAATAGACTGAAAGGACGTGTATGGTAATGTCACGGCATCCGAGACATAGTTGTTATAGTGTATAGGTTGGATTCCCAAACCGCACACGGCCGCAATAAATAAAATAAACATGTTTATCTCAAGAAATACACGTGTTTCATTAATGTTTGAGTTTAAGACTGCATTTAGAACTACATTCAAAAACAAACTTAGAACAACTACCTACCCTACAATAATACCCAAATTGGACATAAAAGCCACTTCAAACAACACTTCGGTAACTGCGCAACTGTTCTTACCTGACCTGGAAATCGAACCCTAATAACTCATCTCTGGTATCCCAATCTGAGCAAAATATTTTCATTAAATTTATTCTATAGCACATTATTATATACAGTCGAGTGGATAAATCGACACCTCCCACGCAAGTGGTCGCAGGTTCGAACCCGAGGCAACACATCAATGACTTTTCGAAGTTATGTGTATATTAGAAATAATTATCACATGCTCTAACGGTGAAGGAAAACATCGTGAGGAAACCATGCATGCCTAAAATTTGTTTAATACATTTATTGAGGGCATGCAAAGTCCCCAACCCGCACTTGGGCAGCGTGGTGGACCTTTGCCCAGCAGTGGGACAGAAATGGGTTAAATTATTTTATTTATAAATTTATTCTGAATAACAAAGTGGTGTTTCATCATACAAGCCCTTAATTTCAAGTGCGCGTTCATATTTAAGTAACGAAGGGACGCAGAATTGATCAGTGTTCGCTGAGAGCTCCTCATTATCGGTTCACAAGAGTATTTGTAAAGTGATAGTGATAATAATATTGTAATAGTGATAACAAATACTTAGTAAGTAGATCTTTTATATATTTTTTTATTACGTATTCGTGGCTCGTAAACAATAACAATGTACAATTATTATTTTGTTGGTTAGATATTAGACGGTTACTAAATTAACATATTACAGCTGTCCCACACTGTAAGGCACTGCTTTCGTTTAGAATAAGAGATGGGTAGACCAAAATTTTGAGACGTAATTTTTTTTTTCAGTAAAAATTCGAATTGCAGTGTACCTATTACTTATTAAACATACTAGCCAGTTGTGCTTACCGGTCGGTAAACGATCAGTGGGTTAAGCAACCCTTGGTGCGGTAATTCTAAAGATGGATCACCGCATTGTAGTATTTGAACTGAGCGTCTCCGCATTTTGTAGGGCACGTAAAAAGTCGGTCCGGTCATTTTGTGCCACCTTATTGGACTCTGAACTGAAACCTCGGCAGATACCTATACCTAGGACTACAGAGCAACCTAGATACAATTGCTTAATGTTCTCATAAGAGTATAAGGCATCGAAGAAAATAAACAATGTGCTGTAATTCCTTGAAACTACTTTCGTTTCATGCACACTCACACATCTTATCATACACTAGCTGACCCGCGCAACTTCGCTTGCGTCACATAAGAGAGAATGGGTAAAATTTTACCCCGTTTTTGTAACATTTTTCACTGGTACTCTGCTCCTATTGGTAGTAGCGTGATGATATATAGCCAATAACCTTCCTCGATAAATGGACTATCTAACACTGAAATAATTTTTCAAATCGGGCCAGTAGTTCCTGAGATTAGCGCGTTCAAACAAACAAACAAATTCTTCAGCTTGATAACATTAAGTATAGATACGAATCACCGCTCGGATAAATACATTTTTTTGTTGTTTTAGAACATGCTTCTCCTCGTAACGTGGATGCTGGTCATCATCACGTCGGTGGTGTTGTACCTCCGGCAAGTGTACAGCAAGTTCGACAAGAGTGGGGTCAAGTACTTCACGCCGGTGCCGTTCGTAGGGAACATGGGCAGGGTTCTGTTCCGCATGGACCATTTCGTTAACGATTTGGTTAAGTTGTACAAAGCTTACCCGGAAGAAAAGTAAGTGGGATTTATAATTTTTTTAATAAATGCTTAGTTTAATGCTCAAAATAGTAGGTAGTTTGATCCTGGGTCGTTTACTTTCTCCGTTCTGATGAACATCGGTTTAGTGGTTTAGGCGTAAGAGTGTAACAGAAATAGACTATGACAAATATTCAAGTCCACGTTCTATCGAGATTCATCTAAATTTACTAACCTCCGGTTTCGGAGGTACATTTTGTGGTAGTTTATCTATTCAAAAGCGTTTTTTCTATATGAGTTTTAACGCTATTGAATAGATAAACTACCGCTAAATGTATTCAGAAACCGGGGGTTAGCCGTTTACACGTGTAGGCAATATAAACTAACAACAATGTTTCCGTGTTTATAATATTTGTATCTATTTATGGTAAAGGCAAGTTTTACTTCCTCATTATAAATAATACTAAAACCTGATATATTTTTTACAAACGTAAATAAATAACTGTTTTATTATTTTAAATATTTGACTAACGTGTAACAAATTCATTCTCAAATTCTACTTTTACGTCATTAATAGTAGGTAGGTGGTACATAATTATAGCTATGGTTTTAAAATTAAATAGTTTTTAATGTTTTATGGGTCTATATTCTTACCACAGGCAATTATAACATGGTGTTCCCGGTTTACGCTTTGGATACTGAAGCCTTAAAATCAACAACAACAACAAAAAAATATAAACATATGTGGATTATACAAAATTATTGGCTGAGCGACTTACCTGATCCATACGGGCCATACGGTGACCGCTATTCAAGACGTCCGGGCGTCCCTTTGTAATTGTGACGTAATTTGAACCTGCATTCATTACTTCAAACGTGTTCCACTGGTCAAAATAATTTTCGTATCGGCAGGTACCAACGATTTGCAAAAATGATTTTTTTTTGGAGTTTTGACTACGCTAATTCATATTTAATGATTTAAAGTATAGACATTTGTACACACAGCACTTTATCACTATATATAATAATACGATCCTGCGTATATCGTTATATTAACTGTTGTTTAAATCACGGTAACATTTTTGAAAAACGGGCACTAATTTGTGGGTATTCGAAAACACTATTTCACTTAACGATTTAAAACGATCACCACTTGTACACATAATAATCTTATATGATAGTGTCTACGTAATACTGAAATTCACAATGAGTCTTATGCGTGGTGACAATTGGAAGTTCACGATACCTTATTACCCGACATTTCGACCGACTTACATCGATAATTTGGCATGGGCGGACTGACGTCACTGCTAAACGTCGTCTCCTTATGCCTATCAATAAGTGATCTTCGCTATTTTTTATATTGTTCAAAACTGTCGGTACTTTATAACGACATCTTAACACTGGCACGTTATAAAATACGATGATTATCAATTATCGATTAATGATGGAGAGAAAGAAATAAAATAATGTAAAACATACACACATACTTTGACATTTAAGCAATTCGAAATTTGAATTTCAAAAATTTGTTTCTTAGTCGATCGTTTTGAAACTGCTCTAGAACTAAAATGAATTATTTTACTATTATAAGTTATATATTTATTTATTTATAATATTTTGAATTTTTAAATCTAACCACAGTTATTAAATTAATTATTAAATTAAATACATAAGTATGACAAGTATTTTTGAGCTTTGTTTTGTTATTGTAAACTATCAAACAAGTCAGGATATAATTTATTAATTCTATAATGCTTTTACGACGCAACAATTTTTTTTAAATATGATTGATTACGAGGCTCGAGGCTCAGTCATATTTCCCTTTGCCTACTCTGAAGAGGGCAATAAACTAGCGAACTATGATACCCATATCTTTGTTTCTCAGGTTCGTAGGAAGATACGAGTTCATAAACAACTTGGTGATGATCCGTGACTTGGAGCTGGTGAAGAGGGTCACCGTCAAAGACTTCGAGTACTTCCTCGACCATCGCTCCGTGTTCAGTGAGAGCAACTCGTTCTTCGCTAGAAACATCTTCTCTTTAAAAGGTAAATTGATTTTGACATTTATTTTTAATTATAGACACCCAAACTTACGTTTTGCATGACTATAATGCCCAGTTTCGGTAGTTTATCAACTCAATAGCGTTTTTCGTTCACAAACTGGTATTGACACATTTATTTGACAGTTATGAGGAATTACATAACTAATTCTTTGCAGTACGACAACATAGTGGTAGTAAAGAAGACCTACACCAAATTTAAAGTAACTACCCAGTGGTACTCCCCGTTACACTAGTAGTCGCATCCTTTCACGAACAGAGGAAGTATAAAAACTTTATAAAATTTGACTTGATTGTATGTTCTAGGTCAAGAATGGAAGGACATGCGCTCGACGCTGAGTCCAGCGTTCACCAGCTCCAAGATACGTCTGATGGTGCCGTTCATGGTGGAGGTCGGGGACCAGATGATGGCCAGTCTTATGGAGAAGATCAAGACTTCAGAAGGTACGTAGTTTCGATCAAAAATTAAACTTAATGCCCGATTTCTGAGTACATTTAGCGGTAGTATATCAGTTCAATAGTGTCAAAACTCATATAAAAAAACGCTATTGAATAGATAAACTATCGCTAAATGTACTTAGAAATCGGGCTAATGATTTAGACATTAAACTTTACATAGGTATATTAAGTTAATGAATTTGCCGGTTATTAAAGGTTATGGTCTTTGTCATTTACCTAGTACTCCGGACCACAAGTTATCACTGTCAAATTTTAGCTCAATAGCTTTAGTATTTGAGCTGTGAATGCATAACATATGGACAGAGTTTATTTCATATAAATGTATGGATGGCTTTGTTGTAAGAATTTGGAGTGTATATTGAATGAGTGCTCTTATACTATAATTAAATATTAGATAAATATGTTGACGCCATGTTATCAGGAGACAATTAATTGTTTAATACAACGTAGATAATTAAGTAAATAACACTTATGAATATCATTGTTATATTAGATAACATCGAATCGCAACACGGGTAGTCAATAAAGGTAATCAAAATAAAATCATTACCTAATTAATGTAGGTCATTTGCTGACACTTATGATAGTCAATGATACAGAGTGTGTATTTATGATAGTACGGAAGTTAGGACCAATGAAAAGAACTGGCAAGAAACTAATGGTCTTCAACATTTTCAACCAGGCTCATAACAGAATCTCGTGTTCATCACATACATATTGGTCCCAGTAGCTCGATTCTCAACTACTATCGACTACCGACAACCGACTGTCATCGAGAAATTTTGTATGAAAATCTAATCAGCGCCTTTGACGGACGTCGTAGAAACTTTTTTGGCAGTACATCCCAAATGTCAAAATTTCGATAGCTAGCCGCTTGTCGGTAGTCGACAGTAGTAGAGAATCGAGGTACTGGTGGGATTCGTTTAGGTTATAGCGGTGATGTTAGATGGCATGTGAACCACTGCGCAGAAGGTGCACTTAACTATACTTTGATTTTTCTTACTTTTAGAGGGCTACATAGACATAGAGTGCAAGGACCTGACCACGCGCTACGCCAATGACGTCATCGCCTCCTGCGCCTTCGGTCTGAAGGTAGACTCTTTGACAGAAGAAGACAACACCTTCTACTCCATGGGAAGAAAGACCACTAACTTCGGCTTCAAGCAAATGCTTATTTTCTTTACATTGTCTAACTTGCCTACGATTTCAAGGGTAATTTTTCATTTCGTATATCTCACTAAAAATAATATTAGACTGCCTTTGTGACGCAGTCGGTAAGTATCTGACTGCTGAACATGAGGTCTCGGGTTTGATTCCCGATTCAGGCAAAATACTATAAGTGTCTAAGTTCTTTTACAATATTTCTCATTAGTAACTCGGAGTCTGGTAACGTGCCCGGTAAATGGAAGTAACTTATAGTACTAAGTCCAACGTGGGCATACTGGGCAGATATAGTCATATCTACTAACACTGACAAAATAAAAATTAAAACGAAATTAATGAAGCTCAATAATTTTCAGCTCTTAAAATTGGACTTCATGACGGAGGACTCGAAGGTATTCTTCAAAGAATTGGTAATGGACACGATGATGGACCGCGAGAAGAGACACATCCTCAGACCTGACATGATACACTTGCTCATGGAAGCTAAGAAAGGTATTCTTATGAATAATATTGTTCATCAATACACTCTTTATTAATTCTTCTTCTTATCGTATGGTTAGTGGTCAACCTAATGTCAAAGTGGTTCAAGCCGCCCGAAGGCCTTTGACATGGCTTAACGGCTGTTATCGTAGTAGATAACAACCGGGACCGACTTTTAACGTGCCCTCCGAAGCACGGAGACGCCCAGTTCAAATACCACTATGCGGTCACCCACCTCTAGAGTGACGGCGCCAAGGGTTGCTTAACCCACAGATCATTTACCGATCGATGAGTGCACCTTCCTCCATAGCGCAGTGGTTAAAGTTCAGAGGGTTCAAGTCAAGTCAGTCAAACAATTATTTGTACAATCCACAAAAAAATTGTCTCGGGTTTGGTTGTGCAGGAGTTGTATTTGTAAAAAGGATATATGGAATTCACCAATTGAGCAATTGGTATACTAATCTTGCCGCAAAATCGATTCATGTACGAAATAATATAGTTTTTGTTTATTATTGGTAGTCATTTTAACTTTCATGTATATTTTTCAGGCAAGCTATCTCACGAAAGCAACAAGTGTAAAGACGAAACTGCTGGATTTGCGACTGTTGAAGAATCTAACGTCGGCACCAAGAAAATTGACAGAGGTCAGTACTAATAACATAAAATAATCTGAAAAATGAATCTGTAGTAACATCGTGGTACTCCGCAACCCGCAATTGGATGGTGGTGGACTCAAAGCCTAAACCCTCTCTTATTACGGGACTACCCACATAATACACTCGTTACCCGTGCCTAGCAGTGGGACGTCATTTATGGGCTAAAAAATTTAAGTTTATTTTAAGTCTTTATCTCCATTAAGTAATTTGTCTTTTCCAGTCTGGACGGATGATGACCTCATAGCCCAAGCAGTACTATTCTTAATTGCTGGTTTTGACACAGTATCGACAGCCATGACATTCCTTCTATACGAGCTGGCTTTGAACCCTGAGGTACAAGACAAACTGGCGAAGGAGATTAAGGAGTTTGACATCAAGAACGGTGGCAAGTTTGACTTGAAGTCTATCCAGGATATGCCGTATATGGACATGGTTGTATCAGGTGAGAATGAACTATGTGGGTCTGTTATTATAATGTGTGGTAAACTCAACATTTTATTCTGACTAGTAATGGCTTTCTTATAGTAAAATAATATGCTTTTTCGTTATTTTTACACTGAACCGACATCGAGGGCACATGTGTCCCGCCTGAATTATCACTTTAATTCGATATGGATCAACATGTTACTAATAATCTTGTTTCTTTTCAGAGCTGTTAAGATTATGGCCGCCTGCTATGTTTTTGGAAAGACTATGCAATAAAGACTACAACTTGGGCAAGGCACACAAAGACGCTCCTCAAGATTTCGTTGTGAGTAATTTTGCTTCGACATATTCATATGAATATTTAACCAAAGGGAAGAAAAATACATTTACAAGAATATTTTTGCAGGTTCGCAAAAACACAGGCATCATGATACCAGTGTATCCCATCCACCGTGACCCTCAGTACTTCCCCGACCCCGACAAGTTCGACCCTGAACGCTTCTCTGAACAGAACAAGCACAATATCAAGCCGTTTGCTTACATGCCCTTCGGGTTAGGACCCAGGAATTGTATCGGTGAGTGAAAACACCTAATTGTTATGTTTTGTTTTGTTTGTAGTATAGTTAGTGGTCAACCTAGTGTCAAAGTTGTTCAAGCCGCCCGAGAGGCTTTGACGTGGCTTAACGACTGTTATCTGAGTAGACAACGGCCAGGACACCCAGCTCAAATACCACTATGCGGTCACCCATCTATGGAATGACCGCGCAAAGGGTTGCTTATCCCACAGATCGTTTACCAACCGGTGAGCGCAACTGGCTATGGGCGCCTAATTTAAATGGCAGGAGACAACATATGACTGTAATTTACAAACTATAGACGCAAACAGGAAATAGCAATGGCGGTTGTCAATGACACGACACTGGCAGATGACATCGGTAAAAGGCTGATGACAACGACGAATTTGATAAAATAACCTGTCACGCGACAGATCTTTATCGATTGTATAGTTTGCAACGTACAGTTTTCTGCAAATTTCTCATTAAACAGTTTTTTGGGGATCCAAGACAACCGTCAAAGATTTGTGTGAAAAACTTTTTTGTTGTAAAATATTTAACAAATCAACTACTTCTTCTTCTTCAGGTTCAAGATTTGCTCTCTGCGAAGTCAAAGTGATGATCTATCAGATTCTGCTGCACTTGGAGTTGTCACCATGCGAGAGGACCTGCATCCCTGCCGAACTGTCCAAAGACTCTATAAATATTAGGCTCAAGGGAGGACATTGGCTGAGGTTCAGAGTCAGGAACTAAGTCATTGAAATATTTTAAAGTAAAAATAGTTAAGTACATGTAAGAAATATGGGGTTGTGTTTAAAAAATATTTCATTTTACAGTTGTCGTAGTATTTAAAAAAACTTAAAATTAATTACTATATAAAAAAATAATCCATTTTATTAGTCTACCATTTAAAAGTTATTTTTATTCCTTTTCTTTTAAAACCTGACTCTAAATAAAAATGTTGCAATGGTGTAGTAAGATAAAATATTATGTGTCTATTTAAATTGTATTTTTATGTACATATTCTTTGTGATATAGTTTTTAAGTTGATATTTTTACCAATACAATAAAAATAAAACAAATCATATTTTTTTTATTTAACGTCAACACTTCTCTTCTTCCTATTAAGTGTTTGGATAAAATATAATACATAATTTCATATAAACATGATTTAATTTTTTTTTCAGCACTTCATCGTACTTTATTATAACATCACGCCGGTCAAACCTGAAGGCAAAATCATATACTTACACCACTTAATAGTAAGTAATCACACACACATTTACATGAAACTTATGAAGAGTTTCAAGGTCTGGCTTTAAACCTAAGCCAGTGACCCCCTTTCAACTGTACGTTAAATGATCCCGTGGTCAGTTCAGCAGGGATGCAGGTCCTCTCACATGGAGACACCTCCAGGTGCTGCAGGATCTGGTAGATCATCACCTTCACTTCGCAGAGCGCGAATCTTGACCCTGGGGAAAATAAAATACTATTAATAGCTATCGTTCATAGCTTTAGTTACGTTATGATAGTTTAAACAAATATATCAGAATCAGCCGCTTTTCACATTATTTAATTTAAAAATTATGGACTTTTTTGGGAAATATCAGGCTGGTTAGAAGAAGAAGGTAAGAATGTCGGAAAAACAACCTAACTGGAATTTTCAGAGTTGAATACTAGGACCTCGCGTTGATATAACCTCGCTTGGGTACAGTAGCAAATACTATTCGCTTCAAGTGAAGGAAAATCCAAAAATAAGGTTACCATCATCATCCCTGACCTGTGTATAATAATGGCAGATGATTTAAGTGGCGCAAGACAAAGAAATATTTGTGCTGAAAGCTATAAAACTTACCTATACAGTTCCTAGGTCCTACGCCAAAAGGCATGTATACAAATGGATGAATCTTGTGCTTGTTTTCTTCAGAGAAGCGTTCAGGGTCGAACTTGTCCGGATTAGGGAAGTACTGAGGGTCACGGTGGAAGGCAAACACTGGGATTATCATGCCGGTGCCTTTTCGTATCTGCGAAAGAAAATGAAGCAATAAGAATGGGACATGAGGAACTCGACACTCAGGCTTGCTTTTCTCCTACGCGAATCAGTCGCCAAATTCGGAGTCCTGTCACCTCCTCACTGTACCGTCGCCATTAGTTGTATACTACAAAGAAATCTTTCTTGCTCCTCATCTTCATTTTTTTATAAACAATAACATTTTTCATATACTTACGCCACCGACATCAGCGTAGATGGAAAGTAGGCCTTTCTTTAAAGGAAAGATCCCTTCGGATGCCCAATTTTTCTAGGGGTGAAATGTCATGTGGTGTATTTACACAAAAAAAAATTTATCGCACTTCTACTTACGATGAAATCTTCTGTAACTTTTTCGTTAGGTTTGCCCAAATTATAGTCCTTGGTGCAAATTCTGTCCAAAATCATTCCAGGGGGCCACATCCTTAGCTGTTCTGTAATACAAAAACACCAGATTAATACATACATCATTATTTGTTTGTTAAGATTCTCCATTTATCA
Organism: Anticarsia gemmatalis; assembly: GCF_050436995.1. Lineage (NCBI taxonomy): Eukaryota > Metazoa > Arthropoda > Insecta > Lepidoptera > Erebidae > Anticarsia > Anticarsia gemmatalis. The sequence goes on along the minus strand of NC_134752.1, from coordinate 13,753,662 downwards.
GCTTAAACTTGTTGAGGTGGTTGACCTTTCCTGTATGGGAGGGTACGAAAAGCTTTGCAGTCTTATACTTGAATTGCATGATTGGTTGCATTTCAACTGGGCCTGCTACACACATATTCGACTCGGCACGCTCGGTCCGGCAATATTTATCAAACAACAAACCGACTCTACTCAGGTTTTCGACTTGTGCCGATCGAGTTCATCTTCACATTATTCAGTTTGTTGCGGCTAGACCAATTGATGCTGAACTGATTGTGTGTGTAACAAGCATTATACTCATACCAGCCTATTATTGGTGAGTAGGTATATTATACGAATTTAACGGAGCTCTAAATCTCACCTGATACAACCATGTCCATATACGGCATATCTTGAATAGATTTTAGGTCAAACTTGCCACCGTTCTTGATGTCATGTTCCCTGATCTCCTTCGCCAGTTTGTCTTGTACTTCAGGGTTCAAAGCCAGCTCGAACAGAAGAAACGACATGGCTGTCGATACTGTGTCGAAGCCGGCTACGAAGAACAGCACTGCTTGGGCAATTAGGTCATCGTTCGACCATGCTGGGAAATTTAAAAAAGAAAGTTTTCACTGAAAAATGCTAGTTTTTAATTTATTAACGTAATAGTATTTTAAAATGTATCTTTTAAACAATTATGATAATTTGAAATTGCATACTGAGGTTCAAAGACAATAATTAACTATGACGTCATATATGTGTAATCTATCGTGTACGGTTCAAAACTTCATTCTGGAAGAAACGTTGGTAATGAAAAATACTAGTAGCAAGACCCGGGAATTGAACTGGAGACCTGAGGATCACCAGCCTGATACAATACTGTCCGCGCCACAGGGCAGTCTAAAACAACTAGAAGTCATGTCGTCATGCGAACGGATGTCTAACTACAGGTATTATGTATGATTGATACACGTGTAGTCATTGAAACGTCCTTGGACTACCCAAATTGGTCATACGTTTGTTTACACGTGGTCACCTCGCCGCGATAACCGTGCGGCGTTACGGTTATCGCGTGTGGTGTGTGGTGGGTTTGAATCCCACCCGGGACAAATATTGATGATGTACACGAGTATTTATTCTTAGTCTGGATGTCAATTTACATATAAGTATGTACTTAGAAGTATACAAGTATGTTTATCAGTTATTTGGTTACCATAGTACAAGCTCAGCTTAGTTTGGAATCAAATGACTGCGTGTGAGTTGTCCAATGATATTTATTTACACTATTTTCGGCTTAGGGCCAGTTTTACAGCTAATGGATAAGTGTAAAATTTTCGATACTGCCTATAAGTGTCTTGTATAAATACTGACCTCTATTAACAGTTTTGGTTCCAACAGAAGATTCTTCAACAGTAGCAAATCCAGCTGTTTCATCGCTAGATTTTACATTTTCATGTGACAGTTGACCTGAAAAATATAATCGTAAAATAATATTATCAAATTTTATGAGCATCTAGCTTACTACCATACAGCATACTGCCATCGTTAGGTAATCCGAGATCCAATTAAAATTGTTGAAGAGAAAGGTTTTTTTTACTATGAAGTACAAAATAAAGATGAAAGAGAGAATGTGTACCTTTCTTAGCTTCCATAAGCAAGTGTATCATATCAGGTCTGAGGATCTGACGTCGCTCACGGTCTGTCATTGTGTCCAGCACTAAATTCTTGAAGAATTTCTTCGCTGCTGACGACATGAAGTCCAGTTTTAGGAGCTAAAGACGGTAAAAATATGAATGATATGTGAAAAAGGTGAACAATGAACTATTTCTCTAAAGGTCCACGATACTGTTATACCCAGGGGTATTTATTTCATGCATATTATAAAATTCATAATATTATATTTTAGCGTTTGGTGCAGCCGTTTAAGCGGTCACCTCGCCGCAATAACCGTAACGCCGCGTGTGGTGGTTTCGAATCCCACCCGGGACAAATGTTTGTGTGATGAGCACGAGTATTTGTTCTGAGCCTGGTTGTCAATTTGTCTATATAAGTATGTGTTTAGAAGTATATAAGTATGTTCATCAGTTATCTAGTTACCAAAGTACAAGCTCTGCTTAGTTTGGAATTAGATGAAAGCGTGCGAGCTGTCCAACGGAAATTTTATTTATATTAATGGATTTTTTTCATTAAATTTAAAAGGCAAATCTTACCTTAGCTACTGCGGGCGCATTAATCAGAATAAAGAACATAAGCATTTCTTTGAACCCAAAGCTGGCGGTCTGAAGGCCCATGGTGTAGAATTCATTGGTTTCATCGGTATGAGAGTCCACCTTCAGACCGAAGGCGCAGGAGGCGATGACGTCATTGGCGTATCTCGTGGTCAGGTCCTTGCACTCTATGTCTATGTAGCCATCTGTTGAAGTTAAATGGTGTACGTTGTAGTAAAAAATTGGTTTGTAATTTCTTTTTATAATCTACAGGGTTTCTCTATGAAAAAGCTTTTGGTACTGGTAATTTTTTAAAGTCTATTTATAAGATTCTTACCATCTGAAGACTTGATTTTTTTCTTAAGATTGGCCATCATCTGGTCTCCGACCTCCACCATGAACGGCACCATCAGACGTATCTTGGAGCTGGTGAACGCTGGACTCAGCGTCGAACGCATGTCCTTCCATTCTTGACCTAAGACAAATTAGAATACAGTTAATTCTGAAACACTGAGAATCGATTGCCTTCATAAGACTTCCTGGGCTATGATAGATTTTCCTTATAATTTGACAATTAAAATCGTCAACATAAAACTAAAAGTTGTAAAAAAACTCCATTTTAATTAGATTTTAAACGTAGTACAGCCGTAAAATGTAGCAGATACTTTGGGTACAACAGAAAATCTCACCTTTCAAAGAGAAAAGATTTCTAGCGAAGTATGAATCACTCTCGCTGAACAAGGAACGATGGTCGAGGAAGTAATCGAAGTCTTTGAGGGTGATCTTCTTCACCAACTCCAAGTCACGGATCATTACTAAGTTGTTTGAGAATTCATATCTTCCTACAAACCTGAAGACGAGTTCACATTAGTATGTAAAGACCGCCATTTCTTTAAATTTTATTAGCACTTATTTATAAATTAATTATTTTTTTATTATGGATTTCCAACAAGAAATACACTTTACAAAAACAGAATTACATGCAATGTGAGGTAAAAGTTAAGTGCTTTCTCAATTACAGGAGATCACAGCATTCAAATTTTATAATTAATTGCAAAATAAAATTATAATAGTAGATACAGTGTTTACATTGAATAGAATTACAAAATATTAAAGAAGATAAATAGACTATACAGAGTAATAACAACATTAAATTGAGTAGTGGGTGAGGTTAAACAAAAAAAACATCGAGGTATTAAACATTATGAATGCTCTGTAAATAACTGATACTTGCAGTGATATTAATGGATTAAGAGATATTTTCTTATTATTTATGTAATTGGTGGTGACTCAAACCCCAATCCCTTAATTGCCCAGCAGTCGGACAGCAACGGGTTAAAATAAACAATATATAATCATTTGAGTTTTGATCCGTACAGGTTGTCAGAGTTGGTTAGTCAAAAATAGGTCAATCATACCTGAATTTTACAACTAATCTAAACATTGAAATCATTAAAAAATAAAGCTCCAGTAGTTCGATTCTCTACTACTATCGACTACCGACAACCGACCTGCCATCGGCGCCTCTAACAGGTGTCGTAGGAAATGTTTTGGCAGTACATTCTAAATGTCAAAATTTCGATAGCTAGCTGGTTGTCGGTAGTCGATAGTGGTAAAGAATCAAGGTACAGTTACTTACTTTTCTTCTGGGAAAGCCTTATACAACTCCACGACGTCGACGGCGAGGCTCCGCTGTCGCGTCATCACTTTGCCCATATTGCCGATGAACGGGAGTGGCTTGAAGTGCTTGACGCCATACTTCTCAAATACGGAGTAAGTCTGGCGCAGGTACAGCCACACTGCGATGACTAGCACACCCACCCAGAGTACAAGGATGATCATGATCTGTAACAGGTGTAACAGTTTGTGGAATAAATATTTTGCTGAAAGCAGTTTCACTCAGAGGTTAAAAAGAAATAGTGATTCAATACTGTCAAGAACAGAACGCGATAATGTGATAGATATACCTAAGAGATATCACAATACTTTCTAGGACATGTTTTTTATTTGTTTCTTAAATTATATTTTAGTTAGCTTAGCTGGCATAGTTTGCGGTGGTCGCACATGTATGAAAAACTGTCTCAACTATGCGAGCTAAACTAAACTAACTTATTTTAGCTGGCGGTGGACGTTCGGCTTTACCCTGGTTTTCGTTTAAGATCCTTCTTGACACTTTTCGAACAACTGCCGTTGCATGAAAAATGAATGATCTAGATAAAATTAACTTTGAAATCAAGTGCAGATTTGATAAACTTGTACATTTATCACAGATCAAAGAAACAAATCCGTTTATAGATAAACAAAAGAGTTTAATGGAAGAGTAAATATAATAATATGTAAATGATTATACACTTTACATTATCAGGGGTTATAAAGATAATATATACCAGGTGATCAAATACAAATTCCCAGTTAATCTGTAGATGAATACAGATTAGATTAACTTGAAAAAATTGGCTTAATTTGTGATTGGGTATTAACCGATACTATAATTCAACCTATGACTAAGATCTGAATTTGATCGATGTTATGATATCAGTGATAAAGAAGGTCAGGTGAGCAGTATTTGTTATCAACGAATATTTATGAGAATATGTATATATGCAAATAAAGCAAAAGAAGACTAATATTTTAAATGCGAAAGTAACTCTGTCTGTCTGTCAGTCTGTCTGTCTGTTACCCAATCACGCCTAAACTACTGAACCAATTTGCATGAAATTTGGTATGGAGATATTTTGATACCCGAGAAAGGACATAGGCTACTTTTTACCCCGGGAAAATAACGCATTCCCATGGGAAAATTCAGGTCAGGACGAAGTCACGGGTAAAAGCTAGTAAAGGGATAAAATAGGGGGCGTCCTTTGGTTTCAGACCATTCCGGGGAAAAAGTGATCTTTTACTTCTATCACATTTTTCATCAGTCACACTCCCCTAGTTTCTTTCCCTCCCTGTCTTCTTTGCCTTAGTCACTCAGTTACTTCTAAGGCATTCTCTTAACAATTGTATCATTTATGTATAATTTTAAGGTAAAATGCGTATTCGCGTTAATTCCCATATTCTATTATACATTAAACATCCAACGCGAGAGTTTAAAAGTTATAATTCCATCATTTTTCGTGACTTTCTGTTTAGTCACCTTATTTGTCTCGCCCAAAAATCTGAAGGCTTAAAAACCTCGTAGATCGGGGATTTTTTCAAATTTAATTATATTAATTATGATAATAATCAGAGCCTCGAAACAACAACTATGATTAAAAATACCTACTGTTGAAAAACAAATAAATTATGATACTTATCACTTACTCGTGTCATTGTATTATCTGTAATTAAAAACCAAATCACGTTTTGTTGATATGTACCATTGAACTCGCCTCTTTTGCTTCATTCATGATCATACAACCTGTCATACATGTTATAAGTACTATCTAAGTACCTACAAGCACCTGTAGCGCATTTCACTACAGCCGTTACTCTATCTATCTATCGTATGGTTAGTGGTCAACCAAGTGTCAAAGTTGTTCAAGCCGCCCGAAAGGCCTTTGGCTTAACGACTGTTATCTTAGTAGACAACAACCGGGACCGACTTTTAACGTGCCCTCCGAAGCACGGAGACGCCCAGTTCAAATACTACTATGCGGTCACCCATTTATGGAATGACCGCGCCAGTGGTTGCTTAACCCACAGATCGAGCGCAACTGGCTACGGGATATCATTGACTTTCAGGCTTAAGCAGTTAACGGCCTGTTTGATACAGCTACTAACCTAATTTTTACTTAGCATAATTAATTTATGTAATCTAGATAAATCGCAAGATTCGAAGCTCACTTGATTTAATTTAGTCCGACAACATTATAAGTTGTCATTAAATTAATTGCGATAGTCCATCTATCAATTTATTTTATAGAGACAAGATTGGGTTGCACAATATTATCAATATTGTTGATACTTGTCAGCTAAAGTCGGATTAGTAGTTCTTTAGTTTTCACAGATAAACATTTCGTAATGTAATTATAATTTCACGACTAGTCATCATTACTTTAGCAAAAAAAATGTGCTGAATATTTATTTTTAATCGTTCTTATCGGCTGTCTGTTTACAAACAAAACTTTAAGGTCATCGACTTGACAAAACATTGTGCAATATCATTGCCATACATAAAAACAGTTTGAGGAAATACCTGTGTAATAGACTTATAACAAAATATTACACCTTACGTTGTTATGAAAAAAAGGACATTTTTCAATGTTGTACCTTTTTTGCTCCCCCATTGGAGGGAATAGTAAAAGAGGAAAAATCGCTTTGTTTTTTACTTTCAAAATTGTTCGTAATATTTCTAAAGTAAGCCTGTACAAGTGTACAGTGGCTGTACATGCCTGAGTGTTTTAACACTTAATATCTCTATAATCTTATGTAATAAGGGGTGTTTTAAAGTTCACAATTTACTTTAGATTAAAAAGGATTTGTATAAAGCCGTCCTTTCGTAAATATTTAAATGTTTATGTAAACGTAGATATTTTGCACAATATTTTTTTGGGTGATGAAAAAGTAAATCAATACATTAGGTACTTACTCTACATTACTTTTAAAACCTAAGTTTAGATAAATAAACATAACATAAATTGCCACAAACACGAGCCTCTTATACAAATTAAAATAATACATCACAAACAATTACCTTTTGAAGGTCACCAAGCGATATAAACACAACACAACAAATAATTGAGTTATCTAAAGATATTTATATAAATATTATTCACTCTATACACGCGTGTCTCACGGAATACGGATCGCGACTGAGCCGGAATGGAACCGAAACGTAATATAAGTAACACATTGTCTGGGTATAGTCGCGAGCTTGGATAACGTAGGTTTAACTGACCATCCGATTCCGCTAGACAAAGGAGGCGGCGTTGAAGTGGCGGTCGTGCTCGTTAGCTTTAATCCATACTTATTTTATAAATGCGAAAGTAACTCTGTCTGTCTGTCTGTCTGTTACTCAATCACGCCTAAATTACTGAACTAATGTGCATGAAATTTGGTATGGAGATATTTTGATACCCGAGAAAGGACATTGGCTACTTTTTACCCCGGGAAAATGACGCATTCCCATGAGAAAATTCAGGTGGCAGACGAAGTCGCGTGTAAAAAGCTAGTACCAAATATGGACCGTACATGCTTAGAATGGAGGTTGTTGGGTTCGGAAGCGATCCGAGATGCAACGGTAGCAATTTTAATTCGCTACCTACTAGAACGGAGGAGGGCTCGTTTTCCGGGTAGGGTCTCATTGAGGCAAGCTGACCACGTTAACCATGGCGCAAAACGTGCACTTCATATTATTTTTTTTTAATCCACTGTTTTCGGTTGGTTTTATTTCAAACCGAACATGCTCCGAACCTGGACGATATTCCCATAGCCAAGCTTTCGCATTAATAATTTTATATTAAAACGTTTGTAACATACTTACTTATTCCAAATACAGTATAGATAGAATACAGGATTAAAATGAAGAGGCACTCAGTTACAAAATAAGTTATTTATATTTACGGTACAAACTACACTTGTTTATAAAATAACATGTCTTTAGTAGTGTAATTATTGTAAGGTGAAGTAAATAAGTTTGAGGAAAATCTGTGTTGAAAAACTATCCGTGTAACTTTATATTATTTGCACCTAAGTGGTGATTCATGACCGCACGCCGCTGCGCTGCTACCAATGCACTGGGTGGAAATTGACTGCTAATAGGAAATTAATTGGTATAGGGAATTAGCAAATTGTTATTTAAATACAGAATTTGACTCTGAAAAGTATGTACATTCTCGTTTCCATGGAAACAGAAGCAAAATCCACTTACTATATTTACTATGATTGCCTCTCCTTCGTCAATAATAATAACCTATTTGATAGTTGATAGGCCTTCAAGACCGTCACATTACGGCTTCTCAATCCAATTATAATCTAATCAATCAACAACAATAGTAGATTTGTTGACCAGATTTAATGATTCCATTCAATACTATCATTAAGTAAGAAGGGGATCCCTTCTATTTGCATAATGTTCTTTGTCCTAATATATTTCGGCATAACGATTTTGGCACAATTTGTTTTGGCATAATAATACTTCAGCATATTTCTTTTAGGCATAAACATTTTATGTTGGCATCATTTGTTTCGGCATAAATTTGATTCGCATAACGTTAGTAGGCCTAATGAGTATTAGCATAACGTTAGATGTTGCAACAAAAGTTAGTGACAGAACCGAATTGTTGCAAAACCGACTCCACGTAGTCTTGTTTGTCCTACTCCTAGAGCGTTATTTAAAATCGCGTAGGCGCGTAGGGGCTAGGCGGCCCGCGGGCTGAGGAGCAGGCGACTTCGGGCGAGCTGCCGCGACTGGGGCTGGCCGGCGAAGCCGGCCAACAAGCCGAAGCTGCGGTGGTGAGCGAAAGCCGTCTGCGACGATTAGCACGCGTGGAGCCGCCGGAGGCCCGCAGCGCCGGAGCCGTGACAGAAACCCTGCCTGATGCATGCTTGCTTGCTTGCATGGTTGTTTGCATGCTTGCTTGCATGCTTACTTGCATACACAAAGCTACGCAAATTTTCAATACTCATCGATCTTAGTATTCAAGCGACTATAACCATAGTTCGTACACGAGACGCGTCGCCGACATTCGAATTTTGGTTCACGTTGAATAAACCTTGATCATGACGCTTCAGATATGGCAAAATTAAGCAATATAGGTAGAGTTGGATTTTAGATGGGTGGTCGATTTTAATTTTGAGGAATGCAAAATAAAACTTCAGATAGGTAGTAGTTAAAACCTTTTTTTTATTGAAAAAATGTTTTGATTCGAAGTCTATTTGTTCTTAAAATCTGTATCATTAACTATCATATAAGTGTCAGCACTTGACTTAAATGAATAAATGATTTGATTTTGATTTCAAAGTAAACGAGGGTTGCAGTCCACCATAACAGCCAAATGAGTCGAACACTTAACAAAATGACACATATTATATTCTAGAGTAGTATAAAAAAGTTAAATTCCTAATCAACAATATCACTGGTGCAAGTCACATTTTTAGATTTTAATTCCTAGGTTTAAACCGAAGCCAGTGTCCTCCCTTCAACTCCATGTTCAACTTCTCCATAGTCAGTTCAGCAGGGATGCAGGTCCTTTCACAAGGCGACAGTTCCAACTGCCTTAAAATCTGGTACACCATCACCTTCACTTCGCAGAGGGCAAATCTTGACCCTGGAAACATCAAAATTAATATATGAGGTCGTATAAAAAGTTGAATAAATGTATAATTAAGACAAGTAAACCGCCTACCATAAATTATGGCACGCAAATATTAGGTCGGGTAAAAAGTCTTTTCGCATTATAGCATGTATGAAATTGTAATAAAATCTCTTTAGCTTCAAGAATCACAAATGACTACACAGTTCGTTAGGTTTCTTTAAGTGAGCTCGTGAGGTACCCAAATATCGAGCTTTTTTGTGTAGAGAAAAGATTTTATTACAAACTAGCTGACCCGCGCAACTTCGCTAGCGTCACATAAGAGAGGATGGGTCAACATTTTCCCCGTTTTTGTAACATTTTTCACTAGTTATCTGCTCTTATTGGTAGTAGCGTGATGATATGTAGCCTATAACCTTCCTCGATAAATGGACTATCTAACACTGAAAAAATTTTTCAAATCGGACCAGTAGTTCCTGAGATTAACGCGTTCAAACAAACAAACAAACAAACAAACTCTTTAGCTTTATAATATTAGTATAGATTAATTCATACTTTAATGCGACAAGACTTTTTCCCCGACCTAATATTAAAAACCGGGTACTGCTAAACCAAAATAAACGTAAAGTCCTGTATTAAGAAAGTTACAAATTTCATGGATGTCTTAAAGCTGTACTAGAATTTCAGTAACATGTATATTTAGTAGACTGAAATGGGAAACCAGTATTAAATAAACAAGTATATTTATTTTGTACTCACCAATGCAGTTTCTGGGTCCCAAGCCGAAAGGCATATAAGCGAATGGTGGGATACTATGCTTGTTCTCTTCAGAGAAGCGCTCAGGGTCGAACTGCTCAGGGTTGGGGAAGTACTGAGGATCATGATGGAAGGCATACACCGGGATCGCCACTACTGTATCTTTACGCAACTGAAAAAATAATATACATTAAGGGCTGTCGCGTTAAAAACAATCTGGTAAACTTGAGTTCTGGTTAAGTTTATCAATAAGGTAGAAACACAAGCGGGCATTCATCGACGACGACGAATGTTCGGAAAACATACGCTTTGTCATTGCCGCGTCTGAATGTAAACTGAATTGTGACGAGCAGAATTGAATGATTGTTAAGCCCAATGAATAACCAGATCGGCATAATCCGAACTAGTGTAGTAATAGCTTCGACTCGTTTTTGTTATTCGATAATTAATACTACCGAACCGATAATGTCGGCTTCCTTATGTGTGTAACTAATTAACTTACAGTTTTTCTGACTTTTCATTAGCCTACGCAGGTTCCATCGACAGAACAAACGATCAGAAAATATAAAAAAAACTTACGATGTAATGTTTATCAGACTTTTCATTAGGCTTTCCCAAGTCATAGTCTTTCAAGCACACTCTATCTAATGCCACTGCAGGAGGCCACTTCCTCAGCAGTTCTGAAACCAATATGGAACGTTATCGATTGATTACAGAGAACCTTTCATCACTTCGCATTTTGTAATTAACCTCATGTTACGGCTGAAACTAGACTTAAGGCCTAACCCTCGTTCAAGAGGACCCTTGTCCAGAAGTGGGACAGGAACCCAAAAATCCTCATATTACTATCAAAGTTGTCTAAAATTTTAGTACATACAGATTTTTTTTCGCATCTTGCTGTAGTTAAAATTTCTGCTTAACTCTCCCTACTGGTTTGCCTATTAGCTGTAATTAGTTTGATTTTTTTTCTGTTTTGTACCTTTGATTTTTGTTTCTTTAGTTTAACCACCTACCTGATACAACCATATCCATATAGGGCATTTCTTGAATAGATTTCAGGTCAAATTTCCCATTGTTCTTGACGTCGAATTCCTTAATCTCCATCGCCAGTTTCTCTTGAACTTCAGGGTTGCAAGCCAGTTCGTACAGAAGGAAAGACATTGCAGTAGATACAGTTTCGAAGCCAGCCAAGAAGAACAGTACAGCTTGGGCGACCAGGTCGTCGTCGTTCCATACTAAAATATATTTTTGTTTAACTATCGTTTTGGCTGATTATTAAAATTGTATTATAAACTACAATATAACTAACTATGAAAAAAAAAGAATTTTAATTTAATAAAAAATATTCTACGAGGCGTCGTAGAATTCATCTGAAATCGCGGTAAACCGGAAACATGTCCAAAGGCTGGCCGCCCTGCTACGTTGTACGGCAATGCTGATTTATTTGGCTAGAAATAGGCCAACCTTTTGGCCACAAGTAGCGTCGACTAAACACTTCTTCTCTAAAGCAACTGCGAGTGTTCAAACCCTATGACCCCAAAGTCTCGACCCCAAACAACACAATAACATTATTGTTCTAGCCCATTGAAAGCATTCTTCTATTGATATTGAAACGTCCTTGGCAAGGAATCAAACTCTGTCACGCGATACTTGTGGAACATGTACTCGTATTTAATTTATGGTTTGTCTGTAATTCTACCTGCCACCGGAACTTTTTGTGAACCTCACCTTGTAATTCGCATCATATTTTATCATAACATGTTACCTTTTATAACCCACACAATTTATTGAACTCGTCATCATCAACACAGTTTTTTTCTATTGTAAAAAAAAACTGTGTTCCACTCGTTATTGCTGTGAAGCACTCGTTATTCTTCTGCGTGTTGTTATTTTGAAGTTTCATATTTATACGAACCTCTATCAACATTCTTGGTGCCAACAGAAGACTCATCTACAGTAGCGAATCCAGCAGATTCATTATCAGCCTTCACGGTTTCATGTGTAAGTTTACCTGAAATAATTTACACATTGAGTATAAATTACACTTTCAAGGTTATTTTAATCCATAATTGCTTGATCATCTTCTGTTATTTGAGTATTGTAAGTTTTTTAAACTTCTAAAAACGCATACCTTTCTTAGCTTCCATGAGTAAATGGATCATATCGGGTCTAATTATGTGCCTCGCGTCACGATCTTGCATCGTCTCTAGAATAATTTTTTTGAAGAATTTCTGTGAAGACACCGAAATGAAGTCCAACTTCAACAACTACAATAACAAAAAAAACTAGTTAAAAGCAAAGGAATCTTATTTTATGTTGAGAAGAACAAAACCACCAATGTGCCAATGACTCAAAAAATCACAAACGAGTAATGAATATGAATCAATAACTTTAATTGGAAAAAACAGTAATTACTTCAAACTTCAACGACCAAACAATGGGAATCACCAACAAAGTCGTGAAAAAAATGTTTGTGGACTTGAAATGCTTTGACTTTCGAAGATTGCAGACTTGGGTTCAATAACCTTAACCAACCAAAAGAGAATCATCTTACCTTAGAAATCTGTTTTGGCAAACTAATCAGGGCAAAAACTGTGATCAACTGTCGTAAGCGGAATTGGAAAGCGTTTCTGCCCATCACGTAGAATTCGTTGTTTTGTTCATAATGAGAGTCTACCTTCAGACCGAAGGCGCAAGAGGCGATGACATCGTTGGCGTATCGCGTGGTCAGGTCCTTGCACTCTATGTCTATGTAGCCCTCTGTAGAAAAGAGAAAAAGTAGCAAGGCGACTTTGCAACATGATTTATGGTCTTCTTCTTCTTCGTGTCAATGGTTTTTTTTTTGTTGAGACATCCTTACAAAGAGACTGTTTTAGAACTGCTGCCATTTAACTCACCAGGCTTTAGACTAAAGTTCATTTGATTTACTTGCAATTTTGAAATCTGATAATCAATAATCAAACCAAAATTGATCCTATAATTTATTTTCTCTTATTATCATTATGATTATAAGTTGTTTTCAAGCACTCTCAAAAGTACTCATAAGAATTGTTAATTTTAGATATTCTTTTGAATGCTTACCGTTAGAAGACTCAATCTTCTGCTTCAAGCTACCCATCATCTGGTCTCCGACCTCCACCATGAACGGCACCATCAGACGTATCTTGGAGCTGGTGAACGCTGGACTCAGCGTCGAGCGCATGTCCTTCCATTCTTGACCTGTGTGAGGCAAAACAAAGATATGGTTACACATTTTAATAGCCATAAAATAATGGGAACTTTACCAACCTCTGGGATACCATGATTGAGAATAGTCTGAAATACTGTTTTAAATATCTCATACGTTTGGAGTTAATAAAAATAAATTTAAAATAAATACCTTTCAAAGACAGTAGGTTCCTAGCAAAATATGAGGTACTCTCGCTGAAGAAAGAACGATGGTCGAGGAAGTACTCGAAGTCTTTGACAGCAATCTTCTTCACCAGCTCCAAGTCACGGATCAATACAATTTCTTTAAGAAATTCGAACTTTCCTACGAATCTGACAAAATATACGACTCTTAAAGTCACGTTATCTTTTCAATTGATGATCATCACTATATTTTTTTGTACGGAGCGTGATCCGCTCCGTACAAAAAATGATCCGTAACATAAAAGATGAATTCGTATTTCATGTTAAATAATATGTACATATAAGCTTTTTCACATGATGTGTATGTATAACTCAACAACTTTTTTAGTCAACAAACGGTCATCTATACTAATATTATAAAGCTGAAGAGTTTGTTTGTTTGATTGATTGTTTTGTTTGTTTGTTTGTTTGAACGCGCTAATCTCAGGAACTACTGGTCCGATTTGAAAAATTATTTCAGTGTTAGGAAAATTATGGCCCATTCTCTCTTATGTGACGCAAGCGTTGTTGCGCGGGTCAGCTAGTGATATTTAAAATTAACCTTTAAGTACCGACGTGTGGTCTGACAGACACTTTCGTAGGTCAGAAAGTCTAGTTACATAGGTTAGCGAATACGTATCCCCCCGTGCTTCTCTCTACCCCTCAGTAAGTCGCCCGGCAGCGTTCGTGGAGAGTTGTTGCGTCGGCGCTTACGGTTCCGGTGAGTTATGGCTTTTATAAGATCGCGAGTGGTCTGTCAGACCACTCGTCTGTACTTGTGTAACTTTTTTTGATTATGACTTTTGTCAGATAATATAGGTTTTTTCTTATATTTACAGTTGCTTATAAAAATAGATAAGTCGGGTATAAAACGAGCAACCACTAGAGCAAATAAAACTGTTCCTCCCATGAAGAAAACTTACACGCAACTACAAGTACAGGGCCTCAAAATAAAGACCATGAAGATATTTTAACGGAATGGCTATATGAGAGTTTAGAATCCCACTGTGATGAAATTGACCCGAATTTTGTTGCCTTGGAAAGTGACTATAATTCTGTTACATCTGTTCTTCAAAACTAAAGAAAGAACCTAAGAAACATGTGTGCCTAAAATGCAGCAAACCTGTTTGCAAAGAGTGTTTGTAAACTTTGATAGTTCCTACCATTTGGTGCCTTGTGATTTACAAGAAAATTGTTTTTAACCTATAATATTATTTCTTTTTTGCTTATGTGATTATTTATCTTTGAGAAAAAAGGACATTTAAAATGTTTCTATAGTTTGTTGAAATATAATAATTAGTAAGATAAAAGTAACGTTTTTCGTCCAAAGAATTCGAGACTGTAATTTAGTTGTTAAATTATTAATTATAAATGGTTGTACTACTATTTTTTTTTTCATTTATTCAATAACTAAATACATATAGAATTCCTAGAAATATTTATTTACAATTATAATATTAATAAACATAAAAGATTTCTTTACTAAAGCTTTGGTGGTCTAGCAGACCTCACGTCGGTACTTAAGTAACTAAAATAGCACGTCGGTACTTAAAGGTTAAAAAAAACATTTCATAATCCTTTTAATGATCAAAACAATTTTTTTCAACCATGTAGAATAAAATTAAAGACACATTTAGCACATTTATTGGGGGCATGCAAGGTTTCCTCACGATGTTTTTGTTCACCGTCTGAGCATGTGATAATTATTTCGAACACAAACATAACTTCGAAAAGTCATTGGTGCGTTACCTCGGGTACGAAGCTGCGACCACTTGGATGGGAGGTACCAACTTATACCACTTGGCTATCACTGCTTCATTACATTTATAGGTTGGAAAACAAAAATTAATTAAAATCGTCATCATATTCACTTACCTTTCTTCCGGGAAAGCATCGTACAAAGTCATTAAATCTTTAATAAGATCGTCTTGCCGTAGCAACACTCTTGCCAGGTTGCCCAAGAACGGGACAGGTGTCATATTCTTCACTCCTCGCCTCTTGAAGCCGGAGTATACATTGTGGAGGTACAAGGTCACAGCGGCGACCAGGACGGTCACCCAGATTAGTAGGATTATCATGATCTAGAACAATAAGAACACAAGTTTTGGGTGGACTAAAGCAGTGACAATATTGTATTGTAGTATGACAATAGCGAAACTGCAATGGAAATATTAATTGAACAAAGATAATATTGGTCAAATAGTTATTGTTGAAAAGAATATTAAAGTATAGTGTTGATAATTCAAAAAAATATTGAGATTACATCAAATAACATTTTTTGTTTTGGAACAGGAAGTTCTAAAAGATATCAAATAAAAATAAATAATTTTATCTATTCTAGAAACTACGTAAATCAGACAAAAAGGTGATTAACTATACACTACAGTTTTGTTATAACAATTGATAAACTATGTGCCTACTCTGTCTACAAAACAAACTGAACACTTATCTGTAAAGCCAAAATATAACCTTCTATTGATTTCAGCCAAATGAAGACACATAATAAACATTCATCTTATTTTTCTTGTTCTTATGCCACGACTCGAAAAGAGATGTTTTTGCAAAACAACTTACGGTAAAATGCAATTTTCACAATGTCCTACGTAGTATTTGAAGTGTTCTCCTTTATGAAATAGTCACCGCATCAGTAATACGAAACAAAAAAATATATATCAACTGACAATAGAAAGTTATTTCTCGTCTAGCACTTTTTATACGCAATTATATTTGTTTCAATCACCTAGACAGAAATCTTGTTAGCGACGAAAAATTTATATAAGTTAATATATTAAAAAAAAGTTTAAGTAACACAAAGCACTCGCTGTTATAAACACAACTGGCATTTATCAAGTTTATCTTGTTTATAAATACAATGATATGTAATCGGTACAATGCGACTTATTTGTGTTGGTCGAGCTAGAGGATTAAACAACTTTGTTTATGTAATAACAAGAGTTAGTCATTAACATACTGGTTTAATATGTATACAAGCAAAAGTGACGCTGTGTTCGTGACATTTTCAAGGTTGTACAGTATACAGTGCTTATGAGACTTTCCTACATTCAGAAAAGAAAACGATCGAAATAAGAAGCTTCTAATCACACTGTCCTAAGTTAGTCACTAAAACAGTTGCCTATTTAAGCGCGGTTTAGGCGGACGTGTTAATTACGATATATAAAATGGCTCCAGTGCTATCCAAACATCAAAAACTGGCCTCGCTACAGCTTTGATAGTTGGGTCTATCAAAACAAAGAAAAGAATAAGAAAGACTTGGGTCAAGGAGTATTTATTACGAACATATACACAATGTGTACAAAAACAAAATACTATCTTAAGAGGCGCAAACAAATATTGGTAGTAACATTACGTTTTCTTGCAACGGGGAATTTATACCAAGATTTGATATACTACTCAACCCATGCTGTCAATAATAATAATATAATTATCCTTGAAACACATCCACACGCTCGAAGTTCTGCGCACCGACTGAAGCGACTAAACGCCGTCACACCTTCCTTAATTCAATTGTGATAAGGTTCCTAAATAATTTAGTAAATCAGTAGTACTAACTAGTATATTTTCCTAATCTGCCTCCGTGGCGCAGTGGTTAAGGTCACCAAGCCGCTACCATTGGGTCGGGAGGTAGTGAGTTCGATTCTCACACGGAACAATTATTATAACGTTTAAACACATAGGTTCTTCTAGCCCAACGAAGCCTTGCACGTTTATGTGCGTCATTTCATCACTGTGATGCGGGAAACTGTAAATATCATAAAAGAAAATTAACTTACGGCTTAATTTGAATTCACTTCACTGAATCCTTACTACGAGTATATATTATATAGAAGCGTTTCAATAGTATTTTATTTATTTCGTTCCTTTCAAGAAACTGTAGCGTCTTAGACCAGCGTTCAATGAAGACTATTCACAGTGACGTTCCGGGAGCGCAATTTGAGACAGGCATTATGAGGCACAGCCTCGTCGATTAATTGATCAAGTGGCAAAACGGGCAAAGATGGATTAAATTATCGCTGACTCGTGCTCTTAATCAAACGTGTATTTCTACTGATTATATTTTGGGGAGCATGTAGTAAAATCTTACTGTACAATATCTAAAATTAATTAATTCCACATTTTAGAAGCTAAATATGTAGGTTTGATTGTGAGTCTCCAAGTAGGTACTTGGAGACTCACAATCAAACCTGAACCTACATAAATGTAATTAAAGGCATTTAGGTAAATACCTTTAATTACTATCAGCTCAAATACAATGATAAAACGTACCGGATGTATTTTTTTGTAAAAGACAACTACCGCATTAATTATTATAATTTTTTTAGTAAACAACTCCCGCACTATGAATTACTCTTGTGTCGCGGAGACTTTTACAAACATGCAAACAACGGACACAAAGTACAGCCAGACTTGAAACAATTATTTGTAGACCGCACGAATTTACGAATCGAACAAACGACCTCCCGACGCAATAGTAGTATTTGTATTTAATTATTCTTTCTATAATGGGTCTTAGCTACGCAACTTCATTTGCAAAGCATTATTTGAAAAAAGAATCCCTTTCGAAGCTTTAATGGTAGAACTATAATAATATAGTATTATGAACTAGCTGACCCGCGCAACTTCGCTTGCGTCACATTAGAGAGAATGGGTGAAATTTTTCCCCGTTTTTGTTACATATTTTTCTGGTACTCCGCTCCTATTAGTCGTAGCGTGATGATGTATAGCCTATAGCCTTCCTCGATAAATAGGCTATCTAACACTGAAAGAATTTTTCAAATCGAACCAGTAGTTCCTGAGATTAGCGCATTTGATTTGTTTGTTTGATTGTTTGTTTGCTTGTTTGAAGCAAACAAACAATCAAACAAACAAACAAGCTTTATAATATTAGTATAGATAGATAAATTAGTGAGTAGAGTTACATCGAAGAGTGCACTTACAGACTTTCTTTTCAAACAATGAGAGTGAAAACCACGAGCTGTAGTTAGCTAAAATAGAGTCTCAACACAGTCTTTGTTGTGTTTTATCCGTTGTTATGACTAGGCAGTAAGTGCTATAGATAATTCTGACCCTTAAAACTAAATAGTAATGATGACACGATACAAAAATGTTTTTTCTATAAAACAGTAAAATAAAATATACCTACAGTTACGAGAACTAAACATTTGTCGCATCATGGTAGTTGCCTGAACCAAAAATTTCAATGTTTAATTATAAACGCGAAAGTTTGAGAGGATTAATGTATGTTTGTTAAACTCGATTATAACGAAATTTGGTACACTTACTTATATCTTATAATTTAGATTAACACATAGGATACTTTTTACCCCGGGACATCGTTGCACGTGGGCAGAAGGAAGTAGTTTATAACTTATTCATAAGGACACATTTTAAAGGGACTAAAACCTAGAGACAGCGAAGCGGCTCATCTCAAAAACGAACAGAATGTAACCAAAACTGACGATATTATAACATTCAGAAAATAGAAATATAGAAATAAAAAATAAAAATCAAAATCGAATCATTTATCCTGTTGACACTTACGATAGTCGTTACAATTACTGAATCTACCACCAGCTAGGAGACAGGTAGACCGTTATGAGAAGAGCTAAGAAGAAACTCACGGCCGCTCTGTTCAATCGCCAAAAGATTTACAATGTGGTTGATATAATAATAATTGACCATGTGAGGAGCTGCCAATAAATCAACGATGTAGACTAAACGTCAGTTAGGAAAAGCGACCAGGCAGTGGAATACAGTAGCCCGACTGACTCCATGGTGTGGTTTAGGTCGCCACGCCGCTACCATTGCGTCGGGAGGTCGCTGGTTTGATTTCCACACGGAACAATTTATTTGTGCGATCCATAAATAAGTGTTTAAGGTCTGGTTCTACTTTGTGTTCGTTGTTTCTATTTTTGTAAAAGTCCCCGCGACACAAGAGAAATTATTAGTGGGGGAGCTGTCTTTGAAAAAACATCCCTACAGAGTATAACATTCTAAATGAGCAGTAAATCGGCGCTGATCAAATATTCATACAAAATTTCGCCGCTTGTCGATAGTGGTAGAGAATCAAGCTACAGATAGAATAGCAGTAATTCACAAGTTAATTTTAATTGATTTATTGTAACATAATGATTAGGTAATGAAAAACCAAACTAACGGTGACATAACAAAAATATTGTGGAACATGATTGTTTATATTTCTGATTATCTGTATAGATTAAAACTAAATATTTTACCTAGATAATAAAGAGTACCTAATAACAAGATAACTTCGTGTCATCCTAACCAGGCAGTTTTAATAACTGTCTAGTGTCTAGATAGATATAACATATTTAGGTACAGATAATCATTGGACAACTCACTTATGATCATTTGATTCCAAACTTATCAGCTCTTGTACTATGGTAACCAAACAACAGATAAACACACCTTTATTCTTTTAAATACATACTTATGCGAATAAATGAACAAGCAGGCTCTGAACACTGTTATTGCGGCCAGGTGGCTACGTGAACCACTGCGCCAAACGAGCAGCTTCAGTTTTCCAGTTCTAACACCAGACCAACATTAAAGGATAACTATGAGGGTATAGTTTTGTCACACGCGGAAGAATAGTTCTCCAATCCATCAAAAATCAAAATCAAATCATTTATTCATTTAGGTCAAATATTGATTCCCCTCGGGGAGTTTCCACCTTGTGGTGGTGAGGGGGTTCACTAGCCGTGGCAATCCAGCCACGGTGAAGCTAGGTGGGACTCAACCCGTAAGGCCTGACGTAAGTCGGGTTCGGGGGCTGCCGTCTCTTTCGAGGTGGTGGTCGCGAGGAAGGAAAACCTCTTTAAAAAACCGCAGGGGGGGCGGATCTTCGTGTCCTGCCCAGGGTGGGGATGTCTATCGAGTACCGTTCTCGGTGGACAAAAACCGCAACTCTGACTCAGTTGCTGGGTCAGAATCGGGGGTCGTTTGTTGGAGGTTGGGGAGACAGCGGTCGCGAGGAAGATAACCTCTATGCCATCAAAAACATCCTGTAAAAAACCTCAAGTCTCGCTGCTTGGTCTCTCTGGCGTAAAAAGTTGTGAGAATTATGTAATACCAAGTCGATTAATCTGTTTAGTCTTTACTTAAAGGACCTTAAGTTATGACATAAGTTATTATCATGCCAATATTAAAAATATTTTACGTTTAAAACAAATCTTAAACTACTGGTTCAAATTGACTGAAATTTTAAATATATCGTGTTTATACAATGACTGATAAATTGCAAAAAATTCAGGCTTCTTGTTTTATCCACAACGAAATTATAGGGGGTCGGAATTTTTTGCTCGACTTGTGGGGGCATTGCCGTGCCCCCAGATAAAAAATCGTGCCCGTGCCGAGACTATGCGTGGCCGGCAGGTGGTTCGGTCGTTAGCGGGCATTAGGTTTAAGATAGTTTTAAGATTCTGCAGAAAAAGCCGGCGGATCACCGTCTTGGAGGCCCCGCTTGTAAGGCCCCTAAATCCAAAGGAGGGTAAGTCTTGAAAGGATCGTCCGGAGTAAGAGCTCCCCAATCCACCATGAACCGGAGCGGGCTGGAAAATGAGGAAATAACGATGACCATGATGAGCCTTCCCCAGCATGCCACCACTGTAGGCATATTGAAGACACGGCCACCCACACATTGGCCGAGTGTCCGGCTTGGGCGACAGAGCGCGGTGCGCTGGTTGCCGCGATAGGGCCTGACTTGTCGCTGCCGGCCGTAAGGAGAGTGGCGCATAAGCGTCACCCACCCTAAATTGTGTCTCTGGCAGCGGACTGGGCGTCCGTTGCCAACTTGGAGGTGAGACTCCAAGGTAGGCCGATGGCCGTAGTGTCCGGTCCATCGGGCCAGTTGGCCTAGTAAGGGCCCCCGTGGAAGGGGCAATCGCGTGGCGTGCGACTTGCGTCAGAGACTAATAAATAACCTAGCTATTAGTAGCTATATTCAGTTACTTTAATTTATTGACGTTTAGTCTATATCGCTGATTGCTGGCAGCTCCTCGCATGATTAATTATTGTATCAACCACATTGTAAAACTTTTGACGATTAAAAAGAGTAGCCGTGAGTTTCTTGCTAGCTCTTCTCATAAGGCTCTACCCCCTTTCCAAGCTAGTGGTAGATTCAGTAATTGTAACTACTATCATAAGTGTCAATATTTGACCTAAATGAATAAATGATTTGATTTTGATTTTGAGTTTACTATAAATAAGCTCGCGACTGTACAGTTAAGTTATTATCTGGGGATCCAGATAATGTGTCTCATATATAGAGTCATGCTCAGTTGCGATTCAGTTGCCATTCATATTCCGCAAGGAAGCTGACACAGAGAACAAATTACTTAGTTTATAAGTAACTGTACATAATTTCATAATTTCTTGTTCTACGTACCGAACTTTAACATTTAAAGGTAAGTTTTTTTGGTAAGTCATTTTTGTTGAAAACATAAATCACCCCATGAAATAGAAAATATATATAGTGCTGATTTCCTTAATTCTTAAATATTCCACTCTTAAAGGCTATTTAAAACGGTACATTTTTTGAAAAAGAGAGGAAACAAAATTAACAAAAACCTGTAAAAAAATATCAATCAATACCAATAAAGTATCCTACTTCCTCCTCTCATCATTTCTGCAGGTTTTGGGATATTTTGTCAGCATGTGCTAATAAATCGTTTCCGGTATGCTTCTTTTTCTGCTATTATGGTGTACTTTATCATGTTCCTCTATTGTACTACATTACACTCTTTTGTCCGTTTCTCATGGATTGGTTGAAGCTTCCAGGCTTGCCATTTTTGCAAAAACCAGTCGTCTTACGGCTTTAGTTCGAAATCAAAGTATTTTACGCATTTTTTTTTAGTTCTTTGGGAAATGTAAAACCGTTAATGCGCACACACCCTAATTCCGGAATTTTTTACGCAAACACGCATTTTACCTTAAAATGCTTCGGCGCAGGTTGCACTCGTCGTGGTCGTAAAATGCGTGTTCGCGTTAATTCCCGTATCCTATTATATACGAGTATTAAACATGCAACGTGAGAGATGCAACTCTCGCAACAATATATAATGAGACAGCAAGTTATACTCGGGCCATTTTAAACGTGCGAAGTACGTCATGTCATTTTATCGGAGTCTCTCGCTCGCACTTACGTATTGTCACATACATTTAATTATTTTGATTATGACGTATTTCGCACGCTTGTAACGGCTTAATACATGTTATTATTTCTTCTAATGCAGATCATGACTGTCCTACTCTGGGTGGGTGTGCTAGTCATCGCAGTGTGGCTGTACCTGCGCCAGACTTACTCCGTATTTGAGAAGTATGGCGTCAAGCACTTTAAGCCTCTCCCGTTCATCGGCAATATGGGCAAGGTCTGGTTCCGTCAGCATAATGTAGGGTTCGACGTTAGGGATACCTACGAAGCCTTCCCAGAAGAAAAGTAAGTACATATTAGTTTTTTTTGCAATGCAAAACATATAAAAGTATTCATGTGCTTACTTGGGTACGAACCCTCAATCACGTGGTTCGAGGAGAATGTTTACGCCACTCAGCTATCAGTAGCACGATTTTCGGGTATCTAAAGTTTGTCATTTAAAACGTCCCAACAAAATAGTTCCTACGACGCCCGTCGGTGGCGCTAATCAGGTTTTCATACATAGCTTGTCGATAGCTAGCACGTTGCCGACAATGATAGAAAATTTGACAGTTTTTTAAAACGAATTTATGTATTTACACTTGCATTAAGGTTTGTAGGAAGATACGAATTTACAAACAAGACAATGATGATCCGTGACTTGGAGCTGGTGAAGAAGATTGCTGTCAAAGACTTCGAGTACTTCCTCGACCGTCGCCCTGTGTTCCCTGACAGTGATTCTTACTTCAACCGAAATCTATCAAGTTTGATGGGTGAGTGTTCAGTCTTGCGGGCTTATCACGTATCTTACTTGACAACTTGTGAACGTCAAATTGATGGTCACTATTCAGTACACTGCTGCTTTGACGTAACGTGTTAATCACTTTATACTAAGGGAGAAAACAATGTACAGCATAGTGGTTGTTTCAATGTCTGGTTATAGTCACGCCCGAAATCACAAATTTGTCGATCGCACTAATATATTTGGTTCCTTGTGGGGATCGGCCTTCCGACGCACTGGTGTGGTGGCGTGACGACCACCTCTACCACTGTGCCACGGAGGCAATAGATAAAATACCCATTATAGCTTTGATATACACCTCATGTTCAGGATATTTCTTATGTTTCAATTTTTCCTTGATGCTGCATGTTTGTTAAATTCGATTAAGCTGTGTAAAGAACTACTTGTTGTGTTCTTCGTTCGATTTGTCTTAGGTTAAGAATGGAAGGACATGCGCTCGACGCTGAGTCCAGCGTTCACCAGCTCCAAGATACGTCTGATGGTGCCGTTCATGGTGGAGGTCGGAGAACAGATGATGGCCAGTCTTAAGAAAAAAATTAAATCTTCAGATGGTAAGACTTTGATTTCTTTCTACTAGAGCTATTTGCAATGTCAAGTACATATATACGATATACATAGGTAAGGAGACAATGTCTGAATAATTTATTTTGATTTCAAATTAATGTATGATTTCGTGGGTCTTATTTGTTAACCGTTTACACAAACGTAACATAAACGGTTTTTGAAATACTATATTGTATTTGTATGTGTTGCAAAAAAGGTGTTTCTTATTGGTTCCACAGCTGGTTACATAGATATAGACTGCAAGGATCTGACCTCGCGCTACGCCAACGACGTGATCGCTACCTGCGCCTTCGGTCTGAAGGTAGACTCTCTCACTGATAAAGACAACGAGTTCTACACCCTGGTCAATGAGACGACAACCTTGGGTTTCAAAGATATGATCAAGTTCTTTATTACGACGACTGTGCCTTTTGTTGGGAAGGTAATGTTTACTATTTGCCGCATTTGATAATGTTTAATCTGGTGGGTGGATCTAAAGCTACTTTAAAGGACTCAAGGCTTAACCCAGGTCTCCTCATTATGGACGTTGATGGATTAAAATTATATTAAAGTATTGATGTTGCTAAATAATGTGCCTACTAAGACTAATATGTCAAAACAAGCATTTGTATTTAAAAAAATAGAAAACGTATCAACCCATCTTCATGTTTCTAGTTGTCTAGTAATGGTTTATCAAAAGTTGAAATATTTTTTTATCTTTATTTCAGCTCTTCAAAATGGACGTAATGTCGACAGCGGCGAATAAATTCTTTAAGAGTTTAGTACTGGGCACAATGACAGACCGTGAGCGACGTCAGATCCTCAGACCTGATATGATACACTTGCTTATGGAAGCTAAGAAAGGTAAATCTACTTCTATATATGTAAAACTCTTCCGCTACTGAGCGACTGACATACTGACGGATAAGGTACAGCCGAAACTATTGAACGAGCTACTCAAGGAAGGATTTACTCTTGAAATATTTTCCTTTAAATAGTGACATACAGTAAAAACTGATAACTTTTGTGTATTTTTCAGGCAAACTTTCACATGAAAATTTGAAGTCTAAAGGTGAATCAGCAGGATTTGCTTCCGTAGAAGAATCTTCTGTTGGAACTAAAAAAGTTGAAAAAGGTCAGAATTTCGTGTAGTCTTCTTCAGTTAATCATAATAAATCAGGCTTGCTACACATAGGTATATTCGAGTTGTTTAGCAGTGTTTATCGAATAAAAAAACAAAATCAAAGCAATTACTGCATTTGTTCGGCTTGTGCCGATTGGGTAGTTCCTTCGAGTACAATCGTCACAATCGGTATAAACATTTAAGGGCGGCGATAGCGAGCGGCATTTTTCTCGATCATTCGTCTATATACATTCGCTTTTGCCGCCCAGCTAGGCCGATTGTCACCCAACAATATGAGTTTAGAAAGCCTTGGAAATTATTTTTGTTCCTGTATTTGAAAAGACAACTCCTGCACTACTGAATTGCTCTTGTGTCGCAGGGACTTTTACAAACATACAAACAACGGACACAAAGTACAACCTGACCCGAAACAATTATCTGTGGATCGCACAAATAAATAAATCATTGTTCCGTGTTGAACGGACGAACTTACGACCTCCCGGCGCAATGTTAGCGGCGGCGTGGCGACCTAAACAACTGCGCCACAGACTCAGAGGCACTCAAATAACATTGTTTCTTTTCCTTTTCTAGTATGGTCCAACGATGATCTCATCGCGCAAGCAGTAATATTTTTATTTGCTGGTTTTGAAACGATATCGACAGCCACGTCGTTCCTTCTGTACGAGCTGGCTTTGAACCCTGAAGTACAAGACAAACTGGCGAAAGAGATCAGAGAATATGACATTAAGAACGGTGGCAAGTTAGACATGAAATCTCTCCAGGAGATGCCGTATATGGACATGGTTGTATCAGGTAAGCATTTCGTGGGTTTCAAAATATCACTCAGTAGAAAATAGGTACATTGATTGGTACAGCCGGCGGTATACAGGCAGTCTAAATTCTGATATTTACATTAACACTATTAGTGTCGACTATTTTCCATAGTATTTATTAGCCCCGGGTTAATAACCGATTTCACTTCGAACCCCGAACCCTATGAGGTCCTCATGTAATATATGGAAACCAGTGTACAAGGATAGAATGTCAACAATATTAATGGTTCATTTATTTCACACCTTGGTTCAAGCAGGTCCTGACTACGAGGTATTTTCTTTAAGGGGCTCGTAGCCAGTTGCGCTCACCGCATGTTAAACGATCAGTGGGTTAAACAACCGTTGGCGAGGTCACTCTAAAGATGGGTGACCGCATAGTGGTATTTGATCTGACCGTCTCCTTGCTTCGGTGAGCACGTAAATAGTCGGTCCAGGTTATTGTCCATTAAGATAACAGACGTGAACCCACGTCAACGGCCTTCCGGGCGGCTTGAACAACGTTGACACCAGGTTGACCACTAACCATACGACAGAACACCCTTCGTGGAACTAAGCTTTCTTTAAGAGAAATAAACGAATCTAATACTAGTGATCTCATATGAGCTTTGTATTGCAGAAGTACGCAGAATGTGGCCTCCCGCTATGTTTACAGACAGGGCTTGTACCAAGGACTATAACTTGGGCAAACCTAACGACAAAAATCCCCAAGACTACATTGTAAGTACAAACACAATTGAAATATATATGTTTTAAAACGCTTCCTGTTTCACCAACATCAGAAAGATTCAGATTTACTGATCAAAATATGAAGAATACAGAGATTACAATAATTTCTTTATTATGTTCTTATTTGTATTTTTAACAACGAACGTAAATAACAGTCAGCTCCAGAAGTTGCTGAACATTTATGTTGCTGAAAATGTAAATGTTATTCTCGAACTTCAAAAAATGTTTAAAAAAGAACATGTAATATTTTGATAAGCATGTCAGAGAGACTTCTTCCAATCTTTGTTGGAGTCGGCTTCCAGTCTCACCGAATACAGCTGAATATCAATAAGCATGATTTTACATGGCACGACTAACTATCTGTCCTCCACAACCCAGTTACCTGCATCATAACACGATACCCTTCGGTAAGACTGGTTGTCAGATTTTTATTTAAAACCTCATCTATTACAGATGCGTAAGGGCGATGGTTTGCTAATCCCAGTGATTGGCTTCCACCGTGACCCTCAGTACTTCCCCAACCCCGACAAGTTTGATCCTGAACGCTTCTCTGAACAGAACAAGCACAAGATCAATCCGTTTGCTTACATGCCCTTCGGTGTTGGACCCAGGAACTGTATTGGTAAGTTAAGGAGCTCTTTAGAGAGTACTGTCGAGATAATGTCGACATAGTAAATGCTTTTGGTGTACTATACTGTGGTTGGAGTGGTGATAATGCAAATCCTCTTGATCATGAACAACATCCGCGTTGTCGTACATGGACCACGGAGACCCATTCGTGGGTCCGAAGACCTTCAGTGGATATTTTGAGACTTATTTAATCTCTTCAATGCCACTAAAGTGTTTAACAACTACGACTATTAATGGTGCGTAATCATATTCAGTATTCACCATTTACTCGTATATTAATAAAAACATTTTAATTAGGAATTACAAGTGGCTTAACAGTTTTTCGACATTTTTTTCTTAGGGTCAAGATTTGCGCTCTGCAAAGTGAAGGTGATGATCTACCAGATCCTGCAGCACCTGGAGGTGTCTCCATGTGAGAGGACCTGCATCCCTGCTGAACTGACCACGGGATCAATCAATGTTCAATTGAAAGGGGGTCACTGGCTTCGGTTTAAAGCCAGGTCTTGAATTTGACCTTTACCCTGACCTCTAAAACAACTTCGCAGTGTGAAAACGTTTGGAAATATTATTGTGTTATTTTTTGGTGTACTCAAAAAAGTGTTTTCATTCAATCTGGTTTTCAATTGTTTCCTATTTTCGTATATTGTCGCTTTAGCAGTTCAGTGACACCAATCCTTGTTACAGTAATAAAACAAGTGTATGGCAAGCCTCCTGGCAAAACTTACTTTGAGATATTATTTTAGTAAATTGAACTTTGTTTTTAAAAAAAGAGATATCTAAATAGCTCTGTCTTCGTCTCACACTGAACAAAAAACCGAATTAACGAATAAATGGCCCATCATTATGACAGAGCGCCAGATTTGTATAGTCACAGACATAAATACATAGAACTTTTGTAAAATCAAATCATTTATTAATTAAGGTCAAATGCTGGCACTTATGACAGTCAATCACCAATGAGAAGAGCTGGCAAGTAACTCCTGGCTACTCTTTTCAATCGCCAAATGGTTATAACAATATATCTATTAGGTATAAATTTATTGGTGATGCAAGGAGCTGCTACCAACACTACCGAACACACATAGGTTTTAACAAAATATTAAATCAGTATATTTGGTACGGTTCCCTATACATTTGCATAAAATTTTATGACCTAATATAACTTGGCATAATTTTGTTTGGCATAATTATATTTTCGCATAATATGATTACGCATAACAGCATACGCATAATTTTTTAAGCATAATTTGCCTAACCATAATAATGATTAAGCATAAAGTTGTACAGCATAACTTTTCTAAGCATAATATCCTAAAGCATAAATTTATTAGCAAGCATGCAAGAAAGCATACAGGCAAACAGGCAAGCAAGCATGCAAGCATGCAAGCAAGCATGCAAGCGAACATGCAAGCAAGCAAGCATGCAAGCAAGCGTGCAAGTAAGCGTGCAAGTAAGCATGCAAGTAAGCATGCAAGCAAGCATGCAAGCAACCATGCAAGCAACCATGCAAGCAACCATGCAAGCAACCATGCAAGCAAGCAGGCATGCAGCAGGCAGGGTTTCTGTCACGGCTCCGGCGCTGCGGGCCTCCGGCGGCTCCACGCGTGCTAATCGTCGCAGACGGGTTTCGCTCAACACCGCAGCTCGCTCGAAGACACCTGCTCCTCAGCCCGCGGGCCGCCTCGCCCCTACGCGCCTACGCGATTTCAGATAACACTCTAGAGGTAGGACAAACAAGACTACGTGGAGTCGGTTTTGCAACAATTCGGTTCTGTCACTAACTTTTGTTGCACAACATCTAACGTTATGCTAATAGTCATTAGGCCTATTAGCGTTATGCTAATCAAATTTATGCCAAAACAAATTAGTCTTTAAGATGATTATGCCAACTTCAAATGTATGCCTAAAAAAATATGCCGAAGTATTATTATGCCAAAATCGTTATGCCGAAGTATATTAGGACAAAGAACATTATACAAAAAGAAGGGATCCCAACATATTATATTATTTCGTAGAGGCAAGGAAATCACTTCAAATACTACGTAGTGTAGTGAAGTATTGTGAAGATTGCATTTTGCAGTGTGTTTTTTTGCCAGCTGTTCTCTTACGATTGTACACACTTTTCCAAAGAGATGTTACTCGAAGTTTAGGTAATTGAATAAATAAGAGGAAGAAGACGTGATTCGTATGTAGTTATTATATTATATTACTAACTGACCCGTGCGGCTCCGCTCGCGTAAATCTCGTGCTGTTGCATTCGTTGCAGCACACTCAGACCTTGATACTCTCAAAATAATATACTTGCATGCAAATGCTTTAACATTTTTTTCGTATTGATCTATCCTTTTGTCCGTGCCTATGCGTTACTTCCATTCGTGCTTACTTCTTCTCTCATGCTCCTGCCGGCGCCCGCGTACCTACATGCCATGTAGCGTACGCGTATGGAACCGCGCTAAAATTCTTTACGCGCGTAATCATGTAGGTATTACGATGATACATCGGCGCGGGCGACGCGTTAACCATCGTTTTATATTCATAGATAATTTCATTTTAACTATCATCCCCTCATATGATACATATTGCATAAAAATTTGATTGCCATTTACATTTTTAAATAATAAAACAAAAATAAATAAGTTTGGTGAATGTTGTAAAATGGATTGCAACGCCATCTATGACGTGTATGTGCAAACTTAGGTTCATATTAAATGTTGCCCTTTGAAATAAAATGAATATAAAATTATACAAATAATTACCCAAAATCTATAAAAAATGACAAAAAAGTATTTTGAATCGTCAAACAGTCACAAAACGTACGGTCTCCGATGAGGCTTGATCCCACACCAAAATGATTTAAGACGGAACAGTACACCATTGCGCCACAGCGACGCTTTAACAATGAGCCAAAATTATCTTTCATATCGTCCCCGTAGAACGAAAAGTCATTAAGTAACAAAATGTTCAAAATCGACTTATAAATCTATACTTATAATAAATCTGTAGAGAGGTCAATTCTGTACATTGAATATATTTAAAAAAAAAAACCAATGGGGGATGTTTAGTAACGGATACTGATACCGAATCTGCAATTTATAATTTTCTTTTCTGTCTGTCTGTCTGTCTGTCTGTCTGTCTGTCTGTCCTCCGTCTGTATGTGTCGCTATCACGTAAAAACTACCGGATAGAATGCGCTGAAATTTGGTATATGCATAGAATAAGTAGTGGAGCAATTTCCAGGATACTTTTTATCGCATAAAATTTCATAGATTTTTAGATAATTGAAAAAAATACGTAGAAATCGTTTGAACCTGCGTTTCCCTAAAGAGACCATAGATGGCGTTGCAATTCATTTCACAACATTCGCATATAGTTAACGCGGTGCCTTCCGTATCGATACCTGTTGTTCTCACCAACCAATAGATGGCGTTATAGTCAACAACACAGCATGTTTTTCTTATTAATTTATTTTGATTGCTTTATTGTAAAAAACATACCTTTGAAACAGGCTATACATTTATAAGATTTTCAAACATAAATGTTGTATGATATATTACACAAAAATGTTGGTTTACGTGGGTCCGGTGCGCTCGGGATATACTAGATGGCAAACCGAGTAATTTCGTTTGTTGTCGCCCCAACTAACAGATGGCGTAGTAGTTCGTATCACATAACCAAATTTATTGGTTGCATTAAAGAAATAAATTGGATAGCTGTGAAACAGACTATGTGGTAAGTTTTAAAAAATAAACAACGGATGATATATTAAAAAATAATTACGGGTTACGCGGTTTCGGACGTATCATCGCAAGTATACATTATTACGCGTGTGAAGAGCTCCGGCGCAGATAGGTCTGTTTGTACCTGTAATAATATTCTGAATCCTGACGGGTAAGCAATGGTCAGTCTATAATAAGGTACCTATTATATTTTACAGTGTAAACTGGTACGGATACAGAAAAGAGCGGGAAAGAAGGTAACCACAGGAAATCAGGCCTGCCTGAGCCTGTGTCACATTGTGTGCCCTTCGGGTCCCTTTCGTAAATAACCATTAGATGACAAAAGAGTTGTTAGCATTTTTATGTGTAGGTGTATCGAGTGCTTCGCAATTCGCGTAGTCAAACGAATAAGCAACAGTACGAAATTCACGCGAGCGGAGCCGCACGGGTCAGCTAGTACCAATAAAATCAGTAATTTTTTCTCCATATTTCTGTCTTACTCTCGTATTCATAACGTAATTATTTAGAAAAATGTAAATCGCGAGACTTAATTAAGTACATTATTTGATTTGTGACAGTTGAGTTACAAGTAACTAAGTCACCTGATTACTTTTTCTCTTCTTTGTTGAAAAAGATACTTACGCATTAAAGTCCCTTATCTACTTTTTCCGCATTACTCCCTATAGGCATGTCTTAAAAAATAGTAATGCGAAAACTCATCAAAGTGACTTAGTAATTTTATTGTATGTGATATTTTGTGCGAAAAGTAACTAACTACCATTAATTATTTTTCGAGCTATATTATTTAAGACCAGACGTTTAAAAGAAAAAACGACAACTAACTATAGTGTTCTGGTTAATATTTTCCCTGACTGTAGATGACATAACACATTAGAGTATTATAATTAAAATGTTTTGGCTACTTTTCACTCAGCAAAAACACTACTAGATGAAAGGTTGGTAACTATGTCCCGTGATACGATGCTACTTAGTGAGATTACGCCCTTTGACCTTAGGACCCTCGCCGCGCCCGCGCATTATTGCAGTCACTCGCAGAGGCGTATTTTAAGATGGCGCGCCCTGGGCTCCGCTAGCTTTCCGCCCCATCAAGGAATGAAAGAACTAAACTTTATTTTCATTTTTAACAAATTAGTTTTTTACATTGTCCTGATCAATTTTATTTATTAAATCGGCTTTAATCGACCTTCACCTCCTCTGGGCAGGCTGAGTCGTCCAGATCTGTAATGCTCAGTTCCGCGGTCTTTGTGGGCCTGGACACTCGGAAGGTGTCCTCCCCGATAACTTTCCTCAATTTAGAGGCCAGGGCATCCGCTTTTCCGGTCCCTGACCCCTGGGAGCTCAACATTCGAGCTCCCGTAGCCGCAACCCCGAAGCGGACTATTTCATTGTCGGCTTGGTTTATTTTGCCCTTTGCGTCCCTAATAATGTCTCTATATGTCGCACCGCTTTTTGCCGCCTTCAGCTGCAGCTGGAGCCCGAAGATTGGGCGCCTTCTTCTTCCTCCTTCTTTTATTACAGAATTGATGAGTATCTAAACGACAATAGCTCTTGGGAATAGTCGCTCGCTTGATTAGGATTCTTTTAAATTAGGGAACTTTGCCATAAATTGTATAAACTCAGTAGCAGTAGGTCTAAATATTGTAAAATATGGGCACTTAATGATGCAAATAGGTGATGTTACATACAATTTGATGTTAATCATAAAACTGTCACTTTTTTTCTTTTATATTGTTCACAACCAATGTGCTCACTTGTTGCCCATATTCTTATTATCACATGCTAGTAGGTGCTCCCAACATACGGTATGATCGGAGACTAATAAATAACCGTGAGTTTCTTGCTAGCTCTTCTCATAAGGCTCCACCCCCTTTCCGAGCTAGTGGTAGATTCAGTAATTGTAACGACTATCATAAGTGTCAATATTTGACCTAAATGTATAAATGATTTGATTTTGATTTTCTTGCCCTTTTTGTCGGCTACCGTAGCCTTGGGCGCCTTGCTATTTTTCCCGACGAGCTGCTACTCTTTGGCAGCCGTCGGTTTAGTGAACGGCGGTTTGGAAGCCACTGCACTGTAAGACGCGGCTGTTTACCCTGCTTCTCCTTGGTCCGGAGACCTGTGAGCTGCGGTGCGGTGGCGGTGGCGTGGCGAATGCGTTAGCAGGTACAGCTGAGGACGCTGCCCCTGGTTTTTCCGGCGCGGGGGTTGATGCCGTTGCCTGTGACATGTGATCGACCTCCTCTTGCAAGCGATAATTCTGGGCCTGACGCGCCAAATTCTCCTTCGTGGCATACTGCCTGCTCGACTCCGACACTGCCAGTTTGACGTTCCTGGCAGCGTCTTTGAGGGACTTTATAAAGGTCACCCTTGAGGTGACCGGATTTGTCGGCCACCTCCACCACTGCCTAGTGGTGAGTGAGGATAGTGTCCGCCAGCTGGATGGTGAATTTGTCCTTAGGGTCATTGTCTGACACTTGCTAAAACTGGGCGTGCTCCGACCCTCCGCAACTATGCTATGCAGTCAATACGGCTGGGCTTCTTGCCCCCGATCTCCTCGGGTTTGAGCTTCTCGCCTCTCCCACTTACATCATTTGGGTTCGTTTTCAAATTTATATTATCCAAACAGTTCCCGCGAGTGTGGTGGCAAGTATCGTTCCACCGAGGTAGAGGCCCCATAATCCGGTGACCCTTATACTACTGGAGGGCGGGAGGTGCCCCAGTGGCCGCTTGCGTCTGGTTTTTCTGGCGCGGGGGTCCCCGCAAAGCGAATGAACTCTGACCACGCAAAGCCCCTAAAGGGGGCGCCACTGCTGGAGTTACTCGGGATTTTCACAGAGGTGGTCTCCTCGCGACCCAGCCGGTTAAGGCAAGGCCCTCGGTCAAGGATGGACGGATTTACGATAACTGACGGTTGACGAGGGCGGCAGCGGCCTGGCTCTTCGTCAGCTCGGGGCAGTGTGAGTGCCTACTGAGCCCGTCCTCCCACTGACGGCTCACCTGTCCCGCACCTGTGTCCTCTGCAAACAGAGGGACACGCGCAGTAATTTTTTGTTACTCGCGATCACTGTTTCCCCAACCTTTCAATTCTACTAAGCCCCCTCACCCCGACAAGATGCAGACCCAAGAGAGGAAACCGGCCCGGGCTATAGCCCTTCTAGCTCTAGGGTAAATACTGCAAGGAAAGATTTGTTAAATCTTTGTGTCAAAGGTGTCATACTAAGCGAACTTTATCCTTGGTATGAATCTTTACCTGTTAGTAACGATGTGTTGGATAGGCTATGTGAGCCTGACGTCACTTAGCTCGAGGAAGAAGAGGAAAATGATGTGGCTACATCATTAATGCTGTTCTATTGATGATTTTGTAACGTGTTCTTGTTCATTATGTTTTAATTAGGTTTTGTATACTTAAAGACAGTTTTTTTTCAATAAATGTTGCCTAAGAATGTTGTTTTACTTTTATACTTTTCAACTGATAGGACACTAGTTTTAAATTAGGCAATAAATTAATAAATAAGCAAAGTCTATTTAGTTGGGTATTTTATTTAGACATAGTTATGTAAAATATGTTTTACTCCTAAAATAACTAACTGATTTTAGTTACTAGTATAATATTTAAATGCTGATGCGAAAACTAACTAACTACATGTGAAAAGTAAATAAGTGACAGATAAATAGGAAAACCTTGGGGTAAAACAAATTATCCTTTACAGTTAATAATTTATATACTATTTTCGTGGTTTAATACATATAACATATACTTAATTAATATATCTTCAAAACAAAACCTTTCATGCATCGATAACTAATCTCCGAAAAAAGTTATATTTTTTTTGTCATTTAAGACATAAAACACCTCGTATCTCAAAATCACTTAAGTGTTAGTTAGTGATTTTTCGCTCTACGGGGACGATATTTTTGTGTTACCTGTTAACGATTTTTACTACATTTTTGCAATTTTCAAGAAATTTAAGAATTTTTATGAGATAAAAAGTATCCTATATGTTGATACACTATTTATTCTATGCATGTACTAAATTTCAGTGCATTCTATTTAGTAGTTTTTACGTGATGCCGTCACATACAGACGGACGACAGACAGACAGACAGAAAAAAAATATAAATTGCAGATTCGGTATGAGTATCCGTTACTAAGCATCCCCCATTGTTTTTTTTTTTGTAGAATTGACCTCTCTACAGATTTATTATAAGTATACAACGTGCCGCTCCAATGGCTTATTTTCTTCAACGTCTTCAACTTGATAGTTGATTAGCCTTCAAGACCTTCACATTACGGCTTCTCAATCCAATTTTAATCTAATCTATCAACAACAGTAGATTTGTTGACCAGACTTAATGATTCAATTCAATCCTATCATTAAGTAAGTAGATGCTCCCATCATGCTTCCAATACGCTTGACATCTTGTTTACTACCACTTTAATATACTGATTTAATTTGTTAAGACCTATGTCGCTCCTTGAATACAAATGGCCACAAATCGAAATCTATAAATTTTACAGGAGAGCCAAAATAAATTTTTGAAACTGTTTTTTTATAACATTTCATATATTTATTTATTAAATATAAGATGTTAATATATCATTAGATGCGTATTTTTTAGCTCTATCTTTCTACAAAATAAACTTTGTAATAGCTTTTATCTATTATGAGAAAAAAGCATATAAGTCCCTTTTGCATTCAAAATTATAACCAATATTATGAGAAATATGTCAAAAATTAAACACAGTTTTACAAATAAAAATGGTTAATTGTACTTTTTTGGTAAAAAAACCGTATCAAAAAGTTTAATAATAATTACTAAGTAAAACCATAACTGAATAGACCAGGAAAACATTGTATTAAACAATCTAAATGAAAAAATCTTAACTTTTTATTAAGTAAGTAAAATTATTGAGATCAACTTTGTGCGTAACTTTAATTATTTAGTAAAATTAAACATCAATCATCATCATCAATCAATGGGTAACGTGACGAGTAGACTGAGTGCAGCAGAAGTATTAAAGAAATAAGATAATAGAAGAGGTTTTTGAGTTTTATAAGCCTTTATATTTAGCATTCGTGGATTATTCCAAAGCTTTTGACAGCATTACTCATTCCGCCATAGAATCATCACTCCATCCAAGTCCTACTTAAAGATACTATGTAGAATCGAACCTTCTTACATCAAACTCATCAAAGCAATAGACAACAATATCATTCCAAATCCAAAGAAGCGTGAAACAGGGAGACCCGCTATCTCCCAAATAATTTACCAACACCCTCAGAGAAATTTTCAGGAGCCTGGCGGTGTTATGGCAATCAAAAGCATAGTTGTAAGTGGTAAACAGTTAACAAACCATTGTTTTGTAGATGACATAGTCCTCTTCTCTTTTTCGGCATCGGAACTCGAATCAATGCTCAAAGATCTGAGCACGGCAAACCTTCAGATTGGACTGAGTAAGAACCGTACAAAAACCCAGGTTATGACCAACAACACAAAACGTAGGGTCGAGGTAGACGGGCACGTCATAGACTATGTCGACGAGTACACTTGCTAGGGCCAGATAACCTCTTTAAACAACCGACGGGACAAAGAGTTGGACAAACGTGTCACAAGTGCCTGAAAGAGATCCTGGTCCAGGAAAGAGCTAATAAAGGGTAACCTTCCACTGTCACTCAAGTGAAAGCTCGTCGACATGTTTATACCTACTACCCGTCCTTACCTACGCTGCCCAAACATGGTCCCTTACGGAAAACCAGAAAGAGCCAGAGAGCGATGGAGCATAGTATATTATGCATCAAAAGAACAGATCACGTCCGAAATTCTATACTGCGCTCCCAAACTCGCATAGCCGATGTAAGGGAGAAGACCGCCTGGCTGAAATGGAACTGAGCCGGCCACATTATCCATATGCATTCGGAAAGGTGGACCCGCATATCTACCAACTGGATGCCAGAAGATGGTCATAGCAGACGCGGGAGACTTAAATGGAGATGGCGGGATGACCTAGACGCATTTGAAAAGGACTGGTCGGATCTTGCCCCTGAAAGAGGAATTTGAAAGGAAAGGGTGCCTCTTTACTTTGCCTGCATCAAAATGTTTTATTTTATTTTTAAAATTGTAACGAAAACTAAAATTATTATCATACCAAACGGTCATATTTCTGGCCTTCCCATTCTAGCACGCTAAAAATGATTATTTATTTCACAATAATTTAATGCAAAAGGGACGTATTTCAAAATATGCTACTGTTATATTACAAAATATAATAACAAATACTAGTGTTTGAATGCAAAACGGTCGTTTTCAGAAATATGGCACTTTTGTATTACAAAATATGGTAACAAATACTATAGTTAGAATGCAAAAAGGACGTTTTCCAAAATATGGCAGTTTTGTATTGTAAAATATAATCACATTAACTTGAAATTTTGCTCCCAACACAGACATATTTTGGATTGTGGCACTTTTTCATGCAACTGACGAGCATTTGCGTTGAATCTCCGGGCGCAACTCAAAGAGTGGCTGTTTTGCACTGACATTACCTGTCAAAGTGAGCTAATGCAAAAAGGGCAGTAAGTCAGTGCAGCCATAATATAAGCAAAAATGATGGGGTTTTTTTTTTTACTATAAAATATAGTCGGTTCAGGTGTCATTTTTGCAATAAAACGATTTTCATTTTTTTTTGAGTTGTGGCCCTTTTGCATTGAAGGAGCGATGTGTGTTCGGTAGTGTTGGTAGCAGCGCCTTACATCACCAATAATTTATACCTAATAGAATCTCTTCTCATTGGCCCTATCTTCCGAACTGGCGGTAAATTCACTTTATGTATCATCGACTATCATAAGTGCCCGCATTTGACCTAAACGAATAAATGATTTGATTTTACAAAAGTTCTATGTATTTATGTCTGTGACCATACAAATCTGGCGCTCTGTAATAAATAATGATGAGTGGGACGAAGACAGAGCTATTTAGATATTTCTGTTTTAAAAACACAGATCAATTTACTAAAATAATAACTCAAAGTAAGTTTTGCCAGGAGCCTTGCCATACACTTGTTTTATTACTGAAACAAGGATTGGTGTTTCAAATATCCAGCCTAGGATCACTGAACTGCTAAAGCGACAATATACGAATATAGAAACCATTGAAAACCAGATTTAATTAAAACACTTTTTTGAGTACATAAATAAAATTACACTATAATATTTCCACACGTGTTCACACTGCGAAGGTTTTAGAGGTCAGGGTAAAGGTCAAATTCAAGACCTGGCTTTAAAGCGAAGCCAGTGACCCCCTTTCAATTGAACAGTGATTGATCCCGTGGTCAATTCAGCAGGGATGCAGGTCCTCTCACATGGAGACACCTCCAGGTGCTGCAGGATCTGGTAGATCATCACCTTCACTTCGCAGAGCGCAAATCTTGACCCTAAGAAAAAAATGTCGAAAAACTGTTAAGCCACTTGTAATTCCTAATTAAAATGTTTTTTTATAAATATACGAGTAAATGGTGAATACTGAATATGATTACGCACCATTAATAGTCGTAGTTGCTAAACACTTTAGTGGCGTTGAAGAGATTAAATAAGTCTCAAAATATCCACTAGAAGGTCTTCGGACCCACGAATGGGTCTCCGTGGTTCATCCAACGCGGATGTTGTTCATGATCAAGAGGATTTGCATCATCACCACCCCAACCACAGTAATAATGTCCTCCTAGCCGATATACGGCTACGGCGGTCAGTTTCATTGAAACTGGCCATCTGTGCAGGACTTTGTTTATAGTGTCCAAGTGTGTGCACAATACACAGGTATACCCTCTATTCCATCAGTCTCATAGTCTGGTGGGACGGATAACCGACACGACCAGTGAGAGGTCAGGCGCAGGACCGACGGCTTTACGTGCTCTCCGAGGCACGGAGGTCTTCGACCTCAACTTCCCAACTCTGGGTAATCTCTAAGAAATTCTTAACAGAAAATCTCAGAAAAGACTTTTTGGCTCGACCCAGGACTCGAACCCGAGACCTCTCGCACGGCAGCCGCATATACTACCGACCGCGCCACAGAGGCAGTTAACCACAGTATAGTACACTAAAAGCATTTCCTATGTCGACATTATCTCGACAGTACTCTCTAAAGAGCTCTTTAACTTACCAATACAGTTCCTGGGTCCAACACCGAAGGGCATGTAAGCAAACGGATTGATCTTGTGTTTGTTCTGTTCAGAGAAGCGTTCAGGATCAAACTTGTCGGGGTTGGGGAAGTACTGAGGGTCACGGTGGAAGGCAAACACTGGGATTAGCACACTATCGCCTTTACGCATCTGTAATTAATAGATGAGGTTTTAAATGAAAATCTGACAACCAGTCTTACCGAAGGGTATCGTGTTATGATCCAGGTAACTGGGTTGTGGAGGACAGATAGTTAGTCGTGCCATGTAAAATCATGCTTCTTGATATTCAGCTATATCCGGTGAGACTGGAAGCCGACTCATGTTTTTAAACATTTATTCAAGTTAGACAATAACATTTACATTATCAGCAACATAAATGTTCAGCAACTTCTGGAGCTGACTGTTATAAATACAAATAAGAAAATAAAAAGAAATTACAGTAATCTCTGTATTCTTCATATTTTGATCAGTAAATCTGAATCTTTCTGATGTTGGTGAAACAGGAAGCGTTTTAGAACATATATATTTCAATTGTGTTTGTACTTACAATGTAGTCTTGGGGATTTTTGTCGTTAGGTTTGCCCAAGTTATAGTCCTTGGTACAAGACCTGTCTGTAAACATAGCGGGAGGCCACATTCTGAGTACTTCTGCAATACAAAGCTCATATGAGATCACTAGTATTAGATTCGTTTATTTCTCTTAAAGAAAAGCTTAGTTCCACGAAGAGAAAATTGTGTGAATCCCTTAATCTGTTCTATTCTGACGTGTGGTTAGTGGTCGGCACTAATAGTGTTAATGCAAAAATCAGATTTTAGGCTGCCTGTATACCGCCGGCTGTACTAATGTATACCTATTTTCTACTGACTGATATTTTGAAACACACGAAATGCTTACCTGATACAACCATGTCCATATACCGCATCTCCTGGAGAGATTTCAGGTCTAACTTGCCACCGTTCTTAATGTCATATTCTCTGATCTCTTCCACCAGTTTGTCTTGCACCTCGGGGTTCAAAGCAAGCTCATACAGAAGCAACGACGAGGCTGTCGATATTGTTTCGAAACCAGCGAATAAAAATGAGACTACTTGCGCGATGATATCATTGTTGGACCATACTAGAAAAAGTAAAGAAACTCATTACAATGTTATTTGACTGCCTCTGTGGCGCAGTTGTTTAGGTCGCCACGCCGCTACCATTGCGTCGGGAGGTCGTAAGTTCGTCGGTTCCACACGGAACAATGATTTATTTATTTGTGCGAACCACAAATAATTGTTTCGGGTCTGGTTGTACGCTGTGTCCGTTGGTTGTAAAAGTCCCCGCGACACAAGAGCCATTCAGTAGTGCAGGAGTTGTCTTTTCAAATACAGGAAAAATAATTAACAAGCCTGATTTAATATGATTGACTGAAGAAGACTTCACAAAATACTGACCTCTTTTAACTTTTTTAGTTCCAACAGAAGATTCTTCTACGGAAGCAAATCCTGCTGATTCACCTTTAGATTTCAAATTTTCATGTGAAAGTCTGCCTGAAAAATACACAAAAGTTATCAGGTTTTACTGGATGTCACTATTTAAAGGAAAATATTTCAAGAGTAAATCCTTCCTTGAGGAGCTCCCTCAGTAGTTTCGGCTGTAACTTGTCCGTCAGTCAGTCAGTCTGTCAGTCGCTCAGTAGCGGAAGTGTTTTACATTTATAGAAGAATATTTAATAACATTTACCTTTCTTAGCTTCCATAAGTAAGTGTATCATATCAGGTCTGAGGATCTGACGTCGCTCACGGTCTGTCATTGTGTCCAGCACTAAACTCCTGAAGAATTTCTTCGTCGCTGTCGACATGAAGTCTATTTTTAAGAGCTAAAACAAATATAAAAAAAATATTTCCACTTTTGATAAACCATTACTAGACAACTAGAAATATGAAGATGGATTGATACGTTTTCTATTTTTTTAAATACAAATGCTTGTTTTGACATATTAGTCTTAGTAGGCTCATTACTTAGCAACATCAATATCATATAATTTTAATCCAGTAATGTCCCACTGCTGGGCAAGGGTCGGGCTTTGAGTCCACCACGCTGGCCAAGTGCGGCTTGAGGTCTTTGTATACCTTTAAGGACTGTCTTAAAGAACTTTCAGACGTGCAAGGTTTCTTCACGATGTTTTCCTTCACCGTTAGAGCAAGATAAAATTATTTCTAATGAACACAAAAATCATTGGCGTATTGATTCGGGTTTTAACGTCGACGATTTGCGTTATGCAACGCGCCTATTACTTCTTAAGATAAGATTACAATACAATAAGATTATATTTAAGCCTTTAAAGTAGCTTTAGATCCACCCACCAGATTAAACATTATCAAATGCGGTAAGTAGTTAACATTACCTTCCCAATAAAAGGCATATTCAACATAATGAAGAACTGGATCATATCTTTGAAACCCAAGGTTGTCGTCTCCTTGACCATGGTGAAGAACTCGTTGTCTTCATCAGTGAGAGAGTCTACCTTCAGACCGAAGGCGCAGGTAGCGATCACGTCGTTGGCGTAGCGCGAGGTCAGGTCCTTGCAGTCTATATCTATGTAACCAGCTGTGGAACCAATAAGAAACACCTGTTTTACAACACATACAAATACAACATAGTATTTCAAAAACCGTTTATGTTACGTTTATGTAAACGGTTGACAAATAAGACCCACGAAATCATACATTTATATGGAATCAAAATAAATTATTGAGACATTATCTTCTTACCTATGTATATCGTATATACTTTGCATTGCAAATAGCTCTAGTAGAAAGAAATCAAAGTCTTACCATCTGAAGACTTAATTTTTTTCTTAAGACTGGCCATCGTCTGTTCTCCGACCTCCACCATGAACGGCACCATCAGACGTATCTTGGAGCTGGTGAACGCTGGACTCAGCGTCGAGCGCATGTCCTTCCATTCTTGACCTAAGACAAATCGAACGAAGAACATAACAAGCTTAATCGAATTTAACAAACATGCATCATCAAGGAAAAAATAAAACATAAGAAAGATCCTGAACATGAGGTGTAAATCAAAGCTATAATGGGTATTTTATCTATTGCCTCCGTGGCACAGTGGTAGAGGTGGTCGTCACGCCACCACACCAGTGCGTCGGAAGGCGATCCCCACAAGGAACAAAATTTATTAGTGCGATCGACAAATTTGTCATTTCGGGCGTGACTATAGCCAGACATTCAAGCACGGACAAAAATTATAATTTAAAAGCACCCGCCAGACAAGAACAATTTTTAGTGCGGGACGAAAAACAATAAAAGTCATGTAATAGATAGAGAAAAGGAAAACGGAGGTTTGGGAAAAGACGGTAGAATTCAGGAATTTTTCGACGACGACGACGACGAAGACAGCAATATAATTATTTCGTTATTTGACGTTAAACTGAGTAGCTATAACGAATCTCAGTTAACAAGTTATTGAAAGCCACTATGATGAACATTGTTATCTCCCTTATTATAAAGTGATTAACAAGTTACGTCAAAGCAGCATTGTACTGAATAGTGACCATGAATTTGACGTTCACTAGTTGTCAAGTGAGATACGTGATAAGCCCGCAGGACTGAAAACTCACCCATCAAAGATAATAAACTCCGGTTGAAGGAAGAATCAGTCTCGAGGAACACAGGGCGACGGTCGAGGAAGTACTCGTAGTCTTTGACACCAATCTTCTTCACCAGCTCCAAGTCTCGAATCATCACTGTCTTGTTTGTAAATTCGTATCTTCCTATAAACCTAAATGCAAGTGTAAATACATAAATTCTATGCATAAGCTTAAGCAGGTAAGTAATTACGTTTTAAAGAACTATCGAATTTTCTTCCACTATCGGCAACGTATGAAAATCTGATTAGCGCCACC
Organism: Anticarsia gemmatalis; assembly: GCF_050436995.1. Classification (NCBI taxonomy): domain Eukaryota; kingdom Metazoa; phylum Arthropoda; class Insecta; order Lepidoptera; family Erebidae; genus Anticarsia; species Anticarsia gemmatalis. The sequence goes on along the minus strand of NC_134752.1, from coordinate 13,710,476 downwards.
AACGTCACGTCAACGTCGTAGGAACTATTTTGTTGGTACGTTTTAAATGTCAAACTTTCGATGCTCGACAGTACCGGCTGTAGAAAATCGCGCTACTGAGAGCCGAGTGGCGTATACATTCACCTCGAACTCACGTGATTCAGGGTTCCTACCCAAGTAAGCACATGAATACATTTATTTGTTATATATTGAAAAAAATATAACATAAAAATTTTTGAGGATTTTTATGATAGAAAACTCCAAAAAATAACTAATATGTACTTACTTTTCTTCTGGGAAGGCTTCGTAGGTATCCTTTATATCGATCCCTACATTACGCTGACGGAACAAGACCTTGCCCATATTGCCGATGAACGGGAGCGGTTTGAAGTGCTTGACGCCATACTTCTCAAATACGGAGTAAGTCTGGCGCAGGTACAGCCACACTGCGATGACTAGCACACTCACCCAGAGCAGAAGGACAATCATGATCTGCATTAGAAGAAATAATCACATATAGTATAATCAGGGCAGGCAAAATAATTAAATGAATGTGACAATGTGTAAGTGCGAGCGAGAGACTCCGATAAAATGACATGACGTACTTCGCACAATTGAAATGGCCCGAGTATAACTTGCTGTCTCATTATATATTGTTGCGAGAGTTGCATCTCTCACGTTGCATTAACGCGAACACGCATTTTACGACCACGACGAGTGCAACCTGCGCCGAATCGTTAGGCATTTTAAGGTAAAATGCGTGTTTGCGTAAAAGTTTCCAGAATTAGGGTGTGTGCGCATTAAGGATTTTACATTTCCCAAAGAACTAAAAAAAAATGCGTAAAATACTTTGATTTCGAACTAAAGCCGTAAGACGACTGTTTTTTGCAAAAATGGCAAGCCTGGAAGCTTAGCAACCAATCCATGAGAACCTGACAAAAGAGTGTAATGTAGTACAATAGAGGAACATGATAAAGTACTCCATATTATCAGAAAAAGCAGCATACCGGAAACGATTTATTAGCACATGCTGACAAAATATCCCAAAACCTGCAGAAATTATGAGTGGAGGAAGTAGGATATTTTATTGGTAGTAATTTATATTTTTTTACAGGTTTTTGTTAATTTTGTTTCCTCTCTTTTTCTGGGAGAAGACCCGTGCTCTGTACAGCACCATAGGTCTCAAAACAAGAAAGATAATTTTGGCATTAAACCTACCACGCTGGTCGGAATTCATGCGATTAAAAGGCTTTTTTAAAAGTATATTCTCATTTGTCCCCGCTAAAACTGTCCCTCTGGGTGATAACTGGGAATAAAACTGGAATATACCGTTTTAAATAGCCTTTAAGAATGGAATATTAAAGAATTAAGGAAATTTAGCACTATATACTTTATATTTTCTATTTCATGGGGTGATTTATGTATTGAACAAAAATGACTTACCTTTAAATGTTAAAGTTCGGTACGTAGAACAAGAAATTATGAAATTATGTACAGTTACTTATAAACTAAGTAATTTGTTCTCTGGTTCAGCTTCCTTGCGGAATATGAATGGCAACTGAATCGCAACTGAGCATGACTCTATATATGAGACACATTATCTGGATCCCCAGATAATAACTCAACTGTACAGTCGCGAGCTTATTTATAGTAAACTAAACTCGATCATGATTTTTCTCTGGAGTATTATGAAGGTCGCCGGGAGGTGACATTCATAGACCATTTCAGTGATGACTTGCTTAAATATCAGGTGTGAAGTACTCGTAACCGGCGGTCTTGTACTGCAAGATAATGCAGGTGGCGTCAAATAGAGAAATATTGGTAACCGAGGTACATTTTCGTTCACGGCTTAAAAAGTCAAAGCAAAAGTGCCTCAGGTTTAAAAAACCCGGCCATTAGATTGGTAATTACTACATACTGATAGCTAAAATAATAACACGTAAAACGGGAAAGTGGTTTAAGTACGAAGCTATTTTCTTTCTTTCGCTTTTATACAAAGCATCATGTGTATAGATTGAAGAGTCTTGTCTCTTTTCTTCGAGAAGAATACCCACTCATCCATTTCAAAACGTTTTATTAAACCTTGATTTGTGCCTTTACGTAATAATATTGCCATGCAATTATGTCCGTGACTATCCAAGTGTGGTGGTTAATTGAACAATGATGGTTTGGTTTGATGGATTGGAGAACTTTTCTTCCGCGTGTGACGAGGACAAAACTATACCTACATAGTTATCCTTTAATGTTGGTCTGGTGCTAGAACTGGAAATTGAAGCTGCACGTTTGGCGCAGTGTTTCACGTAGCCACCTGGCCGCAAAAAACAGTGTTCTGAGTCTGCTTGTTCATTTATCCGCATAAGTATGTATTTAGAAGTATAGAGGTGTGTTTATCTGTTGTTTGGTTACCATAGTACAAGAGCTGCTTAGGTTGGAAACAAATGACCATAATTGAGTTGCCCAATAATACGTATTTATTTACCGATTGAATCACCGATCACACGCTCTTTGTTTGTAAATATGTCATGTCTATAATTAAAACTGTCTGGTGAGGATGACGCGAAGTTATATTGTTTTTACGCTTTATTATCTAGATAAAAATATAAATAATTATGTTCCGCAATATTTTAGTTATATCACCGTTAGTTTTGTTTTTCATTCATCTATACTAATATTATAAAGCTGAAGAGTTTGTTTGTTTGTTTGTTTGTTTGAACGCGCTAATCTCAGGAACTACTGGTCCGATTTGAGAAATTCTTTCAGTGTTGGATAATCCATTTATCGAGGAAGGTTATAGGCTATATATCATCACGCTACTACCAATAGGAGCAGAATACCAGTGAAAAATGTTACAAAAACGGGGAAAATTTTTAACTTACGTAACGCAAGCGAAGTTGCGCGGGTCAGCTAGTTAATCATAATGATGCAATAAATCAATTTAAATTAACTTGTGAATCACTGCTGTTCTACCTGTAGCTCAATTCTCTACCACTATCGACTATTGACAAGCGGCGAAATTTTGTATGAATATTTGATCAGCGCCTCTTGCGAGCGGGTTAGTTATTATTTTTGCTGCTCATTTAGAATGCCATACTCTGTAGGGGTGTTTTTTCAAAGACAGCTCCCCCACTAATAATTTCTCTTATGTCGCGGGGACTTTTACAAAAATGGAAACAACGAACACAAAGTAGAACCAGACCCGAAACACTTATTCGTGGATCGCACAAATATTTTTTTCCGTGTGGAAATCGAACCAGTGACCTTAACCACTGCGCCACGGAGGCAGTCAGTATGTATTGGTATACTGTTTAACCTTGAAATTGTCACGGACACACAGCGTTACTTTTGCTTGTATACATATTAAACCATATTAATGACTAACTCTTGTTATTACATAAACAAAGTTGTTTAATCCTCTAGCTCGACCAACACAAATAAGTCGCATTGTACCGATTACATATCATTGTATTTATAAACAAGATAAACTTGATAAATGCCAGTTGTGTTTATAACAGCGAGTGCTTTGTGTTACTGAAACTTTTTTTAAATATATTAACTTACATTAATTTTTCGTCGCTAACAAGATTTCTGTCTAGGTGATATATGTGACGGCATCACGTAAAAACTACCAAATAGAATGCACTGAAATTTGGTATATGCATCGAATAAGTAGTGGAGCAACTTATAGGATACTTTTTATCTCATAAAGATGCTTAAATTTCTAGAAAATTCCAAAAATGTAGTAAACCTCGTAATCAGGTAACATAAAAATATAAGCGACTGGCTGACCCGGCGAACTTCGTACCACCTAAAATATGCAATATTAAATGTCTATTTTTCAATATTTCTGAGTGATTTTCTTAATATTTTTTCCCGTAAGATCCTTCTCCTAATAATAACAAATATGCCGTGACCAAGGAAAACGGGTTTAATTTTTATATATATAGAGATAATTTTAGCACCGATTAAACGTCGCTGTGGCGCATTGGTTTATTGCTCCATTCGGGATCGTTTTGGTGTGGGATCAAACCTCATCAGAGACAGTACTTTGAATTTTCCCATGAGAATGCGTCATTTTCCCGGGGTAAAAGTAGCCTATGTCCTTTCGCGGGTATCAAAATATCTCCATACCAAATTTCATGCAAATTGCTTCAGTTTTTTAGGCGTGATTGAGTAACAGACAGACAGACAGACGGAGTTACTTTCGCATTTATAATATTAGTATGGATCATACAAACTGAGTGTAAAAAGCACAGCCTCAAGGAAAACAACGTGTGGTAGTAGATCATATATTATTTTGTTTCGTATTACTGGCGCCGTGGCTACTTCAACAAGGAGACCACTTCAAATACTACGTAGTGTAGCGGAACATTGCGAAGATTGCATTCTGTCGTTAGTTTTTTTAACAGCATTTCTCATAAAAGTGATTTTTTGTCATTTTTCTCCACTAAGTTCTGTGCCTAGGTGACTTTTATGAGAATACAAACTTTGTGTAATGAAGTAACATTACTAAGTTGATCGCATATAACATATATTATTTCGTATTAGAGGCAAGGAAATCACATCAAATACTACGTAGTGTAGTGAAGTATTGATAAGATTGCATTTTGCAGTGTGCTTTTTTGCCAGCTGTTCTCTTACGGTTGTAGTACACTTGTTAGACTTGTTACACGTTGTAGGTAATTGAATAAATAACAGTTCGGTGCCTTGATCTCTGCTTACTCCCATAGGAAGAAGACGTGATTCGTATGTAGTTATTATGTTATATTATAGGTACGTGTCTATATTTGGTACTTAGGTCACTACTTATGTTTTGAGCCTTGACGAATCTGATTGTTTTAGACCCCATTTGGTGTTTTCATCGTAAAGTTTGACCTTTTGACTACTACATTCCCAAGAAAGTTTTGAAATCTGCGCTGAAAATATTTTCAATATCGTCGATCGAAAATTGTAAGTGTGCGGGAAAATAGCATTAGGATGCTAACATTTTCGTGCAAATATTTTTTACTACTCTCGACGTGACTTATAGAAACAGTCGTGTATATATCGACGTGTCGTGTATATATACATATATCGACTGATGTATTATTTTGATGATAAAATCCGATCCTTCGAAAATTTAAAACGCCAATAAATAGAGTTCTATTATGATTATTTTTCCCTCACCAATGAAATTCCTGAAGGTCGTCCAAGGTCACCAGTTGTGTCCGGAAAAATTGATGCTGTGCGAAAATTAATTATGCATTTTCGTTTCCTGATACACGAAAAGAATGACACAATCCTAAACATTATTTCCACTCTTAGATATAAAATATTAGGTAACAACATTTCCGATTAGAAGATTTTTTCTAAATGAATCATTTTTTTTACAGTACCTAATTCAATAACGTCCTCGCGCCGATTAGTGCAAACAAATGCTTGAAAAATTCATCGTTTTGCTTCAAAATACGTGTATCAATTTGTGATAGAACAAAATCTAGGATAAAATGCGCATGAGCCCAAAAATAAACACCAATCGACTTTATGGATGCTTTAAGATGAACTAAATGCAGAAAAAAATATTCGCGCTCAAAGCACTTCGGAACTAATGATCCCTTGATTTTTTATAAAAATTTTGTTACGGTGAAAAGTGCCTTTAGAAAAATGCAGAATGGTTCATTCTTATTGATTTTCAACCAACAATTTACCTAAAGACTTTTTTGAAATATGGAAAAACCACAAAATCCTACGGGTCGAGCTCAATAGAAACAATGCCGGTCGTAACGCATCTAGCTAAACAGCCGGCTATTATGTGCACGAAAAAAACGAATTAATGAGTTTCTCGCCATGCCGTTACAGTTTGACTTCAAATGACTTTATTTTGTTCCAAAACGTTGACAAAAAATTGCGTTAACATTGATTTATCATCGGTACAAGAAATAGGTGACGCTTTTAAACACCCTGTTTTTGAGGGTTCTTCGGCAAAGGGAAAAAAATATTCAAAAAATATTTTAATCGGATAAAAAAATGATCTAGATCATGAATAAGGATACCCGAGAACACGATAAAGTAGTTTTCACTCACATATTTAAAGTTTTTCATGGTTAGGCTCAAAACATAATAGTGGCCCAGGAATTAATTAAAATATGTATCGATTTTTTATTTTGGTTTCACAGTTATAGTCTACATATATAATTGGAAAGATTGACAAGATAATATATTTAAGTGTACTCGTATAGTCGACAACTCGACACTGAACTAAGTCTAAGTGTTTAATTGTTTTACAGAAAACGTAGGTATAAAGTTTATCATTTGTAATTACAATACTGTATTAATTTTTGCCAGGAACCTGCTTTGTTTGAAAGGTAAATCATAATATATTCTTGGTTGGTTTAAACCGGCTCATGCTCCGAATCTGGACGATATTCCCATAGCCAAGCTTTCGCATTTAGGATTAAAATGAAAAAGCACTCAGTTACAAATTAAGTTATTTATCTTTACGGTACAAACTACACTAGTTTATAAAATAACACGTCTTTAGTAGTGTAATTATTGTAAGGTGAAGTAAATAAGTTTGACGGAAAATCTTTGTTGAAAAACTATCCGTGTAACATTATATTATTTGCACCAGTGATTCATGTCCCCACGCCGCTGCTACCAATGCACTGGGTGGAAATTGACTGCTAATAGGAAATTAATTGGTATAGGGAATTAGCAAATTGTTATTTTAAATACAGGATATTACTCTGAGAAGAACAATCTCGTTTCCATGGAAACCGAAACAAAATTCACTTACTATATTTACTATGATCGCCTCTCCTTCGTCAATGATAATAACCTATTTGATAGTCAATAGGCCTTCAAGACCTTCACATTACGGCTTCTCAATCCAATTATAATCTAATCTTTCAACAGCAACAGTAGATTTGTTGACCAGATTTAATGATTCCATTCAATCCTATCATCAAGTAAGTAGATGCTCCCATCATGCTTCCAATACGCTTGACATATTGTTTACTACCACTTTAATATACTGATTTAATTTGTTAAAACCTATGTGTGTTCGGTAGTGTTGGTAGTAGCGCCTTACATCACCAATAACTTATACCTAATAGATATATTGTTTAAACCATTTGGCGATTAAAAAGAGTGGCCAGGAGTTACTTGCCAGCTCTTCTCATTGACCCTACCTTCCGAACTGGCGGTAAATTCACTCTATGTATGATTGACTATCATAAGTGTCAGTATTTGACCTAAATGAATAAATGATTTGATTTTACAAAAGTTCTATGTATTTATGTCTGTGACCATACAAATCTGACGCTCTGTAATAAATAATGATGGAACATTTATTTCTTAATTCGGTTTCTGTTCAGTGTGGGACGAAGACAGAGCTATTTAGGTATTTCTAAAAACAAACTTCAATGTACTAAAATAATAACTCAAAGTAAGTTTTGCCAGGAGGCTTGCCATACACTTGTTTTATTACTGTAACTTTTACAACTGCTAAAGCGACAATATACAAATATAGAAACCATTGAAAACCAGATTTAATTAAAACACTTTTTTGAGTACAAAAAAATTACAATAATATTTCCAAACGTGTTCCACGTTAAGAGGTCAGGGTACAGGTCAAATTCAAGACCTGGCTTTAAACCGAAGCCAGTGACCCCCTTTCAATTGTACGTTGAATGATCCCGTGGTCAATTCAGCAGGGATGCAGGTCCTCTCACATGGAGACACCTCCAGGTGCTGCAGGATCTGGTAGATCATCACCTTCACTTCGCAGAGCGCGAATCTTGACCCTGAGAAAAAAAATAGAAAAACTGTTAAGCCACTTGTAATTCCTAATTAAAATGTTTTTTTTAAATATACGAGTAAATGGTGAATACTGAATATGATTACGCACCATTAATAGTCGTAGTTGCTAAACACTTTAGTGGCGTTGAAGAGATTAAATAAGTCTCAAAATATCCACTAGAAGGTCTTCGGACCCACGAATGGGTCTCTGTGGTCCATGTAGACAACGCGGATGTTGTTCATGATCAAGAGGATTTGACCATCACCACTCCAACCACAGTATAGTTCACCAAAAGCATTTCCTATGTCGACATTATTTCGACAGTACTCTCTAAAGAGCTCCTTAACTTACCAATACAGTTCCTGGGTCCAACACCGAAGGGCATGTAAGCAACCGGATTGATCTTGTGCTTGTTCTGTTCAGAGAAGCGTTCAGGATCAAACTTGTCGGGGTTGGGGAAGTACTGAGGGTCACGGTGGAAGCCAATCACTGGGATTAGCACACTATCGCCTTTACGCAACTGTAATAGATGAGGTTTTGAATGAAAATCTGACGATCAGTCTTACCGAAGGGTATCGTTTTATGATCCAGGTAACTGGGTTGTGGAGGACAGATAGTTAGTCGTGCCATGTAAAATCATGCTTCTTGATATTCAGCTTTATTCGGTGAGACTGGAAGCCGACTCCAACATAGATTGGAAGAAGACTCTCTCACATGCTTAACAAAATTTTACACGTTTTTTTTTAAACATTTATTCAAGTTAGAAAAGAAAAGAAAGAAAAATATTTTTAAATTTTGTACACCATGCTTATGAAACTACAACAAAGAAAGAATAAAAATCAGGTAAAAAAAGAAGTGTGTGTAGATGCACTTTGCAGTTGCACAAAAACAATGGTGATCGCTCAGCATAATGCTGTGGCACCTGCATTGCTGCAAACGCTTGACAGCGCTGATTTTCAGCACAGAAAATAACATTTAAAATAAACAAATAAAGTAGACATGAATTTGGTTTTTATAAAAATATTAATAATAAATTGACCAAAATAGGAAATTAATCATGCGCTTGCGATTGCGAGGCCTTCATCAAATAAACTTTGACAAAGTAAGGGCAATGGTTCAGGATGCGATAATTGTGATGTGACAAATGACATTTACATTTTCGGCGACATAAATGTTGAGCAACTTCTGGAGCTGACTGTTATTTACGTTCGTTGTTAAAAAGACAAATCTTCATATATATTATTCTTCTGTAAGTGTGTATGTCACTGAACTTCTCTTAAACGACTGGAACGATTTTGATGAAATTTTTTGTGTGTGTTCAAGGGGATCTGAGAATGGTTTAGATTCACAATTTTGTCCGCTGGATAATGTTAAATTAATTTTTAATTTATTAGTAGTTGTTGATTTTGGAATGTTTTACATTGGATCCGACAGACGGCGCTACCATTTCAGTGTCAAATATTTTTAGTCTTTGTTGTTGTCCATTTATCGAGGAAGGCTATAGGCTATATATCATCTCGCTACGACTAATAGGAGCAGAGTAGCAGTAAAAAATGTTACAAAAACGGGGAAAATTCTGAACCATTCTCTCTTATGTGACGCAAGCGAAGTTGCACGGGTCAGCTAGTAAGAATATAATAAAGAAATTACAGTAATCTCTGTATTCTTCATATTTTGATGAGTAAATCTGAATCTTTCTGGTATTGGTGAAACAGGAAGAGTTTTAGAACATATATATTTCAATTGTGTTTGTACTTACAATGTAGTCTTGTGGATTTTTGTCGTTAGGTTTGCCCAAGTTATAGTCCTTGGTACAAGACCTGTCTGTAAACATAGCGGGAGGCCACATTCTGAGTACTTCTGCAATACAAAGCTCATATGAGATCACTAGTATTAGATTCGTTTATTTCTCTTAAAGAAAAGCTTCTTATCTTATCTTATCTTAGGGGTGGGGGTGCCAGTTAATGCCTGGCTGACACTTCGACCATTCCTGATCCTTTGTGTCACCCCCTCCTTTGCTACTCTAGACGTTGGGGGGCAGGGCAAAACTTATCAGTTTTGCTATGCACCCCACCGGAAGCAGCCTGTAGTCTTCTGGTTTAGGGTAACCGCATCCTAGAAGATCCATTCTTTTCCTTCCTAAAGCATCACACTCGCACAGTATGTGTTTCATGGTTTCTGCTTCTTCATTGCAGTGCCTGCATTTGGGGTCATCTATGGCTCCTATTTTGTTTAACATGTAGTTCGTGCCGTAGTGTCCTGTGAAAGCACCAAGTATTTTCTTGATGCTGTCTTTGCTGAGGTTTATTAGGTTATTACTCCAGCTTTTGTTGACGTTATTTATGAACAGTTTCGAATGGGTTAGTCCAGATATGGCTTTCCATTCTTTCAGATGCTGGTCCCTGGTGAAGTTGGTTATTGCCAGTTTGACTGTCGCATCAGGTAGTCCAATTATTGGTTCTGGACCTATTGGGAGTGATTCTGATCCTTTCCGTGCAAGTTCATCAGCTTTCTCATTTCCATCTATGCCAGCGTGGCCTGGTACCCAAACTAGCCTAACTTTGTTTGTTCGGCCTACCTTGTTCAGGTTCTTTATGCAATTCAGTACAAGTCCCGAATTGACCTTAAAACAGCAAAGTAAAGAAAAGCTTAGTTCCACGAAGAGATAATTGTGTGAATCCCTTAATCTGTTCCGTTCTGTCGTATGGTTAGTGGTCAACCTCGTGTCAAAGTTGTTCAAGCCGCCCGGAAGGCCGTTGACGTGGCTTCACGTCTGTTATCTTAATGGACAATAACCTGGACCGACTATTTACGTGCTCACCGAAGCACGGAGACGGTCAGATCAAATACCACTATGCGGTCACCCATCTTTAGAGTGACCTCGCCAACGGTTGCTTAACCCACTGATCGTTTAACATGCGGTGAGCGCAACTGGCTATGAGCCCCTTAATGAAAATACCTCGTAGTCAGGACCTGCTTGAACCAAGGTGTGAAATAAATGTACCATTAATATTGTTGACATTCTATCCTTGTACACTGGTTTCCATATATTACATGAGGACCTCATAGGGTTCGGGGTTCGAAGTGAAATCGGTTATTAACCTGGTTATAAAATAATACATATAATAGAAAATAGTCGACACTAATAGTGTTAATGCAAATATCAGATTTTAGGCTGCCTGTATACCGCCGGCTGTACTAATGTACCTATTTTCTACTGAGTGATATTTTGAAACATACAAAATGCTTACCTGCCACCAGTCTTACCGAAGGGTATCGTGTTATATCCCAGGTAACTGGGTTGTGGAATTCAGATAGGCAATCGCTCCATGTGAAACACTGGTATTCAGCTGCATACGGTAAGACTGGAAGCCGACTCTAACAAAGTTTGGAAAAAGGCTAAGCTGACATGACAAAATGCTTACCTGATATAACCATGTCCATATACGGCATCTCCTGGAGAGATTTCAGGTCAAATTTACCACCGTTCTTAATGTCATATTCTCTGATCTCTTCCGCCAGTTTATCTTGTACCTCGGGGTTCAAAGCCAGCTCGTACAGAAGGAACGACGTGGCTGTCGATATCGTTTCAAAACCAGCAAATAAAAATATTACTGCTTGCGCGATGAGATCATTGTTGGACCATACTAGAAAAAGAAAATAAACTTATTACAATGTTATTTGACAGCCTCTGTGACGCAGTTGTTCAGGTCGCCACGCCGCTAGCATTGCGCCGGGAGATCGAGAAAAATGCCGCTCGATATCGCCGCCCTTTAATGTTAATACCGAATTGTGACTATTAAACTCGAAGGAACTACCCGATCGGCACAAGCCAAACAAATGCAGTAATTGATTTGATTCAGATTTTTTATTCGATAAACTCTGCTAAACAACTGGAATATACCTATGTGTAGCAAGCCTGATTTAATATGATTGACTGAAGAAGACTACACGAAATACTGACCTCTTTCAACTTTTTTAGTTCCAACAGAAGATTCTTCTACGGAAGCAAATCCTGCTGATTCACCTTTAGACTTCAAATTTTCATGTGAAAGTTTGCCTGAAAAATACACAAAAGTTATCAGTTTTTACTGTATGTCACTATTTAAAGGAAAATATTTCAAGAGTAAATCCTTCCTTGAGTAGCTCGTTCAATAGTTTCGGCTGTACCTTATCCGTCAGTATGTCAGTCGCTCAGTAGCGGAAGAGTTTTACATATATAGAAGTAGATTTACCTTTCTTAGCTTCCATAAGCAAGTGTATCATATCAGGTCTGAGGATCTGACGTCGCTCACGGTCTGTCATTGTGTCCAGTACTAAACTCTTGAAGAATTTCTTCGCTGCTGACGACATTAAATCCATGTTGAAGAGATAAAATAAAGGTAAAAAGATATTTCAAATTTTGATAAACCATAACTAGACAACTAGAAATATGAAAATGGATTGATACGTTTTCTATTTTTTTAAATACAAATGCTTGTGTTGATATATTAATCTTAGTAGGCACATTATTTAGCAACATCAATATAATATAATTATAATCCATTTATGTCCCACTGCTGGGCAAGGTTCTCCTCCCGTAATGTTGAGACCCGGTTTAGGCCTTGAGTCCACCACGCTGGCCAAGTGCGAGTTGAGGTCTTTGTATACCTTTAAGGACTATCTTAAAGAACTTTCAGACGTGCAAGGTTTCTTCACGATGTTTTCCTTCACCGTTAGAGCAAGATAAAATTATTTCTAATGAACACATAACTTCCAAAAATCATTGGCGTATTGATTCGGGTTTTAACGTCGACGATTTGCGTTATGCAACGCGCCTATTACTTCTTAAGATAAGATTACAATACAATAAGATTATATTTAAGCCTTTAAAGTAGCTTTAGATCCACCCACCAGATTAAACATTATCAAATGCGGTAAGTAGTTAACATTACCTCCCCAACAAAAGGCACATTCGTCATGATGAAGAACTGGATCATATCTTTGAAACCCAAGGTTATTGTCTTCTTGACCAGGGTGTAGAACTCGTTGTCTTCATCAGTGAAAGAGTCTACCTTCAGACCGAAGGCGCAGGTAGCGATCACGTCGTTGGAGTACCGCGAGGTCAGGTCCTTGCAGTCTATATCTATGTAACCAGCTGTGGAACCAAAAAGAAACACGTTTTTTGCAGCACATACAAATACAATATAGTTTTTCACAAACCGCTTATGTAAACGGTTGACAAATGAGACCCACGAAAACATACATTTATTTGAAATCAAAATAAATTATTGAGACAATATCTTCTTACCCATGTATATCGTATATACTTTGCAGTGCAAATATCACTAGTAAAAAAAAAAACAAAGTCTTACCATCTGAAGATTTAATTATTTTCTTAAGGCTGGCCATCATCTGGTCTCCGACCTCGACCATGAACGGCACCATCAGACGTATCTTGGAGCTGGTGAACGCTGGACTCAGCGTCGAGCGCATGTCCTTCCATTCTTGACCTAAGACAAATCGAACGAAGAACATAACAAGTAGTTCTTTACACAGCTTGATCGAATTTAACAAACATGCAGCATCAAGGAAAAAATAAAACAAGAAAAATCCTGAACATGAGGTGTAATCAAAGCTATAATGGGTATTTTATCTATTGCCTCCGTGGCACAGTGGTAGAGGTGGTCGTCACGCCACCACGCCAGTGCGTCGGAAGGCCGATCCCCACAAGGAACCAAATATATTAGTGCGATCGACAAATTTGTGATTTCGGGCGTGACTATAACCAGACATTGAAACAACCACTATGCTGTACATTGTTTTCTCCCTTAGTATAAAGTGATTAACACGTTACGTCAAAGCAGCAGTGTACTGAATAGTGATCATCAATTTGACGTTCACTAGTTGTCAAGTGAGATACGTGATAGGGCTTATCACTTCTGCGTCTTCTTATATCTACCTGCGGGCTGCAGGACTAAAAACTCACCCATCAAAGTTAATAGACTCCGGTTGAAGAAAGAATCACTGTTGGAGAACATTGAGCGACGGTCGAGGAAGTACTCGAAGTCTTTGACAGTGGTCTTCTTCACCAGCTCCAAGTCTCGAATCATCACTGTCTTGCTTGTAAATTCGTATCTTCCTACAAACCTAAATTCAAGTGTAAATACATAAATTCTACGCATAAGCTTTAGGAGGTAAGTGAAATTCGTTTTAAAGAACTGTCGAATTTTCTACCACTATCGGCAACGCAGTGACAGCCGAGTGATATAAGTTGACACCTCCCATGCCAGTGGTCGCAGGTTCGAATCCGAGGCAACACACCAATGACTTTTCGAAGTTATGTCTGTATTAGAAATAATTATGCCATCAAAAACATTCTGTAAAAACCTCAAGTCTCGCCGTAAAAAGTTGTGAGATCGATATAATACCAAGTCGATTAATCTATTTAGTCTCTACTTAAAGGACCTTCTGTCTTAAGTTATTACGTATGTTATTATCATGCCAATTTTAAAAAAAAATACCTTTAAAACAAATAGACCGACCTGGCCATCGCATGATTTAATTATTAGTATGTATCACACTACACAGCACGACGAGAAGTTAATGCTCCTGAAATGTTAATGGCGAATTTGTGTTTTCTTGCGATGACCAAGTCGATCTAATTGTTTTAAAGGTATTTTTTTTTAAATTGGCATGATAATAACATACGTAATAACTTAAGACAGAAGGTCCTTTAAGTAGAGACTAAATAGATTAATCGACTTGGTATTATATCGATCTCACAACTTTTTACGGCGAGACTTGAGGTTTTTACAGAATGTTTTTGATGGCATCTCACTTCTTTTTGTAGAGCGAACATAAGTCCAATTTGTATGGAAAGACGTTATTTTTTCATAATTCAACATATTTTCCTATGGGAATGTTGTTCAGTTTCATGGGCTAAACACCCTTATCCACCCTATACCCCCTCCCCCGTTATGTCTCATATAGTAGGTACCTATCTACACCTATTTATTTTATTTTCTACTGTAATAATAATTCATTAACTGCAAATGTAACCTTGTAATCTTATACATTTATATGGGATTACAAAGTTATTGTTGCAGTTGGTGTATTTAGAAAACTGGACCGAAATTAGAAAATATTAAATTTTTCCCATGATTAAGACACTAAACCCTATTTGTATTCTAAATTTTAAGTTTCTAAGTCTGCTAGAAGTACCTTAGACTTTTGATGATCGGTGAGTCAGTGAGTCAGTGAATCAGTGAGTGACAAAATTCAAAATTTTAACAAGTTGTCATTCCTAAACTACTGGTTCAAATTGACTGAAATTATAAATATACCGTGTTTATACAATGACTAATTAGTTGCTGAAAATCCAGGCTTCTTGTTTTATCCACAACGAAATTATAGGGGTGTCAAAAATAGCCCGAATTGCTTCGAGAAACGGATGTTACGGCCGTGCCGCTTTTTTTTTGCTCGACTTGCGGGGGCACTTCCGTGCCCCCAGATCACATGCTCCAACGGTGAAGGAAAACATCGTGAGGAAACCTTGCATGCCTAAAATTTGTTTAATACATTTATTGAGGGCATGCAAAGTCCCCAACCCGCACTTGGCCAGCGTGGTGGACTCAAGGCCTAACCTCTCCCTCATTACGGGAGGAGACCCTTGCCCAGCAGTGGGACAGTAATGGGTTAAATTTATTTATCGGCAACGTATGAAAATCTGATTAGCGCCACCGACGGGCGTCGTAGAACTATTTTGTTGGTACGTTTTAAATGTCAAACTTTCGATGCTCGACAGTACCGGCTGTAGAAAATCGCGCTACTGAGAGCCGAGTGGCGTAAACATTCACCTCGAACTCACGTGATTCAGGGTTCCTACCCAAGTAAGCACATGAATACTTTTGTATTACTTGCATTGAAAAAATATAATATTCAAATTTTTGAGGATTTTTATGATAGAAAACTCCAAAAACTAATATGTACTAACTTTTCTTCTGGGAAGGCGTCGTAGGTATCCTTAATGGCGATCGCTACATTACGCTGACGGAACAAGACCTTGCCCATATTGCCGATGAACGGGAGCGGCTTAAAGTGCTTGACGCCATACTTCTCAAATACGGAGTAAGTCTGGCGCAGGTACAACCACACTGCGATGACTAGCACACCCACCCAGAGCAGAAGGACAATCATGATCTGCATTAGAAGAAATAATCACTTATAGGGCAGGCAAAATAATTAAATGAATGTGACAATGTGTAAGTGCGAGCGAGAGACTCCGATAAAATGACATGACGTACTTCGCACAATTGAAATGGCCCGAGTATGACTTGCTGTCTCATTATATATTGTTGCGAGAGTTGCATCTCTCACGTTGCATTAACGCGAACACGCATTTTACGACCACGACGAGTGCAACCTGCGCCGAATCGTTAGGCATTTTAGGGTAAAATGCGTGTTTGCGTAAAAGTTTCCGGAATTAGGGTGTGTGCGCATTAACGATTTTACATTTCCCAAAGAACTAAAAAAACTAAAAATGCGTAAAATACTTTGATTTCGAACTAAAGCCGTAAGACGACTGTTTTTTGCAAAAATGGCAAGCCTGGAAGCTTAGCAACCAATCCATGAGAACCTGACAAAAGAGTGTAATGTAGTACAATAGAGGAACATGTTAAAGTTCTCCATATTATCAGAAAAAGCAGCATACCGAAAACGATTTATTAGCACATGCTGACAAAATATCCCAAAACCTGCAGAAATTATGAGAGGAGGAAGTAGAATACTTTATTGGTAGTGATTGATATTTTTTTACAGGTTTTTGTTAATTTTGTTTCCTCTCTTTTTCTGGGAGAAGACCCGTGCTCTGTACAGCACCATAGGTTTCAAAATAAGAAAGATAATTTTGGCATTAAACCTACCACGCTGGTCGGAATTCATGCGATTAAAAGGCTTTTTTAAAAGTATATTCTCATTTGTCCCCGCTAAAACTGTCCCTCTGGGTGATAACTGGGAATAAAACTGGAATATACCGTTTTAAATAGCCTTTAAGAGTGGAATATTAAAGAATTAAGGAAATTTAGCACTATATACTTTATACTTTCTATTTCATGGGGTGATTTATGTATTGAACAAAAATGACTTACCTTTAAATGTTAAAGTTCGGTACGTAGAAATTATGAAATTATGAAATTATGTACAGTTACTTATAAACTAAGTAATTTGTTCTCTGGTTCAGCTTCCTTGCGGAATATGAATGGCAACTGAATCGCAACTGAGCATGACTCTATATATGAGACACATTATCTGGATCCCCAGATAATAACTTAACTGTACAGTCGCGAGCTTATTTATAGTAAACCAAACTCGATCATGATTTTTCTCTGGAGTATTATGAAGGTCGCCGGGAGGTGACATTCATAGACCATTTCAGTGATGACTTGCTTAAATATCAGGTGTGAAGAACTCGTAACCAGCGGTCTTGTACTACAAGATAATGCAGGTGGCGTCAAATAGAGAAATATTGGTAACCGAGGTACATTTTCGTTCACGGCTTAAAAAGTCAAAGCAAAAGTGCCTCAGGTTTAAAAAACCCGACCTTTAGATTGGTAATTACTACATACTGATAGCTAAAATAATAACACGTAAAACGGGAAAGTGGTTTAAGTACGAAGCTATTTTCTTTCTTTCGCTTTTATACAAAGCATCATGTGCATAGATTGAAGAGTATTGTCTCTTTCCTTCGAGAAGAATAACCACTCATCCATTTCAAAACGTTTTATTAAACCTTGATTTGTGCCTTTACGTAATAATATTGCCATGCAATTATGTCCGTGACTATCCAAGTGTGGTGGTTAATTAAAAAGTACAGAAATTTATTAGAATTAAACTTAACTATAAATAACTTTTAACAACTAAACTAGAAATAATTAAAAAAAACAAAATATTTACAATTATACAATATATTTACAATATAAAATATGGATACAAAAGGAGTGCGTCACGCGTCGTAGAATTTCTCCTCACCATCGTCGACTGGTAACGTACCCAGAATGCTGGCAGCATTGCCACGTTGGATGGCAATGCTAATTCTTTGACCAAAGTAAAGGCCAGCATTCTGGTCACGCGTGGCATCGACGAGACGCTTCGCAATCTCTCGGTAGAGACTACGAGCACTCGGGCCCCACGGTCCTTAGGTTTCAACCCCAAACGGCACAAATACGTAATTACCAATGATGTTACTATATTTGCGCCGCTTGAGGTTTTCAGCTGATGCGGCAGCAGCGCCCGCAATGCCCACCGTACCTGGAATATGGGAAGGCGCCAAGGTGTCGACACAGGTTGCATCCCAAACCAAGGGCCTGCCCATACTCCAAGGCAACAACGACATACCGTCCGGCCTCTTCCCATCGTCGCGCGCCAGCCCATTGGGTTCTAATAGAGCTGGAACACCCGCGGTGGCAAGAGACCGGCGAATTATGTCGTTTAGGTGGGCGTGACGCGGGAAACGACCCGCACTTTTATTACACGATAGACCATGGTGCCCGAGCTCGCCGACAGCTTCCCCGCAGTGACAACGATGCGGAGAAACACACGAGGCTCCTAAACGAAGACAATGGTTAATTGAACAATGATGGTTTGGTTTGATGGATTGGAGAACTTTATTCCGCGTGTGACGAGGACAAAACTATACCCACATAGTAATCCTTTAATTTTGGTCTGGTGCTAGAACTGGAAAACTGAAGCTGCACGTTTGGCGCAGTGTTTCACGTAGCCACCTGCTTGTTTATCCGCATAAGTATGTATCTAGAAGTATAGAGGTGTTTTTATTTGTTGTTTGGTTACCATAGTACAAGAGCTGCTTAGGCTGGAAACAAATGACCATAATTGAGTTGCCCAATGATACGTATTTATTTACCGATTGAATCACCGATCACACGCTCTTTGTTTGTAAATATGTCATGTCTATAATTAAAACTGTCTGGTGAGGATGACACGAAGTTATATTGTTTTTACGCTTTATTATCTAGATAAAAATATAAATAATTATGTTCCGCAATATTTTAGTTATATCACCGTTAGTTTTGTTTTTCATTCATTAATCATAATGATGCAATAAATCAATTTAAATTAACTTGTGAATCACTGCTGTTCTACCTGTAGCTCGATTCTCTACCACTATCAACTATTGACAAGCGGCGAAATTTTGTATGAATATTTGATCAGCGCCTCTTGCGAGCGGGTTAGTTATTATTTTTGCTGCTCATTTAGAATGTCATACTCTGTAGGGGTGTTTTTTCAAAGACAGCTCCCCCACTAATAATTTCTCTTATGTCGCGGGGACTTTTACAAAAATGGAAACAACGAACACAAAGTAGAACCAGACCCGAAACACTTATTCGTGGATCGCACAAATATTTTTTTCCGTGTGGAAATCGAACCAGTGACCATAACCACTGCGCCACGGAGGCAGTCAGTATGTATTGGTATACTGTTCAACCTTGAAATTGTCACGGACACACAGCGTTACTTTTGCTTGTATACATATTAAACCATATTAATGACTAACCCTTGTTATTACATAAACAAAGTTGTTTAATCCTCTAGCTCGACCAACACAAATAAGTCGCATTGTACCGATTACATATCATTGTATTTATAAACAAGATAAACTTGATAAATGCCAGTTGTGTTTATAACAGCGAGTGCTTTGTGTTACTGAAACTTTTTTTAAATATATTAACTTACATTAATTTTTTGTCGCTAACAAGATTTCTGTCTAGGTGATATATGTGACGGCATCACGTAAAAGCTACCTAATAGAATGCACTGAAATTTGGTATATGCATAGAATAAGTAGTGGAGCAACTTATAGGAGCACTTTTTATCTCATAAAGATGCTTAAATTTCTAGAAAATTCCAAAAATGTAGTAAACCTCGTAATCAGGTAACATAAAAATATAAGCGACTGGCTGACCCGGCGAACTTCGTACCACCTAAAATATGCAATATTAAATGTCTATTTTTCAATATTTCTGATTGATTTTCTTAATATTTTTTCCCGTAAGATCCTTCTCCTAATAATAACAAATATGCCGTGACCAAGGAAAACGGGTTTAATTTTTATATATATAGAGATAATTTTAGCACAGATTAAACGTCGCTGTGGCGCATTGGTTTATTGCTCCATTCGGGATCATTTTTGTGTGGGATCAAACCTCATCAGAGACAGTACTTTGAATTTTCCCATGAGAATGCGTCATTTTCCCGGGGTAAAAGTAGCCTATGTCCTTTCGCGGGTTATCAAAATATCTCCATACCAAATTTCATGCAAATTGCTTCAGTTTTTTAGGCGTGATTGAGTAACAGACAGACAGACAGACAGACGGAGTTACTTTCGCATTTATAATATTAGTATGGATCATACAAACTGAGTGTAAAAAGCACAGCCTCAAGGAAAACAACGTGTGGTAGTAGATCATATATTATTTTGTTTCGTATTACTGGCGCCGTGACTACTTCAACAAGGAGACCACTTCAAATACTACGTAGTGTAGCGGAACATTGCGAAGATTGCATTCTGTCGTTAGTTTTTTCACAGCGTTTCTCATAAAAGTGATTTTTTGTAATTTTTCTCCACTAAGTTCTGTGCCTAGGTCTTTTATGAGAATACAAACTTTGTGTAATGAAGTAACATTACTAAATTGATCGCATATAACATATATTATTTCGTATTAGAGGCAAGGAAATCACATCAAATACTACGTAGTGTAGTGAAGTATTGTGAAGATTGCATTTTGCAGTGTGCTTTTTTGCCAGCTGTTCTCTTACGGTTGTAGTACACTTGTTAGACTTGTTACACTTGTTACACGTTGTAGGTAATTGAATAAATAAGAGTTCGGTGCCTTGATCTCTGCTTACTGCCATAGGAAGAAGACGTCATGCGTATGTAGTTATTATGTTATATTATAGGTACGTGTCTATATTTGGTACTTAGGTCACTACTTATGTTTTGAGCCTTGACGAATCTGATTGTTTTAGACCCCATTTGGTGTTTTCATCGTAAAGTTTGACCTTTTGACTACTACATTCCCAAGAAAGTTTTGAAATCTGCGCTGAAAATATTTTCAATATCGTCGATCGAAAATTGTAAGTGTGCGGGAAAATAGCATTAGGATGTTAACATTTTCGTGCAAATATTTTTTACTACTCTCGACGTGACTTATAGAAACAGTCGTGTATACATATATCGACTGATGTATTATTTTGATGATAAAATCCGATCCTTCGAAAATTTAAAACGCCAATAAATAGAGTTCTATTATGATTATTTTTCCCTCACCAATGAAATTCCTGAAGGTCGTCCAAGGTCACTAGTTGTGTCCGGAAAAATTGATGCTGTGCGAAAATTAATTATGCATTTTCGTTTCCTGATACACGAAAAGAATGACACAATCCTAAACATTATTTCCACTCTTAGATATAAAATATTAGGTACAACATTTCCGATTAGAAGATTTTTTCTAAATGAATCATTTTTTTTACAGTACCTAATTCAATAAGGTCCTCGCGCCGATTAGTGCAAACAAATGCTTGAAAAATTCATCGTTTTGCTTCAAAATACGTGTATCAATTTGTGATAGAACAGAATCTAGGATAAAATGCGCATGAGCCCAAAAATAAACACCAATCGACTTTATGGATGCTTTAAGATGAACTAAATGCAGAAAAAAATATTCGCGCTCGAAGCACTTCGGAACTAATGATCCCTTGATTTTTTATAAAAATTTTGTTACGGTGAAAAGTGCCTTTAGAAAAATGCAGAATGGTTCATTCTTATTGATTTTCAACCAACAATTTACCTAAAGACTTTTTTGAAATATGGAAAAACCACAAAATCCTACGGGTCGAGCTCAATAGAAACAATGCCGTTTCTCGCCATGCCGTTACAATTTGACTTCAAATGACTTTATTTTGTTCCAAAACGTTGAAAAAAATAGCGTTAACATTGATTTATCATCGGTACAAGAAATAGGTGACGCTTTTAAACACCCTGTTTTTGAGGGTTCTTCGGCAAAGGGAAAAAAATATTTAAAAAATATTTTAATCGGATAAAAAAATGATCTAGATCATGAATAAGGATACCCAAGAACACGATAAAGTAGTTTTCACTCACATATTTACAGTTTTTCATGGTTAGGCTCAAAACATAATAATGGCCCAGGAATAATTAAAATATGTATAGATTTTTTATTTTGGTTTCACAGTTATAGTCTACATATATAATTGGAAAGATTGACAAGATAATGTATTTAAGTGTACTTGTATAGTCGACAACTCGACACTGAACTAAGTCTAAGTGTTTAATTGTTTTACAGAAAAAGTAGGTATAAAGTTTATCATTTGTAATTACAATATTGTATTAATTTTTGCCAGGAACCTGCTTTGTTTGAAAGGTAAATCATAATATATTCTTGGTTGGTTTAAACCAGCTCATGCTCCGAATCTGGACCATATTCCCATAGCCAAGCTTTCGCAATTAGGATTAAAATGAAAAAGTACTCAGTTACAAATTAAGTTATTTATCTTTACGGTACAAACTACACTTGTTTATAAAATAACATGTCTTTAGTAGTGTAATTATTGTAAGGTGAAGTAAATAAGTTTGAAGGAAAATCTTTGTTGAAAAACTATCCGTGTAACATTATATTATTTGCACCTAAATAGTGATTCATGTCCCCACGCCGCTGCTACCAATGCACTGGGTGGAAATTGACTGCTAATAGGAAATTAAAATTGGTATAGGGAATTAGCAAATTGTTATTTTAAATACAGGATATTATTCTGAGAAGAACAATCTCGTTTCCATGGAAACCGAAACAAAATTCATTTACTATGATCGCCTCTCCTTCGTCAATGATAATAACCTATTTGATAGTCGATAGGCCTTCAAGACCTTCACATTACGGCTTCTCAATCCAATTATAATCTAATCTATCAACAGCAACAGTAGATTTGTTGACCAGATTTAATGATTCCATTCAATATTATCATTAAGTAAGTAGATGCTCCCATCATGCTTCCAATACGCTTGACATCTTGTTTACTACCACTTTAATATACTGATTTAATTTGTTAAAACCTATGTGTGTTCGGTAGTGTTGGTAGCAGCGCCTTACATCACCAATACTTATACTTAATAGATATATTATTAAAACCATTTGGCGATTAAAAAGAGTGGCCAGGAGTTACTTGCCAGCTCTTCTCATTGACCCTACCTTCCGAACTGGCGGTAAATTCACTCTATGTATGATTGACTATCATAAGTGTCAGTATTTGACCTAAATGAATAAATGATTTGATTTTACAAAAGTTCTATGTATTTATGTCTGTGACCATACAAATCTGGCGCTCTGTAATAAATAATGATGGAACATTTATTTCTTAATTCGGTTTCTGTTCAGTGTGGGACGAAGACAGAGCTATTTAGATATTTCTGTTTTAAAAACACAGATCAATTTACTAAAATAATAACTCAAAGTAAGTTTTGCCAGGAGGCTTGCCATACACTTGTTTTATTACTGTAACAAGGATTGGTGTTTCAATTAATCGGCGTAGGATCATTGAACTGCATAAGCGACAATATACGAATATAGAAAACAATTGAAAACCAGATTTAATTAAAACACTTTTTTGAGTACAAAAAAAATTACAGTAATATTTCCACACGTGTTCACACTGCAAAGGTTTTAGAGGTCAGGGTAAAGGGCAAATTCAAGACCTGGCTTTAAACCGAAGCCAGTGACCCCCTTTCAATTGTACGTTGATTGATCCCGTGGTCAGTTCAGCAGGGATGCAGGTCCTCTCACATGGAGACACCTCCAGGTGCTGCAGGATCTGGTAGATCAGCACCTTCACTTCGCAGAGCGCGAATCTTGACCCTGGGGAAAAAATAACTGTTAAGCCACTTGTAATTCCTAATTGAAATGTTTTTTATTAATATACGAGTAAATGGTGAATACTGCATATGATTACGCACCATTAATAGTCGTAGTTGTTAAAAACACTTTAGTGGCCTTGAAGATATTAAATAAGTCTTAAAATATCCACTGGAAGGTCTTCGGACCCACGAATGGGTCTCCGTGGTCCATGTAGACAACGCGGGTGTTGTTCATGATCAAGAGGATTTGCATCAACACCACTCCAACCACAGTATAGTACACCAAAAGCCGTTACTATGTCGACAGTACTCTCTAAAGAGCTTCTTAACTTACCAATACAGTTCCTGGGTCCAACACCGAAGGGCATGTAAGCAGTCGGATTGATCTTGTGCTTGTTCTGTTCAGAGAAGCGTTCAGGATCAAACTTGTCGGGGTTGGGGAAGTACTGAGGGTCACGGTGGAAGCCAATCACTGGGATTAGCAAACCATCGCCTTTACGCATCTGTAATAGATGAGGTTTTGAATGAAAGTCTGACATCCAGTCTTACCGAAGGGTATCGTGTTATGATTCAGGTAAAACTGGGTTGAGGAGGTCAGATAGTTAGTCGTGCCATGTAAAATCATGCTTCTTGATATTCAGCTGTATCCGGTGAGACTGGAAGCAGACTCCAACATAGATTGGAAGAACGGTCTCTCACATGCTTAACAAAATGTTACATGATTTTTTTTAACATTAATTCAAGCTCAACAATAACATTTACATTTTCAGCGACATAAATGTTCAGCAACTTCTGGAGCTGACTGTAATTTACGTTCGTTGTTAAAAATACAAATAAGAATATAATTAAATTACGGTAATCTCTGTATTCTTCATATTTTGATCAGTAAATCTGAATCTTTCTGATGTTGGTGAAACAGGAAGCGTTTTAAAACATATATACATATTTCAATTGTGTTTCTACTTACGATGTAGTCTTGGGGAGCTTTGTCGTTAGGTTTGCCCAAGTTATAGTCCTTGGTACAAGCCCTGTCTGCAAACATAGCGGGAGGCCACATTCTGAGTAGTTCTGTAATACAAAGCTCATATGAGATCACTAGTATTAGATTAGTTTATTTCTCTTAAAGAAAGCTTAGTTCCACGAAGAGATAATTGTGTAAACCCCTTAATCTGTTCCGTTCTGTCGTATGGTTAGTGGTCAACCTGGTGTCAACATTTTTCAAGCCGTTGACGTGGCTTTACGTCTGTTATCTTAATTGACAATAACCTGGACCGACTATTTACGTGCCCACCGAAGCACGGAGACGGTCAGATCAAATACCACTATGCGGTCACCCATCTTTAGAGTGACCTCGCCAACGGTTGCTTAAAACATTGATCGTTTAACGTACGGTGAGGGCAACTGGCTATGAGCCCCTTAATGTAAATACCTCGTAGTCAGGACCTGCTTGAACGAAGGTGTGAAATAAATGAACCATTAATATTGTTGACATTCTATCCTTGTACATTGGTTTCCATATATTACATGAGGACCTCATAGGGTTTGGGGTTCAAAGTGAAATCGGTTATTAACCCGGAGCCAATACATACTATGGAAAATTGTCGACACTAATAGTGAAAATCTGATATTTGCATTAGGCAAATATCAGATTTTAGGCTGCCTGTGTACCGCCGGCTGTACCAATGTACCTATTTTCTACTAAGTGTTATTTTGAAACATACAAAATGCCTACCTGCAACCAGTCTTACCGAAGGGTATCGTGTTATATCCCAGGTAACTGGGTTGTGGAGGTCAGATAAGCAGCCGCTTCATGTGAAACAATGGTATTCAGCTGCATCCGGTGAGACTGGAAGCCGACCCTAACATAGTTTGGAAAAAGGCTATGCTGACATGACAAAATGCTTACCTGATACAACCATGTCCATATACGGCATATCCTGGAGAGATTTCAGGTCTAACTTGCCACCGTTCTTAATGTCATGTTCTCTGATCTCTTTCACCAGTTTGTCTTGTACCTCGGGGTTCAAAGCCAGCTCGTACAGAAGGAACGACGTGGCTGTCGATACCGTTTCGAAACCAGCAAATAAAAATATTACTGCTTGCGCGACGAGATCATCGTTGGACCATACTAGAAAAAGAAAAGAAACTCGTTACAATGTTATTTGACTGCCTCTGTACTCTGTGGCGCAGTTGTTTGCTGGGAGGTCGTAATTTCGTTGGTCCCACACGGAACAATTATTTATTTATTTGTGCGATCCACAAATAATATTATTGTTTCGGGTCTGGTTGTACTTTGTGCCCGTTGTTTGTATGTTTGTAAAAGTCCCTGCGACAGAAGAGCAATTCAGTAGTGCAGGAGTTGTTTTTTTAAATACAGGAACAAAAATAATTTCCACGGCTTTCTAAACACATATTGTTCGGTGACAATCGGCCTAGCTGGGCGGCAAAAGCGAATATATATAGACGAATGATCGAGAACAATGCCGCTCGATATCGCCGCCTTTAAATGTTTATACCGAATTGTGACGATTGAACTCGAAGGAACCACCCAATCGGCACAAGCCAAACAAATGCAGTAATTGCTTTGATTATTCATTTTGTTATTCGATAAATACTGCTAAACAACTTCAATATAATATATGTGTAGCAAGCCTGATTTAATATGATTGACTGAAGAAGACTACACGAAATACTGACCTCTGTCAACCGTTTTAGTGCCAACAGAAGATTCTTCTACGGAAGCAAATCCTGCTGATTCACCTTTAGACTTCAAATTTTCATGTGAAAGTTTGCCTGAAAAATACACAAAAGTTATCAGTATTTACTGTGACTATTTAAAGGAAAATATTTCAAGAGTAAATCCTTCCTTAAGTAGCTCGCTCAAGTAGTTTCGGCTGTACCTTGTACGTCAGTCAGTCAGTCAGTCAGTCGCTCAGTAGCGGAAGGGTTTTACATATATAGAAGAAGATATACCTTTCTTAGCTTCCATAAGCAAGTGTATCATATCAGGTCTGAGGATCTGACGTCGCTCACGGTCTGTCATTGTGTCCAGTACTAAACTCTTGAAGAATTTCTTCGCCGCTGTCGACATTACGTCCATTTTGAGGAGCTAAAATAAATATAAAAAAATATTTCCACTTTTGATAAACCATTACTAGACAACTAGAAACATGAAGATTGATACGTTTCCTTTTTTTTAATACAAATGCCTGTTTTGACATATTAGTCTTAGTAGGCACATTATTTAGCAACATCAATATAATATAATTTTTATCCATTATTGTCCCGTAATGAGGAGACCCGGGTTAGGTCTTGAGTCCACCACGCTGGCCAACTGCGAGTTGGTGTCTTTGTATACCTTTAAGGACTGTCTTAAAGAACTTTCAGACGTGCAAGGTTTCATCACGATCTTTTCCTTTACCGTTACAGCAAGATAAAATTATTTCTAATAAACACATAACTTCCAAAAATTATTGGTGTATTGAATCGGGTTTCAACGTCGACGATTTGCGTTTATATACATATATTTATATTATATTAATTATAGATTATATTTAGGCCTTTAAAGTAGCTTTAGTTCCACCTACCAGATTAAACATTATTATCAATTATGGTAAGTAGTTAACATTACCTTCCCAATAAAAGGCACACTCGTCGTAATGAAGAACTGGATCATATCTTTGAAACCCAAGGTTGTCGTCTCCTTGACCAGGGTGTAGAACTCGTTGTCTTTGTCAGTAAGAGAGTCTACCTTCAGACCGAAGGCGCAGGTAGCGATCACGTCGTTGGAGTAGCGCGAGGTCAGGTCCTTGCAGTCTATATCTATGTAACCAGCTGTGGAACCAATAAGAGCCTTTTTTGCAACACATTCAAATACAATATAGTATTTCAAAAACCGTTTATGATACGTTTATGTAAACGGTTGACCAATAAAACCCACGCAAACATACATTTATTTGAAATCAAAATTAATCATTCAGACATTGTCTTCTTACCAATGTATTTTTATTTGTATATACACTACATTGCAAATAGCTCTAGTAAAAAAAATCTAAGTCTTACCATCTGAAGACTTAATTCTTTTCTTAAGACTGGCCATCATCTGGTCCCCGACCTCCACCATGAACGGCACCATCAGACGTATCTTGGAGCTGGTGAACGCTGGACTCAGCGTCGAACGCATGTCCTTCCATTCTTGACCTAAGGCAAATTGAACGAAGAACATAACAAGTAGTTCTTTTCACAGCTTAATCGAATTTAACGAACATGCAGCATCAAGGAAAAATTAAAACATAAGAACGATCCTGAACATGAGGTGTAAAGCAAAGCTATAATGGGTTTTTTATTTATTGCCTCCGTGGCACAGTGGTAGAGGTGGTCGTCACGCCACCACACCAGTGCGTCGAAAGGCCGATCCTCACAAGGTACAAAATATATTAGTGCGATCGACAAATTAGAGATTTCGGGCGTGACTATAACCAGACATTCAAACAACCACTATGATGTACATTGTTTTCTCCCTTAGTATATAGTGATTAGCACGTTACGTCAAATCAGCAATTTACTGAATAGTGACCATCAATTTGACGTTCACTAGTTGTCAAGTGAGATACGTGATAAGCCCGCAGGACTGAAAACTCACCTATCAAACTTGATAGATTCCGGTTGAAGTAAGAATCACTGTCGGGGAACACAGGGCGACGGTCGAGGAAGTGCTCGAAGTCTTTGACAGCGATCTTCTTCAACAGCTCCAAGTCTCGGATCATCAGTGTCTTGTTTCTAAATTCGTATCTTCCTACAAACCTAAATGAGTGTAAATACATAAATTCGTTTTAAAAAACTGTCAAATTTTCTACCAATATCGGCAACTGCTATCTATCGACAAATTATGTATGAAAATCTGATTAGCGCCACCGACGGGCGTCGTAGGAACTATTTTGTTGATACGTTTTAAATGTCAAACTTTCGATGCTCGACAGTACCGACTGCAGAAAATCGCGCTACTGATAGCCGAGTGGCGTAAACATTCACCTCGAACTCACGTGATTGAGGGTTCGCAGCCAAGTAAGCACGTGGAAACTTTTGCATGTTTTGCATTGAAAAAAAATAAAAATTGTTGAGGATTTTCATGATAAAAAACTCCATAAAATAACTAATATTTACTTACTTTTCTTCTGGGAAGGCTTCGTAGGTATCCCTAACGTCAAACCCTATATTACGCTGACGTAACAAGACCTTGCCCATATTGCCGATGAACGGGAGAGGCTTAAAGTGCTTGACGCCATACTTCTCAAATACGGAGCGAGTCTGGCGGAGGTACAGCCACACTGCGATGACTAGCAAACCCACCCAGAGTAAGACAGTCATGATCTGCATTAGAAGAAATAATAACATATACTATAATCAGGCCGTTACAAACGTGCGAAATACGTCATAATTGTGACAATGTGTAAGTGCGTGCGGGAGACTCCGATAAAATGCCATGACTGACTTCGCACGTTTGAAATGGCCCGAGTATAACTTGCTGTCTCATTATATATTGTTGCGAGAGTTGCATCTCTCGCGTTGCATGTTTAATATAGGTATATTAAAAAAATCTTGATTTCGAACTAAAGCCGTAAGACGACTGTTTTTTGCAAAAAAAGCATACAAATTATTTTCCTGGAAGCTTCGCAACTAATCCATGAGAAACTGACAAAAGAGCGTTATAAAGTACAATAGAGGAACATGATAAAGCAATCCATATTATCAGAAAAAGCAGCATACCGATACCGATTTATTAGCACATGCTGATAAAATATCCCAAAACCTGCAGAAATTATGAGAGGAGGAAGTAGGATACTTTATTGGTAGTGATTGATATTTTTTTGCAGGTATTTGTTAATTTTGTTTCATCTCTTTTTCTGGGAGAAGACCCGTGCTCTGTACAGCATCATAGGTCTCAAAACAAGAAAGATAAATTTAAACATTACACCTACCACGCTGGTCGGAATTCATGCAAATTTAAGGCAATTTTTTTAAAGGAATACTCCCATTTGTCCCCTCTAAAAGTGTCCCCCTGGGTGACAGCTGAGAATAAAAGTGGAATATACCGTTTTAAATAGCTTTCAAGCGTGGAATATTTAAGTTCAGCACTATATATTTTTTTCCATTAGATGGGGTGATTTATGTTTTCAACAAAAATGACTTAGCAAAATAACTCACCTTTAAATGTTAAAATTCGGTACGTAGAACAAGAAATAATGAATTTATTTACAGTTACTTATAAACTAAGTAATTTGTTCTCTGGGTCAGCTTCCTTGCGGAATATGAATGGCAACTGAATCACAACTGAGCAAAACTGCTCACTATATATCTGACACATTATCTGGATCCCCAGATAATAACTCAACTGTACAGTCGCGAGCTTATTTATAGTAAACTAAACTCGATCATGATTTTTCTCTGGAGTATTATGAAGGTCGCCGAGAGGTGACAATCTAGAAAGACATTCATAGACCATTTTAGTGATGTCTTGCTTAAATATCAGGTGTGAAGTACTCGTAATCGGCGGTCTTGTACTACAAGATAATGCAGGTGGCGTCAATCAGATAAATATTACCGAGGTACATTTTCGTTCATGGCTTAAAAAGTCAAAGCAAAAGTGCCCCTTTTTTTTGTTTTTCGCCAGGGAAACCAATCGGCGTCGCTGTAAAAGGTCGACCCACCGGCTAGGTCCCCGCCGCACTGGGACTGCGCAAACGGGGTATGTGGTCCGCCGTAGGGCCCACTAAAAACCTGACGAGTGTCCAACCGCTTCCGCAAAGACGTGCGCCGGGATAACCGCTAGTACCGCAAGACGCACGCCATGCGCGGCTCGCCCCCTGTGGGGGGCCCTACCTTGGGTGATGCCGCCTGGGTGGATAGTGACGGCATCAAACACCATAGACGATGGACGTGACACCACCCGCCCATCACCTATCTTGGGAACCTCACCTCTCCTGTGGGTGGTCCCAATTCCGTCACCCGGAGGTTCCAAAAGCAAAAGTGCCCTAGGATTAAACCACCATTAGATTGGTAATTACTACATGCTGATAGCTAAAATAATAACACGTAAAACGGGAAAGTGGTTTAAGTACGAAGCTATTTTCCTTCTTTCACTTTTATAGAAAGCATGGTATGTATAGATTGAAGAGTATTGTCTCTTTCCTTCAAGAAGAATAACCACTCATCTATTTCAAAACGTTTTATTAAACCTTGATGTCTTCCTTTACGTAATAATATTGCCACGTAATTATGTCCTTGACTATCAAAGTGTGGTGGTTAATTGAACAATGATGGTTTGGATTGATTGATGAACTTTGCTATAAATTGTATAAACTCAGTAGCAGTAGGTCTAAAAATTGTAAAATATGGGCAATTTATGATGCAAATAGGTGATGTTACGTACAACTTGATGTTAATTATAATTAACTGACACTTTTTTCTTCTATAATGTTCACAACCAAACAATGTGCTCACTTGCTGCCCATATTCTTATTATCACATGCTAGTAGGTGCTCCCATAACCTAGCTATATTCATTTTCCTTAACTCCTGCTGTAAGGGGTAGTTTTTTTTTTGATATTTAGGAGTTTATATATCGTCCCCGTAGAGCGAAAAATCACTAACTAACACTTAAGTGATTTTGAGATACGAGGTGTTTTATGTCTTAAATGACAAAAAAAAATATAACTTTTTTCGGAGATTAGTTATCGATGCATGAAAGGTTTTGTTTTGAAGATATATTAATTAAGTATATGTTATATGTATTAAACCACGAAAATAGTATGTAAATTATTAAACTGTAAAGGATAATTTGTTTTACCCCAAGGTTTTCCTATTTATCTGTCACTTAGTTACTTTTCACATGTAGTTAGTTAGTTTTCGCATCAGCATTTAAATATTATACTAGTAACTAAAATCAGTTAGTTATTTTAGGAGTAAAACATATTTTACATAACTATGTCTAAATAAAATACCCAACTAAATAGACTTTGCTTATTTATTAATTTATTGCCTAATTTAAAACTAGTGTCCTATCAGTTGAAAAGTATAAAAGTAAAACAACATTCTTAGGCAACATTTATTGAAAAAAAACTGTCTTTAAGTATACTAAACCTAATTAAAACATAATGAACAAGAACACGTTACAAAATCATCAATAGAACAGCATTAATGATGTAGCCACATCATTTTCCTCTTCTTCCTCGAGCTAAGTGACGTCAGGCTCACATAGCCTATCCAACACATCGTTACTAACAGGTAAAGATTCATACCAAGGATAAAGTTCGCTTAGTATGACACCTTTGACACAAAGATTTAACAAATCTTTCCTTGCAGGGGTGTATTTACCCTAGGGCTAGAAGGGCTATAGCCCGGGCCGGATTCCTCTCTTGGGTCTGCATCTTGTCGGGGTGAGGGGGCTTAGTAGAATTGAAAGGTTGGGGAAACAGTGATCGCGAGTAACAAAAAATTACTGCGCGTGTCCCTCTGTTTGCAGAGGACACAGGTGCGGGACAGGTGAGCCGTCAGTGGGAGGACGGGCTCAGTAGGCACTCACAATGCCCCGAGCTGACGAAGAGCCAGGCCGCTGCCGCCCTCGTCAACCGTCAGTTATCGTAAATCCGTCCATCCTTGACCGAGGGCCTTGCCTTAACCGGCTGGGTCGCGAGGAGACCACCTCTGTGAAAATCCCGAGTAACTCCAGCAGTGGCGCCCCCTTTAGGGGCCTTGCGTGGTCAGAGTTCATTCGCTTTGCGGGGACCCCCGCGCCAGAAAAACCAGACGCAAGCGGCCACTGGGGCACCTCCCGCCCTCCAGTAGTATAAGGGTCACCGGATTATGGGGCCTCTACCTCGGTGGAACGATACTTGCCACCACACTCGCGGGAACTGTTTGGATAATATAAATTTGAAAACGAACCCAAATGATGTAAGTGGGAGAGGCGAGAAGCTCAAACCCGAGGAGATCGGGGGCAAGAAGCCCAGCCGTATTGACTGCATAGCATAGTTGCGGAGGGTCGGAGCACGCCCAGTTTTAGCAAGTGTCAGACAATGACCCTAAGGACAAATTCACCATCCAGCTGGCGGACACCATCCTCACTCACCACTAGGCAGTGGTGGAGGTGGCCGACAAATCCGGTCACCTCAAGGGTGACCTTTATAAAGTCCCTCAAAGACGCTGCCAGGAACGTCAAACTGGCAGTGTCGGAGTCGAGCAGGCAGTATGCCACGAAGGAGAATTTGGCGCGTCAGGCCCAGAATTATCGCTTGCAAGAGGAGGTCGATCACATGTCACAGGCAACGGCATCAACCCCCGCGCCAGAAAAACCAGGGGCAGCGTCCTCAGCTGTACCTGCTAACGCATTCGCCACGCCACCGCCACCGCACCGCAGCTCACAGGTCTCCGGACCAAGGAGAAGCAGGGTAAACAGCCGCGTCTTACAGTGCAGTGGCTTCCAAACCGCCGTTCACTAAACCGACGGCTGCCAAAGAGTAGCAGCTCGTCGGCAAAAATAGCAAGGCGCCCAAGGCTACGGAAACCGACAAAAAGGGCAAGAAAATCAAAATCAAATCAGTTATTCATTTAGGTCAAATATTGACACTTATGATAGTCGTTACAATTACTGAATCTACCACTAGCTCGGAAAGGGGGTGGAGCCTTATGAGAAGAGCTAGCAAGAAACTCACGGTTATTTATTAGTCTCTGATCATACCGTATGTTGGGAGCACCTACTAGCATGTGATAATAAGAATATGGGCAACAAGTGAGCACATTGGTTGTAAACAATATAAAAGAAAAAAAGTGACAGTTTTATGATTAACATCAAATTGTATGTAACATCACCTATTTGCATCATTAAGTGCCCATATTTTACAATATTTAGACCTACTGCTACTGAGTTTATACAATTTATGGCAAAGTTCCCTAATTTCAAAGAATCCTAATCAAGCGAGCGACTAATCAGTACACACAGTACTACAGTGCTGGAGGCCTGTGTACACCAACAGTTAACACAGTTTGTGTTAAATAACAATTTACTTAGCCCGCTCCAATCCGGATTCAGACCAGGCCACAGCACTACGTCGGCACTCCTTAAGGTGACTGGCGATGTTAGGGCGGGGATGGAGGATACTAAAGTCACTGTTATGGCTTTGGTAGACTTCTCGAATGCCTTCAATACCGTCAGTCATGATATCCTTCTCTCTATCCTCTCCCATCTTAACATATCTTCCGGTGCGCTGAATTGGTTTTCCTCATATCTTCAAGGGCGCCAGCAATCGGTTCACCTCGGTGAATCTTCATCGAGCTGGCGTGGACTGGATTCTGGCGTCCCACAAGGCGGCATTCTTTCTCCCTTATTATTTTCAATATTCATCAATCTAACCCAAAATCTTCGAGGATCGTATCATCTGTATGCTGATGACTTGCAACTTTATTCGCAAGGGTCCGTGGACTCTATATCGACAGCAGTAGACGTCGTGAATAGCGACCTCGAACACATTAGGTGCTGGTCTGAGAAGTTTGGCTTGGCTGTTAACCCTGCCAAATGTCAGGCTATAGTGGTAGGCAGTCACCGCAATATTAGCAGATTAGGTAATGTTCATGTACCACCTATAGTCTTTAACGGCCGGACTATTGAAACGACGTCTTCAGTAAGAGATTTAGGTCTTCATGTTGATTCAACGTTGAGCTGGAAAGTCCAAACAGCCAATGTTTGCCGTAGAGTGACTAGCACACTGCGAGCTCTATATCGCCTTAAGAACTTTCTGCCATCCAGGACCAAAACCATGCTTGTGCAGACCTTAATATTCCCTCTGATCGACTATGGTGATGTGTGTTACTTTGACCTGAATGCAGATCTCCTCAACAAACTTGACCGTCTTCTTAACAACTGCATTCGATTTATCTTCAATTTACGCAAGTATGATCATGTATCTACTTATCGCTCTCAACTTAGGTGGCTACCAATCCGTGAGCGCCGTAATTTACGTGCACTCACGACTCTCTTCTCTTTTCTTACTTCCCCTACTCCCCCAGCCTACCTAACTCCCTACTTTCAATACTTGTGTGATAACCACAATCGTAATCTCCGCTCCTCAAGCAATCTTATTCTTCTCTGTCCCTCTCACACTTCTGGGTTTGTCAATTCCTCGTTCCCTGTTCAATCAGTCCTGTTATGGAATGCGCTCCCTCTTGAAATCAGGATGTCCACTAACCGTCTTACGTTCAAGAGCAAAGTAAAAGATCTATTGTTGAACAAAGTTGCTGAATCGTCACAATTATCATAGTTTATATGTATTCATATATTTATCTATTATTGTATATATATATATATATATATTGATTGTATGTTATTTTCATTTATGTAATTAATATGTATGTATATATATTATTTTTTATATGTAAGTTTATACTTAATATAATTATTAATTTACACTCATATTGTCTACACCAATTATTATTTATTTACACACCTTTTCTCATCTCACTCTCCTTCCTCTTTTAAACACCTTCACAACAATCTCTGCATCACCCTAAGGTAGACTGGCAGAAAATGCTCCTGGCATTAAGTCCGCCTTTATACAGCTCTGTATATAAAGTTTTAAATAAATAAATAAATAATCCCAAGAGCTATTGTCGTTTAGATACTCATCAATTCTGTAATAAAAGAAGGAGGAAGAAGAAGGCGCCCAATCTTCGGGCTCCAGCTGCAGCTGAAGGCGGCAAAAAGCGGTGCGACATATAGAGACGTTATTAGGGACGCAAAGGACAAAATAAACCAAGCCGACAATGAAATAGTCCGCTTCGGGGTTGCGGCTGCGGGAGCTCGAATGTTGAGCTCACAGGGGTCAGGGACCGGAAAAGCGGATGCCCTGGCCTCTAAATTGAGGAAAGTTATCGGGGAGGACACCTTCCGAGTGTCCAGGCCCACAAAGACCGCGGAACTGAGCATTACAGATCTGGACGACTCAGCCTGCCCAGAGGAGGTGAAGGTCGATTAAAGCCGATTTAATAAATAAAATTGATCAGGACAATGTAAAAAACTAATTTGTTAAAAATGAAAATAAAGTTTAGTTTTTTCATTCCTTGATGGGGCGGAAAGCTAGCGGAGCCCAGGGCGCGCCATCTTAAAATTTATACGCCTCTGCGAGTGACTGCAATAATGCGCGGGCGCGGCGAGGGTCCTAAGGTCAAAGGGCGTAATCTCACTAAGTAGCATCGTATCACGGGACATAGTTACCAACCTTTCATCTAGTAGTGTTTTTGCTGAGTGAAAAGTAGCCAAAACATTTTAATTATAATACTCTAATGTGTTATGTCATCTACAGTCAGGGAAAATATTAACCAGAACACTATAGTTAGTTGTCGTTTTTTCTTTTAAACGTCTGGTCTTAAATAATATAGCTCGAAAAATAATTAATGGTAGTTAGTTACTTTTCGCACAAAATATCACATACAATAAAATTACTAATTCACTTTGATGAGTTTTCGCATTACTATTTTTTAAGACATGCCTATAGGGAGTAATGCGGAAAAAGTAGATAAGGAACTTTAATGCGTAAGTATCTTTTTCAACAAAGAAGAGAAAAAGTAATCAGGTGACTTAGTTACTTGTAACTCAACTGTCACAAATCAAATAATGTACTTAATTAAGTCTCGCGATTTACATTTTTCTAAATAATTACGTTATGAATACGAGAGTAAGACAGAAATATGGAGAAAAAATTACTGATTTTATTGGTATTTATAAGTCGATTTTGAACATTTTGTTACTTAATGACTTTTCGTTCTACGGGGACGATATAGTTGCTTCCCTTTACGAAAGCTTCATAAACAACCAAAATTTTGTTACTGGGCCAAGATTTCGGACAGACATGGGGGTGTGTATAATTTTGACCTCCACCGACGAGAGGTTAATTTATTGACGTTTAGTCTATATCGCTGATTGTTGGCAGCTCCTTGCATGATCAATGATTGTATCAACCACATCAAGAACTTTTGGCGATTGAAAAGTGTGGCAGTGAGTTTCTTGCTAGCTCTTCTCATAAGGCTCTACCCCCTTTCCGAGCTAGTGGGAGATTTAGTAATTGTAACGTCTATCATAATTGTTAATATTTTACCTAAATAAATAAATGATTTGATTTTGATTTTTGATTGATTGGAGAACTTTTCTTCCGCGTGTGACGAGGACAAAACTATTATATCCAATACTAGCTGACCCGCGCAACTTTGCTTGCGTCACAAAAAAGAGAATGGGTCAAAATTTTCCCCGTTTCCGAAACATTTTTTACTGGTACTCTGCTTCTTTTGGTAGTAGCGTGATGATATATGATGATAGCCTATAACCTTCCACGATAAATGGGCTATCTAACATTGAAAGAATTTTTCAAATCGGACCAGTAGTTCTTGAGATTAGCGCGTTCAAACAAACAAACAAACTCTTCAGCTTTATAATATTAGTATAGATTATATTATCCTTTAATGTTGGTGTGGTGTTAGAACTGGAAAAGTTAAGCTGCACGTTTGGCGCAGTGGTTCACGTAGCCACCTGGCCGCAATAACAGTGTTCTGAGTCTGCTCGTTCATTTATCCGCATAAGTATGTATTTAGAAGTATACAGGTTTATCTGTTGTTTGGTTACCATAGTACAAGGGCTGCTTAGTTTGGAATCAAATGACCATAAGTGAGTTGACCAATGATTATCTGTAAATAACTTATGTCTATCAAGACACTAGACAGTTATTAAAACTGCCTGGTTAGGATGACACGAAGTTATATTGTTATTACGCTTTATTATCTAGGTAAAAATATTTAGTTTTAATCTATACAGATAATCAGAAATATAAATAATCATGTTCCGCTATATTTTTGTTATATCACCGTTAGTTTGGTTTTTCATTAATCATTATGTCAAAATAAATCAATTAAAATTAAGCTACTTGTAGCTCTATTCTCTACCACTATCGACTATTGACAAGCAGCGAAATTTTGTATGAAAATTTGACCAGCGCCTCTAGCGAGCGGGTTAGGAATTATTTTTGCTGATCATTTAGAATGTCATACTCTGTAGGGATTTTTTTTAAAGACAGCTCCCCCACTTATAATTTCTCTTGTGTCGCGGGGACTTTTACAAAAATAGAAACAACGGACGCAAAGTAGAACCAGACCCGAAACACTTATTTAATTTTGTAGATTGCACAAATAATTATTCCGTGTGGAAATCGAACCAGCGACCTCCCGACGCAATGGTAGCAGCGCCGCGGCGTGGCGACCTAAACCACTGTACCATGGAGTCAGTCGGGCTACTGATGCCACTGCCTGGTTGCTTTTCCTAATTGACGTTTAGTCTACATCGCTGATTTATTGGCAGCTCCTCACATAGTCAATTATTATTATATCAACCACATTGTAAATCTTTAGGCGATTGAACAGAGCGGCCGTGACTTTCTTCCTAGCTTTTCTCATAACGGTCTACCTGTTTCCTAGCTGGTGGTAGATTCAGTAATTGTAACGACTATCATAAGTGTCAACTGAATAAATGATTCGATTTTGATTTTTGGTTTTTATTTATATTTTCGGAATGTTATAATATCGTAGTCCAATCAGTTTTGGTTACATTCTGTACGTTTTTGAGATGAGCCGCTTCGCTGTCTCAAGGTTTTAGCCTTTATTAAGTTACAAACTACTTCCTTCTGCCCGCGTGAAACGATGTCCCGGGGTAAAAAGTATCCTACGTGTTAATCCAGGTTATAAGATATCAGTAAGTGTACCAAATTTCGTTATAATCGAGTTTAACAAACATACATTCATCCTCTAAAACTTTCGCGTTTATAATATTAGTAGAAATTTGGTTCAGGCAAGTAACATGTTGCGACAAATATTCAGTTCTCGTAACTGTAGGTATATTTTATCTTACTGTTAATTTATAGAAAAACAATTTTTTGTATCGTGTCATCATTACTATTCAGTTTTAACGGTCAGAATTAACTATCAGTACTTACTGCCTGGTCATAACAACAGATAAAACACAACAAAGATTGTGTTGGGACTCTATTTTAGCTAGATACAGCTCGTGGTTTTCACTTTCATTGTTTGAAAGTCTGTAAGTGCACTCTTCGATGTAACTCTACTCTATTACTTTATCGATTATATATTATTATAGTTCTACCGTCAGAGCTTCGAAAAGGATTCTCTATTTCGAATAATGCTTTACGAATGAAGTCGCGTAGCTAAAACCCATAATATAAAGAATAACCTTTAATAAATACAAATACTACTATTGCGTCGGGAGGTCGTGGGTTCGATTCCCACACGGAACAATTATTCGTGCGATCCACAAATAATTGTTTCAGGTCTGGTTGTACTTTGTGTCCGTTGTTTGCATGTTTGTAATAGTCTCCGCGACACAAAAGTAATATCGGGAGTATAGTTTGAAAAAAAAAAACCTACATCCGTTACGTTTTATCAGCTAAACCACTGAGCTGATTGTAATTAAAGGTATTTACCTAAATACCTTTAATTACATTTATGTAGGTTCAGGTCTGATTGTGAATCTCCAAGTACCTACTTGGAGATTTACAATCAAACCTATATATTCAGCTTCTGAAATGTGGAATTAATTAATTTTAGATAATGACGAGTAAGATTTTACTGCATACTCCCCAAAATATAATCGGTCGAAATACACGTATGTGCAATAGCACAAGTCGGCTATAATTTAATCCATCTTTGCTCGTTCTGCCACTTGATCAATTAATTGATGAGGCTGGGCCACATACTGCCTGTCTCAAATTGCGCTCCCCGAACGACAATGTGAATAGTCCTCATTGATCGCTGGTCTTAGACGCTACAGTTTCTTGAAAGGAACGAAATAAATAAAATACTATTAAAACGCTTCTATACATTATATATATTATATACATATATATACTCGTAGTAACGATTCAGTGAAGTGAATTCACATCAAGCCGTAAGTTAGTTTTCTTTTATGATATTTACAGTTTCCCGCATCACAGTGATGAAATGACGTACAGTTTTATGTACAAGGCTTCGTTTGGCTAAAAGAGCCTATGTGTTTATACGTTATAATAATTGTTCCATGTGGGAATCGAACTCACGACCTCCCGACCCAATGGTAGCGGCTTGGTGACCTTAACCACTGCGCCACGGAGGCAGTCGGTATGTATTTGACCTTGCTAAATTCAGTCGCCTAAATGATTTAGTTACTAAATTCAGAAAAGTAAAGTCGCATTTAGTATGGTAGGTTTATAAAGTAGTTTCTAATTAGAAAAAAGTATGGCTACTGATCAATATCTAAACTTTATTATCTGATAGTGTTTTAATTAGTGATAGCCGAGTGGTATAAGTTGACACCTCCCACGCAAGTGGTCGCAGGTTCGAACCCGAGGCAACATACCAATGACTTTTCGAAGTTATGTGTGTATTAGAAATAATTATCACATGCTCTAACGGTGAAGGAAAACATCGTGAGGACACCTTGCATTCCTAAAAATTTGTTTAATACATTTATTGAGGGCATGCAAAGTCCCCAACCCGCACTTGGCCAGCGTGTTAGACTCAAGGCCTAACCCCTCCCTCATTACGGGAGGAGACCCTTGCCCAGCAGTGGGACAGTAATGGGTTAAATTTATTTATTTATTATCTGACTAAATTATTTAGGAACGTAATTAAAATCGAATTAAGGTGTGACCGCGTTTAGTCGCTTCAGTCGGTGCGCAGAACTTCGAGCGTGTGGATGTGATTCAGGGATATTATATTTATTACTGACAGCATGGCTTGAGTTGCATTTCAAATCTTGGTATAAATTCCCTGTTGCAAGAAATCGTTATGTTACTACCAATATTAATGTTTTGCGCTAATACTGTCTCTTAAGATATTATATTAGATTTATATTATTTTTGTATTCATTTTGTATATGTCCGCAATAAATATTCCTTGACCCATGTCTTTCTATTGCTTTTCTTTATTTTGATAGAACCAACTGTCAGAGCTGTAGCGAGGCCAGTTTTCGATCTTTGGATAGCACTGGAGCCATTTTATATATCGTAATTAACACGTCCACCTATGCCGCGCTTCAATAGGCAACTGTTTTAGTGACTAAATTAGGACAGTCAGATAAGAAGCTTCTTATTTCGATCCTTTTCATTTCTGAATTTAGGAAAGTCTAATAAGCACTGTATACTGTACAACCTTGAAAATGTCACGGACAGACAACGTCACTTTTGCTTGTATACATATTAAACCAGTATGTTAATGACTATCTCTTGTTTTAACATAAACAAAGTTGTTTAATCCTCTAGCTCGACCAACACAAATAAGTCGCATTATACCGATTACATATCATTGTATTAATAAACAAGATAAACTACATAAATGCCAGTTGTGTTTATAACAGCGAGTGCTTTGTGTTAATGAATCTTTTTTTATATATTAATTTACATTAATTTTTCGTTGCTAACAAGATTTCTGTCTAGGTGATTGAAACAAATATAATTGCGTATAAAAAATACGAGACGAGGTATAACTTTTTATTGTCAGTTGATCACATATTATTTTGTTTTTTTAGTAAGTATTACTGATGCGGTGACAATTTCAAAAAGGAGAACACTTCAA
This sequence comes from Anticarsia gemmatalis, assembly GCF_050436995.1. Classification (NCBI taxonomy): domain Eukaryota; kingdom Metazoa; phylum Arthropoda; class Insecta; order Lepidoptera; family Erebidae; genus Anticarsia; species Anticarsia gemmatalis. The sequence goes on along the minus strand of NC_134752.1, from coordinate 13,669,141 downwards.
ATACTGCGTAGGACATCGTGAAAATTTTACCGTAAGTTGTTTTGCAAAAACATCTCTTTCCGAAGTTACTTACTAGTAAATTAAGTACCTACTAGTAACGAATTTAATGAGTGTTTTTTTCTATAGTCTCTGCAAACTCTCATACTTAAGAGTAGAGATTTTATGTATGATGTGTATTATAATTGTATGTATAATAAGTCCCAAGAAGGATTAACGTCAGGTTAATCCGGTGTTTAATAAGTGCCTTCATTTGGCTCGGAGGAGCTCGTGGCTTAGTTAACAACAGCTGCGCGGATCGATCTCTGAGGTTAAGCTACGCTTGCCGAGGTTGTTCAGTGGATGGGTGACCATCTTATACGTATCGGGTTCCTCCGTGTTTCGGAAGGCACGTTAAATTGTGGGTCCCGGCTGTCAATTTCGAAGATCTTTGACAGTCGTTAACAGTAGTCAGAAGCTTGAAAGTCTGACATCCAGTCTTACCGAAGAGTATCGTGTTATATCCCAGGTAAGGGTTGTGGAGGTGAGATAGGCAGTCGCTCCATGTAAAACACTGGAATTCAGCTGCATCCGGTGAGACTGGAAGCCGACTCCAATATAGTTTGGAAGAAAGGCTAAGCCATGATGATGATGATTTGGCAGAAATCAATAGGTTATATGTTAGATTTTGGCTTTACACATAAGTGTTCAATTTGTTTTGTAGACAGAGTAGTCACATAGTTTATCAATTGTTATAACACAACTGTATTGTAAATCACCTTTTTGTTCTTTTTTTTTTGAATAGATAAAATTATTTATCATTTTTATTTAATATCTTTTAGAACTTCCTTTAGCATTACAAAAATGTTATTTGATATAATCTGATTAAATGCTATATTTATTTCTTAATTATCAACACTATACTTTAATATCCTTTTCAACAATTACTATTTGACCAATATTATCTTTGTTAAATTAATATTTTCATTGCAGAGTCGCTATTTTCATACTACAATACAATATTGTCCCTTCTTTAGTCCAGAGCCCCCCAAAACTAGTCTTCTTATTGTTCTAGATCATGATAATCCTACTAATCTGGGTGACCGCCCTGGTCGCTGCAGTGACCTTGTACCTCCACAATGTATACTCCGCCTTCAAGAGGCGAGGAGTGAAGAATATGACACCTGTCCCGTTATTGGGCAACATGGCAAGAGTGTTGCTACGGCAAGACGATCTTATTAAAGATTTAATGACTTTGTACGATGCTTTTCCGGAAGAAAGGTGATTTTAATTATGTTTTGTTTTCCAACCTATAAATGTAATGAAGCACTGATAGCCGAGTGGTATAAGTTGGTACCTCCCACGCATGTGGTCGCAGGTTCGTACCCGAGGCAACGCACCAATGATTTTTAGAAGTTATGTGTGTGTTAGAAATAATTATCACATGCTCAAACGGTGAAAGAAAACATCGTGAGGAAACCTTGCATACCCTCAATAAATATGTTAAATTTTATTCTACATGGTTAAAAAAAATTGTCTTGATCGTTAAATAATTATGAAATGTTTTTTTTAACTTTATATATTATGACCGTTTGTTGACTAAAAAAGTTGTTGAGTTAGTTTTTACTTACTGAATATAAACATAGATCAAACATATATATCATGTGAAAAAGCTTAGATGTACATATTATTTTACATGAAATAAGAAATCATCTTCTATGTTATGATCCGCTCCGTACAAAAATATAGTGATGTTCAGCAACTGAAAATATAACGTGACTTTAAGTCGTGTATGACGGCGTATTAAAGTAATCTGGAATTATTTAAGAGCGAATGACAATTGTTTGTGGCAAACTTGTGTCATCTGTCAACGTGACTGGTTGTCATTCGCTCTGACGCAACACCAAGAGCTAGCGTGGGGGGGAGAACGGGCAAAGATACAGTCAGTTGACATCGAGAGGACAATCCGTTCGCTTTTAAGATACGCTCTACGTTATTGGTGGAGTGTCTAGTGATTTAATATAGTTGCTTCGTTTTTAATAAAGATCCTAATTTTGCGTTAAATACGCCTTCTTATTCTTCTCGCCTTCTCGTAACAAAAAAATATCGACCTCCACGATACTGAGGATGACCCTAACGTTCCTTTATATATTTTCTCAGGTTCGTAGGAAAGTTCGAATTTCTTAAAGAAATAGTAATGATCCGTGACTTGGAGCTGGTGAAGAAGATCGCCCTTAAAGACTTCGAGTACTTCCTCGACCATCGTTCTTTCTTCAGTGAGAGTACCTCATATTTTGCCAGGAATCTACTGTCTTTGAAAGGTATTTTTTTAATTTATTTTTATTTGCTCCAAACGTATGAGATATTTAAAACAGTATTTCAGACTATTCTCAATCATGGTATCCCAGAGGTTGGTAAAGTGCCCATTATTTTATGGTTATTAAAATTTGTAACTATATCTTTGTTTTGCCTCACATAGGTCAAGAATGGAAGGACATGCGCTCGACGCTGAGTCCAGCCTTCACCAGCTCCAAGATACGTCTGATGGTGCCGTTCATGGTGGAGGTCGGAGACCAGATGATGGGTAGCTTGAAGCAGAAGATGAAGTCTTCTAACGGTAAGCATTAAAAAGAATATCTAAAATTAACAATTCTTATGAGTACTTTTGAGAGTGCTTGAAAACAACTTATAATCATAATGATAATAAGAGAAATTAAATTATAGGACCAAATTTGATTTGATTATTGATTATCAGATTTCAAAATTACAAGTAAATCAAATAAACTTTAGTAGAACTTTAGTCTAAAGCTTGGTGGGTTAAATGGCAGCAGTCTTAAAGCAGTCTCGTTCGACGGATGTCTCTCCATAAATTATGTTGCAAAGCCGCCGTGCTATTTTTTCTCTTTTCTACAGAGGGCTATATAGACATAGAGTGCAAGGACCTGACCACGCGTTACGCCAACGATGTCATCGCCTCTTGCGCCTTTGGTCTGAAGGTAGACTCTCATTATGAACAAAACAACGAATTCTATGTGATGGGCAGAAACACTTTCCAATTCCGCTTACGAGAGTTGATCACAGTTTTGGCCCTGATAAATCTGCCAAAAAAGATTTCTAAGGTAAGATATGTTTTTTTTGGTTGGTTAAGGTTATTGAAGTTCGCATCTTCGAAAAGCCAAAGCATTTCGAGTTCACAAACTTTTTTTTCACGGTTTTGTTGGTGATTCCCATTTTTTGTTCGTTGAAGTTCGAAGTTCCTAATTACTGTTATTTTCCAATTAAAGTTATTGATTCATATTCATCACTCGTTTGTGATTTTTGAGTCACTGACACATTAGTGTTTTTTTTCTTCTCAACATAAAATAAGATTGCTTCTTTTTTTTGTTATTGTAGTTGCTGAAGTTGGACTTCATGTCGGTGTCGTCACAGAAATTCTTCAAAAAAATTATTCTAGAGACGATGCAAGATCGTGACGCGAGGCACATTATTAGACCCGATATGATCCATTTACTCATGGAAGCTAAGAAAGGTATACGTTTTTAGAAGTTTAACCAACTTACAATACTCAAATAACAGAAGATGATTAAGCAATTTTGGATTAAAAGAACCTTGAAAGTGTAATGTATACTCAATGTGTAAATTATTTCAGGTAAACTTACACATGAAACCGTGAAGGCTGATAACGAGACTGCTGGATTCGCTACTGTAGATGAATCTTCTGTTGGCACTAAGAAAGTTGATAGAGGTTCGTATTAATATTAAACTTCAAAATAACAACACGCAGAAGAATAACTAGTGATAATGGAAGAAAACGCTAACATTGTAGAAAAAAACTGTGTGGATAATGACGACTTCGCAATAACAAATACTCAATTCTTTGCCTTTTTTATTGGGCTGAAAAAATATTAAATCTATTCTGGCACCAAGTTCAGTTCATCAAATTGTACCGGTTAAAAAAGGTAACATGTTCTGATAAAATATGATGCGAATTACAAGGTGAGGTTCACAAAAAGTTCCGGTGGCAGGTAGAATTACAGACAAACCACAAATTAAATTATGCCAATAATTATAATTAAATACGAGTACATGTTCCACAAGTATCGCGGGACACAGTCTGATTCCTTGCCAAGGACGTTTCAATATCATCGAAAAATTAATTTAATGGGCTAGAACAATAATGTAATTGTGTTGTTTTGGGTCGAGACTTTGGGGTCATAGAGCTTGAACACTCGCAGTTTCTTTAGAAAAGTAGTGTTAAGTCGACGCTACACGTGACCAACAGGCTGGCCTATTTCTAGCCAAATAAATCAGCATTCCCGAACAACGTAGCAGGGCGGCCAGCCTTTGGGCATATTTCCGGTTTACAACGAATTCTACGAATGTTTTTTATTAAATTAAAATTCTTTATTTTTAATTCTTAGTTATATTATAGTTTGTAATACAATTTTAATTATCAGTCAAAACGATAACAAAGCAAAAAAATATTTTAGTATGGAACGACGATGACCTGATTGCCCAAGCTGTACTTTTCTTCTTGGCTGGCTTCGAAACTGTATCTACTGCAATGTCTTTCCTTCTATACGAGCTGGCTTGTAACCCTGAAGTTCAAGAGAAACTGGCGACAGAGGTTAAGGAGTTCGACGTCAAGAACAATGGGAAATTTGACCTGAAATCTATTCAAGAAATGCCCTATATGGATATGGTTGTATCAGGTACGTGGTTGAACTAAAGAAGCAAAAATTAAAGGTACAAGACAGAAAAAAGTTAAAACTATACACAGCTAATAGGCAAACCAGTGACTAGAGTTAAGCAGAAATTTTAAGTACAGCAAGACGCGAAAAAAAATCTGAATTTGCTAAAATTTTAGACCTCTTTGATAAGAGTAATCATCATGGCTTAGCCTTTCTTCCAAACTATGTTGGAGTCGGCTTCCAGTCTCACCGGATGCAGCTGAATACCAGTGTTTTACATGGAGCGACTGCCTATCTGACCTCCACAACCCAGTTACCTGGGTTCTAACACGATACTCTTCGGTAAGACTGGTTGTCAGACTTTCAAGCTTCTGACAACTGTTAACGACTGTGAAAGGTCTTCGAAATTGACAGCCGGGACCCACAATTTAACGTGCCTTCCGAAACACGGAGGAACTCGATATGTATAAGATGGCCACCCATCCATAGAACAACCTCGGCAAGCGTAACTTAACCTCAGAGATCGATCCGCGCGGCTGTTGTTAACTAAGCCACGAGCTCCTCCTTTGATAAGAGTAATATGAGGTTTTTTTAACGTTCCTGTCCCGCTTCTGCGCAAGGGTCGTCTTGAACGAGGGTTAGGCCTTAAGTCTAGTTTTATTCTTAACATGAGGTTAATCACAAAATACGAAGTGAAAAAAGGTACTCTGTAATCAATCGATAATGTTCCATATTTGTTTCAGAACTGCTGAGGAAGTGGCCTCCTGCAGTGGCATTAGATAGAGTGTGCTTGAAAGACTATGACTTGGGAAAGCCTAATGAAAAGTCTGATAAACATTACATTGTAAGTTAATTAGTTACACACATAAGTAATAGACATTATTAATTATCGAATAACAAGAACGAGTCGAAGCTATTACTGCACTAGTTCGGATTTTGCCGATCTGGTTATTTATTGGGCTAAACAATCATTCAATTCTCCTCGTCACAATTCAGTTTTCATTCGGACGCGGCAATGACAAGGCATAGGTTTTCCGAACATTCGTCGTCGTCGATGAATGCCTACCCGCTTGTGTTTCTACCTTATTGATAAACTTAACCAGAACTTAACTTTACCAGATTGTTTTTAATATCACAGCCCTTAATCTATATTTATTTTTCAGTTGCGTAAAGGTACAGTGGTGGCACTCCCGGTGTATGCCTTCCATCATGATCCTCAGTACTTCCCCAACCCTGAGAAGTTCGACCCTGAGCGCTTCTCGGAAGAGAACAAGCACAGTATCCCACCATTCGCTTATATGCCTTTCGGCTTGGGACCCAGAAACTGCATTGGTGAGTACAAAAAAAATAATCGCGGCAGAAATTTAAAAGAACTTCAAGTTTAGCATCTAATTTATTTACTTGTTTATTTAATACTGGTTTCCGATTTCAGTATTGAACCACTTGGGGAGGAAGACTTTTTAAAATATCAAAGTCTACTAAATATTCATGTAACTGAAATTCTAGTCCAGTTTTAAGACATCCATGAAATTTGCAACTTGCTTAATACAGGCTCTACATTTATTTTGGTTTAGCATAACCCGGTTTTTTATATTAGGTCGGGGAAAAAGTCTTTTCGCATTAAAGTATGAATGAACTTGTAATAAAATCTTTTCTCTACACAAAAAAGCTCGATATTTGGGTACCTCACGAGCACACTGAAAGAAACCTAATGAGCCGTGTACTCATTTGTGATTCTTGAAGCTAAAGAGATTTTATTACAATTTCATCCATACTATAATGCAAAAAGACTTTTTACCCGACCTAATATTTGCGTGCCATAATTTCAGGAAGCCGGTTAAATTTGTCTTAATTATACAATTATTCATAAATATTCATAAATTTTGATGTTTTCAGGGTCAAGATTTGCCCTATGCGAAGTGAAAGTGATGGTGTACCAGATTTTAAGGCAGTTGGAACTGTCTCCTTGTGAAAGGACCTGCATCCCTGCTGAACTGACTATGGAGAAGTTGAACATGGAGTTGAAGGGAGGACACTGGCTTCGGTTTAAGCCTAGGAATTAAAATCTAAAAATCTGACTCGCACTAGTGATATTGTTGATTAGGAATTTAACTTTTTATACTACTATAGAATATAATATGTGTCATATTGTTAAGTGTTCTACTCATTTGGCTGATATGGTGGACTGAAACCCTCGTTTACTTTGAAATTTAAAGAACAAATAGATTTCGAATGTTAGGTTCAATAAAAAAAAGTTTTTAACTATAACCTATCTGAAGTTTTATTTTGCATTCCCCAAAATTAAAATTGGCCACCCATCCAAAATCCAACCCTACCTATATTGCTTAACTTTACCATATCTTAAGCTTCATGATCAAGGTTTATTCAACGTGAACCAAAATTTGAGTTACACGTGTATTATGAACATGAATTATATTATGTTTATCTATACTAATATTATAAAGCTGAAGAGTTTGTTTGTTTGTTTGAACGCGCTAATCTCAGAAACTACTGGTCCGATTTGAAAAAATATTTCAGTGTTAGAAAGCCCATTTATCGAGGAAGGCTATAGGTTATATTATTATATCATCACGCTACGACCAATAGGAGCAGAGTACCATTAAAAATGTTACAAAAACTGGGAAAATTATGATTCTCTTATGTGACGCAAGCGAAGTTGCGCGGGTCAGCTAGTCTTAATAAACATAATAATTTTGGAAGAGCTGTACCTTGTCCGTGTTGTTGTTGAAGATAAATTGAGTGATAATAACTCCTTCGGGTTTAACAGGCGCTATTATGTATACGTATTTGTTATGCCATTCCTTCATACAGCTCTTTCTTAAACCTGTTCTCTGTTCTAGCCTTGAAAATGTCACGGACACGCTAAGTCACTCTTGCCTTCATGTACATGAAGGCTCTTAAACAAGGCTATGTAAATCTCTCATGCTTAACGATTTTAGTCTTCAAGTGAATACCGCCGTACAAATCCAGTTGCGGGAAAAATGTCGGCGACGCGTCTCGTGTACAAACTTTAATGGATTTATATGGTTATAGTCGCAGTCCGGAAGCAATGGTAGCGCCGTGCGTCCTAAACCACTGCGCCACGAAGGCATATGTAAATGAACAAGTTACATAAGCAGTGCCTTCGATCTTCCCGTGCTTCGTCGTGAACCAACACAAATAAGTCGCGTTATACCGATTAGATATCGTTGTATTTATAAACAGAATATACTTGATAATTGTCAGTTGTGTTTATAACAGCGAGTGCATCGTATTGCGCGAACTTATTTCTGTAATAGTGAGATTTAGTAAGTTTTTCATTATCTAGTCTTGTGTCTAGAGGTCACAAACCACATTGTAAATCTTTTGACGATTGAAAAGAGTGGCCGTGAGATTCTTGCTAGCTCTTCTCATAAGGCTCTACCCGTTTTCCGAGCTAGTGGTAGATTCAGTAATTGTAACGACTATCATAAGTGTCAATATTTGACCTAAATTAATAAATGATTTGATTTTGATTTTACAAATATATAAAATGAGTTTAAAAAGCACAGCCTAAAGGAAAATAACGTGTAGTAGTAGATACTAGATAATATATTATTTTGTTTCGTGTTACTGGCGCTGTGACTGTGCCAAAGAGATGTACTCGTAGTTTAGGTAATTGAATAAATAAGAGTTTGTTTCCTTGATCTATGCTTACTCCCATAGGAAGAATACGTCATTCGTATGTAGTTATTATGTTATATTATAGGTACGTGTCTATATTCGGTATTAATTAAAACATGTATAGATTTTTTTTTTTGGTTTCACAGTTACGAAGATACATAGATACGGTTACATAGATAATTGGAAAGATTGAAAAGATTATATATTTAAGTGTCCTCGTATAGTCGACAACTCGACGCTCAACGAAGTCATTAGTGTTCAATTGTTTTCAGACAAAGTAGGTATAAAGTTTATCATTTGTAATTACACTACTGTATTGTGTAAAACGATTACGTTACTAATAGACTCGCAAGTTTTTTTTGATAAGAAATCTTCTCATTTATTTATACATATATTTATATATTATATCATATTTTCTTTGATCGTTTAAAATCTATGGAACTTACAGTCGGGCTTAGAGATATATTTGCGTGCCGTCATTTCAGGAAAAGGCTGTTTACTTGTCTCAAATAAAAAATTATTTAACTTTTTAGGTGCTGTTAGATATAAGAAGTGTTAAATAATTGTAACCGTTGCCGCTATCTACTCTAAAATCATAATTTGAAATTCGAAAATGAAGTTTTTACATAAAAAAAACTATTTTTTATCCTTTTTAAAATATTGTCCCTGCGCTGCTCCAGAAACAAAATAAATAGATACCTCATTTTGTTCCAGACTATGATAATCCTACTAATCTGGGTGACAGTCTTGGTTACCGCTGTGACCTTGTACCTCCACAATGTATACTCCGGGTTCAAGAGGCGAGGCGTAAAGAATATACCGCCTGTCCCGTTCTTGGGCAACATGGCAAGAGTAATGCTACGACAAGACAATTTTATCAAGGATTTAATGAACCTGTACAATGCTTTCCCGGAAGATAGGTAAGCGAACTTAACTATACTTTTTTTGTGTTTTAAAAACAGGGTCTAAAGGTTGATCAAAAGGACATAAATTCGGTGCGTCATTACTCGGCCTAGCCGGGCGGCAAATGCTGCCGAACCACTCGTGCCGAACTGAATATTATTATGTGTGTAGCAAGCCTCAGATATAAAACAAAGGACGTGTAAACATAATGTGTTTGCAAAAGTATAACATCGATATTTTTTGTCAGGTTCGTAGGAAAGTTCGAATTTCTTAAAGAAATAGTAATGATCCGTGACTTGGAGCTGGTGAAGAAGATCGCCCTTAAAGACTTCGAGTACTTCCTCGACCATCGTTCTTTGTTCAGCGAGAGTGATTCATATTTTGCCAGGAACCTGCTATCTTTGAAAGGTAAATCATTATCTTGGTCTAACCGTTTTTAGGTTAATAATTGAACATATATTAATGATCGGTTAAAATAGTAGGCAGAATTTTGTGTAAAATATATAGGAGGGTAGCAAAAATTGAGAGAACGATCCAAGAAAATAATAGAAACTGTAGATCATAAAGATATATAAACTAGTGTGTAGCTCAGAAGATGATGTCGAGGATACAGCGAAGTAGAAAACAAAGATTAGGAAAGAGGATCTCAGTTCTTGGAATACTTAGCAAAGGATAAAATATGTGCAGAAATTTTATATCGATTTTTTATTTATGTACCGATGTAACGATAAAATGGCGTCTTTTGTCTCCTCTCATATGCTCCAGTAAAACGTTGATAGCACCAAAATTTACTTTTAAAACTTACACAGGTCAAGAATGGAAGGACATGCGCTCGACGCTGAGTCCAGCGTTCACCAGCTCCAAGATACGTCTGATGGTGCCGTTCATGGTGGATGTCGGGGACCAGATGATGGGTAGCTTGAAGCAGAAGATTGAGTCTTCTAAGGGTGAGTCAAGTACTCAAGAGTGCTTGAAAGTGTCAAATGACATAATTTTTGATAAAAGGTACCCAAAAAGAGCTATCAATCAATTGCACCCGTCGTGTCATGTTTTCATCATAGCTCTTTGCAAAGTTACAATAGTTATACTAAAAGCAAAATATTGCCGCAATCGTCTATTTAAAGGTAGATCCATCATCACTTCTCATGATTTATTTGCTCCACAGATGGCTACATAGATATAGAGTGCAAGGATCTTACAACGCGGTACGCTAACGACGTCATCGCCTCCTGCGCCTTCGGTCTGAAGGTAGACTCTCATTATGAACAAAACAACGAATTCTACGTGATGGGCAAAAACACTTTCACATTCGGCTTGCGTCAGTTGATTACTATTTTTGCTCTCGTCAATCTACCAAAATGGATTTCTAAGGTAAGATGTATTTCTTTCTTGGATGGATGGATAAGGTTATTGAACTCAAGTTAACGATCTTCAATAAGCCAAAAAAAATTAAGTTCGCAAACATTTTTTCCCTAATTAATAACTTAATTGGGACTCCCATTATTGGTGAAAGATTAATTTTTGCTTGTTGAAATACCAAATGGGTTCGATGTGAATACAGTTATTTTTACATTAAAGTTATTGATTGATATTCATTACTATTTTGTAATTTTTGATTTATGAAAATCATCGTCATTGTCAAGTATACTATTTCTAATATTAACTAATATTCTTTATAATAATTGTAGTTGCTGAAGTTGGACTTCATGTCGGTACCTTCACAGAAATTCTTCAAAAAACTTATTCTTGACACGATGCAAGATCGTGACATGAGACACATTATCAGACCTGATATGATCCATTTACTCATGGAAGCTAAGAAAGGTATATTCGACTTTACTACTACATTTTGTTAGCTGGCTGATGAATTAGCTTGAATGACAGGCAATCGAATATTGAATGTGTGCAATTTTTTAGGTAAACTTACACATGAAACCGTGAAAAATGACAACGAGACTACTGGATTCGCTACTGTAGATGAGTCTTCTGTCGGCACCAAGAATGTTGATAGAGGTTCGTGAAATTATGGTTTAGTTTAAATATCCTTTAGTTCAAAGTGCTAACACGGCAGAAAAATAATCATTAATGTTAATGGGAGGAGACACCAAACCTGCGGAAAAAGCTGTAAATGATGATAATGGGTTTGGAACAAGGCGATCTAGACTTCCTTTGTCTTTTTTTAATGAACTTTAACTGTGTTGAATCTATGTGTTTATAATTTTTTTGGGCAGCAAGTTCAGTTTATAAAAGGCAACAATCCAATAATTAAATATGATACTAATTACAAGGTGAAGTTCACAAAAAGTAGATTGTATCATAGACTAAGTGCTTGTTCACGTTGGAACTCGCGGGCGCGGTGGCGGTCGCGAGCGCGGGGACGTGGCGATTTGTGTTCACGTTGGCCGCCAGGCGGGCGTTTGGCTCAAACTGGCTCAAACTGGTTGATCTTACTTGACATCGCGAGTGAATCGCGCCCGCCACCGCTAGTTCGACGTGAACACACACGAACATCTTCACGCGTTTGATATTGGCGCGAGCGCGCCACGCGGGCCGCGCGCGACGCCGCTAGCTCGCCCGCGACTTAGACCGCGCGAACGGTTTGTACGTGAACACTTCGGTACATCGCCATACGTTTGATATTTCGCGACCGCGCCCGCCACCGCGCCCGCGAGTCAACGTGAATGAGCACTAAACCACAATAACTTAACCAAAATATGTTCCACAAGTATCGCATGACAAAGTTTGACTCCCTGTCAAGGACGTTTTTATATTACTTGGTACTCCTGCAAAATATTGCATCTGACGAATTGCGTATAAAGACAAGGCTAAATTATGATAATTTGCCCCCTTTCGTATACTTTAATCAAGATCTCAAGTAAAAAAGTCATGTGTCGAAAAACCATTTGTTTTTAGTGTGGACCGATGATGACCTAATTGCGCAAGCTGTACTTTTCTTCTTCGCTGGCTTCGAAACAGTATCGACTGCGATGTCTTTCCTCCTTTATGAGCTGGCTTGCAACCCTGAGGTTCAAGACAAACTGGCACAGGAGATCAAAGAGAACGATATTAAGAACGGTGGTAAATTTGACCTGAAATCTATTCAGGATATGCCGTATATGGACATGGTTGTATCAGGTAAGAGCTTTAAACTATACAGAAAAAGATTGATGTTATACAAAAGTTTACGAAAGCTATATACTTTTATGAAGCTAATAAGGAATACCAGTGATTAAATATTCCAGTTTCCAGAAGGCACTTCAATAGTACAACCGAATTTTTATATTGTAAATCAAAAACTATTGAAATGTTGAAGGTACTATGTAGGTGGCACAAATCAGAAATGATCAGAAAAAGAAAAAAAGCTACAGATTTTATAAAAAAGGTTTGTTTCAGAGGTGTTGAGGATGTGGCCTCCTGCAGTAGCGTTGGACAGAGTGTGTTTAAAAGACTATGACCTGGGAAAACCTAATGAAAAATCTGATAAGAATTATATTGTAAGTATTTTTTTTATGATGTATATATATACACACGTCTGTCAATAACCTACTTAAAGCAAAACTTTCTGGAAGAAAACAGGGGAGGACTAGCTTTTAGCGGGATACTGTAGAGGCCTGAAATGTGTGTTTCCTCTATCAAAAACCTTTTGTTTCAGTTGCGTAAAGATACAGTGGTGGCACTACCGGTATATGCCTTCCATCATGATCCTCAGTACTTCCCCAACCCTGGGAAGTTCGACCCTGAGCGCTTCTCTGAGGAGAACAAGCACAAGATTCCACCGTTTGCTTACATGCCATTTGGTTTGGGACCTAGAAACTGTATTGGTGAGTACAAAAGAAACAGAGCTTAGTAGGGCAGACACTACACAGAGCAATTTAAGATTAGGCAGCTGATTAACTCGAGACATGATTCTTTGTTTTCCTAATTAATTACAGCCCAGCGAAACGTTCTGTATTAATTAAGAGGTATCCGTTTTCCAAAATGCCGGAGAATTACCGCAAACAGCTAGGTTACTGCAATTGTACATACAAATAAAAAAATCGCGTCTTTTCCCAATTGGGGTATACAGTCCAGAGAACGCCACTTTGTACAATCACTACTAAGAATTGTGTTGTTAAAATCCTTTTCCAGTTATAGAGCTTCCATGACAATTGCATCTTACTTAATTTGTTTTCATTTATCATAGTGGTCTTTCCATTTAACACTGTAAACCTTGAGGTTCGGAATACCCACACAAGATTTGTTATTTCCAGGGTCAAGATTTGCACTCTGCGAAGTGAAAGTGATGGCGTATCAGATTTTAAGGCAGTTGGAACTGTCGCCTTGTGAAAGAACCTGCATCCCAGCTGAACTGACTATGGAGAAATTCAACCTAGAATTGAAGGGAGGACACTGGCTTCGGTTTAAGCCCAGGAATTAAAATTAAAAAATCTGAAGATTCGTGATATTGTTAATTAAGAATGTAACTTTTTGTGCTAATACTTAAGTTTTATAATATATTTTTATTGTGATATAATTACTCTAGAACTATGATACATAATATATTATGACGTTAATTCTTTGACCCATATTAATTGGTGTATTCAAAGATTTAGGTTAGGTTTAATAATATAAAAGTGTTTTTCAACTATCTGAAATTTCATTTTACGCTCTAAAAAAGTAAAATGCTGAAATGGTCACCCATCCTTTTCCAACCTTACCTAAGTTGCTAAACTTTATCAAATTTCGGCGCCACGATCATGGTTAATTCAACGTGAACCAAAAAAAACTGTTTACGTTTGTATTACACGTGTATTATCTATGAATAATATTATGTTGCCTATTAAAATACATGTTTAGTAAAAAACAATGTTGACCTTACATTTCGGTAGGTACGTATGTAAAAACTTGTTGTTGGTGTTATAAGATAAAATCTATACTAATACTAATATTATAGGTAAAGCTGAAACGTTTGTTTGTTTGTTTGAACACGCTAATCTCAGGAATTACTGGTTTGATTTGAAAAATTCTTTTAGTGTTAGATAGCCCATTTATCGAGGAAAACTATAGGCTATATAACATCACGTTACGACCAATAGGAGCAGAGTACCAGTAAAAAATGTTACAAAAACGGGAAAAATTGTGAACCATTCTCTCCTATGTGACGCAAGCGAAGTTGCGCGGGTCAGCTAGTGAGTGATAACGCGATGGATGACAATACTGTCCATATTAGGTAGTTATGATTAGGGGTGTCACAATTGCTATTAAATACGAATTATAACTGAGTGATGAAAATATTATTCATATATCGCTCTTTATATGATCACTTGTTTATAACAAAAAGTAGGCAGGAAATACGTTTGGATATTGAATGTCGGGTTTACATAATTTCATAACTGAAAATACTCTAACAGATTTTTTTTATATAGGAACAACAGCTAACTGGGGAGCTTATTTATGAAATTTGTAATTCAATGATTATAGTTCAAATGTTTGATCAATAACTCTACCCTGGTTTTCAATTACAGAAATGAAGAGTTTTTAATAGTTATTAAAGTAGATCAATAACCGTCAAATGCAAATAAGCGGTTTTACTTCGAAATCTATACTAATATCATAAAGCTGCAGTGTTTGTTTGTTTGAACCCGCTAATCTCCAGGAACTACTAATCCGATTTGAAAAAGAAAGAATAAGATAAAGATGATTGGAATAGAGTATTAAAAAGCCAGAAAAAAAAATATTAATATTCTTATCTGATTACTCCAAAAATCCCTGAACGATAAATATAATGATGTTTTATTAAATACTTTTCATGCCCCTCATTGAATTATATTACAAAATTAACAATACTACACGATAGCACAGAAACTCATCATTATTTTAAAGAACTTATCACGAAACCGTTTTCTCTAACAGTACATTTAATTCTCTCAAACTATTAAATATATATAAACCTAATAAATCTAGGTTTATTAGAGTACCTAGGGTACTCTATCTTATTCGCAAAAGTTCATGTCACCAAACGCAATATCAATATTCCATTCAAAACATCCAAATCAACGACCATCCATCCAAAATATTATAATGTAACGGGTCTTAAGCGCGATTGAAAGTTAAACGATAGAATACCTTATTTACATTATAATATGTGTACAAGTCGAGAGTTAAAAATCATTAATTCATTCATCCAAAGACGCACCGGTCTATCCAAATTAGTGCCTCCCACCGTCACGGCTTGTCACGTATCTGAGTTTACAACTAGTGTACGTCAAATTGATGCTCACTATTGAAAACATTGCTGCTTTGACATAACGTGTTAATCACTTTAATATAAGGGAGAAAACAATGTACAGCAGCTTTCAAATAGTTGTCAATTAAAATACGTAATAGCCAGATAAGTCCATTTATTGACAAACTCAGCAGTGTGTTTTCTCACTTGTTCCGAGGCACACGTCCGTGGTCGCCAGTTTCTCTCGCAAATATTACGCAGTTTATGTGAACCGGTCCCACTGGATACGTAGTAAGTTGTTTTATAATTGTTTAAATATAATGTTTTTATATTTTTTTTGGGATTTGAGTGAAAGTAAGAATTATTTGCGGTGAGCTATCCAAATCATTGTGTTAAAAGGCTAGGCTGTTTGGTGTTTTAAAATTGATTATGTATGTCATTGTTATTTTGAATTACAAAAACCGTGAATATACATACATAAAATATATCACATATTTTTTCCATACGGAAAAACGAAAGAAATATTTTTTCCTGCGATTTTTTCTGTGTAAGATTGTTTGTTATATTCGTTTGAAATATAGCAAACATTGTAAAAACAACATTACAATAGCAGAATAAAAGGATTTTATTTTCCTCTCAGTGACTAAAAACAAATATTAGGGTTACCATTAAACACTCAAGTGACTAGCATATTTACATAGTAAATATTTGAGCTGTAATATCAAGGTGTAAACAACGATTGTTAACGGAAGAAAGAACCGCATGCAATTAATACATTGTGTAGATGCGTTTAAACATTGTTCTATTGATTATTTACGAAGGTACACGTTTAAGATCTGTTTGCCAGTTACATAAAGACAATTTTGTATTAGTAGCTCTTTTTGGGATCCCATCTAATATATAGAATGTGTCTATAGCTTCATTTCACTACACTATTTGATTCTCCAGGTTTTTGGCTATAAATTTAATTTACGAGGTTGCTTCGGTAATTCGTTGCCAGTTGCACTCACCGGTCGGTAAACGATCTGTGGGTTAAACAACCATTGGCGCGGTCACTCCATGGATGGGTGACCGCATAGTGGTATTTGAACTGGGGGTCTCCGTGCTTCGGAGGGCACGTTTGTTGTCTACTAAGATAACAGTCGTTAAGCCACGTCAAAGGCCTCTCGGGCGGCTTGAACAACTTTAACACTAGGTTGACCACTAACCATAGGATAGGAAGAAGAATTCGTTGAAGAATTACAATTATTACTAGTATGATAACTAATTTTGCGGTTTATTTTTACGAACATTAGATTTTACGATTAGAATTTCGTGTTACTACTATTAGAGAATAACATCACGCAGTCGTGTTGAAATTTATGTATCTGACCATGGACTTGTGCTCTGAACCGTAAAATCATCAACAAAAGAAAAATTATACGTGTTTTTATTTATGTCACTACGTAACAGATAGTATAAATTAGAATGAAAAAACAATATCTACGCTTAAAAAGAATGATGAGAAGCCGTGATTTATCTATACTAATATTATTATATTGTAGAGTTTGTTTGTTTGAGCGCGCTTAGTATATCAGGAACTACTGGTGCGAATTAAAAATTATTTCACTGTTGGATAGTCTATTGAGGTAGGCTGGTTATGGGCTCTATGTCCGATAGCAGAGTACCAGAGTAAAAAATGTTACAAAAATTAGGAATGACCCATTCTCACTCATAAATTTGACGCAGGCGAAGTTGCGCGGGTCAGCTAGAAGAAACATAAAATTGCAGAAAGACTTCTATAACTAATTATATGGGAATCGAACCCACGATATTTGCTGCAGTGGTAGGAGCAACCCTCACCCAGGTAGTCACTGCACTTAAGAAATCAAATCACAAAATGATTGAATTCCTTTCTTCACAGAGGCACGGGTCACAAACTGGTTTTGAAATACCTTTTTTCCTTTTATACGATGTTCTTCCCCGGTCCAAGATACTATAAAATTGCAACGTTGCAAATATAATGATGATGAGATGAATTTTACAATTTCGAAAGATAATATTAGGTATACAGAGTAAAAATGAGTTGTGGTTTCGAAAAATGCAATAACAAAACAAGTGATGTGCGCTTTTAGTAAAATATTTTGGTTATTCTTTATATTTCATAAAATATATGTTGACAGAAACTGATTAAAATAATAACAAAATCTTCGCTTTAAATAAAATCTTTATTCGCTTAAATGTGAAATGAAATGAAAACTCTCTTTATTGTACACTTTTAACAATTGTACATTTATTTCATTAGTACAATTGGAGGTCTTATCGTACAGAGACAATCTTTTCCAGCCTACTATTGGATAGAAAGATATTGATAAAAAAATGAAAAAAATCGACACATGGCCAACCGTGCAGGCAGGCAAAATAAAATTGTGGTGAATTATATTTAAATGATTAATTGTATTTCAACATTTTTTTACCAAAAAGCTGATGTAATTTTCAACAGCTTACACGTGTAATAAAGTTATCGAATTGTTAATGTTAGCTGAAATCTTTCCATAAAAGGAAGATAGTGAAGATCTCAAAGATACGAAGCGGATCTACAAACATAATAGTACTCATTAATATTAAGTACAAACAATGAAATAATTAACGTCATTGAGTGCTACTTGAACTTTTTATAAGTAGTTCTTAAGGCATAAGTTAAATTATGATTAGAATATAAGTAAAATAATAAGTGTGTTCATGTTTTAGATTGTTATGTAATTATCGAAACCAAATAGTTATTACCGTTAGGTACTAAGCACATAACATACCATAGCACTGCCACATAACATTTGCTCCTATTTGATAGGGCTAAATGGGCTTTTACTATGAATTTTATATTGTGAAACATCTTTTATAACCCTATTTATAGCAAAAATAAATGATTTTGATTTAAGTTTTACGCTTCTGTTGAGGAATATTCATAAATTACAAAAGTCCGATAGAACTTTGTTCGCCCCGGCAATTCAACCCGAGATCTCGTGTTCAGCGGTCCGATACACTACCGTACCGACCGCATTAGAGGCAGTCATTTGTCATAAGTTTGAGTTTCAAAAAAAATATGCATTTATTTGTCACAACAAGGCTGTATTTATACCGCCTTGTTGTGACACATACAAGTGTTGCCTATACTATACTATATTTGCCATGCCGAAAAAATACGAAAGAACATATTTTTTATAGTGGCAACGGAATACATTATTTGTGTAAATTTCAGCTTCCCAGCTATTACGGTATATGAGACAGCCTGGTGACAGACGGACAGACGGATGATTCCGTTTTTGCCCTTTAGGTGCATTGAATCCTAAAAACAAATCAACAACAAAGATCCACTGATTATCACGCAGTACACAGTGTCGGGAACGTGATAACAATATCAATAACTATTTACGTCACTGTATCTGTTACAATAGTTTAGCTTGTAGTATTAATTACAATTACAAGCGCTTGCCTAGACTTGTGAGATTAATAAGTGGGTAACTCAAGTGTAATAAGGAGCTGCTGTACCTTACGTCGTGAGTGAACTGTAAATAATAATATGTTAACAATTTAGCTGTCTCACTTAGGGAATGTGCGCGGCGTTTAGTAGTGTTCGTATGGTTAGTGGTCAACCTATTGTCAAAGTGGCTTAACGACTGTTATCTGAGTGGATTACAACCGGGACCAACTTTTTACGTACCCTCCGAAGCACGGAGACGCCCAGCTCAAATACCACTTTGCGGTCATCTATAGAATGACCGCGCCAACGATTGCTTAACCCACAGATCGTTTACAGACCGGTAAACGCAACTGGCTATGGGCGCCTCATTTCAATAAGCTATATTTCCTAAATATAAAAAAAAATCGTATCTTCATCAATACTATTAATAACTTCAATATTAACTAAATTGTCTAGTCTTGTCACTTATTCAGATAACACGTTAATTTGTATAATCAAATAGTAATTACCTTTAATCTTGTTATTGACAAAAACACGAATAATACTGACTCATTTTGTTATTTCGACGTTGTTTGTAAACATTAATTTAACAGGTTATTTGATAAAAACTTGTTGTTTAATAATAATGGTAGCAAATATTCGTAATTGCGACTAAAAATATTAACAGGAGATCGAATATGGTGATTTGCTTTCCATGTAGTTGGTACGCTTCGGACCATATTTTACTTACTCAGATAACAGTCGTTAAGCCTTGTCAAAGGCTTTTCAGGCGGCTTGAACAACTTTGACACAAGGTTGACCACTTAACAAAGAAAGAATAGAATAGAACTTGTACAATTTGTAAACAAACGATGACGTCATAGTACACACAAAAGCAGTTAACCTACACACCGGTTACTAGGTATTTAACGTTCGAAAACAATTGTTAAATAACTATAAAGTTGTTATTGTTATGTCTGTTGTCAATGAGATAGAAAATTAAATGTGATGATTAGACAGTTTATAAGTAATAAAACAATATTTTTTATACTTATGACCCTTAACTCCAAACAACATCATACTGTATTTTGTATTGCAGTTTCAGAACAAAAAACGACCCGTAGATTTCACTAGTGTTGATATATAATAAGTACCGTAAGAAAAGGCTACCTTTGAACATTATTGGGGGTTAACAAGACAAATTCAGTTTTCCGGTTCTTGATACTAAATATATCTATGAATAAAATTGTAGAATTTCAAATAGTGTTATTGACCTTAAACATGCCCAATTCTTTCCATTTCGACTGCCTCTGTGGCGCAGTGGTTTAGGTCATTAAGCCGCTGCCATTGCGTCGGGAGGTCGTGGGTTCGATTCCCACACGGAACAATTATTTTTGCGATCCACAATTAATTGTTTTGGGTCTGGTTGTACTTTGTGTCCGTTATTTGTATATTTGTAAAAGTCCCCGCGACACAAGAGAAATTATTAGTGCGAGAGTTGTCTTAAAAAAAACCCAAACCCCTGTATTCAAAAGTAACCACGTTTTACCGGTAACAGCACATGGTCTTAACACTACAAACTGCGTAGTACTGCGTACTACATGACAACATCCGCCGCCGTATATGACTGCTCAATTGCAAAATTGAATCGTAAAAATTACGCTTGTTCTAAAATTGTACCATCCGAAACGTAAACTATCAATTTAATTACATTTTCAAGGCAGTATTAATATAGATCCATCTTAATTAGGATTCCTAAGTTTTGTCAATGTCAAGTACTAATTAACAGTAAGTGAATTCATCGTCCCGCGACAAATAATAAGTACTTTATTTGTTGCCAGGTTTTGATCAAACTGAGGCGATTTCTTTGAAGACGTATAAAGTACTAGCTTTTAGCGTCTTCTTCATCGTATGGTTAGTGGTCAACCTAGTGTCAAAGTTGTTCAAGCCGCCCGAAGGTTTTTGACGTGGTTTAACGACTGTTATCGTAGTAGATAACAACCGGGACCGACTTTTTACGCGCCCTCCGAAGCACGGAGACGCCCAGTTTAATTACCACTATGCGGTCACCCATCTATTGAATGACCGCACCAAGGGTTGCTTCGTACTTTAAAACTATGACACTATAGAATGTGCCCTAAAATAAATTAGGTACTCCAATGTATCCTTATTCGGCTTAGCTAAGCCCCTTATTCGCGAAGTGAAGTTCAATTTAACCATCATCGAGTCACAGGTCAATGACCTTGTTAGTCGCTGCGTTATTATTGAACTTGGCTATGTCTTCACGGTCATTGCACATGTAAACAAATTGGTGTTAGTCATCTTTATTTTGTTGCTGTTATAAGTGGGAGCTGACTAATTTGTAAAATATATTGATACTTGTATACTATTAAATATTTTCCCTACTTTAATTTCAGTGCAAAAAAAGATGATTCATTTTTTACTGGCATTCGAACATTTTTTACTGGCACTCTGCTCCTATTGGTCGTGGCGTGATGTTATACAGCTTATAGCCTTCCTCAATAAATACGCTTTCCAAAATTAATTGATTTTTTCAATTCATACCAATAACAGTAAAGGCACTAGCAAAATAATGTTTGCCGGGTCAGCTAGCATTAGCAAAAAATATCCTAATAATGCAGTTCTTATACCTAAATTATTTTGTTTCAGATCATGATAATCCTACTAATATGGATAGTAGTGCTGATAGCAGTGGTGATACTGTATCTTCGTCAAATATACTCGCGATTCAGTCGCTATGGCGTCAAGTACGTCACGCCCATCCCACTTGTGGGCAACATGGGCAAAGTAATCGTACGGCTCGAGCACTTCGCTTATAATATGCAGGATTTGTACAATCGGTTTCCTAATGAAAGGTAAGTGACGTAGACAAAAAGAGCCTTTTAGCTTGGCTTGACACGATGCTGCCTAGATTAGAGATAGCAAAAAACACCCTTGTTCTTTGGTCATTCTTTCAATACTATTGCATTTTATAAGTCATACAATTAATTTGTTAAATAACTGCCTATTTCAGTACCATAACAATTTAGTGTTACTTAATCTACCTGTAATCTTAAGACGCTTATTATCAAATCTTAAAGAACCGGAATACATAATCTATACTAATATTATAAAGCTGAAGAGTTTATTTGTTTGTTTGTTTGAACGCGCTAATCTCAGGAACTACGGGTCCGATTTGAAAAATTCTTTCACTGTTAGATAGCCCATTTATCGTGGAAGGCTATAGGCTATATATCATCCCGCTACGACCATTAGGAGCGGAGTACGAACGAAAAATGTTACAAAAACAGGGAAAATGATGACCCATTCTCTCTTGTGTGACGCAAGCGAAGTTGCGCGGGTCAGCTAGTTATCCGATAACTTTGTCTACAAAAGGACATGAGCGAGCGACCTTTCAATTTATGATGTAGGTATTCCTTATATTCTCAACTGCCGATCGGTCTTCCGGCGCCTTACAATTCCTCTTTCATACTTAAAGCCAAATTTCTATCGCCAACAGTCCTCATCAATTCTTAAACATTTTCTTCGTCAGGTTCGTAGGAAGGTTCGAATTCATCAACGAGCTGGTGATGATCCGCGACCTGGACCTGGTCAAACAGATCGGTGTCAAAGACTTCGAGTACTTCCTCGACCATCGTTCCATCTTCAGCGAGAGTAACTCGTTCTTCGCTAGGAACCTGTTCTCTTTGAAAGGTAAGAGTTCAAAGTAATTTTTTTTTACTTCTTTACCGTCACGCAGCTGGACAAGGGTCTCATCCCGAACGAGGATTTGGCTTAGGTTAGGCCTTGAGTCCACCACGCTAGCCAAGTGCGGGTTGGGAATTTTGAATGCCCTCAATAAATGTATTTAACAAATTTTTAGGCATGCAAGGTTTCATCACGATGTTTTCCTTCACCGTTAGAGCAAGTAATCATTATGTCTAATGCACATATAACTTATACCACTCGGCTATCACTGCTCTACTTTTGAAAAATGATATATTTTGGATTCGCATCTAATCATTTTTTTACTGACTGTAAATGTATAATAATTATTTATTTTTGGATAAATTACGATTTATTAAAATATATTCAAATTTTACATAACAAATAGAAAAGAAATCCTTTGTTGTGCCGTTCTTTTAAAATCTAGATTAATGACCTTACATAAGGAAAGAATTAGTGCATAAACAATGAACTGAATAATGCGAACGTAAGATAAAATTAAGTTAATACTTAAAATATCATATTATTCTAAACTTACACAGGTCAAGAATGGAAGGACATGCGCTCGACGCTGAGTCCAGCGTTCACCAGCTCCAAGATACGTCTGATGGTGCCGTTCATGGTGGAG
This sequence comes from Anticarsia gemmatalis, assembly GCF_050436995.1. Classification (NCBI taxonomy): domain Eukaryota; kingdom Metazoa; phylum Arthropoda; class Insecta; order Lepidoptera; family Erebidae; genus Anticarsia; species Anticarsia gemmatalis. The sequence continues at coordinate 13,645,910 of NC_134752.1, read as the reverse complement.
GTCGGGGACCAGATGATGGCTAATCTCAAAAGGAAAATCCAAGATTCAAAAGGTAAAGAGTTTATTTGAAAAAAAAAAAATTAAGACGTGACGATTGCATCCAGCCATGTCATTGACTTAAAAACCGACATTTCGATTCCTGATATTGTTTGAGCACTGCTCCAGATTTTTTTAATAATTTGGAAACCAGACTTCAACAACCTATTACATGATTTCAAATTATAATTAAATAGCGAGGCTTGGTCTAGATGCAAAATTACTTAAAGTATTTTAAGCAGTTACATAATTTGTACAGGCTGAACTGGCTGGTATTTTTTCTGAGATTTTGTTCAGACTCAATAAAACCACTGAAAAGTCTATAAGGACACCTACATTATATCTAAACGTTCCTCAGATGGCTACGTAGACGTAGACTGCAGGGACTTGACGACTCGTTACGCGAATGACGTCATCGCGTCCTGTGCCTTCGGACTGAAGGTGGACTCTCACACTGACGTGAACAATGAATTCTACGCGACCGCCAAGGAGTCCTCAAGCTTCGGCTTCCGACAGACGATCATGTTCTTTATTATGATGAACGTCCCTAAATTAGCACGGGTGAGTCGGATTTTCTACACGAACTTTTTATTCTTTAAGTCAATCAAAATTATTTATTTAGGTCTAATTACACTTATGATAGTCAGATACAGAGAGTGAATTTATCGCCAGTTAGGAAGGTAGGGCCAATGAGAAGAGCTGGCAAGAATCAATCAATTGTTGTCACAACTCAATAAATTAAAGACTGACAAAAATCATGCGCAGGATCGATTGCTTTATTAATTTTTAAAGACATTATTAGTATACGAACACAAAATACTTAAACCGAGCATTTACTTCTAGACGCAAATCGGTTCAAAGACTTTTGCGCAGGAGTCGTATTTACTGCTTCTGAATTGTAGGAGAAATAAAAGAATAATTTTATATTTACGGCCTTATTCCCACCGAAAAAGATTTCTAGGTTCCTATAGATATCGGCGATAGAAATTTACTAACATTGTTCCTTGTTTTCAAGAAAGTCTCTTCTACTTTACTCTTCAGTTACATTGCTTTATAGCAAACGTAAAGTAGGTACTAAATATGACATAGTAGTACTTAGATAAAACATTGAAGGATGATCTCATTGAACAATGTTCAACATAACAAATTAATATTATAGTCCAGTGTAGGTTTTATTTGCTATACCATCCACGTGTACAATACTACAATTAAACAAAGTACAAACATTAATCAGTAGCGTAAATCTGTACAGTCGGTACATTCGAGTACCGTGAGTTTGACATTAAAATGTACTGTAAAAAAAAATAGTTCCTACGTCGCCCGTTAGAGGCGCTGATCAGATTTTCATACAACATTTCTCGATAGCTAGCCGGTTGTCGGTAGTCGATGGTAATAGAAAATTCCGGTACTGTGCCTCGATTCTCTTCTACTATCGACTACCGACATTCGACCTGTCATCGAGAAATTTTGTATGAAAATCGGATCAGCGCCTCTGACGAGTGTCGTAGGAAACATTTTGGCAGTACATTCTAAATGTCAAAATTCGATAGCTAGCCGGTTGTCGGTAGACGATAGTGGTAGAGAATCGAGGTACTGATCTACAGATTATGTTATTGTGAATTGTTATTGTCTTTCGCTCGGTCGTCGATTTTTCAAGTTTATGAATTAAACTATGCAGTAATTGACTTTGTGGGTTTGTAACTCGGAATGTAACACGAAACCGCTGATTTAAGAAAAAAAACAATACGAAAATGTGGGCAATGCATAGTCACCCTTGCACAGCCTACGATGTTGTTGCATACAAACGTAATAACATGACACGTAGTGTATCTACAAAAAAATAATCTATACAATAATTTCAGAGATTAACTTCCTATCAACAAACAATAACACTATTATCGGTAAAGATAAATGTTGTCTGGATGTCAAACAGCAGACAGACGATTCAAGTAACTAATACGTATTTAATCACTACAACCTTCAATTACATAGGAGTCGAATTAGTGATAATAATAACAAAGGTGATTAGTCATACATACGTACAATACAGTCATGTGATGTTGTTTGTCGTATGGTTAGTGGTCAACCTAGTGTCAAAGTTGTTCAAGCCGCCCGAGAGGCCTTTTACGTGGCTTAACGACTGTTGTCTTAGTAGACAACAACCGGGACCGACTTTTAACGTGCCCTCCGAAGCACGAAGACGCCCAGTTCAAATACCACTATACGATCACCCATCTATGAAATGACCGCGCCAATGGTTGCTTAACTCACAGATCGTTTACCGACCGGTGAGCGCAACTGGCTATGGGCGCCTCGATACCTCGATACCGATATTGTGTGATACCCGAAGATGCATAAATTACACCCACGTATCGCCATTAACAATGTTAGTCCCATATAAAAGGAACCGAGCCTATTGCTATATACCGGCCACGTTACCAAACTCCGGGCTACTATATATACTTCTATACTAATATGATAAAGCTGAAGAGTTTGTTTGTTTGTTTGTTTGAACGCGCTAATCTCAGGAACTACTGGTCCGATTTGAAAAATTATTTCAGTGTTAGATAGCCCATTTATTGAGGAAGGCTATAGGCTATATATATATCATCACGTTACGACCAATAGGAGCAGAGTACCAGTAAAAAATGTTGCAAAACGGGGGAAATTATGACCCATTCTCTCTTATGTGACGCAAGCGAAATTGCGCGGGTCAGCTAGTTAAGAAATATTTGTACATAAATTAAAAAATAACAATAGTATTATGGTCGATAAGGAAATTGAACCCGAGGCCTTATGATCAGCTGTCGAATACATATCTACTGCGCCACAGATGCGATGAATCATACAAATAATATGATCTGTCCTTCACAGCAGCTGTAGTAGAGTACTACGCATATTGAATGTCAATGTTGTGTTTACATGTCACATACATTATGTTATATCATTGTTATTATTAGAACATACATGTATGTACCAATCGCATATAATAGTTGCTAAACATGCATTTACAAATTCAAATTCAAAATATCCTTTATTTCGTACAAAGTATTTGAAACAGTCACATATTTTATTTATTTTGTCCGTTTTGAAAAAGCTGGTTGCTCGTGAGAAGAAACGGCAAGAAACTCTCGGCTTGCCCTTTGGACAGACTTGGTAGAAGCAGAACACTCCCAAGCTTTATTCTTTTTTTAAAAATGTTGACTACTCGAACATCTTTTTCTACCTTTGTTTTGGTATTATCGAGTTGCTGGCTGATTACAATTTAAATGTCTTATTTTTTTTCTCTTGATCAGTCTCTAATAGAACATTTAATTCTCAATAACTAATCGGTTGTTGGTAGTCGATACTATTGGAGATATAAAACTGTTCAAATGTACAATTAGGCAGAGGTTTCTTCCCAGAAAGAGGGGGACTTTTAGTACTAAATTTGTCGATACACAAAAACTTGTTATCTACAGCTAATGTTGCACGCAAAGGCTCAAAAGTAACAATTATTTTAATTTAAGTAGATTTTTTATTACATGCAATTTCGTACCTGCCGGCTGTACCAAGATTAATGTCAGTTTTTGTTACAGAATTTAATTTATGTGAATAAAAACCGACAGGAACTAGAATCACAATATAATGAGTCTTTTTAAAATAACAACAGTTAGTTGGTGCTGTAAAAAACTTTAATTTAAAGATACAATTGATGACCAGTTTTGCGATACGTGTAGCCAACGACGTCAAGTGTCTCGCCTCTTGCAATGGAAACACATGGTGCGATATACATATGTATTCATAAAATCACACCGTTTTCCCATAAGGATAGGCGGAGCTTAAATAACGCTGAGTACTATATTTCTCTTGCATTATTCACTAAGATAAACAAAAATACAGGACCGCCGGCTACAAATTACGCACTTGACAATTTTGCAAGACATCACCGATATGACCTAAGTATGTCTTTCTACAGCGTCCGTTCTTGTCGTTTCCCTTTACTTTACTAGATATATTATCTCCTATAACTCATTACTGTCACACTGCTGGGCTAGGGTCTCCTCCCGTAATGAGGGAGGGGTTAGGTTTTTAGTCCACCAAGCTGGCCAAGTGCGGGTTGGGGACCAGATATTATGTATGTCTTGTAAAAATGCCCATCAACGACCATATCGAGACAATTTGCCTATTGTATCTCTAGCTCAAACAAAGTCGAATGAAGGTCGAGGGTATTACCTGCAGTAATCGTAGCGGATGCGGCGCTCGCAAGTGACTGACAATCAAAGTGTCGCTATCATCTTGTTGACGAGTTATTGCGGTTGAGCCGTAGATCGGTACACTTGTTGTTTCGTGTTACGTTGAGATCTATTGAAAAGGTTATTTTAAAACTTGATGAAATAAGAGTTTAAAATGTATGTAATGCAGACGTCATACGAGTAGTTCTTAAAATTTTGATAAGTCAAAGGGGTTATCGAGATTTTATATTATTTATCCACAGTTTAAATTTGATTGGATGAAAAACAATAAATTTAACCTATTAATGTCCCCTGCTGGGCAAAGATCTCCCCCCTTATGAGGCAGGCTGGTTGGAAACTTTGCATGGATTCGATATTGTACAAATATCTATAGAAATTTGGTGGTCAGTACCTAAGGGCTGCCATAGAATACCTACTACGAAACACCCAAAACAAAAAAAATTGAAAGTGTAATAAATTGTACGAAAACGTTGTATTTACATGAGAGACTTGAATTTAATAATTTTTTGTATTTCAGTTCTTCAACTGGGACTTCCTGACTCAGAATTCCAAGGACTTCTTCCGCAACTTGGTGATGGACACAATGAGGGACCGCGAGATGAAGCACATCATCAGACCTGATATGATTAATTTACTCATGGAGGCTAAAAAAGGTACAAGTTTAACATATAGGTATATGTTACTGTAAAAGCTCCAACTGTGGTTAATCCTAAGATTTTCCGGTAAAACCTAAGATTTACCAACTCTCAATGATAAAATAATGTCGTAACAATTATTTTATTTCGAACTTTTTTCTACCACTATTCACTGGATAGATCTTAGGATTTACATAATCACACGGTAAAAGTTGATAAAGTCATATCATAACGTGTTATAAAGAAAGAATTTTGGGCAAACCGACATGGGTAGGTTAGGTTAGAAGGCTAAGGTGAGGCACCTTAGCCTTCGTGGTTATTTTTTTTTTATACCACCCAGAAGGAGGAGTCCCGCGAAGCGGGGCTCCGGCAACATCGCGACATCATCAAGTGAATAGAGGTAAAAGTTCGGAATAAAAGAATTGTTCGGACTTTTACCATTGAGAGTTGGTAAATCCTAGATTTTACCGGAAAATCTTAGGATTTACCACTGTTCGGGCTTTTACAGTAACATATATAACTCAAAGATGACTGACTGACTGACATAGCGTTTATCAACGCACAGCCCAAATCGGGCTGAAATTTGGCATGCATGTTATGGCGTAAACATCGGCTAAGAAAAGTTTTTGATCAATTCTACCTCAAAAGTGTATAACAGGTGATGAACGTCAAAAACTACACAGATAAAGTTAATAAAATATAGATAATACAGTAGTCGTTTCTCGCTATATTAAAATAAAATAAGATTACACGATTATTTCGTAGTTTTTGGAAATTCATTTTGATTCGGTCCCGTCAAACATACCTACTATAGACTGAATTTATTTTCGCCACTTATCACACAGATTTGGTTTTTGAGTCCAAGCAATACGTTTATTCATAATAAAATATTTTGTATATGTAATATTAATAAGTCCAAAAACCTTCTTTCAGGAAAGCTGTCCCATGAAACTACAAAAGCGAAAGACGATGTTCCCGCTGGATTTGCAACAGTTGAAGAATCTACTGTAGGGACCAAGGAAGTTAACCGAGGTTAATATGTGTTTTTTTATGTATTGTAGCAATAATATTTGAGTATTTTAAAAAGTATCGTTTTATATCGTATAGGTATTGGAATATTTCAATAACGAAGTATATCAAGCGAAAATAATAATGATCAAAAATCTGTAATAGTTGCCTCAGCGGCGCAGTGGTTTAGGTGGTCACCGCGCCACTACCAGTGCGTTGAGGGGTTTAGGGTTTGGTTCCCACGCGGAGTAAATGGTATTTATGTGATTCACAAATAGATGTTTCGGGTCTGGTTGTAAAAAAGGTTATCTCTACTCTATTGAGGAGGTTTACTCAGTGCTTACATTGAAAGCAGAAACAGAAGGTTTATAAAATTTTTGTGTTTGAACAAAGATAGGTTATCATAAAAGCAAGCCTTTAATAAAATTCACAGCAACACGCAAAACTTCAAAACCCTAAAATATATTCTATAGAAAACTTTCTCCCATAATTTTCCCTTCTTCTTCCAGTATGGACTGACGAAGACCTAATCGCTCAAGCAGTATTGTTCTTCATCGCTGGCTTCGAGACGGCAGCGTCAGGCATGTCGTTCTTACTGTACGAGCTGGCCATCAACCCAGACGTCCAGGATCGGCTGGCGAAGGAGATCAGGGAACATGACGCGAAAAACGGCGGCAAGTTCGACTTCAACTCGATACAACATATGACTTACCTGGATATGGTTACTTCAGGTAAGAGAAATGTCATGAGTTTTAAAAAGACTTTTGATACTAATATTGCAAAGATCATGGATTTTAATTTTCATGTTTTTGTTCCAAATAGGCTTCGAAATTACGGAATTGTTTAAAATTTTCACCTAGAGCTTAGTTGCCGGCGAGTAACATGAGGTATATTTAATTTTGAAAACATCGTAAATTGGGATTCGAGGAAAATAGCTTTGAAATAAGTCCCTGTTATTACAAATGAAATAAGGTTTTGATCAATCTTTATGTAGAAATAATACCTATATAATTTAAACTAACTATCGTTTTCAGAACTGCTTAGACTGTGGCCCCCTGGTATCGCCATGGACAGGCAGTGCAACAAAGACTACAACCTGGGCAAAGCTAACAAAGACTCTGAAAAGGACTTTATTGTGAGTATTGGTCACGATAAAATTCTGACTAAAGTCTTCTTCTTATCGTATGGTTAAAGGTCAACCTAGTGTCAAATTTTACAAACCAACCAACCAATTGACAACCACCGGTACCGACTTTTTACGTGTCTATGGAATAACCGTGCCAAGGTTTGCTTAACCCATATATCGTTTACCAGCTGGGTGCAACTGGCTATGAGCGCCTCTAATCAAACCGAATTTGAATTGAATATTTTATTTCTGTCAACAAATAAAATATTAGACCTGTGTTTTTTCCTTACTCTGTTTGTGTGTCTATTCGCTGACCAATTGTTTCATATTTACCACCCGTCTCCACAAAAAAGGGGATATTATCAATTTGCGGCGATTTATTGTCAATGTTTTATTATAATCTTAATTTTCTAGATTCGCAAAGGCATGGGCATCGTGATCCCAGCGTTCGCGTTCCACCGAGACCCTCAGTACTTCCCTGATCCTGAGAAGTTCGATCCTGAGCGCTTCTCTGAAGAGAACAAGCACAAGATACATTCATTCGCTTACATGCCTTTCGGTGTTGGACCGAGGAACTGTATCGGTAAGAACAACATTCAAAATTTGACAAACGATCAAGAGAAAATTTATCTCTAAGTCTTAAAAAAGGAATATCCCAATGCATCAGTATGACACCAAAAAGATACAGAAAATCTCGTTCTTTTTTTTCTTTTTAAAAGACAACTCCTGCACTAAAAATTGCTCTTGTGACGCGGGGACTTTAACAAACATACAAAGAACGAACACAAAGCACTACCAAATCCGAAACTAATATTTGTAGATCGCACAAATAATTGGTCTGTTTGGCAATCGAACCCACGACCTCCCGACGCAATGGTAGCGACACGCGACCTAAACTACCTGAAATACAATGTCCTATTTTTAAAGCTGCATTGAAATCTCGTGCTTATATTATTAGGCAACTTACCAAAGCCTAGTAGTTCCAAAGAACGTCTTAAAAAGACCTTTAACCAGCACCATTTGATTACAAAACAGTACGCTACTTCTTCTAACTGACCTACAAACAATATTTGTTGCCCACAGGTTCAAGATTCGCCCTCTGCGAGATGAAGGCCATAGTCTACCAGATCCTGTTGAAGATGGAAGTGTCACCATGTGAGAGTACCCAGATACCTGGCCGACTGTCCACCGAGTCGTTCAACATCAGGCTTCAAGGCGGACATAAACTTAGGTTTAGAGTTAGGCCCTAGAGAAACCAAAGAGCTATCGATTTAAACACTATCCATAGAATATTTGGAAAAGGCAACAATTTAAATAGAGAGCCTTGGTAGGCATTAGTTGTTTGTATAAATGACTAGTGAACCAAAAAAAGTTAGTAAAAATAAAATTCTATTCTCAAACCCTATTTTAACCTTTTAGGGGATGATTTTCCAAACAACCCTGGAACACGTGTTTATATATTTTTGAAACGAAAATCCCAAATATGAAATTTCATTCTTAAAATTTATTTACATATTGCATTAAATCACGCCTTCTTCCCATAGGGGTAGGATCTTGAGAATTTATTTGTGTACATTATGTCAGTAGACTTTGATGGTGTTTAAACTAAACAGGGCATTATATAAAAAGTTAAATAATGTAGTATATTATATAACAAGATTATTATACTTTTAGCATTATATCTTCAGTGGTTAAAAGGAGCCACTGGATTTTAAGTGATATAGTATACGGTCGTCTTTTGTGTGCCTGAATATAGCAACAAGCCGCTACGGTGAACACAGAAACACAGAAGGAAAAGGCGCATAAATATTGCTTAGAAAAAAGTTTTGTGTAAGAATAAAAATTTAATATCGTTAGTCAACATTTTGTGATAATTTTGGTACATTTTAAATGTGCCACTGTCATAATATAGTTTTTTGACTAAGCTGTAATATTAGAACTAAGAATTATACCTTTAATATAATCATATGTGATACAAAAAAAATATTATAGACCAATAAATATTATTTTTTGTCGTTAAGAAAATGACAAAAATATATTTTTCATTATATAAGTATTAAAAATAATAATAAAGGTACATTTTTAAAATAAGCGTTTTTATTAAGAAGTAGAATCCAAACAGTAAATTATATTTAAAAGTAGTTAAAATTTACGTCTTCTCTCATTAGGATACTAAAGCACTTAAATATAACATAAAATACCTAAGTTATAAATAAATTATAACAATACAGTGTTTCGAATGACGACCGTCAATGTTTCTGATGAACTAATAATATAATATCTAACTGCAGAAGAAAATGCGGTAAACGAGTCTCAGTCGAGAATCAGTGAAAACGTTTTACTATATTAGTTAAGCGAGTTTGATTTCCAGATATTTTTTCTTAAGAAATCTCACCAATACTTAGGATAAAAAAAAAATTTTACTTATCACTAAAACTAAATGTCAGTGTAGCTATTCACTGTCATTTCTGTTAAAACCTTTAAAGACTATCCCTTTTATTCATAAACACACTATAAACCTATTTTAGTTAAAACACTACTAAAATATGTTTTCTCTTTTTCATTTTGCTAAGGAGTGAAAGAAACAGAACACTTTATAAGCCTTTCATAACTTCATATATTTTTATGAATAAGAGGGTATGTACTTCATACATCTCTCTCATTATCACAATCAAATTAACATTAACATCATAAAGATCAAAGTCAAGTCTCGATTCAAGGCTTTTAAGGAGCACTTATATGAAGGCAATTTTACCACCTCTCAAGGCGCTATTGTGCGGCAGATGACGAAGTGAAAAGATTCCCTTTATCGTATGTTCAGCACATTACACTCCATCGATTTGTGACGAATGTCGCGTATTACTGGCAATGTTCTTTTTGAGATGATTGAAAGAGTTTGAAGGATTCCTGGTGTGGATTTTGGGCGGAACTTGATGTGATTTTAAAAGAAAATTTTGGAAACAATTCTGATGTTTCGAAATGAAATTTAATTGAATGGAAAATCTCTTTATTGTACACTGTTTGTAGATTAAATAGTACACATACGTATAATACATAACATCACGCAGGAGTCGGAAACAGAAATATTTATTTCGAAAACAAGACTGCGGGTTACGAATACTACGCCTCTGACCTTTTTGCATACGTAGATATTTCTGGGACACACTCTACTGATTCTGCTTTTCCGACTATACTCGTGTATTAGCTTAGCCTTTGTTCCAAACTACGTCAGAGTCGGCTTCCAGTCTCACCGGATGCAGCTGGATACCAGTGTGTTACATGGAGCGGCTCCCTATCTGACCTTCACAACCCAGTTAGCTGGGTTATAACACGATACCCTTCGGTAAGACTGGATGTCAGACTTTCAAGCTTCTGACTACTGTTAACGACTGTCAAAGATCTTCGAAAACGACAGCTGGGACCTACAATTTAACGTGCCTTCCGAAACACGGAGGAACTCGATATGTATAAGATGGTCACCCATCCACAGATCAACCTCGGCAAGCGTTGCTTAATCTCAGAGATCGATCCACGCGGCTGTAGTTAACTAAGCCACGAGCTCCTCCTTCTGTTTCTCCGACTTATTCAAAATATTATTGATTCGTCAGTTTTTTCTTGATTCTGGTATCTAAGATGATCTGACTGATCTGCTTCCGTCTATTTTTCTATTATTAAGTATTACAATCACTAGCCGACCCGTGCAACTTCGCTTGCGTCCAATAAGAGAGAATGGGTGAAATTTTTCCCCGTTTTTGTAACATTCATTACTGGTACTCTGCTCCTTTTGGTCGTAGCGTGATGATATATAAACTTATGTCCTTTCTCGGGTATCTAAATATTCTCATACCAAATTTCATGCAAATTGGTTCAGTAGTTTAAGCGTGATTGAGTAGCAGTCAGACAGACAGACAGAGTTACTTTCGCATTTATAATATTAGTATGGATGGAATTATCAAAAACGGATTAAATGGGCGTCTCTTAGATAGGTATCCTCGTTTTCATTGTAATTACCATAAGGTAAGGTGGGAGTTAAGTTAACTTAATTAAAAAAATAATGTTTCTCACAAAATTTCCAAAACTCCCCGAAAAATGTCATAATAATATATAATATACCAGTGATTAAGTAAAAAGAGCACAGTATGTCGTTGTAAATGTATTATGTAAATGCGCGGGGGACGTTGCAGCTAATCTCGCTGCCTTCCTACATTGTTCATTTATTCGCAGTCGGCTAATGACTTTTTGATGTGGTGTCACTAAGCCCGTGTTGTTTCCTCTTGTTGCTACTGAATTTAATTTCCCTTGTTTGTTATTGAATTTAATTATTTACGTCCCACAATTAGTGTAAGAGAGTATTTTTAATATTATAATGCAACTGGTCTGGTTTTTCTAACATTTCTGTCCCATTGTTTGGCAAGGGTCTTTTCTTGAACGATGGAGGGGTTAGGTTTTGAGTCCACCACGCTAGCCAAGTGCGGATTGGGGACTTTTGTATGCCCTCAGTATTGTTATTTAATAAACAATAATTTGTTTAGGATACCTAAAGAATAAAAAGTTAAAATACCTTATTTTGTTGACCCGATGTTTCGATCGAGTTACACTGAACGTGGTCACGGGCTGACTGACATAGCTGCGATATTAGAATAAAATCCTTAAGAGTATTTTTTCCCTCTAGTTTAAAAGATTAATTTTGAAAAACCAATCTTTACTCAACGACTTGATTATAACGTTATTGTAGTATCCAAATTTTTGCAGTTATTTACTGAGACACAGCTAAATAACTCGCTTTTCCTTAAAAGGAATCTTAAAGTTAATTTCCGGGTAGGTATATAAGTTAATTACCATCAGTTTTTTATTTAAAGTGGTTTTTGCGTCTCGTATAAATTTGTCTCGTCCACATAATCCTTTCGATCTTAAACAGGTCTTAGTCGCGGTGATAAAGGTTAGGAAACTTGATATTTAGTATTACAACATGTAGTTACCTAAATATTAAGAAACTACGGGAAACAGTTTTATAAATAATTAGATAATAATTGGGCAACTGACACACGGTCATTTAATTCCAAACTAAGCAGACTTCATTATTACCAAATAACTGATAAACAAACATTTATGGGTACTTAACTTACACAGAGAACTCAAAACAAATACACATCCGTCATTACACAAATATTTGTCCCGGGTGGGATTTGAACCTACCACACACGCGACGGTTATTGCGGCGAAGGTGACCACGTAAACCATTGCACCAAACGTGCAGTTTATTAGTTAGTTATTTTTCCTGTACCTATTGGTAACAATCTTAGACCATGCAAAAACAGAGGATATCATCTAAAAGTTATATTTAGGGGAATATTTTTTCTTATTGTGATATGTGAGGGTAAATTGATAGACTCACAGTGTTACTTATAATTATGCATCACCATAGTCTAGAGTAAACATGTTTACGTCAAGACCATGTTTATAGGATTTCTCGGTATTATTACTATCTCTATTGCAATAGTCAAAGATCAATTTATAGTCTATTTTCCTCCAAGTGGCAATGTTGCATAAGTAAGTTGAAAGGCTATCTAGTCGCTATTTCGAATTTATCTCTGCAAGTGATCCAAAACGTCCGATAAAGATTTTTCTGGATCAAAAATACAGTTTATCTTAAATTACAATTACAATTATCTGTTTTGAAATAGTTGAAGATTAAAAAATGCGGCAGGTTAGTAACAGAGCGGATAAAAAGCGTTGTGTCGTTATTAATACTTTTGTGGGGTTAGGTTATGATTTTTATATAAAAAGCAAATATTAGGGCGATTCTAACTTTGCAGTTTTCGCGGTGCACGATTGTTGTGTTCCTGTATAATATAAGGTAATATATAAACGTGAGAGCAGTGATAGCCGAGTGGTATAAGTTGACACCTCCCACGGCAGTGGTCGCAGGTTCGAATCCGAGGCAACACACCAATGACTTTTCGAAGTTATGTGTGTATTAGAAATAATTATCACATGCTCCAACGGTGAAGGAAAACATCGTGAGGAAACCTTGCATGCCTAAAATTTGTTTAATACATTTATTGAGGGCATGCAAAGTCCCCAACCCGCACTTGGCCAGCGTGGTGGACTCAAGGCCTAACCCCTCCCTCATTACGGGAGGAAATTTTGCCCAGCAGTGGGACAGTAATGGGTTAAATTTATTTATTTATTATATAAACGTCATCTCAATATATAATATATTACTGAAAGGTGACTGACTGACCTAGTGATCTATCAACGCACAGCCCAAACCAATGGACGGATCGGGCTGAAATTTGGCATGCAGGTAAACGTTATGACGTAGGCATCCGCTAATAATTTAGAAGGATTTTGATCAATTTTACCAAAGGAGATAGAATAGCGAATGAAAATTGTGTCCTAAGCCAAAAACTAGGCGGACGAAGGCGCGGGCAAAAGCTGGTTCGTTATAAATACCGTGTATAAAGCAATCAAGTTTTACTGAGGGAGTCGTTTTTGTGAAGAAAAATAATTAGTGTCTTGCTAATAAAGTAGTGTAAACTCTGATTATATTAGTTATACAGTGTTTTGTGTAATGTAATAAACCCACTATATATGAGTTGAAAAGACAAAACACTGTACAACAAATACGTTAGTTAGTAAGACAGTACGTCTCCACGTAGTCATTAGATATGAAACATTAAAAGCATTATAAGAATAGAATACATTACACGTATTATTACACCAACAACTTTCACATTTACTACTAAAAAGGCATTGTACAACATAATGGTTTCAACACAACTTACTAACATAACTCCCATTAGGTTTAATAAAAACTTATGGTACTTTAAACACATTATCATAATTATACAGGGTTTAATCCCGAACGCCGCATAAAACCAAGAAAGGATATTTACAGGGGTCGTTTGACATATTAGGCAAAAAGTTAGCTACAATCCGAATCCATATTAATATTATAAAACTCAAGAGTTTGTTTGTTTGTTTAAACGCGCTAATCTCAGGAACTTCTGGTCCGATTTGAAAAATTATTTCAGTGTTAGATATCGAGAAAAGCTATAGGTTATATATCATCACGCTACGACCAATAGGAGCAGAGTACCAATAAAAAATGTTATAAAAACGGGGAAAATTATGACCCATTCTCTCTTGTGACGCAAGCGAAGTTGCACAAGTCAGCTAGTAATATTATAATGTAATGGGTCTTAGACAGTGGTCCACGGTCGATGCAATTCGATCGAAACGTCGGGTAAACAAATAGGGTAGCCTAACCTTTAATTTTCAATCGCCTTTAAGACCCGTTGCATTAAAATATTGCAAGTCAGTAAGTGTACAAATTGAGAGAGTTTATTAAAATCGTTAATTACAATCCGATAACTTAATTTTAAGCCTTTTACACAACATTCAAAATTTAGACCATCAGTGACCCACAGGTTTATGCAGCTGACGGTGACCTACTTGATACAGATACTTTATTTTACAATTCACAATGGTGAGTATAGGCCTCTTAATCAATTTCTATTAGTGTCTACCCAGCGTGCTATAAGACTCATCAAATTGTCTCGGACATTTTCCTAATTATATTTTACTGAATTAAATAATTTGCTTGTTATTACTAGCGCACTGCCATGTAGGTTTCCAAATGTTTTGGTCTTCAAATAAGTACCTAAGGTAGGGCTTCCTACGAGATAAAGATATCCCAATAAATAGTTCATGCACATTTTTCTAAAAATCCTTTACTAAAAATCTGTAACAAATTCTTCGTCTAATCAAGAATGTCCTTAATTTACATCTGCGACGAAATTTACATTACCCTCTGCATTACTTGGAAGGCTCCCAGCTCGCAGACAGGCGAGCCTGCATACATTACTATAAAAACCACAGAGTAATTTATTTCCAAGTCAATCCGTCCACCCACTGCATATTTCAGTGTATGGTGGAGTGGTATTTCTTTAGACTGTGGCTCGATGTTATACAGGGCGTTTCAGTGCCGTGACAGATTATTAATCACGTCGTGACGTCACGCGCAGACTGACGCGTGTCATTCGAGACGATGCGTTGGGGAGAGATGTAAGTTATAAGAGAGATAATCAATAATAATGAATAATAAATATTATTGGACAACTCACACACGGTCATTTGCTTCCAAACTAAGCAGAGCTTGTACTATGGTAACCAAATAACTGATAAACATAGTTATTTACTTCTAAATATATACTTATATAGATACATTAACAACCAGGCTCAGAACAAATACTCGTGCTCATCACACAAAAATTTGTCCCGGATAGGATTCGAAACCACTGCGCCAAACGTGCAGTTAATGTGTAAATATCGATGTTTAAGTAATATCACATACGAGAAAATGGTGTCATTGTTTCTTACTTCGTGGTCACCGAAAAGTTTTTTAAAGACGGATGTCAACCACAATTAAACAGGTCTAGAAACTGTAATATGACTGCTGGGGTAGCAGTAAAACCGAGGACATAAAAGTAATACTGCAGGAAATCATACAAGTTGCATAAATAATTATTTAGAGTTCCCGTGATTTGATAGCCTAAACAATATTATATAACCCATATTTTATATTATATATTTTTTTTAATTTTTTTACATGTAACAAAAGCTATGTGTTTACTTTTACAACCAAACGTAATCGCTCCTCCAATCAGCCTGCGACCACGGCGAGTGCAACCTGCGCCGAAACGTTAGGCATTTGAAGGTAAAATGCGTGTTCGCGTTAATTCTCGTATTCTATTATACATTTAACATGCAACGCGAGAGCTTAAAAGTTATCGTACGTAATGATGATTTAATTTTACTACTCAATCATAACTTGTATGAATTCTAATCCGCTATCGCTCATGACTTACACCACATTCACAGTATGTTTTTTTAATGTTGTTCGCTCCTGTCGGCAAGCAGACAAGACATAAATTCGCAGCTTGTGTCAAATTGTATATCGACCACAAAAATAGAATGACTCTAACGTGACATAACGTTTACTGTCTTTTTGTCATATCGTAAATGTATTAAATAATGAATACCAATAAAAAGTGTTATGAAAACCAATTGTTGATTGCAGCTAGGAGTATTTTTTTGTATTTAATTATTTGTACAAACAAAAACGTATTGCGAAGTAGACTTTTTAGTATGATAGAAGATTTAAAGCAACCACCAATTTTTGGTGGTTTAAAAACAACAAAAATAAATTTCATCACTTCTGTAAAGGTATTAAGTAGTTACATACTTAGTGATTGATTGCTTAACTGCCACTTTATCAACTGCATAAGTTATTCAATAGTCATCCAAATACCGTGGAACTGGTTTTTAAGCTTGTAAAACTGTTTGGACTCTCATTAAGTAAAATTAACTACAATTTTTGTTTCCCGTCGGATAAGTATAAATTACAGTACGTTTAATTAATGTCAAGTTGCCACTGAGAAGAGGCAGGGGACTGACAGATAACTAGTGGGTCTTTTTTAAAGCATCTGAAAGTTTTCGGCTGATGCAATTAAAAGCAAATACCTACATTGGTCGATTATGTGATTAAACTATTTTACATGTTTTCTTTTTTAACTATAAGAATACCTTATACTGTTATTTCCATTAAACACGAACCTTTCAAAATTAATCGTCTTAATAAGTAATTTTTAACAATAAAACTTAATTAATAAAATGTTTTAAGTATTCGAATCATAATAAACAAACATTAACCACATTATTATTAGAAAATATTAGGTCGGGGAAAAAGTCTTTTTGCGTTATAGTAAAAGCTCGATATTTGGGTACCTCACGACCTCACTGAAAGAAACCTAATGAACCGAGTACTCATTTGTGGTTCTTGAAGCCGAAGAGATTTTATTACAAGTTCATACATTCTATGATGCGAAAAGACTTTTTCCCCGACCTAATAGGTTATTCATTTTGTCTTATGTTACTAATATTATCTATACTAATATTATAAAGCTGAAGAGTTTGTTGGTTTGAATGCGCGAATCTCAGGAACGACGGGTCCAATTTGAAAAATTCTTAAAGTCTTAGATAGTCCATTTATCGAGGAAGGCTATAGGCTATATATTATCACGCTGCGACCAATAGGAGCAGAGTAACAGTAAGAAATGTTACAAAAACGGGGAAAATTACAACTCATTCTCTCTTATGTGACGCAAGCGAAGTGGCGCGAGTCAGCTAGTGTTTAATATTATTTATCAGAGTTTTTAATCGTTACCGATTTTATCCATATGCTGAAAAGTATGTTCCGAGCTACAAAATCGCTACCTCTTCTAACTCAAGCCCCATATACAGCGTGTTCCCTTCATGTTATGAGTGAACAGACGCGAGCTGCGAGCGTGTCGACTTGTCCTACCTTCAGTACACTCCTGGGAATACCAGGATAGTGGGAAAAGAGATTGCGATGTAGAACTTCAAGGAGGATTTCTCTTTGAAGGAAGTATCTATATACTTGTCTGAGAAAGTAGTTGATGCATTCGTACGTAGCAACTTGTTTTATAGCACTATATCTACATATACTAATATTATAAAGCTGAAGAGTTTGTTTGTTTGTTTATTTGTTTGAATGCGCTAATCTCAGAAACTACTGGTCCGATTTGAAAAAATATTTCAGTGTTAGATAGTCCATTTATCGAGGAAGGCTATTGGCTATATATCATCACGCTACGTCCAATAGGAGCAGAATACCAGTAAAAAATGTCACAAATACTGGGAAAATTTTGACCCATTCTCTTATGTGACGCAAGCGAAGTTGCGCGGGTCAGCTATGCACTATAAGCTGTACAGTGGTATTATAAACGTTTTCGTATTTCGTAACGTTAGTTTGTTACGGCACAGTCACCACGGGTCACTACCTCAATCAGAACGAACGTCATCATTCTTCATTTGTGTAATTTTTTTTTTTTTTTTTTTATTTATATCTGCAATCAGTCCCAAACTATAAGCAGATTTATTCTGTGTCATTTTGTCATTTTTAAGGAGCTCCTCAGTAGGAGACACCTTGTCCTTCACCATCTGTCACCAATTACATCGTGGCGTTTCAGTCGTTTTGTGTAGGAGATGGTTGCCAACGCAGTAGCTAAGTCATTACGGTGATTTTCCAGCCGTGTTTTATATTTATGTCGTATTAATTTTAGCTCCTCCCTAATTGTTGTTATTTTCAGGGCTTCGTGGATCTCTGTGTTGGTGATGAACCATGGTGCATTGGAAATGGTTCTCAGGATACCATTTTGCAGCCTTTGCATTACGTTTAAATTGGAGTCGCAAGCACTTCCCCACAGTTGTGCGCCATACGTCCATATTGGTTTTAGCAGCATCTTGTATATCAACAATTTATTGTCGATGGATAATTTGGAGTTACGTGCCATCAACCAGTAGATGCTTCTGAACCGCATGCTCAGCTCGTCTCGTTTTGTTTTGATGTGCCTCTTCCAGTTCAGCTTTCTGTCTAGATGCATACCAAGATATCGAACAGAGTCGGTCTGTGGCAGAGCATTGTTGCCTAGTTTTACCGGAGCACAGCTTCCTTTCCTTAGAGTAAAAGTAACTTGTACGGATTTGGTTGTACTTGTTTTGATTCTCCATTTCTTGGTCCACTCGTCGACCTTATTGAGGCTTTTCTGCAAGATGGCAGACGCTACAATCGGATCTTTGTTGTTCACGAGAATTGCAGTGTCATCAGCAAAAGTAGCGGTAGTTACCTCTTGTGTTTCTGGGAGATCTGAAGTGTAGATGGTATACAGGACTGGGCCAAGGACAGATCCCTGTGGAACTCCCGTGTGAAATTTGTGTAAATAATTAAGTCTTATTGTTGAAAGAAAAAAAATATATATCGCAACGTATCATTATGCGCGTATAACGCATTTTGTGAAACAATATATCGTCATAAATACTTTTGTGATAGTATCTTAAGGCAATTACAGATGTTATCTACAACAATCATTCAATTATTGGATCGTATTGCATTGATTACGCATGTATTTTATCAGACTGTGACCTTCAGATTGAACTGAAGAACGTCAGTTATCAAGTTGAATCTTTGTATCGTTTACAATGATTGTATATCAATTATATATGGAGATCTATTTATATACCTATATTATACATTCTTACAATAAAAGGAACTCGATATGTATATGATGGTCACCCACAGAACCACCTCGGCAAGCGTAGCTTAACCTCAGAGATCTATCGGCGTGGGTAAGTTAACTAAGCCACAAACTCCTCATTCATCCATCTGGTATTATTTTATCCATAAAGTAGGTTATTTCACACTTAAATGTTGAAACTAGCCTGAAAGTTAACCAATTTATCTTCTGTGTCCTTAAACCTGCAAAGAAACAATCCCTTTCTAAAGCATTGCATTATCGTTTATAGTAGGGTCGTCAATAAGGCGTTAAGGGTCTCTTAATCGGTGCCCTGCCAACTCCAATGAGCATCTATCACGCGGCTCATTAGCGGCTGACTGTAATAACTTTGCGGCTGACTGCTATGCTTGTAATTAAATTTGCTGTTCTTGCTGTTTTCTTTTCTTTGTTGATTAATTTTGCGTATTTATTTATATTTCATTTAAGTTTAAGATTCGTTTTATAATTCTGTTAAATTATGCGTCATCGTTTAAATACCCCTCCCTCGTTAGGGAGGAAATCTTGCCCAGCAGTGGGACAGTAATGAGTTAAAAAAATATATAAAAACATATGTTGAACGTCTGTTACCTCGGCTAACTTAATGGTATCTACATAATAATAAAAATGGTACAAAGAATAACTATTACATTTTTATGCTTGAAGGTAACCTAAATATCATAACTCTTTACTTGCAAACCACTAGAGTGGCATCATAATAAAACCCTTATTCTTACTAATAAAAACATATTGTCGCGAAAGTCTACAATGTCATTATATTTTACTTAAGTCTTACAAACACACATTCAATATAAAAATATGTTCCAAAAAACTTTTATCAAAAACATCCATACATTAGTATATACAATTGAAAGTAGGTCGAAATAATTTCACATCTTAATGTGACCGTGATGGTTTAAAATCGAGTAACTTTGGTAACGTTCCGTGGGCCACACAAACATAGAATAATAAAAGTGTAAGAACAACTTTGTGGAAACAGCCGGTTTACGATGCGAGACTTGACGCACTTACGGGAGAAGAAAACGGAGAACAGAACGGCTAAATTCTGTACAAGATTTTATACATCGGACCTAAGGGATGATGCCCTGAGGATTCTTCTAACACAAACAACGACAACCATTTTAGGTCGAGAAGATACAATTTTTCAAGAATATGTTGTCATACTCACAAATTTTCTTAAGGTGCTTTCCGTTAGCCTCACAGAAAGTTGTAATGAATATCTATAGATACCCTGAAACAATTATCATATTCTAACGAGGGAGTACATCGTCTGTCGCTCAAGAAATCAAGTCATAAATCCAACCGTCTTAACAAAATGCTCACAAAAATGTCTTCCCGTATATCCTTTACCAGCTAAGTCCGTAGCTCAGTTGATGGGAACTAATGTTGCAAAGCTTTTAGCTCCACCCCTCTCCCCTGCCACCTGTCGTCATACAATGCCCCTCATTACGCGGCACATAAACAACAGCCTGTTAAGAAACTTCTAGAAAAATGTCTTAAGGTTACCTTGTGTAGAGTGACAGATTGCGATAAAAGACTTCCTTGAGATCAAATTTTTATTAGATGTCGTAAGTATTAGGAGTAATCAAGAGACATAAATAACAATAAATTAATTAAAGAAATATGATAAAAATACAGTATTATTGTAATAAATAATGTCGTTTTTTTTCACCTGGTAGTTAGTTATTTACACTACTCTTAAAGGTTCAAAGTTTGGAAGTTCCAATCAACTCGCGTATTAGACTATAACCCAAACCCCTATCCATAACATATCAGTAACGAGTCAGTATAGATAATAAAGTGAAGATTTTAACTAGACATCCGATCAAATACATAAAAGAAACAAATAATAATAGTTCTTAACAAAATTTATTGTGCATTTATAGGAGCAGGTTCAATAGGCTGGTTGTTTTTAGTCACCCAAGCGGTACCAGTGTCAGCAACCTTGAATATATTCACAGCAGCTTGACCAACTAATTCCACTTTCTGCCATATTTGACTGTTAATAAACTCAACACATTCTTCTTTACGATAATCAGAGAGTTTACCTTCTAGAATTTTTGTATCAGTAAATCCTGGACAAATGCCGATCACTCTTACACCAGTTTTTTCATAATTTTGTGGATGACCGAGAGTTTTTGTGAAACCAATGACTGCGTGCTTTGATGTCTTGTAATACACTAACCAGGGATCAAACTCGAAACCGTAGATGGAAGCCACGTTGACGATAGTACCACCGGAACCTCCATTGTCCTTTCTCATGTGATCCCAAAACTTCATTCCCCATTCAACGACAGCAATAGTATTAATTTCCAAAGTCTTTTTTAAAGAAGTTTCATCCAAAATGCCAGCATTATTAACTAGAACATCCACTTTATATTTTGACAGTATTTCACTGGACACTGGCTCAAGATCTTTAGTGACGTCACACTTCATGAAGACAGCTTTTCCTTCACCGTGTTGTTTGTTGAGGGTTCTGACAGCTTCAGCACCTGTTGTTTCAAGGATGTCCAGAACGATGATGGTTTTAGCTCCATTCTTGAGGAAGAAATCTGATATTTGATATCCTATACCTATAGCACCACCGGTAACAACCACTACTTTATCTTTAAGATCTCTCTCCATGACTTTGTATTAAATGTATCGAAATTCTTTATTTACAGTCGTGTGTTCTTAATTGGCAACTAAAAACAACTACTGGTCGAAAATTTGTTGAGATAGTAGATAACATATCTTTATAAATACAAAGATAAAGCATACAGAGTGTAATTATTTTATGACAAAACAAAAATAAAAAAATAATGAATGTGGAAAATAAAATTGGACTGATTATTTCAAACTCTTAATTTCGCTTCTTGTAGAACTGATGTTCACTCCGAGTGCAACAAAATAGATTAATATTGCGTTTGCAGAGGGCAAGCAATACTTAAACTTTGATTAATAAATTGATTACCCCATGTATAATTACTATCTTCGATAAGGATATTTTTAGTCTTGCTACGAATTTGTATATTCTTGTAATGACCTATGTAGTATTACATAATATTGTAAAGCCGACACGGCAAACGTTGGTCTCGATTTGAATTAACTGTTTCAGAGGCATTAAAAATAACTTATTTTCTATTCTTCTCAGATCCATCAAGTATGCTCATACATAAAATATTACATACGAGTAGTAATATAACCAAAATTTCTAAAAAAATCGCTATGAAATAAAAATAACTAACTCATAGACTTTTATGGAAATCAGAGTATTAGAATATTTATATTAGTAGTTAATGAAAGGTAAAAGTGGTCGCCTTATCTACAACATTTATGTTATTGTAATAATACAGAACGAATATATCTTTGTTATTTCTTTTTCGGGGACATTCTCTACCACTATCAACCAATTGACCTCCGGTTAGCTATCGATCAATGTTGTAAGAATGCCTAATAAGATTCCCAGGCAATTAACATAGGAACAAATTTTTAAATAAATTGTTCACTGTCAAACTCAATACTCGCAAGTACCGTCTGCAGAGAATCGCGCTGCCGATCATTTTTGTGTAAGTTGTTTTTAAAACATGTCAGTTTTTGAAAAGGAATTGAAACAAAAGCAGATTAGTACGCAATACTTTATTGTGTATTAATAGGAGCTAGTTCAATAGGCAGATTATCCTTTTTCACCCAAGCTGTACCGGTTTCAGCAATCTTGAATATTTCAACAGCAGCTTCTCCAATAGTTTCTGTTTTTTGCAGTATTTGGCTCTTAATAAACTCAATGCATTCTTCTTTACGAAAATCAGAGAGTTTACCTTCTAGAATTTTTGTATCAGTAAATCCTGGACAAATGCCGATCACTCTTACACCAGTTTTTTCATAATTTTGTGGATGACCGAGAGTTTTTGTGAAACCAATGACTGCGTGCTTTGATGTTTTATAATAAATAGACCAAGGATCGAACTCGAACCCATAGATAGAAGCCACGTTAACAATAGTACCACCAGAACCTCCATTGTCCTTTCTCATATAATCCCAAAACTTCATTCCCCATTCCACGACAGCAATAGTATTAATTTCCAAAGTCTTTCTTAAAGAAGTTTCATCCAAAATGCCAGCATTATTAACTAGAACATCCACTTTATATTTTGATAGTATTTCACTGGACACTGGCTCAAGATCTTTAGTGACGTCACACTTCATGAAGACAGCTTTTCCTTCACCGTATTGTTCGTTGAGGGTTTTGACGGCTTCAGCACCAGTTGTTTCAAGGATGTCCAGGACGATGATGGTTTTAGCTCCATTCTTGAGGAAAAAGTTTGATATTTGATATCCTATACCTACAGCACCTCCGGTAACAACCACTATTTTGTCTTTAAGATTTCTCTCCATGACTGCAATATATTTGGTATTATTTTTTTGCAGACGTCCGTTTTTGATTGGCAACCAAAAGCTACTGCTGGTCCAAAATACTTTGAGATAGTAGATTTATTAACTCTATCTTCAAAAAAAACAGATAACGCTAAAGTTATTTTAGTCATTAAGTGATAATTTCAGAATTACATATCACTACGCAGTGATAGCCGAGTTGGCCCCTCCCACGCAAATGGTTGCAGGTTCCAAGCCGATTTAATACACTTCTTGGAGGCGTGCATTATAATACAAATGAAATTCTTTTAGGTCAAACTTTTGAATTTAATCTGTTCATGGGTCGCCCCCGATGTCAACGCCTTTGCGTTAATCCACTGCAAAAGTTTAGATTGCATCATATTTTACAAAGAACTGTTTTGGATATAATAATATTATTTTTTGTAATATTTTTAGTATTTTTTTAGATGGGGTGACTTTTTTCGTTTTAGTATTACATACACATTTCGTTTCTCTACAAAAATTCACAGAACATAAATAAAACGAAACAACTTGTTTAAATTTCATATATTTTAGAACAAACCACCGGATCACTTTTTAACAATTTACTTTCCAACTTCAACAATAGGGCGGCCTCCTTCAATCAGCCATGCACTTCCACTGTCGGCTCTCTCATATATTTCTACAGCCGCATTACCCACAGCCTCCACTTGCTGCCAAGCTTGAGACTTTAAGAACTTCCCAAACTCATTATTCTGGCTCGGATCCCACATAACAGGTTGTTCTGTCAATTTAGTTTCAGTAAACCCAGGACATATTGCCACTACCCTCACGCCAGACCTTTGGAAATTAGCTGCATGTCCCAAAGACTTGGTAAAGCCCATGACTGCGAATTTGGAAGCTTGGTAGACTGGGAGAAACTGGTCCACTCTGTACCCGTATATCGATGCAAGGTTGATGATAGTACCTCCATTCCCTCCGTTGTCTTTTCTCATGTGCTCCCAAAATTTCAAGCCGAAAGCTACGACTGCTGTCACGTTAATGTCAATCGTCTTCTTGATTAACGCATCGTTGAGTATCCCGGCATTATTTAGAAGGATATCCACTTTGTAAGAACTGAAGATTTTCTTTGAAACTGTTTCCAAGTCTGTAGTTACATCACATTTAAAGAATACAGCTTTATTGTTCCCGTGTTTTGCTGTTAGTTTCTTAACAGCTTCGGCTCCTAGTTTTTCGTTAATGTCTAGAAGTATGGTAATCTTAGCTCCTTTTTGAAGATATTTGTCGGCTACTTCATAACCAATGCCGTCTGCGCCTCCCGTGATCACAACAACTTTGTTTGTTAAATCTCTAGCCATGGTTAGTGTCGAGTGGACTAAGTTACACTAAGCAGTAGTCTTGTTTGTTTCAGATTATATATGCGGATATCAGTGAGGATGAATTGCAAGTAAATATATTATAGCATGGCCTGAGATAAGTCGGATATATATTGCAAAAAGATCAAAAGACGATATCAATGTCAAGAGTTTATTGCTTAAGTGTGAAGTATATTGCTGTGTAGAGTTAGCAAAAAAATTAAGTAAATGAAATCTATAAGTAATATAATTATGCATACAATTGCATAAGTATTTGTAGTTTTTTGTTCCCTTTTTTGTATTATTGATATATTTTTAGTAACAATTTTTTTGTTAACCTTTACATAGTAATTTATTTAGACTCCACATACTGTAATATGCTAAGGTTAATTATAGTAATATTATAAATGTCGAAATCTGTCTGCCAGTTTAACGACTAAAACGGTTTAGTCAATTATTTTAGTTAAATAACAACCGCACTAAGATTTACTCTTATGTCGCCAGGACTTTAACGAACATTAACGTTTTTAAACTCTCGCGACTAGTATCCTAACCTTTAAATTTTCAATCGCGTATAAGACCCGTTGCATTTTAATATTATGTTTAACGAACATGCTAAGAACGGACAAAGAATATAATACAACACGACCCGAAACAATTACTTGTGGATCGCACAAATAATTATCATTCTTTGTGGGAATCAAACCCACGACCTCCTGACTCAATTACGGCCGCGAGGTGATTTAAACCACTGCGCCAAAAAGGTAATAATTTAATATTTTTTAAATTGAAGACCCGAATATTTAAAAAAAGTTTATGCACGAGTGGAGTTTAGTCAGACAGTTAGTACTTTCTATAATGATCTCTCGTGTTTAAGTTGTTCAAAGCAAAAACGACCTATTACAATTAATTACAAGATTATTGTGCGAATGAAAACATAAGTCAACATACGATTTGTTATTGTTTAGATTAGTATACCAGTCGTAATTTATAGTTTTATCACGTTTTCTATCATGCTTGTTTTTAAATGCTATGAATTATAATAGTATCCAAATGACAGTTCTACATTTAATCTTAAAATATGTTTACTTAACAATTTAAAATCAAGTCCCTGAGTTTTAAAAGTATAAAGGCTAGTTGCAATGTGTATCAGATAACCTATCTGCTGAATAAAGTAACAGTAAATGTAGAAAAACAACTGTCAAAATTGTATTTAATAAGCTATCTAGAATATTTTTAAATGTACTGAGACTTGTTTACAATAGCAATAATTTATAAACTTATGGGTTAAACTAATTCAGTCAATTTACCACCTTCAATAATCCAAACTGTTCCACTCTTTGCACATTTAAATACTTCAACAGCTGCGTTTCCAACGGCTTCTACCTTCTGCCACGGCTGAGAGTCCACAAATTTAATCAAATCCTGATCTGGCACCAACTTTTTAAGTTCTGGGTCGTACACATTCTTTGTAAGATTAGTTTCAGTAAACCCTGGGCATATAGTTAATACACGAACAGCGGTCTTCTCAAAATGGTAATCATGTCCAATAGATTTAGCAAATCCGAGTACAGCAAATTTCGATGCTTGATACACAGGTGCATAAGGCACAATTCTGAATCCGAAAATTGAAGAATTTATTATAATCGTTCCTCCATTACCACCCTTGTCCCGTCTCATGAGTTCTAGAAACTTAAATGCCCATTCTATAACAGAAGTAACGAGAATATCAATCATTTTTCTAGGTACAGAGTCATCTGCTATTCCTGCATTAAGTACTAAAACATCCACTGTTTTATATTTCTCAATAATTACTTTGTATGTAGCTTCAAGATTGGTAGTCACGTCACATTTTATAAAATCAGATCTTCCTTCGCCATATTTTTCATTAAAATTCTTCTCTGTTCCTTTCCCTTGCGTTTCATTAACATCTATGATGACTGCAACTTTCGCTCCTTCCTCTAGATATTTGTCTGCAATTTCACAACCAATACCACTTGCTCCTCCAGTAATAACAACCACTTTATCTTTTAGAGAATACTCCATTGTAAATACGTCCGTGGCACTAAGATTTTATTAAAACTAAATTTTCCAGTAACTGCTATCAGTATTTCCGAACGTATTAGAGTTAAGATATTTGTTATCTGATAACAACAAATGTGTAGAGTAATGATCTGAATTTTATCTCGTAACGTATGAAATGTAGCTCTAAAAAATAGATAATTTTCGATCTTGATACTTCACTTTGCACTGATAAACAAGTTGCCGCGGTTTCTGCACTGACTGCTAAAGGCAAATGAAAGGAAAGTATGTAGAACCTAAGGTAGTGGTTAAGGCGCAGCAACCGGTGATAAAATGGGGGACCGGTTTCGTACGACCTACAAAAGGTAATGAGCAATATGACCTCAGACATTTTGAGCCCTCATACATATTATGCATCCTTTCTTGTGTTGCAGAAACGAAAATCAATTTTTTTGTTTCATCTTTCAAGTGAAAGCCCGGATTGAGCCACAGACTACTTTAAAAAAAATCGCTTACTCGATGGAACGTATGTATTATCATTGTTTTATAGTTATAAAAGCCTAATATCAATATACCTAACTCAAGGGCCAAGGGCCAAAAATAGTACCGATTTTTTTTTTTTTTTAAAAGAGTTCTAATCACATTTTATAAGAGCGTCTGCACACTGAGCGTATCACTACCGGTTTTATCTTTAATTATTTTGCCGCTTGTTTTGATAAAAGAATAACAATTATATAACTAGACCCCTCCTTAGTTCGAGACGAAACCTTTGCTCCGCAGTGGGACAGAAATCAGAAGTGGGTTATAGAAGAAAACTAGATTTTAAGGAGAAGTAGAAACAAGCTAAAATCCCACACCATTCAGTTCACTTTTGGAATCTACACAACAAAGGCCACCTGCCATCATGTGACGTCCAGGCAGTTTTTTATTTTTATATAATAGCTGTGAGCTCAATAAAATTGGTAAGTAAATTTGAACAGATTAATGAAACTAGATAAAACTGTACGAGAAAGAATGGATACTATTTGTCTCCATTGCTTTGAGATTGATGTGCTCTTGAACATGTGTATGTCCCATTTCCTGGTACTTGCGGCGGAATTTATGATAATCAATAGGCAGTAAAGATAGCGTTGATGGAGTAATAATGGAAAAATTATGTTTTGTTCCCCTTGGGAATGTTTTGCTTGCATTCTGCATAGGGATTGTAATTTCCTCTTCATATGACTAGAGGGTTGATTACGCACAATTATAGGCCATCAATCGAGACGCTTATGGACAATATTATAATAATATAGAAATGCTACGTAGCTGTAGCTTCAAATCCATTTTTTTTCAACTAATGAGTCGATTGTATTGATAGCAAATTTTACTACAGATATATGACTTTAAGCTTAATTTAGTTACTTATCATAGACCAAATTCTAAATAGACTGATACTATTAAGGTAGCAGGCCATTCTATCACACCATAGTAAGATTCTGTTTATTATAATATTCATGTTAAAAATTTATGTTAAAATCAAATAATACATTATTGGAAATAATTCCAGGAAATTCGGTAAATGACACTGTAATTGCGAATGAGAAGTGCATTCCCGCATAATACGAGTGTCTGTTGACAAACAGTGATAACCTTTGATAGGCGAGCCCTAATGCTGCGGGTGAATGTATCGGACGGTTATCCAGCTTGTTTACGAATTAATACATGTTTATTACATGTAGCAGTAATAGCCGAAGGGTATAAGTTGGCATTTTCTGCGCAAGTGATCGACAGCTCGAACCCGGGGCAACACACCGATTTACTTTGCCAAGTTTTGTGTTAATTAGAAATAATTATCACTTCTTCTAACGGTGATTCTTGAGGGCATGCAATATCCCCAACCCGTACTTGGCCAGTGTGGTGGACTCAAATAAGTCAGCAAAGGCTTGTCCTCATTCGGATGGAGACACAAGCTTGAGAGATCAAAAAATCTTTAGCAAAATAACCCTAAACTTGATTTTCATCAGTCAAGTAAATATAACAAAGAAAAACCTTATCCACTAATCAATACACCTACGCCTTCAAATTTTCAATATTGACTCTAGGCCATAACACGGCGTGAGAGGGGCTTATCTGAACATTTTTTGTACAGTGCCTTAAAGCCCGACACGTGAGTGGCGGCGTAAGCGGTTCACATGCAAATTAGCCACAAACTGGGACCTTGTTAGCTATAACAAGCTGTTATTCGGGACGCCTTGCGAACGGTTTTTACTTGTAGATAAATGAGTAGGCTGGATATTTTCACGTTGACTGAAGTTACTGTGTGCTTTTGGTGTTAGAGGAAATATAATTTGTATACTTAGAGTCAGTTAAGTTATGAATAATAGTCAGATAACCTTCCTCCTAGATAATGTGACAGAAAATTTAGGTTTAGAACAGGTAAGGGCCTTAGAGGCGTGAATTAAAACGTGCTAGAATAATCACAGTTAAAATATTTAAGCTTATAAAGACAAGTTTTACATTTCCCAACGTTATACGTGAATGAATCTTTGATTCATACAAACAACGAGGGATCAAAAAGTTTGTTAGCAAACTATGAAATCCATAATTTTAGGGTGGTGTCATCATAAAAGATACAATAAACATCGCCATATTTTTTAATCCTGACAACAACTTTTACAAACCTTATTATTTGTGAGAAGTCCCCGAAAACCTTAACATTCCAAACAATATCGTCGAAAACAAAAACCACAGTAACAGCTTACAAAAACCTTCAAAAAGAAAAGGATTAACGAGAGAAACTTCATTAAATCTCAAGCACTTTACATAAAAACCTCTTAAAGTATTAAAAAAACTAAAATAACAAGACACTCGTTGATTATTACGAGTACACGTTCGCTGTCGGTTTTAATTGCTACCGTGTAGATGTCGCTACGGTTGTACGAAACGTCAGCAGAAAAATACTAAATGAATTTGACAATTTTTGCATCGGACTTATTGGCAATGGCTACCGTAAGAAGTAAAGGCCGAATGATTTCGGTCAAATATTGCAAGGTTTCATACAGATATAGGCATTTGCTGTCTCTATGGTGCCGTCGGTAGTAAATGCTACTGCCGCATAGGGCTCGGCGGTTTGAATACCGGGTCGGATATAAAATATTCCTAAGTTTTCCTATCAAAAGTTTTAAATAAATTGAAAGTGCTTGTCCTTCGTTGGTCATGCGCGTCTGAATCTTACCGATAGTGTTGGTATTTCGTCAAAACGGGTAAAGAAAGTGACGAAATAGAGGGCTCTCGAATATTTTAAACAAAATCCTACGTTGTTGGCTGGTTTTCAAGGCATTATTAATGCCTTTCATAGAGGCAGCAATATTCTATTTCTTGATGAGAAAAGACCTTCAGTGAGTCTTAAGATTGGAACGTTAAAAATATTTTCATGATTTTCTCGCTTAGAGATTTTTAACAGAAAATATTACAAGATGTCTGTTGTCGACTTATCTTTAATAGGGACCTTGGGAGGGAAAATATTTAGGGTTATTAAATACATTGTTTTAGCCGTAAGTACCTAGTTATTTATCGGAAAACACAACCTGTAGAAGAAATAATAAGGCTACAATAATGTTTAATCCTATTAATTGCCCTCAGTGACCCCACACGAAACAAAAAACTTTGCGATCTACAATACATTTCTGTTTGGATACTATGCGACATGCGTATACTGAATGTGTTTTTTTTAATAACTACAATTTTGCCTACATTACATTCATAAAGATTATGCCTTTTAGGAAGAGCAAAAATTTATACTTTCAAGAAAGGAAACCAGCTTTCAGTGTTTAAAATTCCATTAGGAAATATTAAAGATCATTTACCTAACATTTCTGCAGTTGAATTCACTTAGTGACGTGATTCATTGCATCTTATAGGTGGCAATTGAATTAAATTGATTGATTTCAATCAGCGTTCAGCGAATCTGCAATGTGGATGACGTCATTGAATTATAAGCTGAGTGAAATCGAGGAATTTAGTTCTAGTGTTTTAAGTCAATTTGATTGCAGGTTTGGTAACATTTTTGAAGTGGTCAGTACCTACTCTACTGTTGCAATATGGGTCGAAGTTTCATAAAGCAAGAATATTGGGTTTTTATTTGAAACTCTTCCAAGCGGAGGAACTAAGATTACGAGTACATATAACAACTACACGTCAAACTTTTGTGATGTTTTTAGCTAGAGGCCATATTTGAAATGTCCATTAACGCAAAAATATACAAAAAAAATTGTATCAATGTATCAGTTTAAAAAAATATTGCTGAATGCGTGTTCCAATTTGCTTTTATCAACCTAATTATTTGATTACTGGTTTTAATACAACTTACTTACACCATATATTATACGTGTATACAGTTTAAAAAAAATACCATTTTGAGCAAAAATCACGTTGTAAGTTTTGCTAACGCTACCAACTATGGTAAAAACAATCTGCAAGTAACGAACTCGTCGATAACCACTACACCGTGATATGAGTTGTCTTTGCGTTCTATATCATTATATTGTCATCATTATAACATTATTTATATACCTTTACTTTGAATGAAGTAACATTAACAGTTGGCGACCATAGTCAGATCAGCTCGTCCCCGTAGAGCGAAAAGTCATTAACTCGAAAAACCTTGTTTTGAGATATGGCTGTTCAAAGTTTTTAAAAATAAAAAAAATCATAACTTACGATTGCAGTAACCTATCTCTACGTTTATAGTCTTAAATGAAGGAAATTATAACAAAGTTTATTTAATATAGACTACATTAAGAAAATTATTGTCTGAACGCTTGGAAATATCAAAATATATAAATTAGTCACTTTTATTTTTTAAATATGTAACTTAATTTCGAGTTAGTTAATTTTTGACCAGAGTTAGTGATTATTAACGCAGTATGAAATGCATGTACCGATGTGAAAAATAACTAAATCCATTTAGTGATTTTACAATTGCTAATAATAATTTTAATATGCAGAGATAATTCAAAGGAAAAGTAATTAAGTCGTTTTAGGTATTTTTTAAGTATGGGTTAATACAATCCTAAGAAATGAATATTAATTAACTAAAATTAGTTAATTTGCTCATTTTATTTTCAGCTCAAAAGGGTTGACCTGGTTAATTTTCACATTCTATAAAACAAAAACTATAATAGCTACAGGTATGAGGATTAGACAGAAAATTAGAGAAAAATATGGCGATTTCAATGGTGTCATAAAAAAAGAAAACATTAACTCGAGTTAATGACTTTTCGCTCTACGGGGACGAGCTACTCTTTATGAAATGTCAAAAGCACATTTTTGGTACAAAAATACGACATAGTGACGTCACAGTATCCTATACTCTAGTTGGTATCAAATTAACACTTAATATTATGTTCTAAGTCTATAATAATTTAAAATTCAACATTATTAACGTAGAATTTCGGCGTGAGCATTTTGGATAAATATTTTACGAGTACAAGTTTAATCATCTTTCTTTAACCCAGTCAACTACTCAAGTAGTTAAGTAAGAGTATATTTTGATTGTCAAACTCTCGGTACGGTAGTAACGACTGCAGAGAATCGCGCAAATTCTCACGGTTTATGAGATAATAATATATAGATTGGTGACTGGCCGATGGATAGCGATAAAACACAATAAAAATAACAAATCATATTATAAAAATCAAACTGCTTAAAACATTCCAAATCTACAAACATTCTCTTGTTACATATAATAGTGTAATTCATTTATTTTGGTCATATTATGTACTTAATACATAGTATATAATGTACATACATCGTTTATGGTAGAGTCAAGACATATTGTGGGGAATTAAACTTCAGAATTTTAGAATTTTCACTCGTTTCCTTGGTATTGCGTATCTCTAAAGTCAATATGCTGTTCATTGTTATCTCCTTTAGATCATAATGATTAACACTTTACGTCAAAACAGCAATGTACTCAATAATCACCAATAGACGTACCTACACTAGTTGTTAACTTAAATACGTGGTACGCATACTGTACATAAATTGATGTTGTTATTTCCATCATATGGTTAACTATTGAGACTGTGTTATATCGTAAAAACCAATGTACACAGTTTTTTATGATGCCATAATTGTGTCTACTTCATGTCATACGGTTGACAATGTGCCAGTTTAATTGAAAAAACAACTTCCACATAGGACATGAGGTATTACTTCATCATACATGACTGAGTAGGCGATATATCTCCATCTCTTTCACTCCACGTAAACAGTTCACACTACAGACGACTGATGATAACACAGTTGTTGTTCGTAAACGAAGTAAATATAATACGATTGTGGTTTTTGTTTTGGCTGTTGAAATACGTCAGTAAAGACAGGTCAGTGATTACGTATTTTTAAATAGATCTTTGGCTTTGCATGAAAACAGTTATCTTTTTCAAAATTATAATGTGTTTGAGTTGTTTCATCATTCATATTTTGATGCAGAATAAAAAAAAATATTCATTGCCTATTAAATTACCTCTTTTTATGTTTCTCTTTTTGGCTATTCGTTCCTTTTATGATTGAAGTTATCACTAGGTCTTTCATTACCCTATTTTTGGCTTTGTCTTCACACTTGCAGTACAATAGTGTCATCCTCACTTACGTGTCAAATGCTTAATAGAGCGATTGACCACACAGAGAGTAACAATAGCTACGGTTTGACATTTAGAAGTACTTGTCAAAGTATAGTTCTTAAAAAACACGGTAGAGGCGCTGATCAATTTTTATATACAAGTAGACGACAGTAACTCGTTACCCGAAGAGCTTTACGTATTTTAATTATTTGAATGCATTGTGGGACTCAAATTATTTTCAACTGAAGCTGTACATTGTTTTCTCCTTCAAGTCAAATCAGCAAGTTTTCTTATCGTATGATTAGTGGTCAACCTAGTGTCAAGGTTGTTCAAGCCACCCAAAGGCCTTTGACGTGACTTAACGACTTTATCTTAATTGACAACAACCGAGGCCAACTTTTTACGTGCCCTCCGAAGCACGGAGATGCCTAGTTCAATTGCTTAACCCACAGATTACTGAATGTAAACCATCAATGTGACGTCCACTAGTTGTCAACTGAGGTACGTGATAGCACACTGGTTTGATCATGGTAGGATATAACCCTTTTAAACTTTATAAAAACAAACGAGTGTGCCAAATATGGGTATTAAATTAAAATAGTTTACCCCGTGTCAAAGATACGCGCGAGAGTATTAGTTATCGAGATGTCACGACCGTTCTACCGTCACTGTCGAGACCTTTGTGGCTCAAGTTACAAGTGTAAGCGAAGAACAAAAAGAAAGAAATTGAAATTACTGCAGTTCAGCAGAGTCGTTAAATTCATGAATATTTTTATTTTCGATTCAAAATAAAAATATTAATGATGCGCAGATACTGCATCAAAATGTTAACCTTTTTGCATCCTTTACCTAATAGAAATTGCGAAATGCTCAAATACGTAATACAGTTCAATTTGCAAAACTAAAAATATATTTTACCAATACTGTGGCGTTTCAACAAAATTCTGTTTCGAAAACAGTTATAGTGCAATTTTGTTTAGTTAGTACTGGCTCGTACCAAAAGTTTGACATTTAAACTGTACCTCAAAATTAGTGCCTACGGTGCCCGCTAGAGGCGCTAATCAAGCTTTCATACAGTTGTTAGGTGGCTGTAGCTAAAATCGCGCTAATGTACTTTTGTCTTGTCCCAAATCAGTAATATAAAAAGCTAAAACAAACATGTAAAATGAAACTAACGATACCAATCTACAATGATGACTCCAAACTCGATCTTAAATAAATAATTCTCATTCACTTATCAGCCCTTACGCCGCGCCCTCAGATGAAGTTGATAAATGACTCGAAGGTAATTCACCTCGTAATCTGCGCCCTGCGTCCCGTAATTTTTCACCTTTTTCTATCTTTTAATCCGATGAAAAGATCGTAGCCCTTCGGCAGTAGATAGGAAAGAGATAGATGCATTTAACGGGTAATGATCAAATTTTATTTTATTTGGTGAAGTACGATTATCTAAAAATTGCTTAACTTTTTTGGAGGCAGGTTGGGAAAAATATGTATTTAATATATTATGTGAAAACAAATAAACTTTCCGGAATTAAGGTATTACGGAATAGCTTTACTAATAAAAAATATTCAAAGGTGTAGGACTGTAGGTATATATAGTAATAAAATAGACCACTGCACTGGCTCATTCGAAGGACAATAATGACACCGTTTATCGATAGATGTCGCTAGAAGTAACAAAAGTTATCTTTATTTTATAACTTTATTTTAAAAAGTTTGATTTATTATCCATATTAAACCATAGTAAGCTGTTTGAGCTTAAAAACTATATTAACGTATATTTATAATAAAGTATAATTAAATTCCATACTAAAGACAGAAAATTTTTCCAAATATTTTAGTCAAACGAAAATGCGTACGAAATAAAATTAGTCCAACAAAATTTTGTCTGAATTTGTAATCTCATAGGTCCTAAAGTATGAACTATAATTATAATATTCAAATGACTATAAACTTGTAGTAAATCCAATTTGCTTGTACATACAAAGTCATAACGAAGTCTAACGCCTTATACATTTACGACGGCAAACATTCTCATCAAAAACTCTATAATAATTTCATCAGAATTCTAATTATGTTGAAAAATGATTTTAAGTTAAAAGTTTCTATTAAAATAAAGGTTAATATGAAGATAACTGAATGTTATTATGTTTATAAATACAATTTATACAGGGTGTGGCGTAAATAATGGATAATCCTCTATCAGCGGATGGGCGACCACCCGACTGATCTAAAAATTAAAATTTATCTCTGGCATAAGTATCACAGTTTTTGAAATTTAACTAACCTAACCGAACAGCTTTTTGTGGATCGCACAAATAAATGTTTCGTGTAGGAATCGTACTCACGACCTCTAGTATGGTACACAATGGTAGCGGCTTGATGACCTTAACAACTGCTTCACGGAGCTAACTAAATGCTACATTTAATCAAATGGTTTCAGCTGTTTAGCTGTAAAAGTGTAACATACAGATTATCACATGTAGAATATTAGGTAAAATAGAAGTTGACACCTCCCACTCAAGTGGTCGCAGATTCAAACCCGAGGCAACACACCAATTACTTTTCGAAGTCATGTGTGTTTTAGAAATAATTGTCACGTGCTCCAACGGTGAAGGAAAACATCGTGAGGAAACATGCCTAAAATTTGTTTAATACATTTATTGAGGGCATGCAAAGTAACCAAACCGCACTTGGCCAGCGTGGTGGACTCACGGCCTAAACCTTCCCTCATTACGGGAGGAGACCCTTGCCCAGCAGTGGAACAGTAATGGGTTAAATTTATTTAGAAGTATGGATGTATTTTATAATAGGTACTACATACAAATCTAGCATCCGTTGTCAACCAACAACCGGGTACATCACACACATTGAGGTCAAACAATGTGACCGCAGGCTACTAATTACGTGATCTATTGAAATGGCATTGTTCAACTACAAACTGACCGAAAAACCAGCGAATTACTCTTAATCACTACCAGTGTGGTACCACTTTATGTTCGTGATTCACATAATGTAATTTTATAACTTTAATAGGCCATTTTTCAGAGATATCATTTAGAAGTAAGTTTTAGAGAGATTTTTTCTACATTATTTGTAAAAAACGTAAAAAATATTTATCGATCAGAGTACTTTGAAGAAACAAAAATTATACTATACATTAAATTAATACATTAAATAATAATTTTATATGTACAAACGAAAAATAAAGAAATTAAATATAAATAAAACTAAAACAAGGCATCATAAAATATCTGCGCATCGTCGTCCTCGGGTAACGTGCCCTGAAGGCTGGCAGCATTGCCACGGTGAATGGCAAATTAAAATTATGCTAAAATTTTTATTGGTTAGTTAACGTATTTAAAAGGGTGTAATACTGATCAATTTTATGTTGTTCTATATATAAACATTCCTCCATGCTATCACTATTACAACCTAGTGGCACGATAAACCGAAACGACCAGAGAAAGGGCGTAGGACCCTTTTTAAAGACATCTAATAGGAGATCTTCGCATCTTTCATACTGTATAGAATCACTTGGGCACAGAAAAACTGAGAAGCAAATGAGTACGATTTAGAATCTGACCTTAAGACCTTTGCGGAACATTTACATTCGCAGATAACTAACCATACTTAAGAAAAGATCAACAAGAATGACTAGTAGTTTTTTTAAATAACAATGTTGGATCAACACCTATATTATTATATTATCTCGAAGTAACTTGTTATTAAATAACTGGTTATATTTTTCCCGTGCTGTGATCCATGTTCAAAAGGTCAGATTTGTCTGATAAGATGGTTTTACTTGAGCCATTTTGTTATTGCTTATATGTAAGTGATTCATTCTAGAATTTTTAAAATTAAACAGCATAAAATATTGTAAAATTATGGTCCCCAAATTGGAAATAAGTTACTAAGACTTTGTATTATTTTTGTCTCTAACAAAAGCATACATATGTATGCATGCTTTTGTTTGTACTAAGGCATCACATCACACATGCATATACGCACATGCACGCATATGCAAGGGCACGCATGCACGTAATCTTATGTAAAAACGAACTAACGAATATGCGCTGGCATATCTATTTTAAGAACTAATCTCCGTATGAATCAATTGTTTGTAGATTATAGTATCTGCGATGTCAGATTTCATAACAATTATCGAAATTAATAGCATTCCGGGATACCTCAATAAACTGCGAGTATTTCATCATTGTGGATTAAGCATTTTTATCTCAGTAAGGGGTATCGGTTATTCATCATTTTGAAGTAAACAATTTTGTTGCACCATTTTATATGATTCTTAACTAACATAGGAGAACAGGTTGAAAGTTTATTATATCATTATATAGGTAGCGCAGCTACATTATAGCATAACGAGGAAGTGAAATAATACAAGCATGATCTCTTATTGACTATAAAATAAAGAGGCATTACAAATCAATTTCTGATGAAACAGAAATATATAGAATTGATGTTTCTTAAATTTGCTGCTACTATAGCTGTAAACCTGTAAACCCTCACATTTAAAAGACACAAAATCAATTTATTCAATGCAATTAGTTTAAGATCTGAATTACAGAAAATGATACTTATCCCTTCACCTGGCATATAATTACCACTCTTACATCTATACCTAAATCACTCATTAATTCATAGTTCAATCCTCTTTCCTTATTATCAACAAGCAATGATTTCATCCTGTGCAATCCTTTGTCTTACACGCGCAAATCATTAAACATACAATATCAAAAAGGATATAAGTCTTACATGGGTATTGTCACATATGTCTTTTTCGAACTATTAAGTATTAAATGCGCAATATCTCAAAGAGCTTAAGTCTTGCCTGTGTATTGTCACATATGGCCTTTTAATAATTTTCAATTTAAACGTTTATTATTGTGTTCTTATCTTATCAGGTATTAATCTCAAAGTTATCAATATTTAGTGTTGGTTTTGTTCAGATATTGTTAAATATCAGATAGTATTGTCCTATAAAGTATTGCTTTATGAGTATTGTGGTCAACAGTGACTTGTTTGTGATTTTAAATGGTCATCTCATCTCTAATACTATCGAGTAATATTAAGTAGTAAGTGACTTTGATATTGATGTGTGATATTGTTGATTGAGTATTATACTGAGTAAAATCCGGCGTCAAATTATATTGTGCTATACCTTTTAAATTTTCGCGTTGCATAAATATTTATAATTTAATGCATGTTTACACACAATCATGTATTTTACCTTATATTGCTTGACATTTCGGCACAGTTTCTTTTTTTATTTATTTTACTAAGTTAATTAAGAGTAGATGATTTAGTTTGGGTTATCACGTTATCAGTTTACAAAGTAGGAGATAATAGAGGGACATTAATCGGTTGAATTTATTTTAAATGCATAAAACTGTTTCTTATTTTCAGATCATGTTATTTATTCTTTGGGGCTTCATCCTCCTCCTTGCCTTAGTGCTGTACCATCGGCAAGTGTACTCCAGGTTCAAGAGATATGAGGTGAAGCACTACACCCCCTACCCACTGCTGGGCAACCTTGCCCAAATGATGATGTCCAAGAAACATGTCACGGACCAGACTGATGACTTCTACTACTTATTTTATGGAGAAAGGTGAGACAAAATTTTTCTTTCCTTTAAAAAGACAACTCCCGCACTTAGAATTGCTCTTGTATCGCGGGGACTTTTACAAAAATACAAACAACGGACACTGTGTACATCCAGACCCGAAACAATTATTTGTGGATAAATGGTCACATAAATGAT
The DNA here is from genome assembly GCF_050436995.1 of Anticarsia gemmatalis. Taxonomy (NCBI): domain Eukaryota; kingdom Metazoa; phylum Arthropoda; class Insecta; order Lepidoptera; family Erebidae; genus Anticarsia; species Anticarsia gemmatalis. Next base: position 13,606,597 of record NC_134752.1, on the reverse strand, counting down.
TGTCCCGTGTGGGTATCGCACCCACGACCTCCCGACGCAATGATAGCGGCGTGGCGACCTAAACCACTGCGCCACGGAGGCAATCAAATGCTTTGTCGTGAAAAGTTTAGTGACACACCTGCGCAATGTGAGCAACTCGTTGTCTTATTCACATCACCTATGATGTATCTGTCGAAATTACGCCGAGCATAGCATAGCGCAGATAATGCCGTCACCGAACGTTCGGCGCCGAAAGTTTGGCAGGTGTGTCGTACATTTATCGTTCTTAGTACTTGTGTCTAGCATTTGTTTAAGGTAATGTAAGTTCTTCCCCGCAATTTAATCTATCAACATGTTATCTAATTGTATCGTAATCAGTGGTAGCGGTTTGCAGAGATCAGTAGCGCGATTCTGTTCAGTCGGTACCATCGAGTGCCGATAGTTTCATATTTAAAACTAGCTGACATACAGCGTCACATAAGCGAGAATGGGTCAAAATTTTCCCCGTTTTTGTAACCTTTTTTACTGGTACTCTGCTCCTATTGGTCGTAGCGTGATGATTTATAGCTTATAGCCTTCCTCTATAAATGGGCTATCTAACACTCGAAGAATTTTCCAAATCGGACCAGTAGTTCCTGAGATTAGCACGTTCAAGCAAACAAACTCTACAGCTTTATAATATTATATAGTATAGATGTACAGTTAAATTAGTTTCTATGGTGCCCGCAAGAATCGTTGATCAAATCACACATTAACTTTACAGGTTTCTAGGTAGCTATGAGTTTACGAAGCCGATGATAATGATCTGTGATCTGGACCTTATCAAGAAGATCACGGTGAAGGACTTCGAGTACTTCCTCGATCATCGCTCAGTTGTTGACGAGAATATGGAACCTTTGTTCGGAAGAAATTTGATCGCTTTGAAAGGTTTGTTGTTTGTTGTATGGTTAGTGGTCAACCTAGAGTCAAAGTTGTCCAAACCGCCCGAGAGGCCTTTGACGTGGCTTAACGACTGTTATAGTAATCAGAAAGAATATTAATTGAAATATTGTTAATTTGAAAAGTAAGGTTCATGATAGACTACGTCTAGTAGCTAAAGGAATGAGTTTAATGTTTCAGATATTATAATACAAGATGAATTAATATAATAATGTTTTGTTGCACTAACTTATTCGGGTACGGTAGCCAGTTTCATTGAAACCAGCAAACTGTGCAGGACTTTGTTTTATAGTCTCCAAATGTAAAATCTGTATTCCGCCAGAAAAAAAATGTAATCCGCAAATGAACCAAACAAACCCACTTCACTTTTAAATTGTTAATTAGTGTCTGTCACCTAATCTATGTCCGTATCTTCAAGTTTAAAATATGATTATCCTTAAAAACAGTTTACATAACAAAAACACTGTTATTATTAACATAAGCAATTTCTATCTTACTGCCAAATAAGGTTCTGAATTAATATTTAAAATATTAATATTTGCTTGTATCTTATTGCTATAGGTCAAGAATGGAAGGACATGCGCTCGACGCTGAGTCCAGCGTTCACCAGCTCCAAGATACGTCTGATGGTGCCTCTGATGATGGAAGCATGTGATGCAATGATTAAGTCTTTGAAGAAACAGATTCAAGAGTCTGGAGGTATTTCATCCAACTGGTTTTAAAAGAAATATGCATACTAAGAAATTTATATATCTATCTTTTTCAAATTACGACAAGAAGTTCATTAAAGACAGAAAATAAAATTCGGGTGTCCGAAACCTAATATATAAAATAGGGAGTTAAAAATTAAGTACATTAAATGATAATACAGCATCCTGAAAAATGATTCGCGCTACTTAACAAAGTTTAATAGTAACGATTTTCGAATGCCATGGAATAGTTGCTTGGTCCTATTTGTTTTTTACTTTTTAACCTTATACAACTTATTTTAAATATCCACAGTTGATTACGTGGATGTTGAATGCAAAGACCTGATGTCGCGTTACGCCAACGACGTGATAGCGACTTGCGCCTTCGGACTGAAGGTAGACTCTCACACAGAAGTCGACAACGAATTTTTTAAAGCTGGCAAGGAAATTATGGGGTTCAATTATTTAAAAGTATTAATATTTCTTGCGTCTGCCGCATTTCCGAATGTAATGAAGGTGAGTAGTATCATAATTATACGACACATAGATTTAGCAGAGAGTTTTATATATTGGTATAAATGATTTAGAGTTTAGTAAGACCATCAATCACCCATCGGTAATTTTGTGCAGCTTATGGTGGCCCTTTTGTTTTTTTTTTTTAATACACCTAATTATTCTAATCGAGATAAATCATGCAAGCCAAAGATCTCTACTAAGTTGTTGGTCTATAGTTGAAGGTTATGTAAAACACAAATCAGAAACCAGTCTGTTTTAATGACCGTTTACCGTTTATCGAAGTTAATTAAACATGCAACGCGAGAGCTTAAAAGTTATTAATTAAACACTAATTTATAAGTCACGTATTTGTATGGAAGTTCTTTAGAAATAAACTAAAACCAACTTCTTTTTCAGAAACTAAATTTCAAATTGTTTGCTGACAAGACTGCTGATTTCTTTAGAGCAATAGTTCTAAACACAATGAAAGAAAGAGAAGAGAAAAATATATTCAGACCGGACATGATACATCTGTTAGCAGAGGCTAAGAAAGGTAGACTTCAAAAGATCAGAGAACTATCCAAACTGTAGGAAAAAATAGTAATATTAATCGTGATAAATATTTTTCAGGACAACTGTCTCACGACGAAAAACATAATGAAGAAAATACTGGTTTTTCAACGGTCGAAGAATCACATGTTGGAAAGGGAAAAGTAAATCGAGGTATGTGTATATCATATTTGATCATATAAATAAAATTTTAGTTTGTTTTTTGTTTTAGTGGGATGCATAGATATTACAAAACATTTAGTTTTGGAAAGAACAAAAGCAATCGTTTTTATTAGACCTTTGCAGTGACTTTTTTTAATTTTGAGCTAAGCCATTTTTTATTTAAGTGTTCTTTCCTCCAACACTTCTTTGTTCATGGGTGCCGTCTGTAAGTTCCTACAATAGCTTTAGAAACTGAGTTTGTTTTATGTCCAGATTCAAATTTTATTGCTTTCCTTTTTAGATTGGACAGATGATGACCTAGTAGCCCAAGCAGTGCTCTTCTTTGCAGCGGGTTTCGAAACGGTATCTACGGCAATGTCGTTCCTATTGCACGAGCTAGCAGTACACCCTGACATCCAAGATCGCTTGGCACAGGAGATTAAAGAACACGATGTCATGAATGGCGGCAAATTTGACTTTAAATCTATACAGAGTATGACGTATATGGATATGGTTGTGTCAGGTAAAGAGACTGAATAATCTTTCTATCGTTTTTTTAATAAGAATAAGATAAAATAAAATGACAAAAAGCTTTAAGTAATGATGCACTCAAAGGTGTGACTACTGGGTAGGTAAAAAGAGCACTTTATCTCAGTGACAAAAGATGAGAGAATGATGGTTTTATGTCATACCCTTGTGGTTTAAGCAACACATTCTAAATATTGCTTTTCATCATATTATTTCACTGTTTCAGAGGTTTTGAGAAAATGGCCACCAGCTATCGGTACAGACAGACAGTGCCTTAAAGATTACAATTTGGGAAAGCCAAACCCCGAATGCAAGCAAGATTATATTGTAAGTTTACAATAGTAGAAATATTTACAATATTTCTGATTTAAAAATAGAAGCACAATATGTTGTAGTGATGCTCAGCGGGCGCTCTCAGCACAATAGTCTTATAATCTCTACTATAATTAATACCTTTATTTCACAGGTCAGAAAAGGAGAGTCAGTGACGATCCCAACCTGGGTGTTCCATCGCAACCCTGAGTACTTCCCAGAACCTCAAAAGTTCGACCCTGAGCGGTTTTCTGAGGAGAACAAACATAATATCAAACCTTTTACGTATATGCCGTTTGGTTTAGGACCTAGGAATTGCATCGGTAAGCGTTTAGCTACATTTATTACGAAGTTTGCGAATGTGTAGCGCTTTTACAAAGTATAGTCACAAAGTACACTAGCAGCTAGATTTGGTGCACTCTCTAAAATAGAATACCTAGGGTTTAAAATTTAAAATACCTTGGAAAAAAATGTAGTTACAGATTTTTTTCAGAAATTTTACACTAAAAATTTATCGATTTCTTTGCAATTTTATACGATGTATCGATAGCTTGTGAGTTGCCCCTATGATCACACATTTATTTATTTTGTGGGAATCAAAGCCTCAACTCCCGAGTGCAGAAGCAGTAGCGCATGACTACTTTAACCTCTACGCCACAGACGTCAGAGCCGTGTCTTGTTAGATAATAACAAAGTTGCATAAACCAGTTTCGTTTAAAAAATAGAATAAGCGTTATTATTCATGCAATTCGAACTTTAGACTCCGAATACATAATAATATTATTTATGTTTTTGTGTGAGGCGAATTCTTATCAAGAAGGCTCACACTATTATTGAAAATTACGAAGCCGCGCAGCACCCCTTTCTTATATTTAGGATACATTAACTAAAATCTTATGCTCGATCCCGAATACTCAATTGCATCAATATCGAGTCAGCAGCTTTGAAACATACAAACGTAATCATATATAGATTATCGCATTTATAGTAAAAGTTGTAACTATGAGGACAGACCATTTTTCCATATAGAATTTTCCACGATTTTCTTAATAGATCCAATGTCGAAATTACCTAAAACACTTTTTAAGACTATATTTTTCCTCAGGATCAAGATTCGCTCTCTGCGAGATCAAAGTGATGACGTACATGCTCCTACAGCAGATGGAACTGTCTCCCGGCGAGAAGACTGACATACCAGGGACTTTGGATGCCAAGAACTTTAATATTAAGATCAAAGGAGGACATTGGGTTCGGTTCAAAGTTAGGCAATGAATAAAGACTGTTTAACATTTTTTGTAATCTAGTATTATATCGAGGCTAGTTTTCACTTTTTGTATCTGTATGTTCGTAATAAATATTTTATAATATGTGTTTGGTTTTTTGTTAAGACTTTTTCTAATAAGATGCTCTTATTACTAGAAGACTCACAATGGTTCAAAAAAGCAAAGTAGGCATACCATACTTGCAACTAAAATTAGAACAATTGATGTTGAAGCAGCACAACATGACAACGTGGATTCAAGAGAGAATAAAACAATGGCGATTCTGACGATGCGGCTAATAAGGCTTGAAGATTAAAAAAAACAATATCTTGACGTCATACCAAATTATATAAGTGCAATCTTACTTTGGAAAAAATCGACCTTGACAAGTTCACATTAAAAAACTTGAATTTTGTTTCAAAGTCTAAAGAGCATTTACGAACTTTTTCCAACAATTTTTTTGTTCGTCCTAGACTTACTAATCAATATAACATAACACAAAAGTCGCCAGTAACTTGATAATTGTTCATCGCAATCAATTGCACCTCAGGTCACCCTGACATGTTCACTATAAAGAATTGAAACAGAAAACATTCATTTGGATTAGCTATCTTATCGAAGTGTGAAAACGTACATCCAATATTATCCACGCAATTAAAATGTTTTGAATGATGTCATAGTACGTTCATTGAATAACTCATTGTAAATACTGTGGTATCATGGCCACAGAATACAAGATATAAGCAGTATGGAAACTACAAACAAACGTGTACTCCTTAACTCGCATAGATGCAAGTACATCGACGCGAACGCGAATTAGTTATTGAGTGAGTTGAAAGTACTGTGGCATCTTATTTTTATTTAGAAAGACAACACTAAGAAATGCTTTTGTGTCGCGGGGACTTTTACAAACATACAAACAACGGACACAAAGTCAAACCCGAAATAACTTTTGGTGTGTCGCACAGATAATTGTTCCGTTTGGGAATCGAACCCATGACCTCCCGACGCAGTATCGACGTGGCGACTTAAACCACTGCGCCACTTTGAGTTCTTCTTGGTACTCTGTAATATGTATGAGTAAAAAATTTGTTTGCAGTTTCCATGCTGCTTGTAAACTTTTAGGCTGTGTCTTGACCGTGGGGTTCTAAAACAGTCTAGTGGCTGTCAAGGACGAAATTGTTTAGATACACTTTATTTTAAAACGTATGGTATATACGTGTTGTTTGTTATTGCAAAGTTAGCGTGTTTAGATTTTTTAGAGCATTTTTTTAGATGTTATTCACAAAAAAAGATCCGGTTATGTTTTGTTTACATTCCTTATTTGAGTGGTTCGTTTCTTACGGAAAACCTTTTTTCTTCTTCTTCGCTGATCATTGCTCAAATAGTCATAATCCCTTGAAAGTGACGGTCACGTTTCTTGATAAATAAACTTTTAGTATTGAGTCTATCTGAACAATATAAATATGGTAATGACTGCCTGTCCTTTGGGTAATTAAAGAATAGCCTAGTATATAGCTTTTAGCTTGGTAGTCAGAAGAATAATAATGTAACCCATAGCTATCCCACAATTCAAGAGTCTCGTCCTAGAATGAGGGAAGTGTTACCCCTAATTAATATAATAAAAGGTGTCAAAAGTTACAATTTGACTCCCTCTCCACTCAGCAACTTACAATTCACTGTCATATTACTTTTTTATTCACGATGACGTCATCTTGTTTTGACAGCAATTCGCACTTAACTACATAGCTATAATATTATGCTTGTTTACCTGAGATAATACATAATACGCTATATGTTTTTATACTTATCTCTCAGGTCGTTTTAATAGTAAATAGCAGACAGACGTATGTTCTGCGCCGGCGCGGACGCACGAGGTTTTTGTTCATGTCGCTAGTACTACGCATTTAGTGCTTTTAAAAGTGAGTTTTGAATGTGTATTTTTTGTTTTAAATATACAGTGTAATTCTTTTGTTGTTCATATTGAGGTGTTGTTTATTTGTCTGGAGTGTGAATAAAAGGTTAGTAATTGAATTGTTATTGTTATGTTCCGTAACCTAAAGGGTAAAATCGTGACCATATTACTGAGATTTCGCTGTTCATCTGTCTGTCACCAGGCTGTATGAGCTATGGTAGTGAAACAGTTGAAATAAATTGTCATCGATTATGCATTTCTAAACAAACAGAATTGAATTTTTATGGAGGTTTTCATACAATAGACAATATATTTTTGCCGATTTTGTTAATTATTTTTTCCTATATGTATTTATCTGATGATGCTCTTTAGTGACTTTTGACAGTAAGATCTAGTCGTAAGTATAGCCATATCTTTTAGATAATGATTAATAATATCTATTTTTATAATATAGATTAACGAAAGTGTGTGTTAATGGCGTGTTTGACATTTCCGTACCGGATGCACCGATCGTGCTCACAGACTGAATGTTATTTAAAAACAAATATTTATCACTATTTTGAATAGATAATACTTTTATATATACATTGATTATCACCATCATTGATTATTATTGAGATATCAGTATATTAGTACGTATTAATGCAAAAAATGCTTTGTCATTGTTGATAGTCTGCTTGCAGTCATGACCTTTGTAACCTGTGCCGAAATATCAAAAAATCCAAGGTCTTTGGTCAATTTGGAGTCATAAATTTTTGGCCATTTCGAGCAGTTACATTGGGAAAACAGAAAAAGAGTTGTTATATTAATTTTATGTTATGACAGTTGACAACTGTCTATAAACAATTATTTACGTAAAAGAGCGGTACGTAGTTCGTTAGGATCGCTATAGTGCGACAACTTAGTGGAGAGGATTGTATGATTCAGAAGCTTATGCAGCTGACGGTAGCTTGCTTGATGCACCGACTTTATTACAGAAATACAGAAAATTATTAAAGGTTTATCAAAATAAAGCGTGCATGCCAAGGCGTAATACAAAAATATAAGTAAGTTGAAAAGTTACGAATGTAAAACCGTATAGATATAGGTAAATTAGTCTGGAAAAATAGGTGGCCTCTATAAAAGGTAAACATAGCAAAACGATCATACTAGCTCTCGATGATGATTAAATGCGATCGGCTGTATGAGCTATTATTAGTATAGCCACTTGATTGAAGGTAGTTAGTTCATGTATTACATTTACATTTTTTTATGGTACCATGATGGTGTTTTTTTGCAGTATGTCCAAGTTTCTTTGTTTTTTTGTCGGTTTAGTGATAGGCATTGATACATAGTTTTATTTCCTTGTGAGTTGTAGATATCACATGTACTGTAAGCATTTGTAAAGACTTTTTCGAATTTTATGTAAATCATTTATTTCTTGAAGAGTCCGTCCTTTTACATAATGATACTTTTAGTAAAGATTGACAGGATATTGAGTTCCAAAAACTTTTCCATTCAATTTGAGTTCTCGATCAAGCCCAAAACTTGAAATTTATGCAGATTTACCATTTATCACGCCATTCCTCCGATTCAATTATACTTTTTCAAAATAACTTGGAACTGAAGATTGATGTTTTAGAAATTGAGACCATTTGACTTTTATTTACAATACCTACATTTTGTTTTGAAGTTTAGTAAAAGTTTGGTTTACATAAAAATCTATGTAGGTACATAATCTATACTAATATTATAAAGCTGACGAGATTGTTTGTTTGTTTGATTGTTTGTTTGTTTGTTTGTTTGTTTGAACGCGCTAATCTCAGAAACTACTGGTCCGATTTGAAAAGTTCTTTCAGTGTTAGATAGCCCATTTATCGAGGAAGGTTATAGGCTATATATCATCACGCTACGACCAATAGGAGCAGAGTACCAATAAAAAATGTTACTAAAACGGAGAAAATTTTGACCCATTCTCTTTTATGTGACGCAAGCGAAGTTGCGCGGGTCAGCTAGTCTCTAATAATCGTAGATACTAAAACGAAATATCTGTGATAGTTTGGTTTTACATCAAGAAAATGGCTCAATGAGGTGTGACTAGCATGAAAAATTATTTTGACGCAAATTCTATTGAATACATAAACTGTGACTAAAATAATTATACGGGCGTTTCTAGTCTGAACAAGACATTTCAAGGACTAATATTAATACAATTACTTATTGTTCGTTACATATTTAAATGTATATAACTCCAACGTGACTGCCTGACTGACTTAGTGATCTATCAACGCACAGACCACTGGACGGATCGGGATTGAAATTTGGCATGCAGGTAGATGTTATGACGTAGGCATCCGCTAAAGATTGTTGTTAGAAGGATGAAAGTTTGTATGAAATTTACCTACATGTATGCCAAATTTCAGCCTGATCCGGCCAGTGGTTTGAGCTGTGCGTTGACAAATCACTATGTCAGTCAATCAGTCACTCAGTCAGTCACCTTTCATATATAAAGATACATATAAAGATAGATGTAATCGCAAGAAAATCTTAACACGTGGACCTTATTAGAACAACAAAAGCTAGTTTGCATAAATGTAAGCAAATGCACTTATTATAGCTCTCTTAGCTATGGTCACCAACCGCACTTGTGGTTGACTGAATAAAGGAAGCGACCTGTAGCTATTCTGAAATTCAATACCCTACTACCACATGGCATTGGTTTCAAGTATTTAATATGTTAAATAAGTGCTAACATACATGTATGATTTCCCTTTATAATACTTTAAGATTACTGAACATTTTTCTTATAAAAACTCTTATTTAGAGCCATTTCCTGCCATTACCAAGGCACCTACCGAGAAATATATTTTAAGGTACAAAATATTTTCTTGCTATCAGCGAGTCTAATACGTATAAAATAATTAACACAATATACTGAAACAGCCATTCTAACAGGGACTATTCTAAATATTTCTCTAGGTAGCGTTTCTTGTAAGGCTTTGCCCATTTTCCGAGCTAATAGTAGATTTAGTAATTGTAACGACTATCATAAATGTCAATATTTGACATACATAAATTAATATATAATAAGATTTTTTTTTGTATTTTCCAGACCATGATATTCTTCATATGGGTCTTTTTACTGCTGATAGCACTAGTGCTGTACTACAAAGAAGTATACTCGAGGTTCCAGAAACATGGAGTCAAACACTTTACGCCTCTCCCTCTGCTCGGGAACGTGGGAGAATTGGTTACAAGACAAGCTCATATAGTAGATTCCTTTGATAAGCTATATTACAATTTTCCTGAAGAAAGGTAAGTAGTACTATTGACTATTGACTGGTTTCATGGCGCACTTATGTTTTTTTTTTAAAACAACTCTCGCACTTAGAATTGCTCTTGTGTCGCGGGGACTTTTACAAATATACAAACAACGGACACAAATAATTGTCTCGTGAGGGAATCGTACCCACGACCTCCCGACGTTATGGTAGCGGCGTGGTGACCTGAACCACTGCGCTACGGAGGCAGTATATTTTTATCGACCGCCAAGAAGTCTTAGGCTTAAAACCCCATTCGGGCCTAAAATTTATCCCTGAGAGTTTCTGACAGGATAATTTTATTATCAATGATTTATTCCATTTATCCGTTGTTGAGAAGCGGAGGTCACATACATCCGTGCCATGTAAGGGTTGCCGGTCCCGCGCCTTACGTTTCACCTGACTTTTTTTCGATAGAATATAAAGTTAAATAAATTGTTGCACCGTGGATTTTTATCATAAAATTGGCCGTCTGTAACCCAGTATTGGCTAGGAAGACATTATTGACTGTCAATAAAATGAATCTCGTGTTACAGGTTTGTTGGTCGTTATGAGTTCACAAGACCAATTGTATTGCTCCGAGATTTGGACCTGATCAAGAAGATCACAGTGAAAGACTTCGAGCACTTCCTTGATCATCGCCCTCTAGTTGATGAAAATATGGATCCTTTGTTCGGAAGAAACTTGTTTTCTTTGAGAGGTATGTTTGTAATAGCTAAATTTAAGAAATATGTTTTATTAGGACGTAGGCCTTATTCGGGTTACCCAGCTTGCGTTAAAGTTAATTGAACATTGAATTGAATAATACTATTGAAATAATTATTAACTACTTTGATCACCGACTTAGAACTTTAACTTTCAGCTAATAAAAATGTGAAAGCGTATTAAAATGAATGCAACTGTATAGTAAAACTTCCGAGCAAAAATATTCAGACAGACAAAAATTCAACAGAAGTACAGATATTAAGTTCAAATATCCTAAATGATAATAACTCTACAAACATTGTAGATCGTAGTTTTAATTTGATTGATTACTTCTAGGTCAAGAGTGGAAGGACATGCGTTCCACTTTGAGTCCAGCGTTCACCAGCTCTAAGATGCGTGCCATGGTACCCTTCATGTTGGAAGTCAGCGATGTGATGACCAAGTCTTTGAAGAAACAAATAAAGGCGTCGGGAGGTAACCGACTTTTTACAATTAGAGATCCTAGATTTAATAGAATAGAATTCTTATAATTACTCACTATTGACCACTGAGAAATTGTGTATGTCCTTACAAGCACACGTAGCTTTTTCCTCAAGACGTACTTATTAATTATTTTTAAGTACTTTAATATGTTCAAAAATCGTATCTCAATATTATGGAGTCAGGAAATTGCGCTGAAAAATATTGTAAGGCAATCGGTTCAGCGCCTGTAGCGGGCAAGGGTCTTAGAAACTATTTAAAAAAGCAATATATTATTAAAGTCAATCTCTTGATACTCGATGATTGCAATTGTAGCGAGCCGTGTCACAGTTATCCAGATTTTTCATTCACTGAACCCTTCCTAAAAAGTCTTGTAAGATACAAGTAATTTTTAGTATCCGATTTTCGCAGTCAAAACGATTAAAAAAAAATGCTTTACAGAAAATGTAAAATTAAATAATGTTTAAAATAATTTTACTGTCATTAACAAAGATTGTGTTCTTTTAGTCGACTACGTGGATGTTGAATGCAAGGACCTGATGTCGCGTTACGCCAACGATGTGATAGCGACCTGCGCCTTCGGTCTGAAGGTAGACTCTCACAATGACGCGAACAATGAGTTCTATGTCATTGGCAAAGAAACTGCTACCTTTGGCTTTTCAAGAATTCTTATCTTCCTTGGATATACGTCTTTTCCAAATTTGATGAAGGTAAGTTTTATACTTTTATAAATTTGCTGTAAAAGTAAATGGAAATCTCGGGAGAGGACGTTCTATTAAGATATACAATAACTCATATACATAGATCATATCGGTAATGTTCTTGAACGAAAAGGTATATAAAAATATATCTATATAAATAAAAATGAATCACCGAAAATTATGCAGACGCCTAACTTTCGAAAAACTTTACTATATTATGTTTTATGCCAACTGTCGGGACAAGGTTTGTATGGGATCGATGGGTTCAAAATTCCCACGGGAAAAGATTCAACGGATAAATTTGTACTTTGCCCTACAAAGTCGGGCCAGTTCACTAGTTAGGTTTAATATGACAAGATGCATGAAAATTATTAAAGCAAAATATCTTCATATGATCATACTAATAGACGTTCTATCTGTTTCTTCTCCATGTCATTTTAGAGTCGTGTATTTCCGTATGTGCAACAGTTTATAATGATTCTCATGTCTTCGTTATACTGATTATTATCAAAGTAGTAACGACAAAAACATGTGTAAAATATAGTAGTAAATATTTACGTCACAATTAAAATGTAATAACGGCGGGAACGTAAGTTAAAATAGTGATATTTGTGACAAATATAACACAGAAATAGACTAAAAGTAGTTACGTTTATTTCTATTTATATTTTTTCGATGAATGAATCTCTGAAAGCATCTGGGCTACTTTCATTCCGCCCACAAAGGAACCTTCGTGGGTAGCTTTAACGTTATTAGATGAAAATATCACTTCAAATAAATGAAGGTTGACTATTTAAAACCTTCCTATACAAAATAGACAATTTTAAAGATCCTTGGGTAGTCACCTTTTTTAAAAGAAAGCTGACTTACCCCCGGTTACTGAGTACATTTAACTGTAGTTTATCTATTCAATAGCGTATATGAGTTTTAACGCTATTGAATAGATAAAGTACCGTTAAATGTACCTCAGAAACCGGGGGTCAATGAGTTAATGTTAATTACTTACACCCGTTACAGTCCTAATATTCGGAAAATGCTTCCTCCCGAATTGAGGAAAAAGTTAGGCCTTGAGTCCAATGCACTGGCCAAATGCTGGTTGGGGAGTGAGCATTCCTTTAAGAATGGTCATAAAGAACTCTCAGGTATAGGTACAAGGTTTCATTTCAATATTTTCTTTTACCGTAAGAACATGTTACTGTAAACGTTATAAACACATCATATCATAGTCATTGGGGTGTTGCGTGAAACAAATGCTTAGCCTGCTCTAAATGATGACTCACGCCAAAAAAATATTTATTAATACATTTATTATATAATTTCCGTTATTGGCCCTTATCTAAAAGTAGATAACGTCTCAGACGAAGTAGATATAAATAAAATTATAGATAGTAAGAATAATAACATGATACTTGATAGATAAACACCTGAGGTTTTATCGAATCATATTGAACTAGCAAAATCATCGAGAGAAAGGAAATTATGAACATTTTCTATAAAATACTGAGACCTTTTAAGGCAAATTATTTAAGCAAGTGCAAATCTAAGAAAACAAACATTTATTTGCTCTTCACCAGGTGTAAATTTGAGAATATAAGTATGTTCTGCTTTAAGTGGTCTTTCTATAAAATGACAATATTTTATGTTATACGTTTGTTTAGCCAGATCCTACTCATCTGTACTAATATTATAAAGCTGAAGAGTTTGTTTGATTGTTTGTTTGTTTATTTGAACGCGCTAATCTCAGGAACGACTGGTTCGATTTGAAAAATTCTTTCAGTATTAGATAGCCCAGTGATAGATAGAAAATTATGATCCATTCTCTCTTATGTGACGCAGGCGAAGTTGCGCGGGTCAGCTAGTTATAATATATAATGCACCCCCTTATTTAAGTTTATCACTATCGTTATCATGTAAGACTTTTCTTTTCTTTAATTGCTTATAACTTGCTGGGTTACTTTTACACATTGCAGGGCAACTCTCTCTCCCATATTAGATACATGTCATATTATGTGCTACTGAGTTTTTTTACTAACTTCACTGCGCGATTGACAATTCTTGCCATAGGTTTCCCAATGCTCTGAATTCGTCCTCTCTCGGACACTAGTTGATTACCTGAAAACCTCATTTAACTTGTGTTATACAATATCATTACAGAAATTAAATCTGAGGTTATTTTCAACGAAGATCAGTAATTTCTTCAGCAGCATAATCTTGGGTACGATGAAGGAGAGAGAACAGAAGAATATTCTGAGACCGGACATGATTCACCTTTTAATGGAAGCTAAGAAAGGTACGATGTCGATAATGGTACCTATATTTATAAAATAGCTTTAGATAATGATTGAGGATAAGATGTTTGTGAATTAAATTTTGACTTGTATAGTTCAAAATAATCCTGTGGATTTTAATATTAATGGATAGGCTTACTTGATACTTGAGCTTAGCGTTTCCATACTTCATAAGGTATGCTAAGCCATGACAAAGGCTTTCGAGTGGCTTGGACAATTTAAAATCTAGTTTGACCACTAGATTTAAAATTACGTACAATAATTAAATATAGTGAATTAAATATTTCTCAGTCAGTGGTTTTCTATACAAAAGTTTGAAAATAATAAGTATCATTACCCATATTGTAGTTCCACAAATTGTTATTTAATGATATCGTGTAATATGTAGTTACACGGCCTTGTATGATCCGAAACTAAAGTTACAAGCTGACCTTTGATATAAAATGTTAGATTGAATTATGTGTAATTATAGTTTCAATATCAGTAATCCAAAATCTAGGATAAAAGCTAAAATGGTAACTGTTTAATGTTGCGTGAGAATAAATTTGATTATTTTTATGAAAATAAAATGTTGGTAAATGTACTTTCAGGAAAACTTTCTTTTGATGAGAAGACAAGCGAAGAAAATGCTGGTTTCGCGACTGTTGAAGAGTCTGATGTTGGGAAAGAAAATGTTAACAGAGGTAAATATTGAGAACTATCTTTTTTATTTGGACATACTCCTTATCTACTTTTTAGACAAACGTGTGGGAATCGCTATTGTAAAATAATAGCTCAGAAACACGAGATTTAATCTTTTTGCAAGTTTTCACAGGCAAGTTTCTATTGGTCACGTTTGTGTAATTTACTCGGCTATTTTGTGAGTAGTCTTGTGGATGACTGTGATAGTTAATCACTGGCTTTCTGGAGGTGCGATAGCCGTCGTTCCATGTAATATACTTGTAAGACTGAAAAAGTAAAAGTAATTGGCTCAACGGCTAGGTTGATGATGACTGACTGTAGGAACCACCATGGCGCCGTAGTTAAGGTCGCCACGCCATTGCCATTGCGTCGGGAGGTCGTGGGCTCGATTCCCACTCGAAACAATTATTTATGCGATCCACAAATAACTGTTTCGGGTCTGGTTGTACTGCGTGTCCAATGTTTGTATGTTTGTTATAGTCCCCGCGACACAGGAGCAATTCTTAGTGCCGGAGTTGTTAAGAAACAAAAAAAACAAATACACGTGTTTTTTTACAGATTGGTCTGACCAAGACCTCGTAGCTCAAGCAGTTCTATTCTTCGTGGCTGGTTTCGAAACAGTATCTTCAGCCATGTCCTTCCTTCTATACGAGCTGGCTGTGAACCCTGATGTCCAAGACCGTCTGGCGCAGGAGATCAAAGACCATGACATTCAGAAAAGTGGCAAGTTCGACTTCAATTCCATACAGAATATGCCGTATTTGGATATGGTTGTTTCAGGTAAATATTTGGTTATATAATTTGAATTTGAAACTTGTAGAACGATAATATTTATAGCTTTGTTTGTGGGTGAGAATTTAATTCGACATGGTTTTAGGACCTAGGCTCTACGTCGCGACGTTTCTATAACTCCGCGCGGTAATTCAGAAAATATCACTTGCATCCATTTTTTTATTACTTTTAGTATAGGATAATGAGCATGTGTAGGTATATATTTCACTGGCGCTTTTTAAAAATGTTTTAAATGAGAAGCAAGACTAGTTTCTTGTACGTGTAAAAAAGTATTATTATTAAAATACGCAATTATAACAAGACTAAACACATAAATATGTATTATTTACAGAGGTACTGAGACTATGGCCCCCTGCCATTGGTATGGACAGGTTATGCATAAAAGACTACAATATGGGGAAACCAAATAGCAAATCAGAAGAAGATTATATTGTAAGTATAAAAATATTAATAAGTAACCGTATAACCTATATACACTTACTTTTAACTATAAAAAGTCAAGTTTGTTTTACAACAAAGGCTATGATCATATTCCATTGCTATCAACCATTAAGAACCGGCAAGCTTTCGATAAATTTTGTATGAAAATTTGAACGACGCCTCTAGCGGCTGCCTCTCCGTAGGAACTAATTGCAGTACATTTTAAATGTCAAACTCTCGATACTTGAGAGTGTCGATTATAGAAATGAATAAATAAGTATCAATGGACTTTCTCTTAGTATTTTTTAAACTTTTGATTGTAACATGCTTTCAGAGGAGCTATCGATTACTAAACATGATTTATTGAAAAACTACCTACCTAAAGAACAATAATAAATTCGAGAAGGTTGAACAATAACACTCACTAATATTGTTATAATTCTTTCAGATTCGCAAAGGAGAAGCTTGCACCATCCCAACATGGGCGTTCCACCACAATCCTGATTACTTCCCAGACCCATACAAATTCGACCCTGAAAGATTTTCTGAGGAAAACAAACACAATATCAAGCCTTTCACTTATGTACCGTTTGGATTAGGACCTAGAAACTGTATAGGTATGAAATCCTTTTTATTAATTCCTTTTGGTCATTTCAAGGTCGAATTTAAATTCGCAGTTCAGACTGATGATGTGACAATTACGGTTGACCGCTAAGAGATATTTGAACTTAGCGTCTCCGTGCTTTAGACGGCACGTAAAAATTCGGTCCTGGTGGTGGACACACACAGGTTGATAGAAAACGACCGTCAAGTCAAGCCGCTGGAAACGTCTTTGACTTGACTTAATTTTTTTTCTCAGGGTCAAGATTTGCTCTCTGCGAAATAAAAGTGATGACCTACCAGCTTCTGCAGCAGATGGAACTGTCTCCATGCGAGAAGACGCCGATACCTCCCGTGTTGGCGAGAGATACCTTCAACCTTAGGCTTCAGGGAGGTCACTGGGCTCGATTCAGGGCTAGGCAGTGAATGTTATTTGTACTTATGTATTTTTAAATGGATACTTTTATTTTGTGATGTGATTTGGTTTTTAATAACTGTATTAAATTAGTTTGTAATACATATTATTTTACTTATAAGTTGAGTAATTATTTCTTTTTGTCTCGATTTTCTAGCACTATCTATCAAATATTTGATGAAAGATTTCAAAGTTGTTTCCAGGCTAGCAAATGATTGACTTTGCCAAGATATGTGTTTTACTATAAAACGGAAGTATTACTCACCAAACCATTTCTGGAATTTGTATATTTCCTGAACATAAATCAAACATTATCTTGCTTATTTTGATATCATTTTGTTATAAATCGACCGAGTGTGAGAGTTATCTAAAAGAAATTTGAATCTTATCTGAATAAAAGAAACAAATCATATGCCTCAACAAAACTAGATCATCAAAATACTGATCACTTGAGAATATCCACCAAAAGCCCTATCTCTTCCTTTGCAGTTGGTCCCGAATTTACGAGCAGTATTTATTTACGAGTTACAAATGACCGCCACGTCACTCCCAGCTTACTTATTGCTGAGTTTCTTTGAGATAAACCCACATATTTTACTAGCATAAATAAGTAAGAGTAAGCTGGGCTGATAACTAGATTAAATAGAGGTCGCGTGTAAATAACACTGGGTATAGAGATTGATTGGGATAAGAATGAAACACTTCGGAGATTTTTTGTTTGTTGAAAGAAGAATCGCCTAACCCAACCTAAGACACACACATCCTACTAATATTATAAATGCGAAAGTTTTTGAGAATGTATGTATGTATGTATGGATGTGTGTTACTTTTTCACGCAAATACTACTGAATTGATTGCAATGAAATTTGGTATATAGGTAGCTAAAGACCCAGGATAACACATAGGCTACTTTTTATCCCGGAGTTTTGGAGGTAACGGCATTTACACGGGAAGGGTTTCCACGCGGACGAAGTCGCGGGCGGCCTCTAGTTTGTCATAGTTTTAGCTTTCAATCTCTTAACTAATTTACAATAACTAATCGATCTTCAAATCAGAGTATGTTATCTTAGCCCCGACATAGACCTACAGTGCGGCTGATTAGGGTCTCGAGGATGATTTGATTGATCGATTGACATGCCTATTAATACACCTCTGGCATTCCGGCTAATTGGGCTAAGTATACCTGGGTGATGTGTTGATGAGTCTTTAGAGATGAGAAGATTATAACCAACATTAAATGGGTATAGACAAGGAGATAATTTGTTAGAAATAGATTACTTTGAGATGAATATTACTTGGTTGTGTTTTTAATTAAGGTATATCTAATAATATTACCGTTTTGTAGCGCGATTATGTGCAGTCGGTACTGTCGAAAATCGAATGTTTGACATTTAGAATGCACTGCCAAAATAGTTCCTACGACGCCCGTCAGAGACCCTGATCAGATTTTCATACAAATTTTCTTGATGACAGGTCGGTTGTCGGTAGTCGATCGTAGTAGAGAATCGAGCTATTGGTTACAGCTCTTTATTAGACGTTTTAATGACTTAAAGCTTTTTAATGATTAAACTTAATCTATTAAGGCTTGAATTAAATAACTTACGTCATCGCAATGTTAAGCTCAAGATTTCAAATATTCTTTTATTATCATAAATTATTTGTAGAAATCCAAGAAGCAGTTTAAGGCATTTATGTTTTAGTACATATTATGTTAAATTTTGATTCCGGGAATTTTTGCGGATGATGTCATAGACAAAAGTTAATGTTGGTTAAGGTTGTTGTGAAAATTGTTGACGCTCAAGGAAAAGCAAAAAAATCAACAAAGGCTTTGAAAAAGTTGGAAACTGCCAAAAACCACAACGTTACTAGCCAGTGTCCCCAATCTGCCTCAGATTTTCCAGTCAATCAACTGCCACACGTTCTCGCAAACTTCTGACGTCCAATTATGTCGCTGTACACTAAAAATCGCTCCTACGTAAGCGTTAAGCCTTTATTTGATTCTCCACGAAAAATAGCTCCTTCTCTGTAATTAATCTTGTCTCGCAATTTCATAAACATAAAACAATAAGACTTTGCTATGTTCTTCTTTACTATGATATGGATCACAGAAATTGTATTTTGTGTCCGTTGTTTGTACGTTTGTAAAAGTCCCCGCGTCAGAGCAGTTCTTAGTGCGGGAGTGTCTCATTTATATAAAATAAAAAAATATTTCTTTCGTGTGGGCATCACCTCGGTACCTGGTGCAACTATATTAAATGATGAAACGAATAGCTGTTTCATAGAAAATAGTTTTTGGATTAAACTTTTCTCAATTTACACATTGAAACAAAACAAAATACCGACCCAATTTCGCAACTTCTAAATACTTATCCGATAGTTTATCTGACAGAATTGCGACAGTTGTTTTCATACCTTTGCTGTCATTTTATGTAACAGGTAGATGATAATAATATAACAATAAATATAAATTGTTAAACTGGTTCTAACTATCCTCATGTCCTACTAAAACAACAGAACATCGAGCTTTAAATCGACCACATCAGCTCAGCGAGAAGCGAAGAACTAAAACAAAATTTTCCGTAAATCCAAAACTCATTCTGCGTGTACCCATAGAGATCTATATACACATAGAATTATAACCATAACATGCATAATTTTACTCGAACAGTGCTCCTAACTTTGTCGAGTAATTCTCAAGTGATTTGCATACAGTTTTACAGCCGTGTATAAATTTCGGACAGAAATGTGTGGTAATTGAATCTAAGGGTTTTAGTGCCCATTATTGGACGTCAAAGCGTAAGTTTGGCCATATCTTGAAGCTGTCTTTATCAAGTTAGATGTAAGGTGCGTTGCACACGGTGCAGTCCTGACTCGTAAATAGCTACGATATTTGTGAACGATGAAAAGGCACACAGACATAGGTATTGTGAATAAAATGTAACGTTTTTATTCAAATGTAATAAAGCGAGACATGAGAAGTCATGGCTTTAAGAAAATTGTGCATATATCTTTGCATAAAATTAGAAAATAGTAGGTGCAATTCAACATGCGTAAGTGTTTGCAGATGCGCGTGTTTGTGTGCGTGTGTCCGTGTTAAAATTGTATAGCTATTCAAAATTATTATCATTTCAGTTCAATTACAACCTAATTCCTTACCGACTTCTTCGCAATTTCGAAAAGCAAAACCACACCAAAAGCCTCTTACTGTGTACAGTTACCACATCAACAAATTAAACGACCAGTTACCACATCATCAACAAACAAACAACTGACACAATTATACAACTGACAAAATCTTACTAAAACAGCACCACGAGGCAAAAAGTTCTCAAAAATATATGACAAGAATCTAATTAACTAATTGTACGCGTGTAAAGTCACGTGGAAAGAATTACTGAAAAGTACCTGAAAGAGGAACCTTTGCATTGTGTTACCTCCTTTGTTCAAAGCTTCATAAGCCAGAATTAATCTTTTCAAAACAATCAATTTAATAAAATGATGATGAAGAAATATTTTTAGGTTAATAAGAAATTCGCTGAAGGTTGTTTTTCAAAAAGGAGTGAATTGGGTTTTTCTTTGGAAATTTAAATTTAATTTAAGTATTGTTGATTGTTTTTTGTTTGAATCGTAAACCGGCAAACATATTTTTGGTAATGGGCTGATATTTATACAACGACAAATTAAATATCGGCAGTAAGTATATTTATCACTTAGAGCATTGTGATACTAAGCCTTCTGATATTGTCCGTTTAAATAATTATTGGACTTTAGAATGATACGTCATTTACTTAAAAAACATTTATGCAGGCAAAGCCTCGAAGTAAGATTTTCCACGGTGCGCTAGTTTCTAAGATAAACTCACCCCAAACTAATGACGATTCTTCTAAGATTCAATATCTTTTCAAATGCAAAACAAATTGCCTATAAAAGTAACAAATAACTCGAACACATTCAATTTATCCAACAACAAAAACTAAAAGCGAAACTTCAAACTAATCCTATTTTGAATTCACGCAACAACCCGAAACATTAGGCTCCCTGCACACCTAATAAATGAGGCAACATAAATAGATTACATCTATTAAGTCGACAAAGGCGCGTCGCGTTTCCAATCAGGGGTGTGTGGCTGTCCTTACATCGTCCTCAATAACGATGTTAGAGAGGTATTAGACTTTGTGGCAGTCTCGATAATCCGCTGAGAACTTTGTATCTATTATGTAACACAAGTGAACGATCGTCGCGCAATTGCCTTTTACGATTGCTATCGAGGTGGTGATGTATTTTGTTGAATGGAGCCTTAAAAATGAGGGGTGAAGAGAATATAAGATAATATTACTTTTAGTGTTTTGTCACTTTGGATGTCGTGTTGTCTACTTGTAGTGCAGCACTTTAAATGTTAAGTTATCCTTAAAAAACGCGTTCAAATTAAGTAATTACAAATGATAAATAATATAAAAAAATCGATTAAACATTAGCAGACGATTGTTAATACAGATAACTTTATTATTCAATGAATAAAGATTTATCTGAATCTTTGTTAAAATCTTTAATATGTATTTCATAAAATAGTGGGTCTCAACTAGGCTTCTAAAAATCACACAAGCATTTTTCATTCATAAACCTAACAAACAACAAAAATCATCGCACAACACATAACAAAAATAATCCACCGAAAACCCTTACAATGTAAGTCCAAACATTTTTTGAAGTTGATTAAGCCAACGGTCATTCCACTACGGCTACACATTCGGGCTTAGCCGCCCCACTTACTAAATGTTGGCCGTCCAACTATGTCCCACAAAAACTCGGCCGTCGCACATGAACGTACAAAACTACCGTTTTTGTCCAAACCCTAAAGTTTCTAGCTCAACTAATTTAACATATTCTTTCTCGAGTTTTTTCGTTTTTTGTTCATAAGGGAAAGCTTTGCGGAATTTTGTTTTGGGAGGAAATATAAAAGGTGGATTTGGACACTTCTACAATGTACATAGACTACATTTATTACATCCTTGCTGTTCCACTCTTATGAAATCGTCTCCGTCTGTGCACCTGATAGACTTTTACGGCTAAAGTATATAATTTTGCAGACTGACAGATTACCTACTTTAATAAAAAGGAAAAAAGAGAAATACTACTTTTGCTTACTACCCCCCTTTCCGAGCGAGTGGTAGATTCAGTAATTGTAACGACTATCATAAGCGTCAATATTTGACCTAAATGAATAAATGATTTGATTTTGATTTTGCTAGATAAAAGCTGCTACGAGCGTTATAATATTTTGACTTTAAAAACCACATTGTAATTTGAAGCGATTATTATATTTATTAATCTTTAGTATGTATTGGGCTGTACTACACAAGGATTCTGTCATGATGTTGCAAAAGCTATTGCAGGTATTGTTTACACTATTCAATGCAGACAGTATTTACAATTTTGTATTTCATTATTTGTTTATATCATTTTTATCATCGTTAGTGAAATTAAATTTAATAGCAAGCAATAATAGAAACGCAAGATAAACGAAGTAACGACTAGACGGAATTTAATGAGACTGTTATAAGCAATACGTCTGTCTGTTGACCTCTACAAGATGCAAAAATTAAGGGTCAAAATGGCTAAGGTAGGAAATTCTAGCGAAAAGAGTGAGTGTAGGTACGAATTGTTGTTCTGTCATGAGGTAGTAAGATGTGATGTCTATACGTATTTTATCTTGTTCCTGCATTTTCAAGATACCGAATTATTTCAACGTATGGATTCATAAGCAGAGTAGTTTTAGTCAATTAGGATTTCATAATATTCATATCATAGGAATTAATGTTTTATACGAGTCCTGTCCTGGAGTTTGATTAAAATTTCTTTATAATTTGTTAGATTTTACAGCTCTGCAATTTCTACCCGTGATAACGATAAAAGCTGAAAAAATTCAGTGCCAATCACTTTCAAACTATCACTGAATAAAACTAAAAAAAAGGTACTTGACATTTACAACCAAGCAACTGCACCTACTAAATTCCAGTATTCTACGTTTCATTTTCCCAATCTAGCAACTGCAGAAACCAAGCAACCGATTGCAATTTAAACAATAACGTCGCAAGCGTTCAGTGCCGCTTTAAATTATATCGACGTAGTCCCATTGAGCAGACGTCAGTGCCCTCTGAAAGATCCCACAAAAAGACCTGCCGTGTATTCACGATCTTATTTAAATGAGAGCGACGAACGTGTCCCCAGCATTCTGCGTCAAAAGTTACGAAGCTCATTACGTCGGAATGATGTATTTTATTCGAGAATATTCGAGAGTTATGCGTATTTTGTTTGCGACATTGATTTTGATGCGCGATTGATGGTGATGAATACCTGTGGAGATAAGGTATAAGAGCCTACCGTATATGTAACTATGTAAAGAATAAGTGACAGGTTTTTTAAACTTAAAATAATTTATAATTGTGAAAATCTTTTATTTTTCGTAATATTATGTCAGTGAATTTGCAATTCATCTTATTTATCATCTTGAACAAAATACCAAAACCGATAAATTAAAACTTGTCATGGACATTGTTTGCAATATCACGAACCCCAAAATACAATAGGACGAACAATTATTATCACACCAAATTCTATGAGTTTGATTCTTCTGTGTAACAAACGGGACCGATTTTGAAATTAATGGAGTGCATAAAGAAAAATATTTTCTAATTCCTGTTCTTTTTTTTCACAGTAATGTAACAGAATTGTGAAGAAATCTTGATCAGTATTCTCAATATTTTTACCTGCGGTGTGAATAACACACAACGGTGTACAAATCACCGGTGATACTATGAGTAAACACACACAAAGCTTCCGTACATTAATCACAATCGCTCAATACGGGCTCGGATTCGTCTCGCGCCGACAATTCCGCTCCCCCAACTCATTAATCCGAGTTTTTAACGGGAATCCTGTGCGGATACCGATTTTTAAGTGTACGGTGATAGTGATAGCGAGCTAGGAACGAAATAACATCATTTTCGAAGAATACCTGATTGTAGAATTAAAGGTCCTAATATATTTAATTTAAAAGTTTTAAAAGACAAACGCAACAATTTTGTAGTTAGTGAATGCAGCTAAGGAACATTATGCAACTAAGATGTGAGGTTGCTTCGGTCAGAATGTATTATTATAGTAACAGTCAGGATTTTGTTGATGTCCGAAAGAAGCGATCGTTCTCTAAAATAGATGAAAGTTAAATGTAATTTCAGAGAACAATAGTTGAGTCCATCTACCATAATCTTACCTAGACGAAAACGTGCAAACGGTAAAATAAACGGTGGAAAAAAATAATACAATTTCAAATACGTCTTAAAAAGTTTATGAAATAAAGGATATTTGAATTTCACTTAATTAAATACCATACTACCTTCCAACCTGTATGACAAAATATTTTTTATTCGTAAAAATATCCTCTCTCGTAACATCAGACCACACGTCACCATGTATCGGAAGTTGGATGAGCCGCGAACAAAAACCTCTCAATTGTAATACACGGACACAGAACACGCTTTAAAAGGCACATCCACCGCATTTTACATAAATACTGCCCATATTTACTGTATTCCTTTATAAATTCAAAGAGAATATTATATCCAATGAGCCGTATATCCTACTTATATTATAAATGCGAATGTATGGATGTTTGTTACTCTTTCACGCAAATTCTACTAAACCGATTATTATGAAATTTGGTATGTAGGTAGCTGAAGACCCAGAATAACACATAGGCTATTTATCCCGGAGTTCCTGAGGGATCGGGAATTGACACGAGAAGGGTTTCCACGCACACGAAGTCGCGACTGGCCTCTAGTTTTACATAAATACTGCCCGTGTTTACTATACTCCTTTATAAATTCTAAGAGAATATTATCTCCAATGAGCTGAATATTATACAAATATATTTAATGTTTGTTGAGAGTAGTCCTAGGGCGTTTTTACTGTCCTAGTTTGTACAAGATTTCGACGTTTTACATATTTAAATGTATGTACGCCGCTGTACGAAATTCTGAAATTGTGAGCATTATGTCTTTTGATACAGTAAATGACAATATAATCAATGTTAGGCTTCCTATTTAAAAAGCCTTCAATTAAATAAGGTATCCTAACCTTTACCTACATTTTCAATCGCGTATAAGATCGTTGCATTATAATATTATCAATAAGCCTAGTCTTTCATCAGACTATGTGGGAGTCGGCTGCCAGATGCTGCTAATTACTACATGGAGCGACTGCCTATCGGACCTTCACAACCCAGTTACCTGGATTATAGTACAATAGCCCTTGGTGATACTGGCTGTACAACTTTCAAACTTCAGACTACTGGTAACGACTACCAAAGATCGTTGTAAATTACAACTGTACTTATTTACCATGCCTTCCGAAATATAGAAAAATTGGTGTTCATAATATGCTTACCTATCTACAGAACAACCTCGGCAAGCCTAGCTTAACCTGAAAGATCAATCCGCGTTGCTATTCCTTAGCCACAAGCTCCTTACTTATGAAAAAATACCATAATTAAAAATCATATCACATGGTGCACAAAATTACAACCAATCACATTCAGTGTAATCGACCTTAAAAATAAATACGAACCGCACTTAACGAACGGAAATTAATCAATTAAGTTTCTCTGATGCGAATATCCCGGGACAATAGTATTTAACCATCACGCCTGTTACACCGGAGCGTCCCAGGGGTATTCTCAACCATATTTTGTAATATTAATGATTGTGTGGAAATTATATTGTGTGGATGTTGTTTATGGGGTTGTGAGATAGTTTAATATTGATATTAACTGTTTCTATTGAATTTGATTGTTTGTTGTCTATGGATGAAGCAGTGATAAACGAGTGAATTAAAATAAGATGACACCTTCCCTTTCAAGTGAACGATTAACGGTATTTTAAACAATTATCACTTGCCCTAGCGGTGAAGGAAAACATCGTGAAGAAATCTTGCAAATAAATTGTTAACATATATCTTGAGTGCATGCAAAGTCCCACTCAAGGCCTAATCCTTTCGCTGTTCGGGAGGAAACATTTGCCTAGAAATGCGGGCTTAAAAATTAGTTTAGTAGTAGCAGCTTCAAAGTTGCATTCTGAGTCTAAGTCGATCGCTGTTTTATCAATTAGTAGATAGTATTGTTGTTTCTTAATCTTTAAATGTGTAGGGCTGCTATGGATGAGACAAGCGCAGGACCGTATCAGGTGGCGTACTGAGGTGTAGGCTTAACAATGCTTAACAGTGGGGGGAAACGGGCTGATTAGATAGTGATATAGATAGATTATCTTGATAGTTTTCTTGTTTTTGATTTAATACACTTGTTCCAACATACATATAGTCATAGTCAAAGGTAAGTTGACTAAACTCACAAAATTCTTCCCTATTTGCACTCACCGGCAGCATTAAATAGGCACTAATTAAATAACCCAACAGCTACTTCAACACCGGTTTATAATAAACTTAAACGAGATATTTTTCAAGATATCGATCACATCTAACAAGCCGCCGCAAATCAGTTACGAATAATTACCTAAAATATCTTTCCAGGAACATTTTTTCCGCAAAAATTACGCGATCCCCTCGATTTTCGATAATTAATTCTCCCTCCACCCTGATACCTCGGAATACTTAATTGATAAGCAAACAACAAGCCGAGGAAGTTTCCTAATACAAAACATTAATTAAACAAAGGTAACGGAATAAAGTTTTAAAACGGATTTGTGGGAGTTGCCAACAAAGTGTTTTGTTTCGCCAAAATTGATATCAAACATCAATTGGGGTTGAAAATAATTTACAATTAAATTCAGGAAAAAATTAGAGTTATTTTCACATTATTACCTTACAATAAATGAAAAAAGTTGTTAATCAGTTAGAAACCTTGGTCTGATTTTAATTGAATTTACCTTAATAAATATGGATCTATGTTTTCTAGTTTTTCTTCATTATTAATTCAAATTAAATGATTTATTCGATTAGGGTTGTCACGCGATTCTCTGCAATCGGGACTATCGGTATCGAGAGTTAGACATTTAAAGCATATTGCAAAAATAGTTCATAGAGCGCCCCCTAGAGGCGCTGATCAGAATTTTTCGATAGCTAGCCAGTTGTCGACATATTTGTCATTTTTTTGTCAAAATTACAGTATTAAAATAATTTACTGCCAATACCGGAAGAAGAGCTAACTGAAAGAGCTGGCAAGAAACTCTATTAGTGGCCAAATTGATTTTTAATTTTTTATACTACAATTCAAAATCATAATATAAATGTATTTCATTTTTCATAATACTGTAAGGAACTGCTACTATATTACCGAATACATTAAGATACTTGTTATTACAACGATTTAAATGCCTCAAAAACATAATACAGATGTTTACGCACTTAACCTTTATCTCCAAGTCAACCCTCATTTAAACACTGACAAGTAAAGGTTATGATAAGCGACACTTACAACTCTTATACAAATTGCTGCCCACGAACTATCGCCCACACGCGCCTCTATAATCTCATATTTACCGTTCAACATTAATTTAGAGAGTTGATTAAGTACTTTATTATTTAATATTAAACCACTTACTTATTTAGGTTATTTTAAGTAATCATATTTTTGGTATTATCTTTATAGCTGAATATTTCGTCGTTGTTATGTGGAATCTCAGTTTGGAAATGATCGTGTCATATTAATTAGCGCTCACGATTTTCAAATAAGGATTGACAAACTTGACATACCTATGTACTTATATAGGTATATGAGATCATGATAGTATTAAGTTTGATTTGAAAGGTTTTTAAGGGCGTTTCTATCGGTCTAGGAGCAAAATGTTAGATTTAATCAGACGACTTGAACTTTAAAAACTTCGGATATATAAAAACACTAGCTGACCCGCGCAACTTCGCTTGCGTCACATAAGAGAGAATTTTCCCGTTTTTGTAACATTTTTCGTTGCTACTCTGCTC
The DNA here is from genome assembly GCF_050436995.1 of Anticarsia gemmatalis. Classification (NCBI taxonomy): domain Eukaryota; kingdom Metazoa; phylum Arthropoda; class Insecta; order Lepidoptera; family Erebidae; genus Anticarsia; species Anticarsia gemmatalis. The sequence continues at coordinate 13,578,397 of NC_134752.1, read as the reverse complement.
ATAATGGCCGTAGCGTGAAGTTATATAGCCTAAAGCCTTCCTCGATAAATGGACTATCTAACACTTAAAGGATTTTTCAAATCAGACCCGTAGTTCCTGAGATTAGCGCGTTGAAACAAACAAACTCTTCAGCTTTATAATATTAGTAAATAGTTAATATGAGTTACTTTCTACGGCATACGCCTAATATATTGTGTTTGATAAATTGTAATGCCATCAAAAACATTCTGTAAAAACCTCAAGTCTCGCCGTAAAAAGTTGTGAGATCGATATAATACCAAGTCGATTAATCTATTTAGTCTCTACTTAAAGGACCTTCTGTCTTAAGTTATTACGTATGTTATTATCATGCCAATTTTAAAAAAAATACCTTTAAAACAAATAGACCGACCTGGCCATCGCATGATTTAATTATTAGTATGTATCACACTACACAGCACGACGAGAAGTTAATGCTCCTGAAATGTTAATGGCGAATTTGTGTTTTCTTGCGATGACCAAGTCGATCTAATTGTTTTAAAGGTATTTTTTTTTATATTGGCATGATAATAACATACGTAATAACTTAAGACAGAAGGTCCTTTAAGTAGAGACTAAATAGATTAATCGACTTGGTATTATATCGATCTCACAACTTTTTACGGCGAGACTTGAGGTTTTTACAGAATGTTTTTGATGGCATCTCACTTCTTTTTGTAGAGCGAACATAAGTCCAATTTGTATGGAAAAACGTTTTTTTTTTTCATAATTCAACATATTTTCCTATGGGAATGTTGTTCAGTTTCATGGGCTAAACACCCTTACCCACCCTATACCCCCTGCCATTATGTCTCATATAGTAGATACATATTTACATCTATTTATTTTATTTTCTACAGAAATAATAATTTAATTCATTAACTGCAAATGTAACCTTGTAATCTTATACATTTATATGGGATTACAAAGTTATTGTTGCAGTTGGTGTATTTAGAAAACTGGACCGAAATTTGAAAATATTTAATTTTTTCCATGATTAAGACACTAAACTCTGTTTGTATTCTAAATTTTAAGCTTCTAAGTCTGCTAGAAGTACCTTAGACTTTTGATGATCGGTGAGTCAGTGAGTCAGTGAATCAGTGAGTGACAAAATTCAAAATTTTAACAAGTCATCATTCTTAAACTACTGGTTCGAATTGACTGAAATTTTAAATATACCGTGTTTATACAATGACTGATTAGTTGCTGAAAATCCAGACTTCTTGTTTTATCCACAACGAAATTATAGGGGTGTCAAAATAGCCCGAATTGCTTCGAGAAAAGGATGTTACGGCCGTGCCGCTTTTTTCTTGCTCGACTTGCGGGGGCACTTCCGTGCCCCCAGAAAAGTAACTTACAAAGACGTCACGTAACTAATACAAAATCTTACGAGCGTAAATATTGTTTTATACTCTACTTTTAGCACAACAAATAAATCTATATCTATACTAATATTATAAAGCTGAAGAGTTTGTTTGTTTGTTTGTTTGAACGCGCTAATCTCAGGAACTACTTGTCCATTTGAAAAATTATTTCAGTGTTAGATAGTCCATTTATCAAGGAAGGTTATAGGCTATATATCATCACGCTACTACCAATAGGAGCAGAGTACCAGTGAAAAATGTTACAAAAACGAGAAACATTTTTAACGCTTATGTAACGCAAGCGAAGTTGCGCGGGTCAGCTAGTATTTCTATAAATAACCACAAAATCAAAATACAAAAACAAGCAGCAAACTTGTACAGTTCAATACAGTACTGAAAGCACCTGTAGATCAGTCAAACGTTGAAACTTGATACTGAACACAATTTAAACTTAAATAAAGGTGGTTTGAGCAAAGTTCTCGTTCCTATTTCTAACTAACCGCGAGTTGTTTGCTGTTAGACTTGCGCTCTTAACGATGAGGGCTATAGCTTTCGAGCGCTTTCAGGTGCTGTTTAAGAACGTAGGCATATTTGGCAAATTTTCTGCCGGTTTTCTAGCTGCAAATTTTGGTATTGCGTCGCAAAATACGTGGCAAACTAACCAATAAGCAATACACCTATCTACACATAAATCTGTATTACAAGTTTTAGCGTGTGTCACTTCGGTTGAATTAGGAAAATGGGCAAATATATTGCAATTCCAAGCGAAATACACACGCTCTACAGTCTACACATATATGATAAATATCACGGTGAGATTATAATTGTTTTGTTATTGGTTTAGTACTCGTCATTGTCATGAGATCACGCTACAAATACTAAAATACAAACAGCCTAGAGTGATCTGACATCGTTATCATTAAGGTAAAATGGGTAGTCGCGTTAATTCCCGTATTCTATTATACATTTAACATGCAACGCGACAGCTTAAAAGTTATGATCTGACATCATCTATCCAACACCAAATACTGTACAAGAACACATAGGGACCAACTTTATTTCCGTTAACTATCCGCATAACACGTGCATTTCTTCAGGCGCCTTTAATACGCCTGATGCGAATCTGCCCTTACATTATACCTGTACCGTTTTCCAGTAGGTTTAGAACACTACAGTTTTCCGATGTGGGTTGTGAGAAATTAGAACACGCAATCAGGGATCGTTTCTAAACTTTTAGTTTAAAGTACTCATTTAGCTTTATTCTCAGGAAATCAGTGAAGCGGGGTATCTAAGCAAAAAATCAATGAAGCAGGATATAATACGTATAAGCAGATGTGTCAAGTCGTTTCATGAATATTAAACGATATAAAGAATTGTCTCTCTTTTCAGGTATATCTAAAAAGACTCATTGCTATTGAGAAAGTTAAAAAAAAAACATTAATACCGCCCAACGCCTGCCACTACTGCCACAACCTACGCGGAAATCAAACCTAATATACTTGCAAACCAACATTTAATTACTACCACTGAGACTAAATGCAGTCACTAATCGATCAAAGATGTTCTTTGGAAAAAAAATATTACAATATTGAAAATTCTTCCAAAGAACTTTGTCCTAAGGTACCAAGAATAACACGCAAGCATTTTACCGACGTATTTGCACAGTATCAAGTAATATAAGTGATTAAGTTGAAGGCTGAAGTTAGGCAAGTTTGGAGTCGCAACTTTGAGAGTAACCGCGAACTGTGATGTTTGAGATGTTAGGAGTAATGTGACCCGTAATTATTGCTGTGTTGATTACGGTTGTGATGAAGAAGTTTCATGGAAAACGAGCAATGGAATTTAAAACATGCCTTTCAGTTATTTCGAAAGAGCTTTGAGCGAGTGAATGCTTTTGGTTTCAGTTTGCAGCCAGAATTACAATTATGTTATTTCTCTTTCTAGGTTTCTGATCAGAGATGTGTAAAATTTAAACAAAAAAATATCTATAAAGATTCGTTACAATAATCCCATTCGTTTTTTTTTTAAATATATGAGGGATTATTCCTAAAACTAGGTAGCTTTAAAATAAAATAATTGAAATAAATTATCTAATTTTCAAAGCACTTTTTCCAATGGTATAACACTGTTTGTAGCAGTAAAGACTACAGTAATAAAATACCTACACTACCTTCAAACATAAAAAAATCTTTGACTCCAAATTTCACTTGCAAAAGCTCCTCTTATCTTAACTTGTCGTATATTTCTCACATTCAAAATTAGTATGCTTCCCTCACCCTCCCAATCTCCTTCCACATCTCAGGCTCCATTCGGATCACTCCTCGATACCATTATTCCCTCGTCTCCGAGAATTAGTCAGTATTTTTTAGGGTTCCGTAACCGTAAGTTACGAACGGAACCCTATTACTAAGACTCGACTGTCTATCACCAAAATATTATCAACAGTAATGGGTAGGGTTAAGCAACCTTTGGCGCGGTCATTCCATAGATGGGTGACCGCATAGTGGTATACGAGCTGGGCGTCTCCGTGGCACGTAAAAAGTCGGTCCTGGCTGTTGTCTACTAAGATACCAGTCGTTAAGCTATGATACTAGGTTGACCACTAACCATACTACAAACAAACAACAGTTGATATTTTTACAGGTGATGTGTTTCTGTTGCTGCTATAACATGGCTAACCTTTCTCACATCTTCCTTATTCTATATCTTTTCCTTTGTTAGTTTTATATAAATAATTAAGGATTACCAAAAATACAAAATACTAGGTTACCGAAATAATTTTTGGCTGTGGAAGAGCGGGCTCTTTTAACACGGGAATAATGTTTGCTTAAAAAGAGTCTCCAATCACAACTACCCATTGTAAATTAATATTTTTTAGTTTCATTTTCATAATAACAAATAGCAGTAACAGCTCAAAGCAGAATAAATGAAACTGAATGGGGCACCCATGCAACAAACGTATTTTTTTTGCAATTTTTTGTTCATGGTACGGAAAACTTTAACCAAAGTCGAACTCGCCCTTGGCCGAGTTTTTTTTTTAAATCCGGTCTCCGACGCTCCCCACTTAATCTTTGTCACGTTGACACCTAATTGACTGATAGTTTCTTTGTGATTTGGGAAATGAATAAATAAGATTTTTGTAAAGTTAAAAAAATAAGATTGAGAGGGCCTTTTTCCTTCTAGTTGTGGACAGTGGGGTCCGGTTTATCCTGAAAAAAATTAAGATTGGATAGTGAATGAATCAGAGTCCACCATGAAAGTTACATAGAGTACAACCAGACCCGGAGCAACTAACTGTGAGCTGCACAAATATTTGCTCCGTGTGTCGATCGAACCCCCGACCTCCCTACGCATCGGTTACTAACCATACGCCGAATGAATAGCAGGTGAATCTTTAACACAGTCAGTAAAGAGATCAGCAACTGAGACTTGAACTTGAGTAACAGACAATGATTTCCTTAGAAATATTTTTAACTGATTGAGTCGATAGAATACGGTTTAGTGTGCTCAAAGTTCCTTAGTAATTATACAGGTGCAGTAGCATGTCGCGATAGAATTCGGAGAAAATCTAAAATTACACGAGATAGACACGAATATGCACAAGATTAAAATTATCTCGAGGTTTAAGTCAAGTTACAGTAGGCGCTCAAAGTTAACGAACATCACTTCTCCTAAAATCAATAATCAAGGACTACTTCTCCTTTCTTTATTCAACCCCAAGAATACGGAAGAATAAGAATAAAAAATGTGCAAATAATTACAAGTGTTTGGCTGAACTGTGTGCCCGGTAATGGCGGAAAAAACCTCGAATTCCTGGGGATCTTGATTAAGCGCTTGTCAGGCGCGTCGCGGCGCTGACACATTGTGACGTCACCGCTAGTGGTGTACTCACTGTTTGGGTTACACAGATTTTGTTGTAGTTCGTGACTGATTATTCCTTTGAGCTCTTGAAGGTATTGCAGGACCAGGGTAGGATACCCATGGTCCTGTCCGATCGTTGAATAGAGACATTCAGACATGCGATTTCGATCGGGTAGGGACCCAAGACATTCGCGCTCCTTAACAAACTCAAGACTTAACTATACGTAAGTACGAATTTCAACTATACAAATAAAAAAGATTATATAATAAAATAATTAATTTTTGATACAATAAGGCAATGCTTACAAAGATCATTTCATCAACCTAACTTTTTAACTATGTAGGAGTCGGTTTTCAGTCAGAATATCCGAATTTTACGAGGAGCGACTGCCTATCGGACCTCCACATCCCAGTTACCTAGATTATATCACAATATCTCTCACTAAGACTGGCTAATTACAAATATACAAAAAAAAAAGAATAATGTGTGCATCACGTTACAGGGCCAAGAAAAAAAAGTCATCAACAGGACCATTTTCTAACTTTTTTCTGCTAGTCCTGAATCCAAAAATACTCAGGCCCAGCTCTACGCAACATACCTACGAAGGAGATATAAATTCTTGTGGCATATTTTTTCGATGGCGTTCGGTAGAATCAAGAAATATTCAGCGATAAGATTGATGATCGCTGTGACAGACTCGAGGGGTAAAGGGGAAGACTATTACATGTACAGATAACGGGGAAAAAACTCCTTGTTTTTTCTTAAGAGGAATGTTTATGAAATTAGAGCTTTTGGAACGATATTTCTTAGGATTTTTTGTGAAATAATTTAGTTTTTTTATTTATTGGTGTGTGATTGAAGACTTGCTTTATTTGATTTTTCAATCAAAATACGGATTGTGTGTATGTTTTCACGTATTTTTTTCCGGAATGCAGGATTTTGTAAGTTCAATTTCAGCTGCAACTTACGTCGAAAGCGCTCATAGCTAGTTGTGTTCACCGGTCGTAAAAACGATCTGTGGGTTAAGCAACCGTTGGCCGCATAGTGGTATTTGAACTGAGCGTCTCCGTGATTTGGAGGGCACGTAAAAAGTCGGTCTCGGTTGTTGTCAATTCAGAAAACAGTCGTTAAGCTATGTCAAAAGCCTTTCGGGCGGCTTGAACGACTTTGATACTAGGTTGACCACTAACCATACAATAGATAGATAGGTCGTGAGTAAGGTTTATTATGCAAGTACAACCAAATAACTAAATATTTAGGTCCTATAGTAGCGGTCTTATATTCTCGTTAGCTCAGTACATTTGATTGACAGGTCTAGACTATGGATTAATGATAGTGTAGTGTGACGACTACATATGCCAATCATTGCTTGACTAGGTTCCTCACGAAGGCTTAACTTTGACAAGTTATTGATCGGACTAGAACGAGTACATTGGCTTTGAAAATAATCTGACTTTTTATCTCTTCTTTTTAGGTATTATTGAACAACCTTTGAAAATATAGGTGAAAATAATGGCAAATTAATTAATGATACTCTTCCCAACTATTATTATAAATGCGAAATTTGTGAGGTTGGAATGTTTGTATGTATGTTTGTTACTCTTTCACTCGTAACTGCAGGTGCCGCTTTTCATGAAATTTGGCACACAAATACTGTATGTAACCTGGAATATTCACATATTCTTACACATGATTTACAGACACGAGAAATCTTTTCACGCAACCAAAGTCGCAAACCAAAACAATGCTACTGCCTATAAATGGCAAAATCTCTTCTAAAAGAAGTTTTAAAGTCTATTCTACAAAATTTCCAATCGCATCAGTACCAATCGCTCTTCCACACACACATACAAGACCAGTACATATACGACATACTACTACATACGTATCACGCATTTTCATGTTTCCCGACAATGACACAGCAACAATATCAAGTACTCTCCCTTAAGTAAGGGACGTGGCGTCAATCCGTACGTATATAAAGTCGTCCTGTAAAGATTAGCGCCTACATATCTGGAACGCACGCATGACACGAATTGTAGCGAATTGGCGCTAGAAAACGGGATCATAACTCTGGGTACAAATCTGTTCCTGACCACGATGTAACTCACTCGAAACATCATGTAAAAAATAAGGTATTGTAGCTCGATTCTTTACAGTCGGCACTGTCGAGTATCGATACTTTGACATTTAGAATGTACTGCCAAAATAGTACCTACGATGGCCGTCAGAGGCGCTGATCAGATTTTCATACAAAATTTCTGGATGACAAGCCGGTTGTCGGTAGCCGAAAGTAGTAGAGAATCGAGCTAATGTAGAACGATTTTCAATTACCGTCACCTAGCGACAACCAGCTAGCTACCGACAATTCTTGTATGAAAGTCTGATCAGCGCCTCTAACGGGCGTCGTAGGAACTATTTTGGCAGTACAATTTTAAATATCATTACCGACTATAGAGAATTGTGTTTACAGTAAAATTATGCATGTAATGTAATGTACAAATTGCGGTAGTTTAAAACCTGGGTACATGCATGTATTAATTGGGGTTAAAATAGAGTCCTCTTGCCGTTTCTGTCTGTTTTTTTGTGATAAACACAATAACTACTGACCGAATTTTCATGCAGTTTTCATCAATATAAATCACGATTTCCAAGAAGGTTTCAGTCCATAATTTATAAAGATTAAGCAGGTATAATTCGGCCCGCTAGTGCTTCGTAAAAACGATTGCCTTTAATTGAACCCTCGCATAATATGTGAATATGTGGACTTTAGCCTTTAACCCTGGTACGCCACAGGCACGCTCTGGAATTTGTCTGCGTTCGATACTACAGCGGCTGCTAGTCTGAATTTTTATGAAGCCACTTTATTGAAGTGATTTCTTAGAAAGTGGTGCCGATATTTCTTAGCGGTTTGAGTTTTAGACTTCTTGAATTTTAATAATATAGACGCTGAAATATGTTACGATTATTTCGCTGAGGAAGGATATATGTTACATGATTTCAGATCTAAAAGCAATGATTTATATTTTTTTACTGCTAGAAGGTTTATAAAGAAGCGAGGAGTATTTTTGTGTTGGATAATTGGCATTATGATATACTATTTGTTTCTCAAATACAATACTTGTACTCTTAGTCCTTAATCCTCATTGATCTGCAAGCAAGTTTAATTCGTTATAAAAAATAGTAATATTTCCTGTCACTAATTAGCGAGTCATCAATATTTTTTGTATAAAAAGTATAAGGGCCCTTAGTTTTTCGAGGTATTTAAATAACGATGCCAAATACATGATACGAAGGCATACGAGACCGCACTGAGTATAGAAATCGCGTTACCCGATACCACTGATTATTTCTACGTAACGAACTATCAGGCTATACGATCCACAGCTAGTCCCCAGTAAGCAATTGTCAAGCGAAAACTGTTTATATCTCCATCAAAAACAGCCAACAAAACTCCATAATAACTCTCATAGAAGGTACAATAAATTATATTTCATTCAGCTTCTTATTGCCGCATTCACATTTTCTGTTACGAAACTATTTACTAAAACGCGTTTCGTGAATGCAGCTTTTGTTGGCAACGGCCATCTATCTAGTTGTAGGTTCCATTGTTACCTCACTATTGTATAAAATCACTTAGGAACGTAAAAACTAATAAAATAGGTACTGTACTGTTGTAATGTTATAAATTGTTGGTGTGTTGATAGATCTAAGGATGTAGTTGTGAGATTGCGTCTGGTTAAGAGGAAAACTTTTGTAAAATTGGGTTAAGGTCCAAAGATTCGAAGTCTTATGCTATGACTCAAACATGTGTCGAAGTTCTTTGAGCTGTTGAAGATGTTGGAATACCTTAAAACCTTATTTTATTGGAAACAATCGACAAAGATATTTAATTTATCCAAAGCATAAAGACGCTTTACTGTATTTCTCGTAAGCAGCCAGTCGTCTCTAAACGGTCCGCGTTGTAAGTTGCTTTACTTATCAATCGTTTACCATAGGACATTTGTGTCATATTTTTGGTTTAGTAAATACTAATGTGATTTAATTAATACTAAACATTTAATTATTACAAGAAATATTTAATTGACACTCAAATTATTCATTGGCTATACCGACAGCGCGCACGTCACTTCCATTCCCACTACTCTCGATTATTAAGTGGAGGGGGAATCGAGGTGTGGGGCATGAACGGATGCGACAAGCAGTCGGTCGACAGCTTTCGAACTGAAAACTAGTAAGCTGGAATCCGTGTAAAAGTGTAGTGTGTAAAGTGTGTTGTGTAAGAGTGTGTTACATATGTAAAGGTGTGTTTGTAAGAACTGGAATAAACATTGATTTATACTGAACGTGGTGTTTTCTTCAAACTTCAGAAGTGGGATCACCTAACAAGGTATGTAATATTTATCTAATACTCTTTTAATCCACAAAGACTAAATTAATCAAAAAAAAAAAAAAAAGAGTAGTATACATGTTTCAAGTATTTAGGGTGGTATAATTCCCATCTGTTTCTGATACAATGTGGAGGATTGCCGCTGTATTTAGGAAGGATATGTTTGTCGCTACTTTTGGTGGATATGTTTTCCACCATGCTAGGGTTTAAGCGGATATGTTTTCCGCTAGGCTAGGGTTTAGTTGGTTATGTATTCCATACTATTTGGTGGATATGTTTTCCACCATGCTAGGGTTTAAGCGGATATGCTTTCCGCTGGGCTATGGTTTAGTTTGTTATGGATATGTTTTCCATACTATTGACGGATATGTTTTCCATACTATGGATGGATATGTTTTCCATACTATGGATGGATATGTTTTCCATACTATGCATGGATATGTTTTCCATACTATTGATGGATACGTTTTCCATTGGAGGATAGGCGGATATGTTTTCCGCTAGGCTAGGGTATTAGCGGATATGTTTTCTGCTTGTCTAGAGTTTAGGTGGATATATTTTCCGCTAGACTAGGGTTTAGTTGTGATGTCTACCTTAACTTTTTGGTGGATATGTTTTCCACTAGAGTTTAGTTTTATTTTTGAAAATGTTTACGGCTACATTTTATGTGAATATGTTTTCCGTTTTAACTTATATTTGCTGTCATAATTTAAATAACCTATTCCCGATTTTAAGACCCGAAAGCTAATTTTAAATTCAAGAAATGGTATTTCTTATTAATATCTAGCTAATCATTGATGTTTTTTTTTTATGCGTGATGTGATGGTACAAAAACAGTTTGTGTCGAATTTTCTTCATCATGTTTCAGTGCGATAAGTGATGGCATCTGATGATGAACCGGGCACGCCGCCCCTGCCTGCGACTAAAAGAAAACGGGTCAAGAAGACTAAACGACGCAGGAGAAGTACATCCACTTCGTCGTCGTCTTCCAGTGGAGATGAAGCCATTCCTCGCAAGTCGAGGAGGGTGTCCGGTAAGCTGTCGACTCGCTATGTGATGGAGCTCTTTAAAACATTGACTGGAGACTCGAGTAAGCGAACTATGTTTAATAGCAACAATTTGAACAATGTTGTCCCGGAGTATGATCCTTGTAATAGGGCTCAAACCATGGAATGCTGGCTTCGAAAAGTCAATGAATGCGCATCCATATATGGATGGGATGAGAGGCAGACTATCCATTTTTCCCTTCAAAAATTAGTGGGCTTAGCAAAGAAATGGTATGAGGCCTTGCCAACGGTTGTATATACTTGGAGTGAGTGGCAGGCAAAACTTCGAAAGGCCTTCCCAAGTGAAGATAATTATGGTCGCCTTTTAGAAGAGATGTTAAGCCGCACTTCACGTATCGATGAGAATCTACGAGAATACTTTTACGACAAATTGACTCTATTAAATCGATGTGAGATATCTGGCAAGAAGGCAGTGGATTGCATTGTACACGGCATTACGGACAGATCTATTCGGAATGGGGCTCAGGCTCAAAACTGTACCGAACCAGAAGATTTGCTTAAATTTCTTTCTGCTCAAAAATCTTTACCAATGTCCACTAATCGGTTCCAAAGTCGTACCAATCAGAAAACTACTGTCGCTGACAACTCTAACTCCTCGAATTCAAACACGAACAGTTCCTCTGCTGTGGTATGCTACAATTGTCATACAAGAGGTCATCCTTATTATAGATGTACCAAGCCTCTGACCAGATGTAAAGTTTGTAGAAGACTTGGACATGACAATGACAGTTGTAAACTCGACCCCATCAATTTACGGGATTTTGGGGCTAGCAATGGGACAAATCATATTTCTGAAAAGAAGACTTTAAAAATAGACACGACTAGTGATAATCATGACAAGTTTTTGAAGAAGGCAACCGTGAACGATGTTGTCTATGACGCTTATATTGACTTTGGTAGCGAATGTACACTTATGCGCGGATCTGATGCGGAGAAACTAAAGTTGGACAGAAAGACAAATGACATTCCAGTTGTGAGAGGCTTTGGCCAATCTTCGGTTATTCCATTGTACAAAGCAACTATTTGCTTAAAAATCGATGAAATCGAATCAAGTGTAGAGGTTTTAGTCGTTGATGATGTGTACTTACAAACATCTCTGTTAGTTGGCCAAAACTTCACAGAATTGCCATTTCTTACAGTTCTGAAGGATAGTAAAGCATTACGATTTTACGCAACCCCGACTCAAGACAGTTATGACACAGACGATAGGCAATTAGAGCTCTACATTACATCCACTGTAGAAATATCAAATACTACTGTTATTCCCTTTCACACTCGTTCAAACTATACTGGTGATATATATGTTGCAGGATATAATACATCTGAGCCTGGTAAGGAATACAGTTTATTTCAAGGAGCATATCATGTTAATGAAGGTAGAGGTCACGTGGTTATCTCTAATCTATCTCACCATTTGTTAACCCTGTCTAAGGACTCTTTGATAGCAAGGGCTCTTCCTTTTGTTGAACAGAACGTGCGTCAAGTTAAGAGAGTTATGACTGACGACCCCAATGTAAAGCCTTTAGACAAAACAGATATAAAAACGGGTCCGGGACTTGATGTTAAACAAGTAGAACGGTTGTATTATCTCTTGCAAAGTTATCGTGACTGTTTCGCAACTAATTTGAATGAGATAGGGTGTGCGACTGATTTCAAAATGAAAATTGAACTTTTGGACCATAAGCCGATTATATACCGACCATATCGTTTGTCTCATTCAGAACGTGAGCAGGTTAGGGAGATGATAGACGAGTTGCTTCAGAATGATATAATTCAAGAATCTACTTCCGACTACGCGAGTCCAATCTTAATGGTAAAAAAGAAATCGGGAGAGATGAGACTGTGCGTAGACTTTAGGGCCTTAAACAATAAGACCGTTAAGGATCGCTTCCCTCTACCCCTCATTGACGACCAAATTTCTAACCTTAGTGGGAACAATTTTTTCACGACCCTTGATCTGGCTTCCGGGTATTACCAAATACCAATGGATGAAGGGAGCCAGCACCTTACTGGCTTTATCACGCCCGATGGGCATTATGAATTTAAGAGAATGCCCTTCGGGCTGTCGAATGCTCCGGCCGTATTTCAAAGGATGATCAACAAGATCCTTGGTAACAGGCGTTTCGAATACGCATTAGCATATCTTGACGATGTCCTAATACCGGCTAAGGACGTAGAAGAGATGTTTTTGCGTCTTGAAGACGTATTGAAGCTTTTCAGGCAGTACGGTCTCACTCTCAAACTTGCCAAATGTCGATTTTTCGATACTACAGTTAATTATCTCGGTTATGATATTTCTTCTAAAGGCATTCAGCCAAGTGAAGCCAAAATATTGGCTGTTAAAGAGTTCCCTATTCCACGTAATATCCATGAAGTACGCCAATTTCTTGGCCTAACAGGCTACTTCCGCAAATTTATACAAGGTTATGGAGAAATTGCACGTCCATTATCTTCACTTCTTAGAAAGGATGCGGTATGGCAGTGGGCCGATGTACAGAATAGTGCTTTTTCTCTTCTAAAGGAAAAACTTACGAGTCGACCGGTCCTAGCCTTATATGACCCTACTTTGGAGACTGAACTGCATACCGACGCCAGTTCTCTGGGCGTAGGAGGTATACTCATGCAATGGCAAAGAGATACACGAGTTTTAAAGCCCGTGTGCTACTTCAGCCGACAAACAACCCCAGAAGAAAAGCACTTACACTCCTACGAATTGGAGACACTGGCTGTTGTTAGTTCTCTTAAGAAGTTTCGAGTATATCTCTTGGGGTTACATTTTAAAATCTTTACAGACTGCGCTGCTCTCAGGACCACATTGACCAAGCGGGATCTGATCCCGCGGATAGCTCGTTGGTGGCTACAAATCAGTGAATTTACTTTTGATATTGAATATCGCCCAGGCGTGCAAATGGCACACGTAGACGCTTTAAGTCGGAACACTGAGCTGTCGGTGGGAGCAGATGACAATCCCTTGACTAATGTATACCACATTGAAAAAGACAATTGGCTACTGACTTTACAAATAGCAGACCCTGACATTGCACGAATACATAAAATACTTAAACCAGACGACGACCCAGAATGCAAAGACATTAGACAAAACTACGTTGTAAAGAACCACACTGTTTATAGGAAGATTGACGATAGATTATGTTTGGTAGTTCCCCGTAGTGCTCGATGGCAAATCTGTCGCGCAAATCACGATGAAATTGGGCACCTCGGATACACAAAAACGTTAGAAAAGATCCAAAACCAATACTGGTTCCCTAAGTTGCGCAAATTTGTAAAAAAGTATGTCGCCGCCTGTTTAGAATGTGCTTATAATAAAGACAGTGCCGCAAAACAGAAAACTGGTCACTTGTATCCAATCGAAAAGATTAACATCCCTTTTCATACTCTTCACATAGACCACTTGGGTCCATTTGTGAAGAGCAAAGACGGCAATACCCACATTTTGACCATCGTTGATGCGTTTACAAAATATGTATTCGTGAGAGCTGTTCGTAACGTGAAAACTAAAACCACTATCAAAGTGTTAGACAAACTTTTTTCCGATTTTTGTTCCCCTGCTCGAATAGTATCTGACCGTGGAACTAGTTTTACCTCTGCAGATTTTAAGAGATTTTGTGAGTTGCATGGAATAAAACACGTGTTAAACGCAGTCGCTTGTCCCAGGGCTAATGGCCAGGCCGAGCGATTCAATCAAACCATATTGAACTCTCTGTCTGCCCAGAATTTCTTGAGAAATGAGCGAGACTGGGACAAATGTCTTGGTAAGGTTCAGTGGGGCATTAACAATACTATTAATGCCTCTACACAGAAAACTGCGACAGAGGCTATGTTTGGAATCCGGTTGCGTGATGCTTTGACAAACAAACTTATGGATGGTATAAATGAACAAAATGACAATTCAGATGCTCAAAAAATTAGAGATGAAGTTAGCGTTAACATCCAAAAAGAACAGTTAAAACAAAAACAAAAGTATGACGCGAACCGTGTTCCAGCACCTAAATACGAATTAGGCGATTTGGTGAAGATAGCTCGAAATAACTTTGATAATAATAAAAACAGCACTAAGCTTCTGTCGAAGTTTATAGGCCCTTACAAAGTTACAGAGGTTCTCGGCAATGATCGATATAAGATTACTGATGTACCTGGTTTTAATAAAAAGGGAAAACCCTATAGTACTGTTATTGCTGCCGATAGGATTCGCCCTTGGATTAATATAAAAAGTTTGGAATTGTATGATACTAATGAAAGTAGCTCTAGTAATAGCGAATAGACCAGCTTTGCTCAATTACTCATTTTGTTATTGTTGATTCAGATGCTTATTTCAATTTTAATTTAGTTGTTATACTTTTTTTAAATAAACATAAATAGCTATGTAGAGTATGGTAGAGTAATAATTTCATAAATATATTGTAAAATTGATGTGAATATAGCACTTTATCAACTTGCGTGTAAAGATGTATTTCATCATTTTATTTTGTATTTTCTCTTTATTCGGTGTTTATTTCGTATTCGTATTTAAACGACCGAATGTCATATTTTTATTTAATTAATTATTGTTGTAACCTAAACATAACTGTGTACTGTCTTAGTTATGTTAGTAATTAGAAAATTGTAAATACGTGCGCCAGGTGGCAGCACGTTGTCGGATGGCCGAATGTCATATTTTTGGTTTAGTAAATACTAATGTGATTTAATTAATACTAAACATTTAATTATTACAAGAAATATTTAATTGACACTCAAATTATTCATTGGCTATACCGACAGCGCGCACGTCACTTCCATTCCCACTACTCTCGATTATTAAGTGGAGGGGGAATCGAGGTGTGGGGCATGAACGGATGCGACAAGCAGTCGGTCGACAGCTTTCGAACTGAAAACTAGTAAGCTGGAATCCGTGTAAAAGTGTAGTGTGTAAAGTGTGTTGTGTAAGAGTGTGTTACATATGTAAAGGTGTGTTTGTAAGAACTGGAATAAACATTGATTTATACTGAACGTGGTGTTTTCTTCAAATTTGCTTTACGCCCCCGCATCCGAACCAAAAAAATACTCTTAAATTCAGTACTATAGTCCAAAAAGTTAGTAAAATGGCTTGCACAAAAGGCGTCGGGTGGCCGTGGTATTCAAAATTGAAAAAATAGAACATCTGTGACCTTTGTGTTTGTTATACCTGCATCGTTTTTTAAATACACATAATTATAATTCTACCAAATTGACGGAATCAACTGCTTACGGCACAACTGAATCAATAATTCATAGTGCACCCCAAAAACAATTAACCCACACAGAAACACATTTAAGTGAACTTAATACCGTAATTACATCTTTTGCGAGAGCAGTTTGAGTGAAATTATCGGGCGGCCCAACCGATGCGGGCTTAAAAATAAGCCCTACGTCATTTTACTGTTATAGTGAGTGTACACTAGGACAGACTGCTTGTAATGTTCTGGAAAATACTTGGCAAAGTTAATTATAGGATTTTGACAATAAAAGTTATATTTTGCTTTAGGGTTTTTGGCTAGGAACTGTTGATGGCAGAGAAAGGAATAGGCAAATTTTATCCATTCACAACACTTTTTGTCTAGAAAGATTGTTATCATAGTTAAAGTTGTCTCAGGTTTCAGTGTTTTAGCTTATATACCAGATTTGCAATAGGCTGCAGAAAGTAAAAAAAACCGAGTATAACGACTAAAATTCCCAAGTGAGAACTCACATTTACGTCAGAAAATTCATCACATTCCGGACGTTCTGTTCACTCTTTTTGTACCTGGAAGTATGTGATACTAAATGACAAGAGCCAGCTTTAAGCCTAGGTTTTGAGCTAAGTTTTTAGGGTTCCGTACCCATAGGGTAGAAACGGAACTAAGCCTTCACATTCAGTCCGTCTGTCACCAGGCTGTATCTCATAAGCCGTAATAGCTATCAAGCTGAAATTTTCACAGATTATGTATTTCCATTGCTGCTATAAAAAGAAATACTAAAAATTAAAAAAAATAAAATGAAGGGCCCACAATGGCCCACATACAATAAATGTGTTTTTCCGTAATTTTTTTGTACGGAACCCTTCGTTTGAGTCCAACTCACAATTGACCAGTTTTTTTATACCTGGAAGTATATGGTACTAAATGACAAGAGCCAGCTTTAAGCCTAGGTTTTGAGCTAAGTTGTTTAATTTTTGCTGAAACAAAGTTCATTAGTGATGTAGGTTGTACATGTCATGTAGGCTTATGAGAGTTTTTAATGAGAATGTAAGTAGTGGGCTTTTGGGAAATTGTTTGTGTATTTTTCTACGAAATTAAGGGTTCTGTTTCGGTAGTTGACTGTAGTTTTTCGAGTTTAAAATATATTAAATGCCTAACTATATTAGTGGATTAACTGCATGTACCTATGGATCTGAATGAAACTAAATAAGTTTGAAGGGATCGTAGCAATTGGCGTTCTTTTATGTGTGTATAAAATCAATATCAAAACAAAGATATGCCTACAGCTGCTCCCATCTTGGTAGATGATCAGCCAGTTAAGCTATTTTAAAGCAAACATTATGAAGATAGGTTGTTGGTTATTAAAATTAAGTTAATTAGGTTTGGATATAAAGTGTCTTAGCAGAGATAAAAGTTGTTAAATCTGAAAAGTATAAAAAGAATCAAAGGTGTAGGAGCCAAGTTGTGGTATCCTTCTGCATTTAAGTACAACTGCAACTGTCTCAACCTTTGTCCTGCACATACCATCTGATTTAAACCTACTTATAAATATACTCTAAATCTGTAATCCGGAAATACGTAGCAATCAAGAGTTGTAGAAAGTTATCGCAGTAATTACAGCAACAGTCGAGCGAACACACTTAATTATTTATGTGTTGTGAATACGTTGAGATGTAATCATGTCACATACACGAGGCTGTTTTTTCATTATTGAAAAGTATACCGTTGTCATTTAATTTTGATTAATACTAATTTATAGAATGATGATACAAAAAATAAAAATTCTTACAGATACTGATCTGTAAGAAAATTTTTGCTTCATACTTTCGTACGTTGGGCGGGAATAGTTATAGTAACATCTGTCAATTTTAAATAAGAAGAATGAATTTGGCTAACAAATTAGAAATCCAGAAGTCCAAAAAATAATATAATAGAATGCAGAATTGAAGCTATCTAGCTCGTTCACAGCTCAATTATCGCTTCACACATTTTTAAGGGACTATCAGAAATTGCTTATGTATAATCAGTTATAAAAAAGTTTGTAAAAACTCGACTCTTAAAAAGTAGCCCGCTTCTTTTGCCCCTTCCATATCCCAGAATTTTCCACAGACTCCGCCACTAACACACTTACTACACCCACGCAACTTTAAAACATATTATAACTAGTAAGTTATAAATGGTACTAAATATTACCAAATTATAATTTGAACGAGTAATCGATATCGTAAAGTTGAGTGGCACTTATAGTCATTATGAAGTAGCACAAGGAGACTGTGTTAAGTTTTCGTGATACTGATGATTGGTACAAAACTGTTTGAAAGTTTCAGCAAGGCTTGCGTGGGAAGAGTATAATCAGTTGTGTTGAAAGCCTGGTGTAATTGTGTATTAAATTGATTATTATTGTGTCTTTTCTTGAAAACGAAGAGACTTGAAGATTGATTCACGTCACGTGTAAATTTTATTGAAGAAATATTTAAAGCATGCCAATTTTTGGTGTTTTTTCGGATGTATTTCGCAGTACGTTCGCTGAAACGTTTACCTGTCTACGCTTTCCTTAATGTACGTTCGTCTGAAATAGTTCTTGACTCATAATCACTCAATCGGTTATAACCAATTATTACATTGTGTCCATGAAATAAGCATCATAATCAATATAATACTCACGTACAATAACTCGAGGTAGAACAACATCTAAAACATCGCAGTACAAACGTTCCTAATCTCCACAAAGAGAACCGCAGAAACAACATCGAACAAAAATAATTCCCCGAAACTGTCGTCTGTAATCCGTCTGTTGACGCAAAAACTTTCCACAGAAAAGAATAATTTAGGGCGTAAAAGCCCAAGTAATAATAGCATTTAGAAGAGCCACGGAAAGCGATAACTGCTCTAAGTGGGGATGATTGCCCCTCAAGGGGCGAAAGGGGCGAACTAAAGTTTCCACCCTCCCACGAACCGATTAAGGAATTTGGTAATAGAATAAAAAATTCTTCGCTCGTAACTTACCGGTAAGTTTCGCAGCTTTTGTGCGTAGGACGCTAACAGGCATCTATTTGTGGATGGAGAAATTATTTTCTTTGTTCAGATTTGTCAAAGAGGAAACGAAGGTTTTGTTTTTGAACAAGTTGACGTTGTAAATTTAATTCTATCCACCAAAAATGTTTACATTCTCTGGATATGTTTTCTCAATCCTTCGCAAATTCATTAAGTTTAAGTTGTGCTGTATATATAATAATGTTTTAAAATAAGTAAGTATCAAAAATTTTACTTTTAAAAGAACAAACTTCGCCTCGGGTACACAAAGGAATGCATAAAAAAATACCAAAAAATGTATTCCACTTTTCACATTAAAAGCTCACCAGACAACCACGGATAAAAATAATGTTAGTCCAGAAAAAAACTGCACTACTTGGCGTCAGTCCAAACAACTCCTAGATAGACTGCCCACATTATTGGTTACATGAAGTATGTTTTAGTTAAAGGGCCGCCAGCCAAGAGGCTTGTGTTCAATTGACTGTTCCCTCTGAGTTGCCAACAGTTCTTGAGAACCTCTGTTACATCTAAACGCTTTGCTATTTCGAGTGAATTGGGATTTTGATTGACTTTTCTTAGAGCTACGCAAAAGAAATGAACGTAGCGCTACAAGCAATTAGATGACTACTGACACTTAGAGTGGTGTAAATCATATTTTAATCTGATATATCTACTTGGAATCCTACACGAGGTAAACTATTTTCCAGCTGCATACTAGAATCATATCTGTTAAACTTTGGATAGATTTTTCGTACCTTGTCTAAATGAATAGAAGGGGTGGTACTGGTACTTTACAACCCCATCTCCCTTCTCCTTAGTCTAAACAAAAACGGATGATGTCGCTCATGATCTTGCCGACTGAATTTTACCATGACGATTACTTTCACTGCTAAAAAAAACTGAAGCTGTGTCCGATCACAGATCACAAATAAATTCACCAACAAATTCAAAATCCATTCACAACTACCCCAAACCAAATACACTGACGACTTTCCAAATCTACGTCCTCGCCTATCACCAGTCAAAAACAAAAGTGACTCTGAGACCGATCTATCTTTACCAAGTTAGTTCAAGTATGATCTGTATAACAAGCGATCGGTGGTGATGGTAGTCGGAGCCGCGCCGGATGCGCCGACGCCGCCGATAGAGGCACAAACCAATATATCTGCAGGCAGGAAGCACGCCCTAAATATTTTTCCAGCTCATTATGTGGTGCAAGTTAGACGAGATTGAATTAGGATATATTTTTTACGTAAGTCGTGGATTACTTGATATTGGTACTACTGTATATAGACACAGTTGCATAAAGAAAATGCAATAAGAATACAATACATTCAATCAGAGTTTGAATGTATTGTTTGTATTATAAAAAGACGTTCTGAGTTGCATTCAGATTTTATAAAGTCGGACCATGGCCATAACAATTTAAAAATGTATTTTTTAAGCTTAGCCTTTCTTTCAAACTATTTTGGAGTCGGAAAAATGTAATATAATAAGATTACTTAATGAAGTTTACAAAGTCTGAACATTTCTCGGATATGACTATCGGCTACCGAATGGCTATCACAAAATTTGAATGAAATACTTATCAGCGCCTAAAATGTGTTCCGCAAGAACAATATTTTTAAGAAAAACGTAAACGTTTTTTCATTTTCGTTTTTCATTTTTAAGAAATGTTGCGTGTCAAAAACTCGGTATTACTGAGAGAAGAAAAGTTCACCATAAAAATCTAATCTCTAATGCACCCGCTCGTGCTTTGGACCACAAACCATCCCCCGACCGCATCCGTTGGAGAGCCCTTCCGGCCCACTCATAGAATAAATAAGCGCGTATCGGAATACCCTCAGATTGGTTATAAATCAACGCACAGTAAGACAATCATGTTGCTTATATTGACTCAATTTGCCTCATGAAGCCTTGTATTCACTTAGCAACAATTGATGCGCAACAAGATCGTTGACGTTGCACAACAATGTGTAATGTTGCCAACCGGCGCGCAACGTAACTTGGGTTCGACTCCCACACACAACAAATACTGTAGCGCGATTCTGTACAGTTGGTACTGTCGATTATCGAAATTTTGACCCTTAGAATGTACTGCCAAAATATTTCCTGCGACACCCGTCAGAGGCGCTGAACAGATTTTCATACAAAATTTCTCGATGACAGGTCGGTTGTATCTTGTTGTCTGAGTATCCTAAAACTAAAAACAAAATACTGTATGTAGGTACTTACATACATATGATATCACACCTGTACCTATATTATACCTGAAGGAGTAGACAGAGGTATATGAAATACGAAAAGTATGTATTACAAATAGCTATTTTAATAAATACTAGTAACTTTACCAGTTGTCTAGTTACCATAGTACAAGCACTGCTTAGTTTGGAATCCGATAACACTATGAATTGGCTAACCATATTTATGCAATGTTGAGCAACAATGTGGTGTAACATGTCGCGCGTCAAATGTTGCCTAGTGGAGACGTGACTTAAACCGTAGTGATATTAAGAGAAAATTGTAAGATTATTCGTCGACTATTTTCTTAGTAATGGAGTGTAATGAGTGGGGACAAGTGTGTTTATTTTGTTTGTGGATATTACGGATAGATTGTATGTCGTTTTAGTTACTCTCGGATTAACTCGGAAGGGAATTGGATAGAGGAAGACAATAGTATGATGATGATCGATATCGATGATATGTATCTTGATCAAAACTTTTGATTTCATGTTCAAAGAGCTACATTAAATCTGTGCTGCTTAAAACAATTAAAAAATATCTTACTGTTAATGCATTATCTGTCTGTGACCACCGAACGATATTATTTCTATTTTGGATCGCTGTTTCATTGTGCCAATGTTGTAGATTATTACTTCGACAGAACTACAAAATTTACCGTTTCTGACGGGCATCGTTCATAATATTAACTCTATTTAATTTTGTATTTTTAAATTTTTTTATCAAGAAAACACAGCATAAACCACCAAAGTAAAAGTTGCACCAGAAAATAACATTTCAATTTGACATAATTTACACAAAATCACAAAGTTCACAGAAACACGAAAATGGGATACACTAAAATAGTGTTCTCAAATAGTACACTGAAGAACAAAAGTTAATTTAATACGGAAAGCGAGTCAAAGCTACGAGGCTCTTTGGCAAGTCACCCTCGAGCGTCGGACAGTCGCGCACAACCAGCTTTACATGTTACAGTGTTTAAACACATTAGCGCGTTTACTTGTTCTGTCATATTTTGAATACATATTTGGTATTAAATTACCTTGTAATAGAATGATAGAATTTTCGTTCAATTCAGCGGGCTCTTTTTTATAAGAATTGGTCACTTTTAGTTTGATTGTAAGTACTAAAATTAACTATCAATATTGTTATGCAGATAGGCAATAAGAAACCAAGGACTTTTTCGAAATTTGAAAAGAGAGATTATATGACCCATTTTGGACTTTTTATATGTATATAGATCCAATAGTTTAATTAAAACATATTTAAGTAGATCAATTTAGACTTTGTGTTAGACTTAGAGTCAAAATAAGTACATTGATTTATGATGGTGAATATGCTACTTTTTCAAGCAGCAACTACTGCATAGGCTTTGATCATATGGAAAACAGATCGTTTTTAACCTATATTTTGATCAAATAGCACACACATAGTTTAATAACTAAATATATTGAAACCCTTAAAAAAAATGCAGGCCAAGCCACAGGCAGAAATTATATGTATTAAAAGACTATGTCAGTAAAGTTTCATGTACAACTGTCTTACAAATGTTCTAATGCATACCCACCTTAAGGTGTTTTAGTGTTTGAGCAAGTTTACTCATTTAAGATGGCGGCTAAGATGGCGCTGGTCTCAAGTTCCTAGTTTGAATTATTTAGTTTTAATTGTACGTTCAGTTTTCTTTCTGAATTTGAAATCTTAGTTCATTATTTGAGGATTTTCTTTTCAAGTTTTAGTCTTTGTTAAGTATTACTGGACTGTTTTACTGTTGTTGAGGTTCTTTTTGTGTTGAGTGGTAAGTTTTCTAGTGAAGTAAGGTTTCACTTACTAGAGGTTTCTGCAACAAGCCAAATTAATTTCTCGGATAAACTGCCTCAAAACTTGTTTCTGAAAGTGTAACATTTTTGATCTGACTAGAATATTTCAAACAATTACAAAAGCATTTTGTGAATATGCGTACATTTTTTTCTTTTTTGTTAAATTAAACGCACTATACCTAGCACATTGGGCGAAAAACAAATCAAAATCTCATTTAGTATTCATACCATTCACATTCACAATGCAAAACTGACTATTCAATTACACACATAGATGCACACATGTGCACATACACTCACTTACAGAAACAACACACACGCATCTACACGCACGCACACACACATTTGCACAGACATGCATACACATTGCACACAGATATTATAGATACCTACTCGCACTATTGCACACTATGCATTCACAAACACACAAAAGCACTCGTTTGTATGCACACATAAAAAAATCAGGAACAAATAAGAAAGCAAATGGATTGCGTCACTACCTGTACACAGTGGAACAAGACTTGCACGTACCGCGCAAAGGGAATACGCAAAATTGTTATGTAAAAGATGACACTGTGCATCTGTGCGCGACTGTACTGCGCCCGAGGATTCCGTGTAAGATGAGGTGACGTTGTTAGCGATTGGTCGTATTGAGAATTTAGTTTTGGGAGAACTATTCATAGAGTCATATGTCAAACTAGTTCAGAAGAATCCATCTGTCGAATGTGAAAAACGTATTTAGTTTCTGTGTCTAAACATGCTTTTGCGCCACTTTGGTCCCGCCTGTCCAAAGTATGTCAAAAACGTATTTAGATTCTGTGTCCAAACATGCTTTTGCACTACTTCGGACACGTGATTACATTACGTACTACTACTTTTTTGAGAACTCACACAGTTATCTGATTTCTAAGTTGAGCTTGTACTACGTTAATTAGATAACTAATAAACATTTTACCTTGGATTGCGGCGATGTGACCACGTTCACCACTGCGCCAAAAATGAAACTATACCCTCTCTATATTACTCTATTATAAGGTAATTTTATAAATAGACATTCTTATAAACTTATATGCGCGTGTGTGATACATTTCATTGAATCTACTCATATTTTGATGTGTATGACGCGAGTCGTGCATTAATCTCACAACATTAAACACAGATATGTGTAATGTTTATGTAAATTAGTGTCTTGTAACGCTACTTTTACTGCTTAAAAAACGGTCTTGTGTAGTTCTAAAGTAAAGTCAACATTTTTAATCACGATCACAAGAAGCGGAGCTTAGATCTTATGTCGTGCTTCCTGAAAAAGTTTTTATGCAATAGAGACACTAACTTCATAAAGGGCCAGTTTAAAAGCTTATTTTAAAGTTTCTGTCTATCTGCTGAGTAAGTAGTCAACAAATGTATAAAAACGACTGTCAAAATCTCATCTGATAAGATATTTAGAAGTAGAGAAACCGAGCCTGATCTTTCCACATTAATGTAATTTAGACTAAAAATGCTCAAGCATTCGTCGTGCAAGAATCTAAAGACAGGCTCTTCTAAGACAATCGAGCAATAAGGAAAAAACGAGAAAGAAAGACAACATTAATGTCTAATGTAGCGACAGTTTTATGTTCCAAGGATTGTTTTGGAAGGAAAAATACTTCTGTTTGTCGCTGACAGAAAAGTTTATATCACAATTAGAAGAGTTGCTGATCACATCTTGTCATTAAATTGTCTCATTAAGCCGTTTGAGGATCATTGGTTTTAAAATATCTTTGTAAATAAATACATTTTAAAGACAACTCCCACACTACGAATTGCTCTTCTGTCGCGAGGACTTTTGACACAAACATGCAAACAACGGACGCAAAGCACAACCAGCCCAGCAACAATTATTTGTGAAACGCACAAATAATTTTCACGCGCGGGAATCGAACCTACGACCACCACAATGATAGCGGCTTGGCGACCTAAACTACTGCGCCACGAAGGCAAACAGTAGTAAGAAGTA
This sequence comes from Anticarsia gemmatalis, assembly GCF_050436995.1. Lineage (NCBI taxonomy): Eukaryota > Metazoa > Arthropoda > Insecta > Lepidoptera > Erebidae > Anticarsia > Anticarsia gemmatalis. The sequence goes on along the minus strand of NC_134752.1, from coordinate 13,553,396 downwards.
GGAAGTCACCTCTCTGAGCACACAGACATTTTAAATTAATTTTTTAACTCTTTTCAAATCGCTACACGCTAACACTAGAACCTAACAGATCATTGGAAGGTTGGCAAATAATTGATATTACATTTTCAATATTGAGCGGCTCAGGATTGTGCGAGCGCGACTGATTAGTGGCAAGTGAGCGCACTCAGTAAGTACTCTCGTTATTCAATACCGATGACTCGAGGGATTTGTAATAAATCTCCAATGTAGGCTAGGAATTTATTTTATTTACTAGGCTGTACCCGCGACTATGTTCGCGTGAAAAAGTATACTAAATAGCTATAACTATACCTCGATTCTCTATCACTATCGACTACCGACAACCGGCTAGCTATCGAAATTATGACATTTAGAATGTACTGCCAAAACATTTCTTACGACGCCCGTCAGAGGCGCTGGTCAGATTTTCTCATACAAAATTTCTCGATGACAGGTCGGTTGTTGGGAGTCGATAGTAGTAGAGAATCGAGCTACTATAGTCCAAGGACAACGTTGTAGAGAGCAATGTATGCGACTATTGCGGCTGGTGAAGGTATACACAATAAGGAACTAAGGACATCGGTGACCCACAAGCTTATAATTTATTTTAGAAATACACAGAAATCTTAATGTTAATCTAGATAAAGTGTGTGTGCCAACTGTGCCAATGCTCTTTACTTATGTGTCAAAAGATATCTGCGTATCAAAATTTTGTAGTTAACTCCACTAATCCCCGGTTTCCGAGGCACATATAGCGGTAGTTTATCTATTCAATAGCGTTTAAGCTAAAAATTTGCGTTAGCGTTAAAAATTACAATTTGAATAGATAAACTACCGCTAAATGTGTCTCAGAAACCGGGTGGTATAAGACTCGCGCATTGTTTGTATTTTCACTGTCTTCGTCAGGCAACAGTTAATATGCAACCAAGGAGTAAGTTCGTGTAATAAACAAATTGCCAACTTCAGAGTCGTTTCCTTTTATGTAGTGGCCGATAGGTGAGTGTCGGCCAAGGAACAACTTCTTCGTATTGAGCCAATAAGTTGTAATTGCAACCTTGCAAGTTTTGTACGAGGTAATAATATCATTATTTGTTTGGATTTCCCTGAAGTATACTGCTTGTTATGAGTGCAGTTTCCATTGTTGGTATTTTGCTTGATTCCTATAATATTATAATGTCTCTGTTTGAGTGTTTTTAGGGTTGAGGTCGTTAATACGAAATTTTGAATACTTAGTATTCGATTTTACCAACAACCTTTAGTTTTAAGAATTATGTATATTACATTATTTTTTTTAGAGACAACTCCCGCACATAGAATTGCTCTTGTGTCGCAGGTACTTTTGCAAACATACAAACAACGAACACAAAGAACCAGACCCTGTGGATCGCACAAATAATAGTAATAGTGTTGGAATCGAACCCACAATCTCCCGAGGCAATGATAGCGACGTGGCGACCTTAACCACTGCCTCACAGAGGAAGTCATTCCCTAGGTGTTCACGAACTTCAGAAGTAAATAGTTGTTGTTAACTACAATAACCTTCGCTAGGGCTATTTTTAAACACTGAAAAAATGTCTGCTTAACACATATTTTCGTAATTCCAATTCAAACAATACTCCATTATTAATGAAAAACTATTCACAATTAAAACTCACGCACCAACGACTGTCACAGAAATTCCGTCAGCAAATTTCAGCGGAGAACTCCAACCGCAGTACGTGCATAGTTTCCTAGATATAGTCGGAGAGCTGGCAACAAACGATGCGGTCCCTTGGTTTTTAAACTGAGTACTAACGACGCCAGCGCTCTGACTATAGCGGCTTTATGAACTAACAAACTTCATCTTTTACTATGTAGTGTGTTGTAGTGATGTTACGAATGTGTGCATCAATTTTGCGTGAAAATTTGTAATGTTGAAAGTTTTGTGCATAATTACATGGTTTAAGTAGGTAACTATAAAAATATTTTTCTCTTTCTAGATTTTTGGTTTAACTAAAAAGGCAGTGGGACAATTCCTAGCTACTATCTACGTCTAAATAGCCAGTGTTAATGAGATAATAATATGCTGTATTATAAAGAGTAAAGTGACCAACTCCAGTGTGTTCGGCATACAGTAATTTTTTATGTTTAATATTCTCTCCGGTAGTGGATAATCTTCTGTATTTACAAAATAACATTTAAGACTATAAGAAAAAATGTCCCAAAATGTTTAAAAATACATTTCCGCAATGCGGATGTACATAATATTATTTACAACAGTATTCACTTTATTTTACCTTATAAATGTGAATTCAAGGAAACTTCTAAAGTTACAACACATAAGTAAATTATTTTGAAGGAAAATACTTTAAAAATAAAACATAATATCGTATATCTACAAATGGAATTCATCACATCACTAGAAGGAAGTGTTTTGCAAGAAATGAGCTAAAGTTTTGACTGCTCAAGTTTGAGTAATATTATTTTGACTGACCTTGAGTGAGGAGTGAAGAGTTTCCGCGTTCCTGTATGTTATTTCATTTTGACGTTACCGTTCTAATAAGGTTTAGTACAGTGAGAGATATTTTGCAGTAAGCTGTGGATGTGTGCGGTTTATAATCTAAATTTGACTTATTAAAATAATAATATACGGCCTTGCAAAATTTGTCTTTAGATTGGAAACTAAGTTGGTAGTATAAGTTGAGAGTTTTGTAAAGATTACAGTATCTACAAGCCCTTTGTTTATCTACGTTTATTTGGCTGCTTCCGCAGAGCAGTGGCAGTGGTGGTCGCCACGCTACTAACCGTGCATAGGGAGGCCGTGGGTTCAATTTCCACAACACAACACAATTTTTATTGCGATCCACAGGTAGGTTTTTCGGGTCTGATTGTACTTTTTATCCGTTGTTTGTATGTTTGTTAAAGTCCTTGCGACAGAGTGACTTATAATTAACAAGTCGTCAGCTTTTACATGAAGCCTGAAATCAGTTACACGATAAAACACTATATTTCAGAAAAAATCCCAGTCACGAAACAATTTCACTTACCACGCACTTTCCACAAATGTCGACAATATTCAAAACTTGGCTCGCATCAACTACGATGTAGAAAAACGTGTCAAATTTGAGAATAAGCCAATAAACATGCCACAACAGTTCTAGAGCCAAGTTGCGTTGTAAAACTGTAATTGTTGCAGTTATTCGGTTATTACATGCTTTTGTTCTGTTATGTATGGAGTGTTGACTCTTGCGAATTCATGGTGACCTAGTAGCTGGATTCGTTGGTTGTAATATTTAAAGATACATTATAGCACTGGGAAATAGTTGTATTGAAATAGACGGCTAAGTATTACTAGGTTCGTAAAATTATGAAAGAGCAAAGTTTTATTTTATTTTAACATGCATACATACTATATATCAAGGTTGTTTTAACCGAAGCTTTATGCAGAGGTGCCTATAATACACCCACGTATTGTCGTTACCAATGTTAGTCCCACATTATAAAGGCGAGTTTATTACAATACGCCAAGCAAGTTACCAAATTCCGGACTACAATTGAGAAAACAACTGATATGGGTAAATTACGAGACCTCGTGATCACCAATCGGACACACTACTGATTTCACAGAGATAGTCGAACATATTAAATCTTTAAACTACAGCTTGACTTCCAATAAAAATGCTAAGCAAAAATTACACAAAACTTTATAAAAACTTGTCAAACTGATTACTCATTCATTACTTGGAAACACTTTAGGGAACGTAACACTTAGTTGTGAAGAGCTGCGTACTGATATCTAAATTCCACGTTTACTTTCATTACACTATGTCGGTCCCGCCGCTGCCTCTGGTCAAAACTTTACTAACTTCACCGTCACTATCATAATCGAGAATGAAATTGTAATGCTTACGTTCCAGTTATCGAGATGTAAAGATAAAGATACATTTTATAAATGGGTTGACGAGGCGAAGCACCAGTTGCGCTTTTCTGTCGACTACATGTAGGTTAAGCAACGCTTGCCACAGTCATTTTATGGATGGGTGACCATATAGACTATTATATATCTAAAGACCGTCTATTTGAGCGTCTCCGTGCTTCGTAGGACACGTACTGACAGATAACAGTGGTTAAGCCTTTTAAGAGATTAGTAAAGTAAAAAATATTTGTCTGAAAAAATACATTTTACGCAATTATTTCATGAAAATTAGGCCTTTAATTTAGCTATTAAACCAAAGAAATAGACTCTAGAGATACTTTGCTTCAGAAACATTCGTTTCGAAAACAACGGTCCTGTATGAATTGTTCGTAGGTTCGTAGCTAATGACGTTCTTTGGTCTGTACCTACCGCTATACGAAAAAGATGTAATCATAATCATGAGTACGTAGAGTATAAAAAATCTATATACCACGTCGTACATTTATGCAATTAACATTAAAACCTAAGCCCTAATTAACTTAAACACAACTCTAAATAACAGGTATTTACCGATAAAATCTGGCACATTTAAAATTCTTTTAAACAGTAAAAACGAGCCAAGTTTTACAAATATCTTGGTGGCATCGCGTGCGACGAAACACATTCCTTTTTGTGTTACGACAAGCACGAGGACAATGTACAATGTCTTGTACATCTTTACGTTGTTGGTTTTTAATAGATTTATTTTACCACAGTTCTTTAGAGCTGAAAGCGTGAATAAATTGCTAGCAAGTTGGTATGTTTAGTGTACAATCTTTGAGTTCATTAGGTAGAAGTAAATAAGTCTAACCACCGGTTTTTGAGGTAAATTTAGTGGTCATTTATTTAAAAGGGTTTTTATATGAGTTTAAACGCTATTGAATAGATAAACCATCGCTAAATGTACCTCAGAAATGGGGGGTAAGAAGTGTAAATTGAACTTTTTTTAAATGCCTACACAGTGATAAAAAAAGAGTGTTAGAAGATTTTGGGTGTGATGTCTGGCTCTAGTAAAGGAACCATTGAATCAGATATTTTAAAATAAATCTTCGTACTACGTTTTGATTTTAAAATTGATTGTTGTTTAGAGTCATGTCTGTCTAGGGTGTGATTTAACTTAATTAGTTAATTATCGTAACAAAAATTTCAAAGTACAATACCATGAGTTTGAAATTTTTGTTATAATTTATATGTTTTGTTACCCCTGTGTTAAAATTCTTAGCGGAAAATGCGCCTAAATATTATTAAAAGAGTAGGTTTATTTATCCGAACCGATACTTCACAAAGATAAATATCTCATAGCTTGTTTACCCGTGGAGTTGAGGCTTAACCCCCAAATGTTCTGTATTAATAAACCCAAACAATGGTTAAATAATTAAATTCATAGACGTCGTTATGACGCAGGCGTCGTGTTACCCTTTCAAAGGCTTGTTCAGGCCTTACCTAAACTCTGTTTACCGAGCTCTTTGTTTTTCTAACTAAGTACCTACTAAGTTTCTGTGATGTTTTCTAATATTAAGTTTTATCTGAAATTCGTGTTTTGTGATTTGATCAGTGTTTGGGCAGGAGCAAAATTTTAAAGACGCACCAAGACCACACGACACACAAGACATAAGAAACCTTGACTACATGATGCCCTTTACAGGCTGATGATAATGATATTTTTAATTTCTGGATAATTATTATTTAAAAAAAATATTTTAAAGAAGGTTCTTGCTTACGAAGACGGTAACGTTTTTAAATTAAAATTACCCTTGGACAGAGTAAAAATTTGATATGATATCAAAGAGGATATTTCTCAAACACAGTAGAATCGACTAGTTTGGTAAGGCAGCCGTCAGTAGACCAAACAATTATTATTAAAGGCCAAGACATAAGTGAAGATTAATGAATAAACCATCTGACCAATGATGGCGGACCATAGAACATAAATGTTTAGCAGCATGATAAAATGTAGTCTTATACCTAGAAGAATTAAAACTTGGAATACTGAAGTTCCCGCTTTAAAGGTTTGACTTCTAAATAACTTTGGCACTCGCTTACGAAAAATACAAAGCTAGGTAGCTATTATTGTACGAAACTGCTGTACATTTCTGTAGAATTAGATATAGCTGGTAATAAAAAGTATGTCGTACATTTTCTCAAAAACGACTTGCGCGATTTAGTAAGAACTTTTCACATTACAAGTAGGGGCGCGTCGACGTATAATCCATTTTGCTTGGAGGAAAGGGTGCCTTCGTGAAAACTGTTTTGTGACAAAGTTTGTGAGTGCAGAAACGATGTAAACCTATTTATATTCTACAGAACATTGTGACTACGTGATAATAGATGTGAAATATAAAGTTGCTTTGTATAAAAAAATCCATTTACTTCTAGTTCCTTTGTTCGAATGACTCCAAGAATCTTTAAAGAATAAAACAAGACGCAAAGTTAAAATAATGTTACTATAGTTCAACAACTTAGTAGAAATCCTTTATGCAAGGCTCGCGACTAGTGGAGCAGTCACATAAATTTGGAAGTGTAAAGGTACATACTTTATTTTGGAATCATTCATTATTGTCTGGAAATTCTCACATGCTAACGCTCTCTTCTAAATTGTAGGACTATAAAAAGAAGATTGGTGATGATTGTTACCTAAAATATCACAAAACCTTCAAAACCTGACTGTTATTAATATCTAGAGGATTGACTGTTTAGCAAGGCATAATTTAATAACTATGAATTGCATAGGCACAACTAAGCTATATAAACCGACTTAGTGAAGAACCTGGTGTGGCTTCCCGGTTTTATATAGATTATAACAAATAATATTTTACTATTTTCCAAAATAGTAGCTAATTATAGGTAAGGAGCTGTGTCGCACAGACTTGGGTCACTGTTTTTAACCTTCACCAGCTGCGATCGTTGCAAACAAGGCTCTCTATTTAGTTGTTGGACTAGTATACTTATTTCAAATGTAAATACTTCATCCCCATTTTCTTAAGTTAAGTAGGTACCTACATCAAGTGCTCTTCGATAGTGGTGAGAGCTAACATAGATTCGTAATATCTATATCGTCCGCGCTCCAATAACCCGCTCCGCTCAGTTTAGCTCACTTCCTTGTACTGAAAACATTTATTTACGTATTTTATACCAACATATTGTGTGTTCAATGGAAGTGAAAATAGAAAGCTTAAAGATAAAAGCTAGAAAGGGCAACTTCAAAAAGAAAATGGCGATATTTTTGTGGTATTGGAAAATAAACCAAAATTTTACAAATTATAGCCAACGAATCGGCGAACCTTGACAGTTTCTGGATTTAAGCCTACTTGAATTTTCGTTGGAAAAAACAGGCTGTAGCACTGTGTATTGCAAAGAAGGTACTCAGTGGCACGATTTCCTACACTTGGTTTCGTAAACATTTCAGCAATTTGCAGAGAGCCTTTCATGCAAAATTTATCTATCTATCTATCTTAATTAATAATTCTGTGTATTTCAAGAGTTATGTAGCTTTTCAAACAGACTAAATATTTTTCTATATACTTATATATGTCCACCAACCACAACCTTAACAAAGGTCTCGACGAATTTATTATACTATAGAATAGAATTAATCGAATAACTTAAGCATAAACACTCAACAGAAAATCGTTTAATTTCCTTTTTTTACTTTCTTCCAAGTCATAACAAGTAACATCGTAAATCCAATTCGTAGCCCAGCAGTGGGAATATAGTTCGTTGCATAATTGTGTCCGTAGTTTCCACATCTGCATATAAATAGGACATACTATTGTATGCAAATTGCGTTTTTTGCCTTCCTTCCGGCTAACGCGTACATTATGAGTGTCTTGTTTAACTTTGTTTAACGGATTATACATGGATAGCTGTTAGGAGTAAATGGGCTTTTTATTGGAGGGGAAATAATGTTTTTCTTATGATTTGGTTATCGGTTCCTGGATTGGATATAGTGGTAATTTTTTAAGATATATTTTTTACAGTTTTGCCTTCATGATTCGAATATGGTCAAAATTACTTATCAAAAGTTGATTCAAGCTTGGATACGTGCCCCCTACTTAGCAGTGAAAATCCTTTAATCGGGCCTACAACAATATTTTTGTCAAAATCTGGGTTTATATCTACTCTCTGCTTACACAATTAGGTAATACGTGAGGTTACAAAAACCGGAATTACTGATAACTACAGGTACTTCCAGTTTTCGTACTACGTATCGCAGTTGAAAACATCGCTGCTTTGATGTAACATGGTAATCACTATGATCGAAGGGAAAAAAGAACACAGCATAGTGGCTTTCAAAGAGTTGTCAACTGAGATACATGATACGCCCCTCGGGTCAGCAACCCTTACTTTCCGAACCAAAATTAGTTCCCTAAATCGCTCGTAAATATTCCAGTCGTTTAACAAAAATGTCACTAAAAGTATGCATAATTAATTCGCTAGTGATACTATAATACCTATAAAAAACCTCGTAACCCAAATAGCCGGTTGACCGCTTTTCCTATTATCGACTGAGGAATTACTTTTTTGCTCAAATCGTTTCCAATTTAAGTGCTAAGTCTAAAAACAAAAGGAGCTTAAATCTAGGGACGGTATTGTAAAATTGTTATAAAATTTTCTGCTTTGCCTAATTTATGATTTTAACAAAGAAATTATTAGTCCTTCTTTTTATTGGTTTCCCAAGCTACCTTTTAAGGGACTTCAATAAAAGTATGTTCTGAATTCAGATGTTATGTTTTATTTTTGTCTTTTTTAGCTGGTACGTGTCCAGTAGCTCGATTCTCTGCTACTATCGACTACCAATAACCGACCCGTCATCGAGAAATTTTGTATGAAAATCTGATCAGCGCCTCTGACGGGCGTCGCAGAAACTTTTTTAGCAGTACATGCTACTGAGGTACTGATTAGATAATGAATAAAGGCTAACAAATTAATCATCAACGCGTTTTGTCACCACGCCACTGACCAAGATTTTAGCCTTGTGTTCGAACCTACAACGACTTGCGTGGAAGGTACCGACTTATACTACTCGGCCACCACTGTATCGAGAAATTGAAATGTAGAATTTTTTTCTGAGAAAGTTGTTTTAATCGATTGGTTGAAATATGTTGTACCGGCAAATCCGTGGTCTGAATTCGAAAAACTTACACAACAAATACCTATCTATATTTATTTACCATCTTCTTCACAAAAAGGCAGCGCCATTGTTAAAAATACTTCAACATTTTACCCCTCAAGTGGAGTTACGTAAAACCTACGATAATAAATATTTGACATAATTCTGAAGCGAAATACATGTCCCTAATCTTTTCCCGCGCGGCTTTTCTGATACTGGATTATATTGAAAGAGCGACAAAAATTGGGAAGGTTTTTTTTATAATTTATACTCTTTTTTGATGTTCCTGATGCCGAGAATTAGGGTGTCTTTGTCAGCAATTCTGTCAGGTATAGGGAAACGATATTTTGGTAAAATATGCTTATTGGTCTTTAGGGAGTAATTGGTTTGGTTTGGAAGATTGGTGACGCTGATTTTGGATAGCCGTAAATTTAATACTGTACTGTTAAATTTATAGAGCCTTCTATTATATAGTGGTTTCATGGTCACTTATGGATCGTACTATAATATTATCTGTACTATAAATGGCATGCAGCCCGTATGCCCCAATAGTTACCCATTTCATGGCTTGTAGTATGGTATTGGCTGATTATGCTCTTTTAGTATGGTAGTAATATGGCTTATCTACTCACCAGGTCAAAAGCATTTATACCTCTGCCACCATTACCTAAACAGCAATAAGCGCTACAACACTTATTCGCTAAATCCTAGTACTGAAATTTCGTATCTGAATTTCTAACATTATTCAAGGAATAAATCTCTATTATGAATACAAAGCTGAAAAGTTTTTTCGTTTAACTACTGATTCAAAACCGAATCCCAGACTACTATTAACAAAAATCTCATATGAATAACAACAAAAGAGACTAATAGCGTTATCCTGCCCGGGAATAAAACCTCGAACCTCGTAGCCAACAGTCAAAAATTATTTCTCCTTAAACTATTATTCCTCAACTATATAAAATATCAAGTTCAAGACGTCTAAACAGTTTTTGAAGTCTTGTTTCACTTGCTTGAAGTGGAAACAACGTGAAAGTGGTTTAGAAGCATCAAGTTTCGTTCTAGTGTGGTCTTGATACCTATTTGAGCGATCTTTGAATGTTTATACAACTTACACGTGTATCCGTTTGAGGTTACCGTAAGAAAATACGATAAAATATCTATACTAATATTATAAAGCTGAAGAGTTTGTTTGTTTGTTTGAACGAGCTAATCTCAGGAACTACTGGTACGATTTGAAAAATGCTTTCAGTGTTAGATAGTCCATTTATTGAGGAAGCTATAGGCTATATAAATATGTATCTTCATGCTACGACCAATAGGAGCAGAGTACCAGTAAAAAATGTTACAAAAACGGGGGAAAAAATCACTCTTCCTCTCTAATGTGACGCAAGCGAAGTTGCGCGGGTCAGCTAGTGTATGTATAAAAGCCTTAAACTACCACTAAAACAGACGTTAAACAATAGATACAAACCGTTAGAAAATACAATACATATTATATTGTTTTTATAAAATACAGTACATATTATATGCTTTCTTTCTATTATTTTACGTCTGTTTTAGAAGTACTTTTAGATTTATATAGATATAGGTTATTATTATAGTAATGTTTAAAAAAAATCGGCTACATACATAGATATATCAAGAATAAACATTCGTGAATACATAAATGGTTCAGGAAAACATCACGAGGAAATCTTTCATCTGTCTTTGTGTACTGTCTTTTTCACTCACATACTAGTTTTAAGTAGGTAGATTGTAAGTGATAAAACACTGTCAAAATAATCAAAGCTTATACGTTTATTAGTAAGATGGAGTAAGTCTTTACGCAGTTCAAGTAAGTCAGTTTCAGTGAATGCGAGTCGCGGGCAGAATGTAGTTTCATATTAATTATGAAATTAAAAATTCCTAACCATACTCGGATTGACACATAAGTAAAACAAACTAACAACTACCCATAACTCGACTCGACACGAAAATCTCACGTACTGATTAATTCCATCGTATTACCGTGGTAGGCAGCGTAGGCACGTCACGTCGCCGGCCTGTAATAAATACACGTGTAACGGTAGGTAATGTCGCGAGAAACAGTCAGATAACTTATTGTGCCGTTGATCATGAACTATTGTCGTCTTATGTAGTTGGAGAAACTACTATTGGTTCTCATCTTTGTGAAGTCGAAAGGTGAGATTATCGATTTTATTGTAGAACACGTTTGGTTATCTCCGACCTATGACATAGAGAGAGATTTTGATTTGTTTTCTGAATGTAGACCCTAGTGTAGATGATATCATAGTACCTATTTGTTTTAATTTTGTAGAAATACTGGATAATACAGAAATGCGTTCTACCTGGTTACAGCTCACAATGATAACAACTTAAATTGTTAAGACCCTGAGAGCAAGCTAATCCTGAAAATCTAACGCATCGACAGCAATCACACTTACTACATCTGTATAAAATCTTATGCAGTTTTTTTCCACCAATCACCCTATTTAGTGAATCCAAAAATCTACCAATTATAGCAACTAAAACCTATTAATAAAATGATTTTCCATATAAAAAATTTACCAAGATCACAGAATAATCGAGAAGCAAATGAGAACAAAACGTAGCGGTATTTTATCTCAGCGCTAATACGTAATACGTACCGGGTAATATTATGAAAGAAAAGTTTTACTTGTTTATCTGTTACCTCCTCTGAATGGCTTGCTTGATTAATATGGCTGGCATATTATTGATTTTACCAATCGTATTTACGAGCATTCTAGATGAAGTTGGGTTTCGATAGAGAATAATTCAATATGGAGAACAAGAGCCTACCCGCGCGGTAATGCTAGTGTAAATATTTAAATCTCTCACGGGGGTTTTAAAGATAAAACATTCGTAGATTCTAAGTCTAAGTCCTGTCCCATAATTTTGACAGTATAATATAGTGTTTTAGCCCTGTAACCTTAATAGACTGACAAATAAATTATAAACACGAAGGTAAGTTTTCAAGTTTGTAATAGCTACTTATCAGTCTGGAAAACTACACTGCAAATCCATATTTGATGGTTTTGGCCATCGTCGACTTCCAATGATCTCATTTAATAAATAAATGTATGAGTAAATTAAAAAAAAAAATACACGAAATCTTGATTTTTCAAATGTAGGTTCCATATTCTTATTCCTTTTATATCTTATCATATATTTTCGTAAAAACTGGAAACGTTTTAATATTCAAATCCAATAAAATATCCCCAATCCACAGAAGACGTATTATGTTTTCTATGCCGAATCCAACTGGTTGCACAAATATTCCTCTCAAGCCTAAATCTTGCATAGCCTTATTTTCTAGCCGAGATAAACGAGCGTGAGATATATCGTGACTATTTAAGACCGAGCTCAGCAATAAATATCGAATTAACGACTAACTTGACACGACTTGTTGGCCGAACAAGCCGCAGAACGTCCTTTGTTTTGCCTATTCTTCAAACATCATTGGGGTTGGGTCATTTAAATATAAATTTATTATGTCTGGGCTTTAAATAGAAGATCGATAATAGTTGAAGATTCTGTATATAAATGTAAAAGATGTTTGTTCATTCGTCGTTCCTTTGATGCATAATAGCTGAGTCGACTTGGATATTTTGTAAAGTGACAGATGGTAAATGGAAGATCTGAGCTATTTGCTTGTTAAAATTACTACACGGACGATGCCATAGGCACCTGCTAGACCACACTAATATCAAAAATGAAAACGTGTCAATCTGATACATTTTTTAACGAAACTACTAAACCGATTTTGTCAAAAACTAGCAAGCATATAATATACGAACGCAGTCGCGAAACTCAGCTAGTTTTACATAATGTGCCATGTCAAAACTTTATTATTACTATTGGGCATATTTTCAACCTTGACATAAAACCCTCATTACGAAAATTCCGCATCAAAATTTCACTCACAAAGAATCAATATCGCTCATATTATCCATAATTAAAAAGGTAACATTAAAAATGATTGTACAAGTACGTGAATGCTTAACAAGACTGTCAATATTGAAAATTATCTGGCAATTTCCTTGGAGCGGCTCGCGGTTACAGTCAGATATTGTGAAATATCGACTTTATTAAAATTTATGGAACAGCCGGAAAGCGAATCATTTGTATTAATAGAATTTTTATTTTCAATGTACCGTTATTTTGAGTATTCAATATTGGATGGTTGAGTAATGATAGTGTTGTGTTAGTGAGGAGGTTAAGCTGCGAGGGTAAGGATGGAATTTGGATGGATGATCCTTCACTATGCTATAATGTTATGGAAAGTCATTTTTGTGGGGGCGTGTTGCCTTTTCCTAGAGTAGAGCTAGAGTTCAATAGTCATGTGATTATCCAAAAGACAAAATTGTTGGTTTAATGAAGAAAAAACGTTACGTTCACTAAATAATAAAATAAAATAACAAAAACAACTGTAAAAAACAATTATTCAGGAATACATATAATCCCACCATGATTAGAAATTACTACTTACCCGAACTCTGGAGCAACAGCGGGAGCGTAGCGCGGCAAAGTTGCGAATTCGGCGCCGCCGCCGGCGCGTCTCGGTCCTGTGAGGACACTGATTCTTCTTCATATTTATGACTTATCATCACTAAGGTGTTCTTACTTTTTAACACAACACTTCAAGCACTTTTTTTAAAAAGTAATGCACTATGTTTAAATTTTGACGTGTTTAATGTGATCGCCATCTCGACAATACCAAATTTTTATTGGAAATTTCTATTAGCGCGCACCTTTTCTAATAAATTAAAATTTATATACGACTATACGGTGTGTATTAGACACTGAGAAAACACAACACCTCACAAACACACACTACTTAAAAATGATAAACCATTAACAACATGGCGTCCTTATCGCAATAAAAACTTAAACCTTATAATAGAAACGTCTTTACTACCCAAAACAGTAACTATCACTATTCAATAACACTAAAAACTAAAACAAAAACATTAAATAAGCATCTTTTTTGCAAAATTAACTTTTATATAAGTTTTTAGAGCGGGAAAAGTTTCGGTGTGTCAAGGACACAGGTTTACGCGGGACTGGGCGATGGTCCGCTGGCCAGCTAGCGGGGTACATCCAGCAGACCGGCATCGGCAGCGTCGTGTGCGCCGCCCGCCTAGTAGCAGAATCGCTGTGAAAGAGAGGCTATGCTGTAGTAGCATTCTTTCTCATTCTAGCTTCATTGATTCAAATATCTTTTTTTTTTACCCTTTTACTGTCTCCCTACAGGGCAAGGGTCTCCTCCCAAACGAGGAGGAGGGGTTAAGCCTTATGTCCACCACGCTGGTCAAGTGCGTGTTGGGGACTTTGCTTGCCCTCAATATATGTATTAAGCAAATTTTAGGCATGCAAAGTTTCCTCACGATGTTTTCTTTTATCATTAGAGCAAGTGATAATTATTTCTAATCCACACAAAACTTCGAAAAGCCATTGGTGTGTTGCCTCGGGTTCGAAACTGCAACCAATTGCATGGGAAGTGCCAACCCACTCGGCTTTTTGAAAATAGAAAACCAGATAATGGTAACCTCTAGTAATATTAGACAAAAAGTATGCTTTTTCTACCGGCAATTCAAAGCTGAAAATAACTTACGTCTATTTTTCCCGATAAATATATTACTATAATTACGATATATACGACAGTATAAACCTGATAATAAGACAACCATAAAGTCGTTCTATAATTTTGAATAGTAAACCATCTATAAACAAACAAGTCCTGCTTAAAACAATACTATTCCCAAACCCAATACCCACACCTTTTCCCCCAATTTCTAGAACGTTCAATTTAAAAACCTTCAAAGGTTTGTTCAGCATAACATTACGTAGCAAACCGTATCACATTAGAAAGGTAAGCGTGATTGCAAAACGCAACCCTCTGAAAACAAAGTGTCAACATATTGTTGTCATAAAAATGTCAGGGAATTACTACGCATGCGCGAGCCGGCCGGCCAGTTCTCAATTACATGAGTGTTGCTAGGATGTGGGAGAATTTGCCGGATTTTGTGGAGATTTTTTGGGTAAAAGTTTAGTTTTAAATATTTTTTGTAAGATGTTAGATGTGTTGTCGGCTAGGTGATTAAATGATTTAAGCTTAAATTAAATAAGCAAGACTTACACTTTTACCAATAATCAATCAAAATAAGGTTTTAACTGTGGCAAAGATCTTAAAAAACTGTAAAAACGTATGTCTAGCTGTTGACAAAAGCTAGTCATAAATTTAAGACTTAAAAATAACGTATATAAGATTATTTTTCGAATCCATAAAATTCTAATTTATCGGGTCTCTCTACAACAATTATATTTTTTAGGGAAACTAATTGTTATTAAAATAGCCCAATCAGATGATTTTGGATATAACCAAGATCAAATAATTGGTCATCATTTAATCAGTAAATAAATTTTATTCCTAAAGACACGGAGCGAAGTCTTGTAGTGAGGATAAATAGATATCTTGAACTATTGAGTGAAGGGATCTAAGAGTAAGTGGGTCAAGTAGTATCTAGTTGATGATATTCATTCTTAAGAGGGACTTCATTTACATAACACTTCACTATACAACACTAAACTGCTGTGACTTATGAAACTTTATAGAAAATTGAGTATACTTACTTAGAAGAATGAAACTTTATTTAATTTCCATTAAGTTAATAAGAAATTGTTTACTACTTTTTCGAATATCATGGGTAATTATTTATAACAATTATCATGTAAAAGTCTTTTCAATAAATTTGAGGATTTCTTTTGTACCCCAAATGCCCTTAAATAATCAAAGTTATTCAAGCTTGTTTGACATATTTTTTAATCACTATCATCTATTTCATTTCAATTATTGCCGGCTTTCTAAAATAAAAGGTCTGTCTTAAAAAAATGTTTTTACTCAATAATAACTACTACATCCAATCCAACTATGTCTACATTGGGCGAAAGGTTTGCCACATTCACAATTTAAACTAACCCATAATTCAAAACTATCTAAAAAATTAAAACCAGCACCCTTAAAATAGTGGTATTCGTAATTCCAGCGCATAGCCACCCCGCGTATCTTATCATGAACCATCTGTCAGTCGGTTTGTGTCGCGCGCGTCGACCGCACGCCGCCTCGCCCCGTGACGTCATAGTCCGCGACCGCGAGTTTCTGTGTGAGTAGTATGAGTAAAGTGAAATAATGTGACAGTTTCAAAGTGGATAATAACAATGTTGTTGATATTTATCGGCATGTTAATTGGTGAGTCTTTTTTACAAAGGATTTGTTTAAAATAAGAAAAAAATATAATTTAAATTCTGTAATATAGTTTTCATAATATACTAAACGTAGTTTGAAAATTAATAATACATATTATATGATTATTATTATATGTTAGCTGCATAAGTGAATATTATTTGCTAATGGATTACAAATAAAAAAAATGTGAAGGTAGTGTTTAACCATATTAAAAAATTGGCAACGCTGCGTTATTTTCATTAATTTCATAGAAACGTCAAATTCATTTCTGTGTTTGAACTTTAATCTCATAGATTACATCCAACAGAACGTTACAATAATTATGAATAAACGTACCCAAATTTACAACTATTTTAATTAATTTCAAAACGATTCGAAACGTAATCCTTTACTAATGGCAAAATTACCTGTTTTTATTGAACGCGATTCAAATAAATAGCATATTAAAAACCAATAACCATTCATTTTAATAATGTAAAACGGATCGAAGCTATTCATTTTGAATTTAGAACACATTAATAAAAGAAAGAAAACTACGTCCGCAGTCATAACACCCACAACAGCCATTCTTAATTTTGAATTTAGAACGTCTACTAAAAAAAAAACATTTAAAAAGTTTTAATAATACTCCATCATGGGTTCGGGAAATACGCTAACAAATTTGAAATTACGCATACCTTCATCATCTTTCATCCAAAAATCTGCTAACAAAAAGGACAGTTATGGTCACTTTATTAAAAGAAAACAAACTCTATACCATGATTGATGGCCAGAGCTGTCTCTTTGGACATTATTTGACGCGAACTCAATCTTACAACCCTTTTGCTCATAACTTTAAAGAATTTTACGAGTAAATTCTTTCATATTTTTTCCTTTATTTTTTCCAAGCTGAGGTTAAAACTTCGAAGCACTTAACCGTTTTCTTTTCAGTTAAAAGCTACAATTTTGGCTCGCGTTTTCCTCTTTTTCGTAAGACATTTTGGTGAAAGTGAAATAATACGTTGAACAAATTTTCTTTGATATTGTTGAAAATTGAAGGCTTTTTCAGTGACTTTGGTTTTGGTTGTAATCTTGCATTTATTCCGTAATTTAACCGATTTCTGGTATAAATTAGATGATGATTTGTAAATGAAATAGTCAAGTACTCTATGCTTTTTAGCTTATTAATGACTGCTTCTGCTCGCGATTTCATACGAGCGAGAAGATTTTCCGGGGCTATAATTTATAAGTATGTAAATTAGATGATTTGTAAATGAAATGGTCAAGTGAAATGCTTTTTAGCTTATTAATGACTGCTTCTGCGTACAAGTAAGAAGATTTGCCAGGATTTTAAGTATGGTATGTTTTAATCTAGCAGGCCAACTATGCTCCGTCAATCCAAAGTTTCATTACAATTACGATGTACGTATAAGCATCACATATTTAAATAGATTGTTAGTTTCGCAAATTATAGTAGGTTCAGATGATTCAAATTTCATTCAAACGAAGCTTGGAAACTAAACATAAACCAAAATTTAGTGCGAAGTTTAGTTATCGCTGAATTATAATAAGCGCCCAGGTTACAAACTGTCTGCAATAACTTTCGCATTTATAATATTAGCGAGTCATTCTATATAAAAATAAATATCATTTTGTTTTTGTGGTTTTGTAAAATCACATGTAAACATTTAAGGGTAGGCAGATCCGTGCTTCAATGTAATAAGGGGTTGCCATTTACTTAATTCGTTTCCATACTCCGAGCGACTACAGCAAATTACTAAAGAGTAGGACCCCAAAAACGTTTTGCAAAACCCGGAAACTCGTGATCTGCAGTCGTTTGCTTACTACGTTTTGGACTCTTGCAACAAAAGGATACAAATACACATGTTACGTATCAGGTCGGGGAAAAAGTCTTTTCGCATTATAGTATGTATGAACTTGTAATAAAATCTTTTCTCTACACAAAAAAGCTAGATATTTGGGTACATCACGAGCTCACTGAAAGAAACCTAATGAACCGTGTACTCATTTGTGATTCTTGAAGCCAGAGGGATTTTATTACAAGTTCATACGTACTATAATGCGAAAAGACTTTTTCCCCGACCTCATATATTTGTTGAGGATTGTCACTGAAATTCGAAAGGTAGCGTGTGAGACTACCGATCAAAGGGTTTAATGCAGAAGTTAGGCAAAGTATTATGATGTTATGAATTACTACAGGGATTTTTAATTTATCTTGACTATTCACGATAGCTGTTTAGTGTTCAATGTGATAACTTAAATAAATTAATATTTTTTGGACAACTGACGCGCGGTAGTTTGATTCCAAACTATATAGGTAATTTGACAGCTAAGCAGAGAGCTTTAGCATACTCTTATAACTATTTGTATTTCTACAAAAATAAATAGCTGTATCAAACAGGGCACCATGAGTTTCCCAAGCCTGGGGTCACTGATGTTTTTAATTCTGAATTTTGTATACCTACAGCCGCGAACATTGCATACAAGGCTCTCTAGTTGTCGGTCTGTATGTATAGGACGAAACTCATAAACCGCGAATAAAAATGTATAAACAAGCACAGTCCGGATGATTTTGTAATGGTACACTTAGTGGAGTTAAAGATTGTACTTGTTACAAGGGGCTTGTTACAAGTGCCGCGGCTTAAGATGACATTCTACTTAGTCTTTGATGGTAAGAGTTTTATCCCAGTAATATCAAATGTTTGTGAAATAAACTGATACTGTTTGTAAGTACACACCGCCTTGCTTCATTGAGGTTAGCGAGAAAGTATGCTTCCTACTTATACTATTTCTTACTATCCTACTAATTATAATATGTTAATGTTAGGTATAGTTTATAAGTATGGTTGGATATAATATATATTTTGTTTATTACTCTTTCACGAAAAAGTACTAGAAGGATTTTCATGAAATTTGATGCACCGATAGTTTTATTTTATTCATATCGATCTGTCTGTGGTTACTCTTATGTCGATATTTTGTTTAATTATAACCTAAGCAAGCAATTTCCACTACTTTCTTATATTTTTATGTCACGCACAAAGCCATCAAACCTCACTAGTGATAACATACAAAAACTACTCGTGTATCCAAAGGCCTTCGCCCGATGACCGTTAGTTCAATCAGTCTCAGAAAATATTTGCGGCTTCGGTAATAACTCTCATATTTGAAGAGAAAAGGTTTCGTTGATTTTGCTAGATTACGTATTTTCTGCTCCGTCATGAGCTCTGGCCTGAGGCCTGTGGAACGGATTTTGTAGCCATATGGGCCTGATTACCCGTATTTACATTGTATGCCCTGATTTGTTAGCGAGGGTTTTAGGGTACATTTTAGTTATTGGTTGTCATGTCTAAAAATATCTTCTTTAACGTAAATCACGTACCTAATTTGATGTGTGATTCAGTACCTCTATTCTCTACCACTATCGACTAGTCAAACTCTCGATACTCAAAAGTATGAACTGTACAGAATAGTGCTACAGTAGTAGCTGTTTAGAATCCAAAAATAAAAAACGTTGTTAATACCAATTTGTGTCGCGTTTCAGTTTGAATAGAAAAGTATGCTATGACTATATTGTGTAGATATTTTTTGTTTTCGTTTTTATGAGGTTAACTTTAGCTCGTAAAGAGATAATTTAAAAGTATTTGTTTATAAACATGACAGATTGGATATTCTGCTTGGTTTGGAATCAGACGACCGTATTTAAGCAGTCTCATTTTTATAATTATTTTATCCACTGCAAAATCAACAATTTTATCAAACACATTAAATATGAAGCCTTAAATATCAGTTTCAAAATGATCGCTGACAATTTTAAACAATTCACATGGCTTCAAAATGTCAGGGGTGAGTGTCGACTGTCGTATCGACGTGGAACTCCACTGGTATTACAATATTCCGTTGTGTAACAGTTTCAGTTCTTCTGTGCGATATTCAATTTCCAATATCGTCTGTTATGACTTTTCTTGTAGTAAAAATGTGATTTTAGTTGTATGAAATTGAAACGTTTTGTTATATTTTAATATTGTTATAAGACAAAAGATAGATATACATTTATTGCATAACTTAAATATTATGTTACTTAGAATTATCTAAGTATTATATATCCATATAATATATATCCATATATTATCCATATATTAATATAACATATCATTTGAACCTTCAAATAATTTGTGTGGTGATTTTCTAATCTCTACTTTTATTACTCGGCTAATATTTTATCGTTATATCGGACTAATTCTATGAACCAGGAATAAAAAGCTAAGTGATCAATCGCATCTTTATTTTAAAGACGTTGTCAATTATAGTTCAATGACTTATTAGAGTAGAGTTCTATGTAATTCCAATAAATAGTAACTGTATCAAACAATAGAGCATTTCTCCACTGCTATCGACTACCGTCAAACGGCTAACTATCGAGAAATCTTGTTTGAAAATCTGATTAGCGCCTCTAGCGGGCGCCGTAGGAACTATTTTTACCGAGCATGATAAATGTCAAACACTCGATACTCGATAGTACCGACCGTAAAAACTACATGTCACCGTCAACTCGCTCCTTGAATACAAAAGGGCCACAAATCGAAAACTATAAATTTTACAGGACAGCCAAAACAAATTTTTGAAACTGTTTTTTTATAATATTTAATATATTTATTAATTAAATATAAGATGTTAATATATCATTAGATGCGTATTTTTTAGCTCTATCTATCTACTATATAAACTTTGTAATAGCTGTTACCTATTAAGAAAAAAAGCATATAAGTCCTTTTTGCATTCAAAATTTGAACCAATATCATGAAAAATATGTCAAAAATTAAACACAGTTTTGCAAATAAAAATGGTTTATTGTACATTTTTGGTAAAAAACCGTATCAAAAAGTTAAATCTTATTACTAAATGAAACCATAAGTGAATAAACACCAGGAAAACATTGTATTACCTAAACAATCTTAATTAAAAAATCTTTACTTTTTATTAAGTAAGTAATATAATAGAGATCAACTTTGTGCGTAACTTTCATTATTTAGTAAAATTAAACATCAATCATCATCATCAATCAATGAGTAACGTGACGAGTAGACTGAGTGCAGCAGGAGTATTAAAGAAATAAGATAATAGAAAAGTTTTATGAGTTGAATAAACCTTTATTTTTAGCATTCGTGGATTATCCCAAAGCTTTTGGCAGCATCAGTCATTCCGCCATAGAATCATCACTCCATAACCAAGACCTTCTTAAAGATACTATGTAGAATCGAAGCTACATACATCAAACTCATCAAAGCAAAATACAACAATCTCTCTTAATCCAAAGAAGCGTGAAACAGGGAGACCCGCTATCTCCCAAATTACTTACCAGCACCCTCGAAAAAAATTTCAGGAGCCTGGCGGCAATCAAAAGGCATTGTTGTTAGTGGCAAACAGTTAACAAACCTTCGTTTTGCAGACGAAATTGTCCTCTTCTCTTCCTTTGCATTGGAACCCGAATCAATGCTCAAAGAACTGAGCACGGCAAGCTTTCAGATTGGCCTAAGTAAGAACCGTACAAAAACCCAGGTTATGACCAACAACACAAAACGTAGGGTCGAGGTAGGCTGGCACGTCATACACTATGTCGACGAATACACTTACTTGAGCCAGATAACCTCTTTTAACAACCGACGGGACAAAGAGTTGGACAAACGTGTCACAAGTGCCTGGAAGAGCTCCTGGTCCATGAAAGAGCTAACGAAATGTTTATATTAGCTGTCCTAACCTACGGTGCCCAAACATGGTCTCTTACGGAAAACCAAAAGTAGAAACCGAAGGTTTGCCAGAGAGAAATGGAGCGTAGTATATCAGATGTAAGAAGAACAGATCACGTCCAAAATTCTATACTTCGCTCCCAAACTCGCATAGCCGATTTAGGGAAGAAGACCGCCAGGTTGAAATGGAATTGGGCCGGCCACATTATCCGCATGCATCCGGAAAGGTGGGCCCGCATATCTACCAACTGGATGCCAGAGGATAGTCATCGCAGACGCGGGAGATTTAAACGGAGATGGCGGGATGACCTAGATGCATTTGAAAAGGACTAGTCGGATCTTGCCGCTAAAAGGGCGATTTGAAAGGGTGGGTACCCCCTTGCCTTTCCCTGCATCAAAATGTTAAATATTATTTCGAAAATTTTCGAAAACTAAAATTATTATCATGCCAAACGGCCATATTTATGGCCTTCCCATTGTAGCATGCTAAAAATAATTATTTATTCCACAATAATTTTATGCAAAAGGGACGTATTTCAAAATATGCTACTGTTATATTACAAAATATAATAACAAATACTATCTGTTTGAATGCAAAACGGTCGTTTTCAGAAATATGGCATTTTTGTATTACAAAATATGGTAACAAATACTATAATTAGAATGCAAAAAGGACGTTTTCCAAAATATGGCAGTTTTGTATTGTAAAATATAATCACATTAACTTGAAATTTTGCACCCAACACAGACGTATTTCGGATTGTGGCACTTTTTCACGCAACTGACGAGCATTTGCGTTCAATCTCCGGGCGCAACTCACATGGCTGTTTTGCACTGACATTACCTGTCAAAATGAGCTAATGCAAAAAGGGCAGTATGTCAGTGCAGCCATAATATAAGCAAAAATGATGGGGGTTTTTTTTTACTATAAAATATAGTCGGTTCAGGTGTCATTTTTGCAATAAAACGATTTTCATTTTTTTTTGAGTTGTGGCCCTTTTGCATTGAAGGAGCGAACTGTATAACTATATAAGTCTGCCGGTCACTGATGTTCTTAATCCTGAATTTTTCACAACTTTGTTAGCCGCGAACCTTGCATACAAGGTTCTCTCGTAAGTTAATGGACTGCAGCTATGACCAGACACAAAACAAATAACGTCGCTTTAAACATTTTTACGAAAAAATTTAACAATATTACTGACTCAAGATCGAAGCTATTATAGCACATAAGGTCTGTAAGCGACACGACTGGAACTCACTTTCAAACTCGAACGCCATTAACTGGGAAGTTGGCGAGCTTTTCTAAGCTTTTGTACCTTAGACGGTCTCTTTATCAGTGTTGATGGCTTTTTCTTAGAGTTTAGTGGTTCAAGTACTGAAGTTAGGAACGAGTAGACTGAGAAATGTTTTTGATAGACTAGTTTGTACTTGAATATGAAAGAAATTTCGCTGTTTTGGTTTCTTAGATCATGTTTGTCATTCTGTGTAGGTACTAATTGTGACATTAGCGAATTAAGAATCATTATCATATATTGTAAGACTTTTTCTACTTTAAACCTGATTATCTTTGTGTGATTCAAGAGTAATTTAATAGTCTATCGTTTATGCTCGCCGAGAGTGACTTTGAATACTGATTGCATTAAAACATCGATTTAGTTTCTCTTAAGCTTATTTTGAAATATAGAAAACTTTATTTGGGAAATACGTTTTTTACTTTATTTGGTAATCGAAACTATTATCTACGAGTAACTAGTGCAATGCGCGTACTAACATACCCACTGCGTAATAGTCTAACCACCACTACGACAATCCCACAATTGTTTAAAAAATCTACCTACTTTCATCAAACTTCCGTCAATTTTCAAGAAAAATAAAACCAATACAAGTCTTGCATGTTTCACACAACTTCAAAGAGACAAACACTTATTTTGAAGGCAACTTTATACCGGCTTCCATACAGCCGGCTTCCATACAAGCGGCTTCCATACACGTCATAAAATATGAACTGTCACGTTCACAAAGTTTTGATTTGTTCGTATGTGAAATATTTTATAGTCGCAACTTTGAATGCAATAACTATTTGAACGCGAGTTTCGGGCGATACATTGCTAGGAAATTGTATTACAGTTACAGAATAATATTACATTTTCTTGTTCATATATTTAGTTTGCGTGCAGTTTTGAATCGAATTTATGTGTTTTCGCACGATATTAGGTTTCTATGTATTGATGGATGTAATTTGAAAACAATCTTGTTAGTTTTTTCTTACAATTTTTTTATATTGTGTATTGTAAATTGTAGCTGCCTCCGCATGATTGCGTATGTGTCTGCTAATTATTTAGTTTCAGTAACTGGGCTGGAAAAATAACTTTTGAATTTTTCTATTTTGATTAGATTAATTTCCGTAAATCCGAAAAATGACAGTATGTTATGACAATAGGCTTATCCACTATTATATGAAAGTAATACTGTAAAAGGCGTAAGGTGGTCCCTACATATACATATACCTCTAGTACCTCTAGTAGCACAAAATGTATGTATGTACTATGATAATATAACCTCGCTTTCTATTACATGGGACTAACATTGTTAATGGCGGAACCTAGGTTTATTTCACGGGTGCCTATACCTTTGGATATAACAGGCGTCATATATAGGAAATAAATGAAATAGCCCCTTTACAAAACTTAAATACAAAACCTACTTTGCAATACATTTTACAGTTCCATACATATTCAATGGAAGTTTTTCCCGGCTAATTCTCCCTTGGATTAATTATGGGTGATTTATTACACATTGTGACTAAGTTTGCGCACTCCCAGGTACTTTGCTATCAAAGAGCTTTTTATTTGAATCGTTAGGCTTTACTGCTAAGTTGTAAGTGATTAATTGTATTGTTTGTATGTTTGTTTGCGTATGTATGTAGGTGTTACGTACATGTTGAAAGTGCTCATTTATTATAAACTACTAGCTGACCCGGCAAACGTTGTTTTGCCATAAAAATTTAAAAAAAAAAGTGTCACTTAGGGGCATGAAAAATAGAGGCTGGCCGATTCTCAGACCTACTCAATATGCTCACAAAGTTTCATGAGAGTCGGTCGAGCCGTTTCGGAGGAGTACGGTAACGAAAACTGTGACGCGAGAATTTTATATACTTACTTATTAGATTTGTAGTTTTTGGCGTGATACATCAACTCAAATAGATATTTATTCAAACTTTCGCATTTATAATATTAGTGTGATAGAGTTTTGTAAAACATATTAACTGCACTTGTGGGTATTTATGGGGCAGCTACCGAGTGACTTGATCATTGAAATCTAGATAATTAGTTATTTTCAAAAAAAAATACGATAGTTTTTTGGAATTTTTGTAATATTTTTTACAAACTGATTGCCTTTCGCAATTAAACTATACGTTTTTAGTAGCTGTCTGTTCCCGTTGAAGTAACAGTAAAGTTCAGTAACTAAAGGACTGCATTACATTATTTAAAAATATTAATTAAAATATAACTAACGAAAACTTGTCTATAAAACATTTTTTCAAGACCAAAATAAGCTAACAAAAAACATTAAAAACCTGTCAAGAAACTCATTACCTAGAAATATTTGTTTTTGTACTCATTAGTAGAGCACAGTGAAGCATTTGAACGCATCCATTCGTGTAACGTTAATTGGAAAGAAAGAAAGAACGTCATGTCGTTAAGACTGGCTGTTTGAATGCGGTGTTGTACTATGAACATGCGCTTTGATAGGTTGGTTAGGTGTATTGTACAGGTAATTAGAGAGAAATACACGATTTAGAAATGAATGTGAGCTATTATTGAATTCTACTTATAATTTTAAATGGCGACCACAACTTCATGCGCGTGAACTTGAGTGTCGCGGTTAAACAACACTTATTTATTTATATTCTCCTTTTATATTAGATCCATGATAGTCCTCTTCGTTAAATGGACTATTAAGCACATTTTTTTTCAAGTCTTACTTGTAGTTCCTGAGATAAGAGCGTTCATAAAAACTAACAAACTCTTCTCTATCTTACTTGTGCTGTTTTATTTCTTCACGATTGGATAATAGTGATTGTGGGTTGCATGAAGATAACAAAAAAGGCAATTAGCATAAAACCTTCATAAGCGATATAAAGAAGTAGACCTATCATGAAAATTATTGAAAAGTTAACAAGAAAGCTAGGGATTCCAAAGATCAGATGTAATATATAAGCAAAGCAACAAATAAAACAGTCAATTTCAAATGTATGTATATTGAAATATGATTAAAACTTTTTCACTTTAAATATAACACACACAAACGCTATTAATTTAATCAAAATTTGAAGCCTCCAACACGAATCTTTAACCAAAATTTCCCTTTCGTTTATAAATCCAATTTAATATCATCCTAATAAACAGTTTATTTATAACATTATCGACATAGTCTTGTCCTTGCCGGGTCCAATTTGCGAGTCTCTGTAGCCATAATTCCATGTAACATACGAGAAAGACCTTGTATCGATTAGAGACGTGAATTTTTAATGTAAGGTTGTAAAATGGACGAGGTCACGGCTCAGTGAAGGGAGTGTATTCGTTTCATGTTATGGATTAGGCAGCTAATTTGTTACATAACAATTGTAATATACCTAAATGTGGAATTTGTTTGTGTTTTTGTAGTGGCAAAACGGCTGATCAGATTTTGATAAAATTATGGCAGGGTGATAGATGAAATTGGAACGAAATACAAGCTATTGTGTTCTGTGCCTCGATTCTCTACTACTATCGACTATCGACAACCGAACTGTCATCGAGAAATTTTGTATGAAAATCTGATCAGCGCCTCTGACGGGTGTCGTAGGAAACATTTTGGCAGTACATTCTAAATGTCAAATTTCGATAGCTAGCCGGTTGTCGGTAGTCGATAGTGGTAGAGAATCGAGGTACTGAAGGTGAAACTTTTGCATTAGCTAGTTTTACTATTCAAACATCGTTTTTATTTTTATCACTCATTTTCGATCTTTACTTCATGACATCGTTTTGGGCTAATCCTTCTTCAGTTCAAGAAATCAGTAGCCATTATTTGTTGATTTTATGGCAGTAACGTTGTCCGTTACATGCATTCATAAGGAAACCCTTGTTCAGCAGTAGAACAGTAATGGCTTATAACTATATATTGAGAATGCTGAGGGACTCAGAAGCATAACCCAGACATGCTTGCAAGTGAGAACATAATTTGTATTTCATACTTCATACATTGAACACTTTCAAACTATGTAGCAGTACATAAAATTGTATGACACTATCTAAATTCATTACCTTGTAGATACTCGAACAGTTTATGTTACACTGTACAGTGTAAATCTTTAATCACGTCCACTTTGGAACTAACTTACATATTATGTAATGCACTTGTCAGTGACTTTTTTTCTTAAAGTTCTTATATTAATTAATAGAGTATGGAGACTCCAAAGACTTCAAATTTCATACGTTATAGAAAAAAATCATACGACGGTAGAATAATTGGCACCTATGGTGATACAATCTAAGTAAATATAAACTAAACTAAATTGGATAATTCTTTTTTCATATTTTTATGTTTGTAACAGTTCCTGCCGGGACAAACTTTGTAGGACACCGATGAAATCATAATTCCCACAAGAAAGGAATCAATGGGATAAAATTATACTATACCCGGACGAAATCGGGCCAGTCCACAAGTAAAGTATAAAAATATAGTTGACTGCACGTTATAACCGGAGCGCCGCGTATGGTGGGTTCGAACCCCACTCGCGACAAATATTTGTATCTTGACCACAAGTATCTATACTCAATATTTATCAGTGATTTGGTTACCGTAGTAAAAGCTCTGTTTAGTTTGGAATGAAATACTCGTGTGTGAGTAGTCCAATGAATTTTATTTACTTATTCACACCCTTAGGGCAGACAACGTTTAGAATTCTCTTTTGAGCACTAGATAAGTACACACAGTTGTCTATTTCACCTTTTCCAACAAAGGTTCAAAGCTACGTTACCGAAGTCCATTAAAAAAGATTTATTCTCTCACAATCCGGTCCAATACCTTTGTTTCATAAAACATCAAGTACAAGGTCAAACATGTTTTAATAAAACACATATTGTACTGAATAAAAACTTTTGAGACGAAACAATATTCTATCCATACATAATAGAAGTTGTTTACTCGACTGTATAAAGAAAAGGATAGCGATGCTATATGAAATGTGTTTCCATCTCTATCTTGTGAGTAAAAAGTAAGTAATTTTACTGTTTTTTGTGTTTAATTTTGTTTTCATTATAAGTAATGTGACTGTGACTGCTTTCACGGCACGATTGGTAGTGTTAGCGAGTGCTGATGATGAGTTCTTGGGTTCAACAATTAATCGCTAGCTAACTGATTTCACGAACCATTTTTGCATAGTACATTTTAGATATGGAACTCTCGATGCTCAAATCCTATCCTCGAATACAAATTAGCCTTCGTTCAAAACACTAAAAACCTATAACACTTCGTACAAAATATAGCTAACATACCTACAAATAAAAATAATATACATATTAATAAAAAAATAAACACACACAAATAAAATCATTTATAATCACCTGCAAAGGTGGCAAGTAGCTTGTAATAAAGATTTACTATACAAATTATGATGATGATGGAAAGTGACCTTTGTAAAATTTGAAGAAAATCTTTGTCAAAATTGATGAACTTCAGGTCTTAAAATATGTATTTTATGTAAAACAAGTGCATTATCTTCGTACAAATATTCAAACACTTAAGCAAGTGGTGAGCTAATAGCAGCCCGCGGCGCACGGAGCACTTAATGCCTCAAGTGCAAGGCTACGTTTGCCTTCTACCAGGAGTGCATACATGACTAGAAGCTTTATAAGTAAGTACAAAGGAGTTGATTCTTTAACTGGTGGTAACCTTTGGCAGTAAGTGATTAAGGCCGCCAATGACTTCGACCGCTTAGCACTTAGATTTGAGCCAAATTTTCTTGCTCCTTCACTCTTTTTGGATATAACATGGTATTTTCCCAATAGCTTTCCTCAATAAATGAACTATTCTCCAGAAAAAAAAATCAATTCGATCCGGTAGATCCTGAGACAAGAACATACAATGGGAGACAAACATTTGAAATTTTCTTTGTTCATCTGCTTAAATTAAGATTTTAAGGAAAGCACGATATAAAAGCATATAATTGACTCCCATAACTACACTCCCTGGCCTACTTTGATTCCAATACTATTTACATTCGTCAACCTTACCTTAAGATTATTTTTTCGTCTCCATCTCATCACATCAGCTCCCTCGGTTGTCGTTCACATCAATACTTTTTCAAGGCAATGTGATTGATGTATCAAAGGGATTCGCCGTATCCGCAATGTGAACTAACATCACATATCAGATAAGTAGTTTAGATTATGTTGTTTGATATTTGTGCTACGAGTTTTGTGAATATGATATTTTCATTTTGTTTATGAGGCGCCCATAGCCAGTTGTGCTCACCGGTCGGTAAACGATCTGTGGATTAAGCAACCGTTGGCGCGGTCATTCCATAGATGGGTGACCGCATAGTGGTATTTGAACTGGGCGTCTCCGTGCTTCGGAGGGCACGTAAAAAGTCGGTCCCGGCTGTTATCTACTAAGGTAACAGTCGTTAAGCCATGTCAAAGGCCTTTGGGCGACTTGAACAACTTTGACACTAGGTTGACCACTGACCATACGATAAGAAGAAGAAGATTTTGTTTATTATTTAATTACCTTTTTTAAAACAGTGCTTTTAAACTGAAAAACCTTACAACTGTGAATAATGCCACCACCCAGATATCTCTCCTCAACACGTTTTTATATGTGACTAGCTGACCGGCGCAACTTCGCTTGCGTCACATAAGAGAGAATTGGTCAAATTTTTCCCCGTTTTTTAAACATTCTTCTCTGGTACTCTATTCCTATTGGTCGTAGCGTGATGATATATAGCCTATAGCCTTCCTCGATAAATGGACTATCTAACACTGAAATATTTTTTCAAATCGGGCCAGTAATTCCTAAGATTAGCGCGTTCAAACAAAAAAACTCTTCAGCTTTATAATATTAGTATAGATTTTGTACAATTGGATAGTACCAATTGTACAAAATCTATAGTAAGTAGTAAGTAACTAACGAGTACCAATAAATAATCTGACCTTTGAAATTTACCGAACAATTGTTCCTGCAGGAACTAATTTGCTTCTGGATTATCGTAGAGATAGTTAGTTACTAGATAACTGGATTTTCGTAGAGCATTTCTCGATTGTCGGGCATCCCGGTTGTCGTTGTTACTAGTAGTAGAATGTCGCCCCTATGTTGTCTTACGTGAACGACGAATATGCGTGATGCGAAGTGATACGACGCATGAGTCAAATATAAGTCAATACAAAGAATCTCGCTTTTAAAGGATTAGCCCCGAGTTTCTGAGGTACATTTAGCGGTAATTTATCTATTGAATAGCGTTTAAACTCATATAAAAAATCCCGACATAAGGCTGTTTGTAAGCCTTCGTTATGACTGCGTTTGCAGTCAATTGCAGTATCACGTTGCTTTTCTATTTTATGAAGGACTACGGTTAATGATGCCTTATGTGACTGATCTTTTAACGTTTGAAATTTATATAGATTGAACAACCCATAACAGCGAGCGAAGTAAATTATAGCCTTAACCCTTTCAGAATAAGAGCACTTTTTACGACCTTATTTAACCTTGTACACCCAAGGGTTTCCGCTAAAGTAGGCCATGGAACGTAAAAATATAACTATTTTTAAATTAGTTAACTAATAAGCAAAAATTAACTAAACTTTTGCTCAAATAACTTCAGGAGATAATTTTCATTTGCGAAATTGGTACTAGAAATTTTCCGTCTAATTAGAAGTAACAACTATGTTCGTGTAACGTTCACATTTCAAAATATAAAGTTTTATTTGTATGTTCGTGTAATAAAAATATGTAACGCGTTTGTATAAAAGCATATTTTTTTTCATTAGCTACAATTTGAGTGCCCGTTGTCACTATTTTGACACCGCACTAATTTAATTAACTCGAAAATATGAGCCTACACCGAAAAACATTTCACCTAACCACGAGTTTCTAAAAAAATGGTATTCTAGACTCTATGTTAAAGGGAGAAGATTCAAAATGGATTGTAGTATAGAACCGAAATTGTAAATGACAGGTCAATTCACAGGTGTACAAACAAAATTATGATTAGTTAGGGCCGGGGCGCGCGGCCGCGTAAGGTCTGAGCCACGCTTTAGATCTCTCTTATTTATAATATTACCCCTATTTTCTCCCCAGGGTACACTAAACTTGATACTTTTATCAGGTATATTCTAGAGTTCACTGAGCATATAAAACTAAATATGAAATTTTGAAGATAAACTTATGTGCATGGTTGTGCTGACGATGTCGAAATTTGTACGTTTTCCATAATATTGCTGAAGCAAGAGGAACATAAAAATATCACACCAAATAATATTTTTTGTGACTAAGATTTTTTTTTAATTATGACTAGAATCTCTCATGATGTAGATCTCCCATTGACTAATTGAAAACTGAGGTATACTGTGGTATAGCCTGGAAGCTACTAAAGGCTATAGTTTTGGTTTGGATATATAGATTAAAATATACTATATTACTATATGCGGTCACCTCGCCGCAACAACCGTAGCGCCGCGTGTGGTGGGTTCGAATCCCACCCGGGACAAATCTTTGTGTGATGAGCACGAGTATTTGTTCTGAGCCTGGTTGTCAATTTATCTATATAAGTATATATTTAGAAGTATATAAGTATGTTTATCAGTTATTTGGTTACCATAGTACAAGCTCTGCTTAGTTTGGAATCAAATGACCGTGTGTGAGTTGTCCAATAATATTTATTATTTATTATATACTATATTATAAGTTTAAGGTCAGTGTTTTCATCAACAATCATAACATAGACATTCCCAGAATATAAGTAGTGCGATGGTTGGTAACTACCCATTTTTTGGAAGTACTCTGATTGCTCCATATTATGACCACGACATAATTTAACCATTTCTTATGACCATTACATAGTAATTCTTCCCTTCTACAATCTGGAGTTACTTAAATTACCTTTAAATAATTAAATAATCAGCTTTTCTACAAAAGCAACAAGTAACAAATAATCTCTTTCCATATAGCTGACCGGCCGCTGAAGTGTGGCCCGAGCCTTCGTTGTAGGGCAGCGAATGCGAGTCACAGTGATCCCTTGATACCGATAACTTTCCTTGTTCAATTACCTTAACGCTGGACGCAGACAGAATCCGTCAAAAATTGGAAATGTTTGTGTTTTCGGCTAAATATTGGATGCTGGAGTTTTTACGCGTGGACTGTTGTGAAATTAATTAGTGAATTGTCCAGTTAGAAGTATTTTGATAGTATCAGAGAAGTTGCTAATAAAATATGGTTTTATTACAATCTTACTGTCTAATGTATAAAATCTATTGAATTATTGCGGCGAGGTGACTTAGGAGGCGAGGCACTTTAACCACTGCGCCAAACGTGCAGTTAGAAAAAAGTAGCTGTATCAAACAGGTCACTGATGTTATAAATTCTGAATGTTGTATACCTCCAGCTGCGAACCTTGCTTACAAGCCTCTCTACTTAGTTGTCGGACTACAGTTTTATGTGAAAATAAGTAAGTAAGTATGCATTCATTCTTTCAACAATAACGTTTTCCTAGAACTAAACGTATAAATCTACATAATTAAAACTACATTTGTTCAACTTCCGAGAAAAATGTAGTTAGAATGTAGACAAAATGTTATTCAAAGTTCATTTCGTCTCAGCTTTCAAGCTTCAGTTTCCTTGCATACGTCTTCATTAGCATCGTATCCTGATTGATGATGTGATCAATACTGAGCTTATCTTACTGCAATACTGACTGTTTTACACTCCAATGCTTGCAAATAGATTTTCGGTGTAGTGTAAGAGTGCTTCTTTTCTAATGTATTGCATCTGTAACTAAATAGATGAAATTGCGAGACAAAATTAGATGCAAAAAGTTATATGCATAGAATTCCGTTCCTAGTGGTGGAAAAATAATGTTTCAATGAGTTTACTTTTTCACCCTTTTCCTAAATATCCATATACCAATTATTTAAATTAGTTACAGGAATTCTCATTATTTACTTAGACGCCTCGAACGTTTTTATTATCTCAGATATTTATAATATGCGAATATTGGCTAGATAAAACTCTACTCTAAACTTTCTTACAATCTCCCAGATGCTTCAAGTTCGACATTAACGTTTTTCAAACAAATAAAATTTAAGTCACCACAATCAATCACAAACAAAAACCAGAAACGAATACTTAAAGCAGAAAATTCGCGACCCAATTCATAGACAGAAAAGACAAATGATCCGAACGTTTTCTCTCCAAACTATCCCAACTACTAAAATAAAATGTACCCACAGTTTTAAAACAAAACAAAATGTGAAGTTTGCAAGCAAAAGTCGACGGATAAAAGTTGCATTCGTCTACTTTCTGGTTATATAACGATGAACCTTGCCAACCGTACGTCGGAAATGCGAAATTTCAATAAAACTTTGATTAGAAACGAATGATACTGAAAAACAATGAACAAGTTATAAGATTATTCTTTCGCTTGATATTTGTACAAGTAATATTATACTTCGCAAAGGTATAGCAGACTAATTTATGAATCTGTTTTGATATCAAATTTGTATGTAGTTTCTTGAGATCTACCCCTTATTTCTTCTCCCTTCTCATTCGGGAGAAGACCATTGCCCAGCTGGGAGTTAAAAAGAAAAAAAAGTATATTTATTCAGAAATGCGACATTTCAGCCTGGTGGAATTTTGTGTTTGCCAACAGACTGTGGTTTAACATGACTTTTAAAGGGACAGTTATTATCAGGCCATATATTAGGTCGGAGAAAAAGTCTTCGCATTTATAATGCAAGAGATTATAAATGCGAAAAGACTTTTTCCCCATTTTATTACAAGTTCATACATACTATAGTGAACTTGTAATAAAAACTCTTTGCCTTCAAGAATCACAAATGAGTACACGGTTCATTAGGTTTCTTTCAGTGAGCTCGTGAGGTACCCAAATATCGTCATTTTTTGTGTAGAGTTTTTATTACAAGTTCACTATAGTATGTATGAACTTGTAATAAAATGGGGAAAAAGTCTGTACCATAATGCGAAAAGACTTTTTCCCCGACCTAATATATGTTGACACGTGTAAACTACGCTTTGACAGTAAAGAAAAATACTGTCTGTGGACTTTTTCTTACCCCATCTTAATCTGGCTCATGTTCCAAAAAACAAAAAGAAATGGCTACATGACACAATTTTTCAAAACTTAATCTCAAATGACCATCGTCAAACTTAAATTATACGAGTGATAAATTGCATTAAACGCAAGCACCCGACCGCAGACATTTTGCTATACATTGTAGCTGGTCCTCAGTTATCTGGCTAGCGATTAATCTTAAGATTTATTGCATTTATGGCTGGTCTTTTTTGGCAAGAGGCCAGGTGATGCACGGATCATTTTGAAGATGAAACGACTTCTGCTCTTGTATATTTTTTCGGAATAAATTGGAGGCTGGGGGTAATAAAATGGATCTGTTTTTATTCGAAGACTGCCTCGGGTAGATGTTGATCTACTCGAACTTGAAATCTGATAGTAACACTTTCTTGTTTTTCAACAAACAACCAATTCATAATAAACCTAAATCTTTCTCGTGAATTAAGCTGTCTGTTGGTAAAAACCGCAGAAAACTACTCGAGTAAGTTAAGTAATTTTTTATTATTTTTTGAAGACTTGAAGGTTTCCGCTACTTTTCTAAATAATCGACAACAACAGATCTGATACTCAAAATATCTAAACATATACAATTATACATTTGAAATTCAAAAAAGATACTATGATCAGACACGAGCTTAAAAAAATCCTCCCAGAAACGTCGCAGATTTAAAAATATTTCAAGCTCATATTAACCCGTAACAGGAATACATTTACACGAGGCATTACCCAAAAACATACTCAACGATCGGTAATAAAGGCCTAAACAGTGCCTGCAGGCATTCTGATGGTGCATCGATCGTAAAAGAGTACGGACGGATAGGCAAGCTTCGGTAATACTGGCCGGTGCCAAATGCACTGTCGTTATATAAAATTGGCAACTACCGAGTTGTGGCCGAAACCGTGCGGTTACCAACTCCCAATTCGATGTATATTGTATATATTTTGGCTAAATATTTAGGAATTGAATTTCTGAATTCGAAGTAGTGAACATTTTTGTTCGTTTGTTTTAAGTTTTCGTAATAGTTTTGAGTGCTTCTTTTTATAGCCATGAATAGAAGATAAAAATACTCGCACAAAACAAAAATTTGTAGCACTAGATTATACTTTATTACATTAAACACCTAATCCTATCAAAGAATAAATATACTGTCCTTTGGTTTCCCTATTTACTTATTTACCAATTAGAAAAAGTGAGTATTGTTGTATTTCATTCTAAATATTTTTTGCTATCGAGCACTTATCACTACAGCTTCCAATAATAAAAAAAATGAATAAGCGAGCATCGGATTAAAGTATTGAAGTTATTAAAACAGAGCATATCCCACAAAAAATCACAAACTAATATTCTCAATTTCGTAAGATTATTAGCTTAAACAATATTTCTAATCTTATAAGAACACTGTCCCCGTTTCCTTCCATCTAGCCTGATTATACTTAGTCGGAACTTGCCAAATATCTGGATGTAAAATATTGCTATACTATAAAACAAAAATATGAATACATAGAAGAAAGTCTGCCTTCGTGGCGCAGTGGTTTAGGTCACCACGCCAACACTACTGCGTCGGGAGGTCGTGGGTTCGATTCCCACACGGAGCAATTATTTGTGCGATCCACAAATAATTGTTTCGGGTCTGGTTGTGCTTTGTGTCCGTTGTTTGTATGTTTGTAAAAGTCCCCGCGACACAAGAGCAATTCTTAGTGCGGGAGTTGTCTTTTTTTAAAAACAAAAAAAAAAAAAAACAAAAATGTTTTATGAACTAAAACAAAAGTTAGGTTGTAAACTTAGCTGATTGAACTGAGACGAAGATTGGCAATTTCGATTTTACAACGCTTTAATATTGTTAATTGTTGAATTAGTAATTCTTTCGGAAAGGACAGCCAACATAAACTAAAAAGCGACACGTGCATGCTCTCTTCATATTCCATCCTATAGCTGGGTTTCCTAAATCCCATAATTTTGTAACCAATAATCTCAAAATTTAGAGGTTACACCTATAAATATTCTTGTTCAACACATATTCAATTCGGCATTAATTGGCGTAGCCGGGTGGCAAACGTTCCATGTGTAGATGGATCCGATCGGCACAAGCCGAACAAGTGAATAGAGTTGGTTTTGTTATTCGATAAATATTGCCGAACCGAACGAGCCGAACTGAATATGTGTATAGCAAGCCTTACACTAATTATAGTACTAGCATGGCCCCTACGGCATAGTCTTAAGGCTTAGCTCCAAACCTTTAAATTATGACGCTTTCGTTACATCATTAAGAAAACGGTAAAGAAACAACTATTACAAAAATTATAGCACATTTTTTTACGAGGTTCCCCCACTTGGTGTAGAGGCTAACGGCCTAACACCCCCCAATTTAAACGCTGGATTATTGGGGTTTAGTAATATTTTTTACTACCGAAAATACTAACGGTACATACCATATTAGCTTTATAGCAACACTAAAACAGGTTTTAGTACCTAACTCTACTGTTATTATATTTACCAACCCGTTTCCTTCATAATAGTCACAAACCCCTATTTTAACAGCTATCTTAAACCGTCTTATCTTCACACTACGCACTCTAATGCATAACGCATGTACGAAACAAAAAAAAATGCGCAAAGCGAAATATTTCCTTTGATCTCATAAGTACACTAGAGGCCGAAAGAAAGTATACATTGGGGATTAAACCTTTATTGCGAGGAGAAAGGTTGTATTGTTGTATTCAATACGGAGGTCGAATACGAGAATGGGATATTTTAGCATTAGCCGTAATGACTTGCTTTTGCTGCGACGTATGGTCTGAGTTAAGTGGTCCTGGGCCCTTTTATTTTACAATTCATTGCGTTTGTACTTTGATATTTTTTGGTTTTTGAAGTTTTGTGATTGACTTATTGTTAAGTGGAATTAGTAGTTAATTGGGTATAAGTGTACCCTAAATCAATTAATCTATTCAAAATTATTTGTGTTAAGTGAAACCCAATTCTTTGTAAATCCGAGTGAGTTGGAAATATCCAAAAAATCATGTACATTTTCTTAGGTACATTCTTTATATTTTAACTAAAAGAAAACTTAACTTTAACTACAAGTTTAGACAAGAAGAGCGTGAAGTTATTTTTATTTATAAAGGGGTACTTTTTGATCCAACAACACCAAAGAGATTTAATGGCAAGCAATGAAAGCGAAACTGAAAAGATCTTACAAAGCGGTTTTGAAAAAAAAGTAATATCTTAATTGAAAATCGTATATTCAAAATCTCTAACATAATTAAACAACCCTCATCTATATTTTCCAAATATGGATTCAAATATTAGTTTGATCAAACCAATAGTGGTCCGTATTTGCGCTAAACAATCAGGCTAATTGTAAAACCGGTGGATAATCCAAAACTATATGAACAACAAACAAACAGAATGTTCATTTTACAATAATAATAAATGGCTATCTAAACAAATATTATTTGAAATGAGATAATTTATATCGTGTAAATAATTCAGCCAATTTAGTTTAAGTAGAGTTCTAGACAACTTGTCAGATGGAAGTTCGACAGTTGTGCACCTGGATAACCTATCAAATAGAATTTGGCAATTATTTTCATATATTATTTGCCGTCACGATATACAGCAGATTGGTAATCTGACTCTTATTCATAAGATATAATACTCTAAACTGGTCGATTTTTCATATTTTATTTTAAATGCTGTCAACTTTTGAGTGAAGTAAAAAGTATTTTTTGGGGTTATTCACTACTAGTTTGCTCAATGGACAAAACTACACATGACTTGAATTTTATTTACATTCCGTCGTAAAGTTATTACCACAAATTTTACACTCAATTCAATACGTTTTGTTATTTGAAATATCAAAAAGTTATTGTCAATGACAATTACTCTACCACACATAAAACACGTCGTAAGACAAACAGTTTGTGTCCACGGCCAGTCTAATCTGGTCATAACAGCAAGCAAAATAAAAATCACATAATTACGCCAAATTCCGTGTATAATCGCGTAAAATAATAAAAATACTGGCCACTAATTAACTTACTTAACCATTTAAATTACAAGGCATTTACTCCCTGTATTTATAAATCAAAGGGTCTATTTAATATTTACAATGTTGGTCAATTTCGTGGCCGCCAGTGTACGCGGTAAAGGGTGGCGTTGAATAAATTATAACGAGTATTGGCACGCACTTCTAACACAAATATTGGAAGTAATTAAATAACACTAATATTTATAACGTGAAAGCAATTTCAATTAATTTCATAAACA
The DNA here is from genome assembly GCF_050436995.1 of Anticarsia gemmatalis. NCBI lineage: Eukaryota > Metazoa > Arthropoda > Insecta > Lepidoptera > Erebidae > Anticarsia > Anticarsia gemmatalis. Next base: position 13,514,704 of record NC_134752.1, on the reverse strand, counting down.
GGCCGTTTATTGAATTGGTAGTAATAAAATTATTATTCGTATACTTACTAATATTATTATTAGGTGGGGGAAAAAGTCTTTTCGCATTATAGTATGTATGAACTTGTAATAAAATCTCTTTGGCTTCAAGAATCACAAATGAGTACACGGTTCATTAGGTTTCTTTCAGTGAGCTCGTGAGGTATCCAAATATCGAGCTTTTTTGTGTAGACAAAAGATTGTATTACAAGTCCATACATACTACAATGAAAAAAAATGAAGAAAAATCTTTTTCTCCGACCTACTAATAATATTAGTAAGTATACAAATAATAACACATACATACACTAGACCTCGCCTTTTTCCCATAAGGGTCAGCAAAACCCAAGAACACCACTCGGTACGATCCTTACAAACTTTCCTTGCCTCATTCATATCCATGCATCTTATCATACAGGGCCAATGTTATAAATGTGATAAATCTGTCAATCCGTTCCGCTTTTGAGCCTCAACCTCTGAACTGATTTTGATGAAATTTTATATCAAGATAGTTAGAGAGTTACAACCATAAGCTACTTCTTTTATCACGTGGATCAACTAATGAAAAATAATTTAGCATGTACCTCAGTAAATTGCATTTATCAAAATATTATCTCTTTCATATAAATTCATACATCAAACATTCGACATGAAAGCATTTGATAAGATCAACTAATTGCATAAGATATTAAAGTGAAGTTTCAGCGACTAAGCGATATGGCAATTTGTAAAAAGTAATTTCTTTGCTGCTGATTTTTGCTAGTATTTGGCATTTAACTATTGGAATGTCATTGAACTTATAATTTCAAACGAATAACTAAAAATGTAGTATCACTTATGCACTTATAATACTCGTAATTAATTAGTTTCGTATTGAGGCGCCCATATCCAGTTGCGCTTACCGGTCGTTAAAAGATTTGTGGGTTAAGCAAAGTTTGGCGCGGTCATTCCATAGATGGGTGACCGCATAGTGGTATTTGAACTGGGCGTCTCCAGGCTTCGGAGGGCACGTAAAAAGTCGGTCCCGGTTTTTGTCAATTAAGATAACAGTCGTTAAGCCACTTCAAAGGCCTTTGGGCGTCTTGAACAATTTTGCACCTGGTTGACCACTAACCATACGATAAGAAGAAAAAAACTCTCGTATTTCGCAGAGTAGGTACCTACAGCTCTCTTTATTAATGCGTTTATCATAAACACAGAAAAAAAGACACACAAACTAAAACACTTTTTAAAAATCAAATCATTTATTAACGACTATCATAATCGTCAACAGATAGACTCTTGCGATAGTCGGTGCAATTATGGAACCTATCACTAGCTTTAAAAGTGGAAAGAACCTAATGAGAAGAGTTAGCAAGAAACTTACGGCCTCTTTTTATATGTTACATATTAATAATAATTACTAATATCACGACAAAATGATAGCCACTATGTAGTACATTGCTTTTCTGACGTAACGTGTAAATCACTTTAATCTAAGGAAGAAAACAATGTACAGCGTAGTGGCTTTCAAATAGTTGTCAAACTTAATAGCCCCCCTTCTCCTCTTAAATGGATGTTTCTGTAAAAAGAAGCAGGTTTTTAATTTCATGAAAATTGATTACGCGGTCTTGCCAATAGGTGGACAAAACATTAGCCTGGATAGGTAAAAATCTAACTTTCAACAGAAAGTCTCCTCGAATATATTTTGACAATAGCTTGAGACCGTCGATAAAATCCCTACACTTTGAGAATAGTCATTGAAACGCAATATTAAAGGATAAAACCTCTTGAATCGCGGTCTAGGCTATCTTTTAATACATTTACACTAAGAACCGGGATAATACTAGTTTTAAGATCCTAACATTAGCATTTAAAGGTTTATACACATAAGACTTCCTTGAGAAGGCAGGGCTTGTTTGGATACCTTTTTAACGGAACAGGTATGGCAGCACGATTCTCTGCCGTCGTTACTATACTAATCGTATATCGAGAGTTTGCACTTTGACATTTAAAATGTACTAAACGATTAGTTCCAACGATGTCGCCAGAGGGGCTGATCAGTTTTTCATACAAAATTTTTCGGTAGCTACTCAACTGTTTATATTTAATAGTAGTAGAGAATCGCGTTATACTAAGCAAGTAACTCTCAATCACTTCATCGAAACACGGAACTTAGCTACACTTAGAAGCTACAATTATCGTTAAAAGGAAATTAATACAATGCGTACAAGCTCTGACTATTCGGCCGAACATTTACATAGTCGTCATAAGGTTATTACAAGCAAGGTATCTAATGTGTAGTCACCTTAACGGGTCTCCCGATGTTCTGAAATGTAATGGTTATGGTTATAGTAAATAGTCGTTTATAGTAACGTTCAGGGGTTTTAGTGGACACCTTAGGGTCTGAGAAATATCTTTAATTGACTATTAAGTTTCACTTTTGTGTGAAAATCGGTATTTTGTGTAGTTTTTAGGAAAAAAGGTACTGTTGTGTGAGATCTTAAGACTGTTTTGAGGAGATAATATTTAACTGATTTTGAGCTGGACTAGTTTCTAGAAAACTCTCTAGAATATTACTAACAGTCTGTACTAATTTGAGCTACTACAAAAATGAATAATTACGAATTATTAGTTCCATTCGTTAATTTGCTGTGCTGTTGATCATAAATATTGTACTACCCAATAGTGTTACTTTAATTAAAAATGCATAATTAAGTATCATGCATTGCATGTCTGACTATCCAACATTTTGACACTAGCTCGATATACTTCGATACCATCGCACCTAAAATTCGATATACCACCGAACAACTGTCAAAATACTACCAAAATTATTCCACAAACGTTAGTTACAATGTTAAATTCTACTAGTAACATACAATTTTGACATAAACTCCCTGTACACAGAAACTTGCTTGAAAGTTTGTTCGCTGTTTAGATAGCAACGAGTTTCTATACTTAGTTAATTAGGATGCTTGTACCACTCTAGACAAAGGAATTGGGGAAAACTTGTACCATTTCAGTTTTGTTAACTTTAATTTACTATAAATCTATAATACGATTATCATTTTATTTATTAAAAGAAGTGACATTTTTTATGCTGAATTATCTTAAAATAATTCTTCATTGTTTGTGATTTGCCCGGCCCAAAATTTCAAATCAGATTCCTGAATTGAGTTTATATCAAGTCGAGTCAAATAGGTTCCAATTATTGTTACTGGTATTTTTATAGTAAAAGAGTGGTAAAAACAAAAAAAAAATACTTTTCATGCAAATAGTGTAGTTACGATCATTGCGGGCACCTTCCTTAATTTGACATGTCATTGTTATCGCTTCAAAGAAAAGGACAACGCTATGTCGACTCTGTAGTGCCTATCTCTTTCTTCCAGGAGAACATGGATTGGTCTTAAACTATGCTACATCGGTACTGGAGTCTTTGGTTAGACGTTAATGCATATTTATTTATTACAAACGGCTCTACAGGAACACAGAGAGTATTCGTATGGTTCTGTTTTATAGTGAACTAGCTGACCCGCGCAACTTCGCTTGCGTCACATAAGAAAGAATGAAAAAAAATCCCCGTTTTTGTAACATTTTTCGTTGCTACTCCGCCCCTAATTGCCGTAGCGTGATGTTATATAGCCTAAAGCCTTCCTCGATAAATGGTCTATCTAACACTGAAAGAATTTTTCAAATCGGACCAGTAGTTCCTGAGATTAGCGCGTTCAAACAAACAAACAAACAAACAAACAAACAAACTCTTCAGCTTTATAATATTAGTATAGATATGAAATTGGTTCCGATATTTTGCAAGATCTAAGCACAGATTAAAAACTCTGAATTAGATATTTCGTTGAAGATTATTGTAGCACTGATAAAAGACTAGTCTGTAATTATTGAACATTATTAAAGTAGCAAATTGCGCTACAGTGAGTCAAACTAATTACATATTATATAGTGCATATTTAATAGATGGATAACCGCTTAGCATTAGTTGCTGTACTCCTATTAACCACATACCGTTAATCAATATCAATACATAGAAAAATAAATAGACAATCACATCCAACTCAAAAATTTCGTACAAAAAATCTAATTACCAAATCAAAGAGTCACTCCAGTTTATTATTCAGTGCACATCTAAACCTATTTGAACTGGTTAGAACACTCATTACACGTTTTACTCCTAACTTTTATACTTTCTAGATCGTTAGTGTCAACCTTTACCTCACCTTTCTTCAATGTCAGAATAGATTTGTGCTGACTAGATAACTCTTAGCCAATGTATTAGAAAAAGAAGAATGAGATACAATCTATGATTAGTCAGCATTGGCTTTTTTGGTCAGACAGGCTATTGGCGGGTAAAAATTATTTGAAAACGTTTATTATTTTGAAAGCTTTTGAATAAATTGGTATGATCAAAACGGATTTCAGGTGTTTCGATTATGTAAGACTAGCTGACCCGTGCGGCTCCGCTCGCGTGAATGATTTTTTTTTACAAAGCTTAATTATTCCTTAACAACAAAATATGCTTTTTTTCACGAAAAATATTCTCAAAATTATTTATATCTCATATAACTCGCGCTAAAGCATATCCGCCATTAAAACTGTTGCCATGACAACGGAATTTTGTTAATTCAATGTCATTATAATATTGATTATTCGCGACTTCGGTGGCGAAACCTGAATTTTCCCGGGAAATGCATCATTTTCCCGGCGTAAAAAGTAGCCTATGTCCTTTCTCGGGTATCAAACTATCTCCATACCAAATTTCATGCAAATTGGTTCAGTAGTTTAGGCGTGATTGAGTAGCAGACAGACAGACAGAGTTACTTTCGCATTTATAATATTAGTATGGTAGATAAATAGAAAAATCGTAATTTAAAAAATATATTCTATGCTTGATTATTATCTGATTTAACGCGGAAATTATTACGATAACCTAATTTATCTCAATTTGCTTACTATTGCACTACAGATAACACTGCCGTTTTTTGCAGCAGTCAGTTAACAACCACATCCAATGTCCAACAAAATCTTTAATCTTGATGAATACAATTATTGATGTAAAATTTACATATTTGCAGTTACTTAGTATATTCAATGGTTATTTAAAAGCCGTGAGTTTCTTGCCGTTTCTTCTCACGAGTAACAGCTTTTCCGAAACGGCGGTAGATAAAAAAATATTTTGACGATTTCAAATACTTGTTAAAGTTTATGAAATCTATACTTCTATACTAATATAATAAAGCTGAAGAGTTTGTTTGTTTGTTTGATTGTTTGTTTGTTTGAACGCGCTAATCTCAGGAACTACTGGTCCGATTTGAAAAATTCTTTCAGTGTTAGATAGCCCATTTATCGAGGAAGGCTATAGGCTATATAACATACAGGCTACGGTCATTAGGAGCGGAGTAGCAACGAAAAATGTTACAAAAACGGGGAAAATTTTGACCCATTCTCTTAGGTGACGCAAGCGAAGTTGCGCGGGTCAGCTAGTAAAGAATATTTGACTGTGACTTATTATACGCAAAATGTATAACGTATTTCTAGCTTGACAGTATTGGCAGCTATTAGTATATAAAAAAACTATCTAATAGTAAGCTTCTTAATCCAAAAATCACTCCACAATACCCAATTACGATACAATGAAATAAAAACGCTTGATTAACCCCCTAATATACGTGTTCCAATTAACTCGCGGCGAATGAAATCAGGGAAAGTTATAAGGGTGTTCCCCACATGCAAGGCGCTGAGGCACAGAGGGACTAAATTATTCCTACACCTTCAAATTACCACAAGTATTGTAGGGAAAAATCCGACATGACCGTAAAATTAAGGCAAGTGTTCGTATGAATTATAAATGGTTACTTTTTTTGTTTTGGCGAAGATTCTTGTGAAGTGGTTTTTGTAAATGATGGGGTTATTAAGGGTTTTGTGAGAGAACTTTTTGGGAACTTTGGGTGAGTGATTCTTGATTTTTAATCATCTACAAGTTACATTTCAAAATCGCTGTTGTAGATTACTTAACGAAAGCGTAACTGGCAAGCAAGCAAGCTTTCGTACTTATAATAAACACGACCATGTTTTAAAACCGTAAAACATAGTGGAAAACTATATTATCGTTTATCACATAAAATATAGCTTCAATAATTTACAATCATTTTAAAAAACCCTGTAATCATTTCTGGCAGAATAAGAAAATACCTATTTTAGTTGATGTATACAATAAATATAAAGATATGGTCGTTCATAAGAGTAGCAGTTTAGAAATGTTTAGTCTTGATACTTGGATATCGTCTGTTAATATTAAACACTGTATTCATTCTAAGATTGAACATTTTGATATTCCAAAACGTAAGTGTAGTGTACAAAATTTAAAGTCTATTGTAATGACAATGTTGAATTCTGATTATAAAGATTTTTATTTGATATTTACTGACGGGTCCAAGGATACTACTGGTGTTGGAGCAGCATTTTTTGACCCCCAAAATGATTACAAAACTATTTTAAATTTATGCGATGGTGCTTGTGTTATGAGAGCAGAGTTGACAGCCATTACTGATGCCCTTTCTTATGTAGAGTCTATAGAGGTCAAAGATGTGGTCATTTTGTCGGGCTCAAGAAGTGCTCTCCAACATTTGGCCCGTTGTGTCACGGGTGTCCGAGGCATGCCGATAGCTTATGCGGCACTAGAGTCGATTCATTTAGTACAATCGAAAGGAATTAATATCAAACTTCAATGGATTCCTTCTCATTGTAGGGATTTCAGGGAATGACATTGTGGATGGGCTTGCTGGTCGAGCTGCATCGGATGGTATACCTTTCGGCAGCAAGCCCTACCCTTCAGAACTGATTTCTTTCATGAAATCTAGTTGCTTCGACATATGGAAGCAACATTTTGAGTCCACAATGTCAACCAAAGGTCTCTGGTACCGGACCATGCAGCCAGCGCTGTCTCGGGCCCCTTGGTGTGATGAGTCAGGCCTGTCGAGGGATCAGATAGTGGCGGCATTCAGGGTTCGTTCCGGTCATGTGCCCTGCGGCAAATTTTTGAATTTGGTGGGTGTTAAATCGTCGCCGATATGTAATTCGTGCTCGAAAATCGATGATTTGTTGCATATTTTAATAGAATGCAGTTTATATAACAATATTAGAGCACAGTTGCAATTGCAGCATTTTTTTTGTCATAATGGTAGTATAAATGTTATTTTGAGTGATCCATTTTCTGAAAAGGCGATTAAAATTTTTAAGTTTTTTAGTTATGTTTTTTCTGTAAATATGCTAAATTAAAATATGTCCAATTTATTTTTCTCTTTTGAATTTATGTTTTTTGAAAATTTTAATTGCCTTCAGTTAGAAAATTTGTTTGTTTTTTTAGATTTTGCTGTACACTTTGTTGAAATTTGAGTTTCCCTATGAGGCCGACATAGCCTTTTGTTGGCTAAAGGCCTTGACAAAAAATTTGATTAAAAAAAAAAAAAAAAAAAAAACCCCTGTCATATTTTAACCAAGTTAAATGTTTTATATATTTCATAGTGTTACTAACACACCTCGTAAAACGCAAGTATTTGAAAATAAAAACCAACTAAACACCAATAAAACAAAAATAAAAAAGCAAACAACAACAAACAGAAACTATATTACAACCCATATCTCCAAAACTTTCCATCTTTATTTCTAAGATAAACAAGAGACTGCAAACCGCATACGTGTAAGTCGATCTCCAAAACCCACTTTCAACCCCTCTTCCCCCCTTTAAACCCCGAGGCAAAAACCTACAGATAAGAATAAAAGAGGAAACACAAAAATCTTGCAAGCCTACCATATTGTTGGTGAATTTTTGTTGACGTCTGTTTACGTTACGAAAAAATTGACGGGGAGTTGTCGATTCATCATATTTTTGATAGGAAGGAAATAGTGAGTGTTATCAAAAAGGAATATGCTTCAGCGTCACTAATTTTCCAAGATTTTTCACGAAGTAAATGTAATGAATGCGTAGGTGAATATTTATTTATAAGTTTATGACTATACCTAAAGGTATTTGTTGGTAACATAAATTATAGCAATTTTAATTAATACTTATATTATCATGTTACAGCAATCCAACCTATTAGGTACCCCACGTCGGAAATTTTGCGAAACTCCGGATCATAAAAACTAAAAACATTTTAAAAAAATAGAGAACCCAATAACATTTGCCCAACCCGGGAAACAAACCCGTGACCTCATGATGATCAATCGCATACCGTACACCTCAGACAACATTTTTTTATAACAAAATATTTTTTGTAACAATTAGTAACCTATCAAACAATCCTTTGAATTCGCCAAAAAATATTCATTTAATCCGTTGACTCGCATCAACAAGAGATAGCTTAACGCTAATCTTGTAATAAATAATGGTTTTTGAACGATATTTCGTGGGATCTGAGCGATCGAGATGGAAGGATGGCACGGATTACGGGATTACTTGCTAAATCATTGGTTTGTTTAGCAAATTTATGTTTGTAGGGATATTGTACACGACTCTGTGGTTATTTATTGGCGTGTGATAGGATTCGTGGTACAAGTAGGAGCCTATGCCTTATAAACTGTGGATTTATTTCTTATTATCTACTATCGTCAGTATGAAGCCATGATCAACGCCCCTAGCGTACTTTGTAAGAACTATTTTTTCCAAGTAATTGTATTCTCGATCTGTCAACTGGCGAATGTCACCGTTAGTCGTAAAATGGACCATAGGAAATTGCGACTTAAAGCAGAGGACGACTTTTTATACTACAAGTAACTATTGACAATCGACTAGCTATCGGTATTTTTTTTTATGAATATCTGATACATTCCTCTAGCGGGCGCCGCAGGAGCTGTTTTTGCAGTATATCTTAAACGTCAAACTTGCGATATCCGATAAAAACTGTAAAATTTCCGCTACAGGAATTGAGATCCAAACTTATCTCAGTAATCCTAAATAATATTTAATAATATAATAAAGAGCTGGCTCTTTGATTCTTACGTTTCTAAACGAATGAACGTATATATATATATTCGCTTAGCCTTTGTTCCAAACTATGTTGGAGTCGGCTTCCAGTCTCACCGGATGCAGCTGGATACCAGTGTTTTACATGGAGCGACTGCCTATCTGACCTCCACAACCCAGTTTACTTGGGTATTAACACGATACCCTTCGGTAAGACTGGTTGTCAGACTTTCAAGCTACTGACTACTGTTAACGACTGTCAAAGATCTTCGAAAATGACAGCCGGGACCCACAATTTAACGTGCCTTCCGAAACACGGAGAAACTCGTTATGTATAAGATGGTCACCCATCCACGGAACAACCTCGGCAAGCGTAGCTTAACCTCAGAGATCGATCCGTGCGGCTGTTGTAAACTAAGCCACGAGCTCCTCTTGAACGAATGAACGTATCAAGATAAAATTTACAGTGATAGATTTATACCCCGCGGTTGAACGAAGTTTGTAAAACTAACTTTAAACTTCCGCAGTGACACAAACATTACACCTTTTGCCCGCAGTAGGCACTAGGCAGAGACCAAAGAACGCCACTTGATACGATCCTTAAAAAACTTAATTTGTATAATTCACATCCTAATATTTACCAATTTTATAAATTCAATAAAATTATACCGATTATAATATTATAGCATTTGACGTTCGATTTTCAGACCAAAACAATCTTGCGAATATTTGACAATGAATAAAAGCAAATTTCTTGATGAAAATCAATTCTAATTTTTATTTTTATTTAGATACTGCTGACTCTTCAACGTAAGTTGATACATTTGTATAGAAAATTCACCGCATTGCGCCGCTCTGGGGCCCTTAAGTGCATATTGACTGCGGATGAACTAGACGTAAAGTATCAACCTGGAGGTGAATTCCAATACCTTTATGTTCATAGGTCATACATACATAAAAAACGTCCCGCTTTTATACCAGAAGGCGTAGGTATTATACCTGCGTTTCGCCGTTTACAATTTTCGTCCTATAGGGCAAGACTAATTGCTATATTATTATGCTATGACTCCTATTATGACAACACTTCTAGATACTTTTTTTTTGTGGATCGCTTTAATTTTATTGTTCAGAGTGGGAATCAAACCTATGGTCTTTTGACGCAGGGGTAGTGGCGTAACAGCTTTTCAGCCATAGAGAACGTCGGATCTCCATGCTACTGTGAAAATCTGTTCACTATAAAAAACAAACATGCCATAAAAACTTTAGACAGAATTTTGCATTTACATATATGTAGTTAAAAATATTAATAGTGAATTATTTTGCAAATGCTATTTCTTTATAGCTCTTAACTCAATATAAAACTACAATTGCGTTATAAAACGCTTCAGTAATTGCATCTTCCGAGTTCTATTCACACGATGTATTTTTTTATTCCTTCTGTGACAAAACTCCGGGTCAACTAGTTTTTCTTGCTTCGTTTTTGTTGCTTTCTTACAAAAGTAATGCAGGCAAGTTATAACAAGCTTTAGACGTTCTGCAAGTTCGTGTATTAAAAATTTATGACTTTTGTATGGTAGTACCGGCTTTTGTTACTGGAATTGTGTAATTCTTTATTTATGTAAGAATTTAAATTTAAGCAAGCTGTGTAATTAATCTTAAATTATTAGTAAAACAAAACCTTTCGGATAACTCTTTAACTACTTCATGTATTTTTGTGAGATGTTCATAGGGTTGGACAATAGAACATGCATATTTTAATTCTTTCATAATTTTTGACTTCAAGGTATCATTTCCAATAATAAAAATAAATTAACACTACAAATTGCAAATACTTATAATATTAAAATTCCTCAGCATAGTTTATCTTGTTTTCACAATTACTAAAGAACCGTCTTCAAATAGCACTTGCACATGCTAAAAACCTTCTATACATCACAGAATAGTTCCGACACAGTATAAAACTTTGAAGCAATCCGCGCACCGTTACATCGCCATATATCCTTGAAACGACCAACCAAAACACTCGCTGAGAACATAAAAAGCCTTCCACATGCTCTTAGAGAACCCATAAACCCTTAGGAGCAACTAAACTGATATTTACGACAGCGCAGATTCCTCCCAGCCCTCTCAGTTCATCTCAATTCCTCTTAGCTTCTAGAATGTCTCCAGAATGTTCTGTCATGTTTTCATTATGTTTTAAATGAAGGTTAGTACTCTCTAAGGATGTGGTTGAATGTGCTGGGTTGCGTTGAATATTCTGTTGCGGTGTAAAGAGAGGTCTCTTTGATTGTCTTGGGCTGATCTTTATGTCCGATTGTTTAGTTTCACTTGTAGTTGTCATCAAAGTCTAGCCTGTTTTGGTGAATAATTAATTTTGCAGAAACGTGAACATTTTAAATTATTTTTGATTCAATGTTACTCTTGACTTGTCAAAAGAGCAATGAAGCAATTGCGAAAAAAGTATTTTTTGGAACACAAAATATAACGTTTTGACAGAGGTGTCTATTCTGTCAACACGCAACTCGTCAGGCTTGTGAACTTTATCCTTATCTATCTGATGACAAAATAAATTTATATCCGCAGAAGCTGAGTGTAAAACTCATAAATAACCCTGCATTAAATCCTTAGTCACATGTTAGTCAGTTAAAATGAAAGTTTTCATTTCGAGTAAGAACAAATGAATGGATTTAGTGAAAAAAAATATCACATTCAAATTATAATTTGAATTTACATACAGGCAAATTTTAACCAAAGAAAACTCTCCACAACTACAAAATAGCAGCCATAAGCCAGTTCTCTATCAAAATAATAAGTACTTAAAATGTTGTAAAACGTACCGTATGACTAAGAAAAATAAAACGGGATCATCTTGCCGGTGCCTGCAGTAGGGTTATTTGCATTTTTATATGGCCTGTGTCCAGTCGTATAGTTTTATTGCCTAGAGGTAGAACAATATGTTAGTTAGTCTGCTTGTGTGACGCTAGTGACCTGTATTTCTTTTATATTTCCTTCCTATTGGGTTATTTAAAGGAAGCTGTGTAGTTTGAGATGAGAAATCTTAGGGAAAATATTTTTTGGACGGGATTTAATGCGATTGTTATTTTTTTACTTTGGTTTGCTTGACATTTTGGCCTAGACCCATTTAATGCCCCATGTTGGGCGCCAAGTGAAAATAAAGTGATTTGATGCCAAGGAAATTTGATAATTGACCGTTAAAAATATTTTTTTCGGGGAGGTAAACTTAAATTATTAAGACTTAATTTTTTGTTTATTTTTTTTTTTATTTACACCCGGCTTGAAAAACAAGAAAAGTTCTTCGGTTTCGATATTTTAAGCAACGGTATAAAAACTTTACTGTTATAGAACCTGTTAGCCCCATTCATACCCAATATACCTAAGCCCTTATTTTGACCCCAAAAACATTTACACAGGCACGTGCCCTACAATATTTCTATACCTTTTCCCTTGCGAGGAATAACCTAATATATATGTGGAAGAGAGAACGAATAAGAATATATCAACTGCTTATCTTGCCCGTAAGTTGTAAGGGTCGACAGAAGGAATTGGGTAATGGTGTCGTAAATAATAGAATAACTATATTTTTGTACGCACTCTGTTTAGTTATTGAAGGTGTGTGGTCGACGTGGATCGCTTTAGCTTTGGAACTTTTTGTAGGAATACTGATGGAAAGCAAGGATTCTGGAAAGTTACGGAATTGTCTAGCGTGACACGTTAGAATTATCCGCGATTTATTTTCCGTTGGATGCTATTCTTCATCTTTTTTTAATGACTGTTAATTGCTATTTCAATGGTACACATTGTTTAATAGTTTTGTTATGTTATAGACAGTTGTTTTGTTATGTTTACCTTCACTTGGCAGGAATTCATTAGTAAAAGTAAGCAGCAGTCAGGTTCCTTTCTGGTAGAGAAAGGTCTTTATTTCACAGAAAAATAATACCTAGCATAAGCCTGAAAAAAGATAAAATTGTGACGAAGACCATACACGTTTGAACGTTTATAGCAAAAAATCATTAACATGCAATTAAAATTCTCCAAAACGAAACATAATCTTGAAAAAACAAGAAACTCGTAGCGCCTCACTAATTTGTCGTTCAAGCTCTATTCGAATGCAATTACCAGTGTGTTTCGAAGCGAACCACTCCCCGCTAGGTTCAGGCACAGATTTAGGCTATTACTGAGAAATCTGCCTGTCTTTATAGCCGGAAAACGAACACTCGGTATTTACTGAATTGAATTTTATATTGGAGCTATTTACTTTTATTTTTGGACTTTTTTGTCGCTATTCTGAAGTACTAGTAGCAACAAATATAAGACAACTCTATAGCATAGTGATTACTTTACTATTTAATTTTAATTTTGAAGCTAAGCAATGCAGCGATGTCTAGATTGAGATTGGTGGTCAAAAACAAAGTATCTCTTTCTGAAGCAGCATATTTTCGATATTAATATTGTCTATACTTTTTCATATTAACTGCACCTATGTAAGGGCAGCAAAGGAACTTGAAGGTAAAGGTCACCTTCAGGATTGTATACTAACTTTGACAGTAACATAATGTTTTAGTATTTTTTTTTAGAAATTTATTGATGTCTCCTGAAAAACATTATCAAGAGTGGTTCAAATTCAACTCATTAGCGTTGATTGCATTAAAATGCTCCCACCATACCTGCATCCACATTTCCCAAATACTGTTATCACACTCACCTTCCGTTAGTTCATCCCCTAACTCTCCCTTCCGGGTCCTTACGACCAGTTCCCCGGGTCCAGAGATTAGCATTCTTCCCAACGACTATTATTATCTACTTGTTGATACAACTTTTTGTTTTGAGAAATCTTTTGGACGCTATCGGCTTCACGGCTCCCGTGTTATGGGAGTTGGAACTTTCATGGTGTTTCAATGTCTTAAAATGTGTTTAAGTTCTATGGGAAGTTGGAGTTTGGGAAATCTTTTTCCTGCGGATTGGAAGTAAATTGATTTATTAAAAAAAAATAATGCCTTCTTTGTCTTTAAGGTTCTATAAGCTCCTTGTATTATAGGGAAATTTACATTTTGGCGACATAATTTATTATACAGTAAACTCAAAGTTTACTTTATAATTTAAAAACTCAACCTGTTTATTTTTAATCAAACCAATACCAAATTAAATAACTCAAGAACATTGATTCATTTCATAGTCAAAAATATTTTGATATATAAGTAGTAGTAATTAATGTCAAACACAGACGTAACTTTCTAATATTTATAAACAAGCATGTTTTTAAAAGCCAAACTTGATTTCTTTCACGAAAACCAGACCGTAAAAAAACGTGACTTCAAAAATGAAAAATCAACATCGAAATTGATTCGTCCTAAGTAAAAAAGCCTCGAAACGATCAAAGACTTTAAGAAAAAGTTATGACAGACCTTCGAAGGTCCGTTTTTTGCAAAAAATAAAAATACTCGTTCATCGTCGCTTAAGAAACAAATAAAAAAGGTGAAGATGTTTAATGATTGAAGTTTAGGAAAGTTTTTGTAAATATTCTGTGATCTAAGAAGCGGTTGATGATCAAAGGGTTGATTTTATATTACTATCGAGCAAGTTAATTAGTTATTATAAAAAAAAATATGAAAAATTTACGTGTTTAAATTGCATTAAAATGTAAGTCGTAGATTTACAAGAGTAATTAACCTATTTTATTTCATGCCTGTATCTTCCCAATACTAGGACATTAAATCTTAAATCCTTACTATCAAAAATTCTACAAATGTATTTTCGTTTTACTTTGTGTATTGTCTTTTAAAAACATGTCGAAGTGAATAACCTTTACTTAGTAAAACAATACCGGCAACACCCCACTTTGTTTCAGTCCGTTATCGTTTCTACAAAAATGGTAATATAACCCGAAACCTTTGTTGACACATTTAGGTATTCACGTAACACCTAGAAAAAAGGGTTAAGTACTAAAGTAAATTCGGACCGAAATGTAACACGCACTTTCTGATAATATCCATATAATCCTATGAGTACACAGATATATTTAAATTTTTATCGCCGGCTATCCGGATCCCTATAAAAGTATGCAAATTTTAATCGATAAGGTGATTTATAAAAATGGTAAGTAATAAAGAGAGTGGAAATATTGTTATCGGCGCGTCAACGGGCGGCCGCGAGTGTATCAATAACCGCACGATTTTGTACAAATCCGTGCACAATCGTTATTTTTTCGGGTATCGATTTTTCCGTTTATTCCATCTAGTCCTACTAGTAGTTCCATAGTCGAACTGTTTGGATGTTTTTATTCCAATTTGTTATACTGACGGATCGAACTATTTGGAAACCTGGATTTTATTCCAAATAGAACTACTGACTTCCGATATTAAATTAAGATTTGCTATTTTCTGCGTCTCTCTGTCTGTTCATGTACAGGATGTTTCTAAAACTTAAATAGGGTAGGCTACACGTAGTTGAGCCAGTCACTTTTATTAAAGTATTGCTATAAATTACAACAATCACACAATTAAATAGCAATAATCACTTACCAAAACACCATCAAAAATCAAAACATAATAAAGTATCTACGTTTCCGTGTCATAATAAAATGTCTACGTTCAAAAGATCTACAAAATTTCCAATAATCGTATAGCAATCGCAAAACGTAGCCCTCACAAATCGCAGTCAACGCAAGACAGGGTTGTTACGTTCTAAAAATTATACAAAATTCCCGGCGTATTTTACGTAAATAATTTTTAAGTATCGCACGCACGTAAACGGCCGGCATAATAATATCAGTTAAAATTAATCACTCCGCCAGGGATAGTTATTACGGTGTAGCCTCTTCCTTTTTATATTCATTATTATATTTAATAAAATATATTTTGGACATTGTTGTCGAGTTTCGCAGTGTTATAGCGATTTGGAGTTTTGGAATTGTGTTTTTAAATTACAATAGAATTACTTTTTTAGATGGCTGTGAAAAAAATACTTTGCGTAATGTAGATATTGTTTTATTGGAATAGTCGATGTTATTATTTAGAAAAAACAACCTTAATTTTAAAACAATGTACTTTGTCATTTTAGTTTTTTATGTCACAAAATATATAAATTTGTATATCTTTTTTATACTATCCTAACTCATAAAGTGATATGATATGAAGATGACCTTTGAAGCAAAGGAAGTTTGTAGTGATCGTAGCAAGTGGCGTTATTTAGTCTCTGCCTACCCCTATGGGAAGAAGTCGTGGTTTTGTCACGTATGTATGTATGAAGCCTTAAAAAAATAAACTATTGCTCATACACTTTTCTTACTATTCAAATATAAGTAGCAGCCCTAACCTTAGATTTATGACGTCATTTGACGTATAAGCAATAGGGGTGTCACGTGCGGAGTGTTTTTATCACCCACACTAATATTCTGACACTATCATATATTTTACTAAGCTCTAGAAGCAAATTCCATTTGATAGAGCTTTGTGAATAAGGGTTTGGACCCATTAGGCAAATTGTTTATTTTACTGTTTGATATAATTTTCTGATATGATATTACCCTCAAATGTTGGTGCTGTGTGGATTGAATAAGGTCTCACAAATCGTGAATGTGTATTATTTTTTTTCAAAAATACCGTACTTAATAAAACTAAGCTAAAACTGTTTAATGTATAATAGAATACGGGAATTAACGCGAACACGCATTTTACCTTAAAATGCCTAACGTTTCGGCGCAGGTTGCACTCGCCGTGGTCCCAGGCAGTCTGCCTGGGACCACGGCGAGTCATCACTAAAATGCGTGTTCGCGTTAATTCCCGTATTCTATTATACATTAAACATGCAACGCGAGAGTTTAAAAGTTATGTAAGCTAAAACTGTATGTTAAAGACGTTCATTAACAAAAAAAAAACAGATTTTTCTTAATAATAGCCCAAAGTTTATTAATGTGTCGTGTGTAACATGGGACGAACATTGTATACGGCGAACAGTGGGTATATTTCATATGTTTTGACTACACCTTCGGATATAACAGGCTTGATATATAGTTTCATTGGTATTAAATTTTATTACATAACGACGTATTTTCCCGTTATTTATTCGTATCCATGGGGGAATGATGGACAAATACTTAAACCTTTCAACACTATGAAATGAAAACTTCACATAGCAAACTGTTAGCCACAAATTATTAGCCAGCTGTACATACAGCCTTATTCAGAGCTCACTAACAACTTTGTGTGATAACTATGTGAGTGTTTGTCATGTAAGTTGCAAGAGTTAATTGAGATTCGGCCTTTGAACACCAAGTGCTATTGTTCTTTGTGTAAATTAACTTTAGTTTTTGTTCACTTCATAAGATGGTTTAATTTAGTTTGGTTTAGTTAGATGTTTGTAATTTGAGTTGTATTTTTGTGGTTTAAAGGACAAAGAGACCAATTTTATTAACGTTGTACAATGCTGGTTATTTAAATTCTAGGCCTAGTAAAAATGTTTTGTTTTTGAGTTTTACTCGTATCTAAAATGAAATACTTAGCCAGTATGTAAGTTTATGCCCTAGACCTTACTGTCTCAAAAGTGCATAAAATCATTAGTTATAAACTCGCTAATTATGTCATTGTCCAGTATGTTGGTCTACAAAAGTTAATTTTATCATATGCTATCCGTGAATAGATTTGCTTATCGTTGGCTAAATATGATTCATTTTGTATGGAAAATCTGTCAAATTTCTTTCTGAAGGTAAGCAAATCTTACCATGGATAGCATATGCATATTGGCAGTTAGTAGAAAATGGACCCGTGTGTTGAACTGTACGCAACGCTTGGCTAATTGAATAAAGTAAAACCTTACTTTTGCCGTTTAATGTAGAACTGTAAATTTTAATATAATCCCCAATTTTTCGCATGAAAGAAATACAAAGGAATTCCCACGGAACAGTAAGTTCTAAATAAAAACGTAAAAGCTTTATTATGCAAGATGATTTGTCACGCTCATAAAAACCATTAAGGTTATAAATAATTAGGTTAATAAACCCCTAGATTCTGTACATTGCATTGTTGAATAATGCAAACAGTAGCGTACATAATCCCTTTCTACATTATCATAATATTCGTGGCGTGTTAGTTAAAATTGCACGTCGCTTGGTTGCTCGTTATATTATATTGCAAATGTATTCTACTCCTTGTAACTACGTAATGTATGTGCAATTAAAGGCTAAGAGATAGTGTCTCTAAAATCTATGTCATTATACCCTGGTGTAGGGAAGCGACCATTACATACCCACGCACACAATACTTGTCTCAGGTATGGTTGCGCTCTGCCTCCTTGATTTTAATGTCTGTGAAGATTTTATGCTAGCGATAATTCATTCTACTCTGTCTTTAAATGTATTTCATTAAAAGGGTTCAGATGCTATTCATTCCCTATATTGATTATATCAGCAAACAACATCTGAAAATAGGTGGAATTATAATAAATTTCTTATCTTCCTCTTAGCTGTCTATGGCGCTGAAAGATAGCAAAAGATATTGTCTATACATTGGCACTTGACCTAGAGTCAAAGATAGTCACTTTTTCCCCCAAAATAGTCCTCTAAAAGGCTGAAAAGGGGTAAGGATGCTAGCAGTCTCGCACCATACTCTACTACAGTTTAACAATTGAAAACTATCAAACGCATATTAATAAGGTCACAAGAACCTTTATAAGATAACATCAGCTTCATATATCACGACTAAATTGAAATGTCAATCGTGCGTAATAGATATTATAGTACAATCAGATAAGAAAGGCTCTGTAATTTGTTCGGGTTATACAAGGGTAATTACAATTGGTTATAGATAAACATTTATGGCTATTAAATTAGGTTTACATTCGAAGTTCTATGTGTCAAACATTAGGTTTCTGGGCTTATATTGGTTTAGTTAGGTCTTCCACTATGAGCTAGTCTCTCAGTTTATATTTAAGTGTCTGATAACCTTACTGCTAAAAAAACTTAAGAAGTGATAAAACTGGTCCAAAGTCCTAAATATTGTGAAATGAGGTTCGTAACTGTGTCTTTAAGGTATATTCGCGATTACATCGGAAACTATGGCATGGATTTTCATGCTATTTATATATTTCAATGTGTAATTAAGGTTTATTGTGAGTTTATCAAAATTAAACCTTTATTTCTTTTTTAAATAATTAATTTTACTAACATGATAAATTCTTTGGTTTTGATGTAGTAAAATCTGCATAAGAAATGTGACTATCCTGTTTGAAATTACTTCTGAAATAGTGAAAAAGTTCGTCTTTCTGAACTTTTTGAAGCAAATAATTCAGCTATATTTCCACTGAAAGCATTACTTGGCAGAAATCAGGGGAACATTTGCCCACTTGTCAACACCAGTGAATGTAATAGAAAAAGTTTGGCAAACGGAACTCCTCTCGACGAAGTGAAGCTGAATATTGCATTTTTGTACTTTTGTACAGTTAGACAGATGATTTTGGAGTTTGTTATATCGTAAATCAAAGGTTTGATTTAAACCTATGATGTCTTAAATTAAATTAGAAAATTCAAGAATGAGACTTTTGCTCAGCAGTGGGACATATGTACATAAAATGCAATAACCACCCTAAACTGAAAATATTTAAATAATTCATAATTTTATTTTAAAGTTTATTTCAATATGATGCTTCTATAAATACTATAGTATTAGCGACGCCACAATAATAGGTTAATGGCTTAAAGTGCATTAACAATGTTAGCAAATATGATCTACTTAATGCAAAAAAATACTGATGAAAAATAAATCTTTATATAATGTCCTAAAAAATAAATTAAATCCAAAAATTCATTTTTGGATCTATTAAATTTTATATCAAATATCATCACCCCATCAGCTTGTCATAAATGTAATATAATTCAACGTTTCACTCCCACCATAAAAGAAAATAAGTGTAAAAATAAAATACTTATTCGATCCGGCTTCGCGAAATTCAATTTATTTTTGATTGTGCACTTGGAGCTCGCTGTCTCTTTGACTATAACAGTAAGAATATTTGCTTCGTTCGTTTTGTATGCATTTTAATGAAAGCCTCTCCGGTTACAGAGGAAAGTAAACTAAAAATAATTATACGATAATAATGTTCTATATTGTATGAAGTTACTTGTGGTTTTTAATTTCATTTTTATTGTGCAACTAAGTTTTGTGACGAAGTATGTTTTTTTTTTATTACACACAATACTGGCAATCTTGTTAACTCTCCTTGTTGAGCTCAAAGAGTAAAAGTGAATTTACGTCAGTACAGTGGGTGAGATTTTTGCAAGGAAAAAGACTTTCGTCGATGTATTTGTGGGTGTACAAATTTTCTTTATAATTTTCTGTCGTATTAAATATACACTTAGAATTATTAATATTTCCATTGAAATTACGTCAAGGACGCTGGTTTATTGTGCTCCTGGCATCTTTTTTTTATTAATGAGATTATTACAACCCTTTTACGTACAACTGTAATTAAAGGTATTTGTTTGTCAGGTGCATAACTGCATATAGTTTTGTTTCAGAGAATCTTGGGGTAAAAATAAAGTCGCAGATATATGCTAGTATTCTATATAAAATATTATTAATAGGAATTCCATAGCTCGATAGGGGTCTGTAATCGTCTGTGCGATCAGCTTTGTGTTCAAAGCACGGAGACGCTTTGTTTAAATACCACAATGCGGTCACTTGTGATGTCTTGTGTATAGTTCACCACATCAAGATTGGCTTACCAGTGTGATTGTTGACTGATCGGTAAGGTCCTATATAGTTGTGGGCTCGTTTACATGAAGTGTTTGATTAGATCGATATAAATTTTAATTTTAGAAATGTTTTTGATGATAATGCAGCGTTTAGTACTTTTTTAGGTCAGTTTGTCATTCGAATTGATGCCAATGATCCAGGCAATTTCATTTTGGAATTTCAAATGTTAAACTTTACTTTAGCGTCTTCTTATCGACCGATAAAAAGACGCTAAAGTATGTCAACATAATAGTAATTAATTCAATGTTAATTGATCATTGACAAGTGTCTTATAAATTAAGCTCTAACACCGAAAATGCTGAAACAATAGTTTAAACAACTTAAAAAATAAGGTTAAAAGCCAAATAAAGACGGAAGAATCAGCTCTATTTTATTTGCAACCTAACTTTATCGATTCTCATCCATTCTTTGAAACAAAAAACCCCGTTTCTCCCAGGCATCCCATTTTCAACCCCGACCCGAATTCACCTCATGTTATCTCGAAAAGTTCATTTTAACGGTGACTAGCCAAAACCTTGTAATTTACCGTCGGAGCAAACGAAGTTTCCACCTATTATATCACCCTTGATCTCTTTTAAAAGTTACAAAGACTATTCAACTCTCTTTTACAAAGTTATTGCAAAGAATCGAACTCGAGATTAACTATGACCTCCCAGATTTATTGTTCAAGATAATGTTCGATATCTTTTGTAAATTATTGGGAGTTTTGATTGCTTGAATACTTGGCTGTTAGCCGGCTGATTTGAGAAGTTTGGATTTGTGCTGCTTTTCAGTGGCTTTTGAGTTCGTTTTTAATTGATCGTATTTTGGTATTGGTTGGTATTAATATTTCTGCCAATTGTAAGTGCTAAGGTTTTCTAAGGGTTTTGACTACTCAGCTGTAGTAGTTTTGGGTAGCGGGTCACTATCTATTTGTCTGGCACTTTTATGTAGAGCATATTAAACCCCAGCAATAAAACACGTAATACGTATCCAAATTCTTTAAAAAAATATAACCATTTCATACGATATAGTTCTCATAGAAAAATCAATAAGATAATATTCAATAAACAAAGAGACTAACAAATTCCCCGCCACATGGTTTGATCCCACGACCTTCAATCCCCGAATTCCCCCCCCAAGCGTGTTTAATAAAAAATAAACGACTTTGAACACCAGATGCCCTGTTTTACTGTTCCTCAAGCTTTAACCTCATAATGTACCAAAGGATATTGGATAAAAACTCTCTTATCTTGATAAAAAGTAATTTTACCAAGTGTTTTGTTTTCCGCATCTCCCCTTTTCCGTTTGATTGGAATGATTTGCACAATTCAATTTCAATTGTAATTTTCAAACTAGGATGTATTGACGGCGTCTGGTAGAATGAGATCCAAAGGATTTTCCTCAAGAACTGAAGCGTGAACTGAAATAGGAAGAAATATTTTAATTTTATTCTTACATTGTGTAATGCAGAAGTATTCTTCGGCTGGCTTTCTTTCTTTGAATTGGAGAGTTGAAAACTGGGTTGATTTTTGAGTCTAACGTATTATAATATCGTTTTAAAACAAGCATAATATTGTACAATATGTTTAAAAATATAATATGTCGACGAAGAGGAACAAAATTCATAACAGAAGTTGATCGACAACTTGATGATGAAAGATTGGGACAATTTTGAATATCGAGGGATATTTTACTAACATAATATATGTCAATTGATATGCCCCCTATTTCAACATGGGACTAACATCGTTAATGGCGAAACGTGGGATTTTTAAAATTACCTTCGGGTATAACAAGCGTGAATTTTAGTATTTAAATAACATCGTATATTCGTTGTAATCCAACAAAAAGTATAAAATAAAAATAAGCATCAATATTTTATCAGTTGAAACAATTCCATTCGATTTTTCCCAGCGGTGAGAATAATCTCTATAGAACCGTGATCCATTTCCTCCCGTGTACGATTGCAACACATTAAACTACTTTTGTGGATTTTATATCGGCTTATCCGCTATTCCTCGCTTTGAACGCTTGGCCGCAACGTGCAGATAAGTGGTATATCGTTTGTGAAACTAAATAAATTTACTAGATACTGTTGAAGCGCGAATTGAATAAATAAAAACATGATACATTTATTTTGCGGTTTATACTGTTCTTCCAACGACATTCAGTATAAAAGAAATTTTTTGAAAACACAAATGTTTCACAATTTTTGAATATAGTATCTTGTAAGTCCGTTTAGTGTTTGCTAAACTTATTATCCACTTATACCTTAACTTAACAATGAATGATATCTTATAAACGCACTCATTACAAGTAGTGGCACGATTTTCTACTATTATCCACTATCGACAACCGGCTATCTATCGACAAAAATTCTATGAAAGCTGATAGCGCCCCTAGCGGATGGCGTAGGAACTAATTATTCAGTACATTTGAAATGACAGTACATTCAAATTCTCGATGCTTAATAGTACCAACTGTAGAGAGAGTTAGATCGGTATTGTACCCAAATCAGTATCAATAATTCCAACGATACAACGTTTCATCAACATTTGAATGAAGACAAGATTATTCTCGTTTATAACCTTAACATCAAGAGGCGC
The DNA here is from genome assembly GCF_050436995.1 of Anticarsia gemmatalis. NCBI lineage: Eukaryota > Metazoa > Arthropoda > Insecta > Lepidoptera > Erebidae > Anticarsia > Anticarsia gemmatalis. Next base: position 13,491,374 of record NC_134752.1, on the reverse strand, counting down.
CGAAATAGAATTTTCTTCATATAATTTTCATGTTGCTTGAGGATATTCAACGCAGAACGTTTCGAGGGTACAAAAGAGATCGCGGAACTAGGCCAAGTTGGTTTGTTGTAAAAATTGCATCTAACGTTGTTTTGTTCACCTCTCAAGTTTAAGATCAGTTTTAAGTAACATTTTATGTAATGTCACGCTATTTTGTCATTATTTTTAATTTGGGCTAACTTTTATTATTTCACGTTAATGTAGTCGTTTCCGGAAGCCGACTCCAACAAAGTTGGAAGAAAGGCTAGGCGGATTGATGGTAGTCCTTTCTGGTTTCTTAGCCAGAAATACTTGCAAAGATGCCCTACGCTTTTTAATTACGGGCCTAAAAAAATGCGCTTACATTTTTTTCTCAAAATGTGACCAGTTTATGTTTTTTAACATCCGACGCTTTACGTACCCAAAAAATACTTGTATTGAACGACTTGGTCCTGTACCTGTTTGGAATTAACCATGCGCCATGATCAATTACAAATTACGAAGACTGAAGCTCCATATCAATCTGAATCTTGAACTCTCTCCTATACAAAAATACCTTTCTTACAACGTCTCATGAAAGTCCCAAGAGCCTTCAGTTAATTAAATAAAGAAGGTATTGCGGCATCTCATTTTCTGTTTACAATTGCATAAACATTCTCTAACTTCATCTAGGAAACAGCTTGTTCAAGTTAAAACTTGAGTTTAAGTTTTAAACTCGTTATGATTTTTGAATTGCTTTGTGGTTTGAGGGTAGTTTTTTACCTGAGTTTTGCTATTTACTTTGTTATAGAATTGTTTAGTGTAAACTTACTTTTACAAACTGCGCACAGGTGCATTTTTCTTGGAAAAAATATACCTGTTTATTTTCTGAGAATGTTATTTACTGACCTGTACTTAATTTATGTATTTTAATTTCAAACATATAATGGATGGATGTTTTTATTATGATGATCTTTGTACTATTCTACACATTTAATTTATCCGTCAATTTAATAATTATAATTTTGCAAATTTAACATGAATTAATCTACAAAATTTTAACGATATTTTATAAACCTAATTCCAATGTAGGCACAAAGAAATACTTAAAAATATCCAACCTTAACTACGTAAGAGCAAAAGAATCTTCAACTGTTTTCCATAGTCTTACACTATAATCTCTCGATACAAGCTCTAAGAACACTAAGTATACATTCAGACGAACAATAGGCACTTTTGTCACACTACGCTTTTCATAATCCCTTCTTTCTACAGATTACTATTACTATTCAGTGCCTAGGTTTTAGTTTTTGGGAACAAGACCTGTAACCTTTAAAGTTTTAAGGTTGCTTCGGTAAGCCTACTATCATTATTTAAATAATACATTTCGTAAAATAATCAAATTGCCCGTTTGTAACCTTACTATATTTTATTGTCACACAATATCGGATAGGCATAGATTGTTTTCTTGTATCTGTCAACCACCATTTTAGAAAGGAAAAAAAATGGTTGGTTGCTTATTGTTAGTTAGCTTTGCTTATGTTTAGCTATAAGTAAAGGGTAGAGATGCAAAGAAAATAATTCCTTAATAGCGAGACGAGTATCGGTCAAAACGACTTGGTTGGACGGACTTCGACGTGGTTCAGGGAAGAGCCATTTGAAGAACACGAACCAACTTGCGTTTAAAAAAAATGGCAATTTTCAACAGCACTACATATTCTGCTCAACGTTTGTAGAGTAGAGCACCAGCAACCGCCTCACACTCGCATAGTGTGTGAAACAATTTTACCCACAACCCACACATTGAACACCCTGTATCCTTCAAGCTTAATGAATAAATGTATGCCCATACACTTAACATAAATATTTAAACACGATTACTGACTAGAAAAAACATTAAAACAAAGGTTTCCTATTCAAATACAGGGTGTAAAACTGTGGGTAGTTTTAAACGATTAAATAAGGGTAATGTATTCGACCGTGATTAGGATGTGTTGCTTTTATCTTGTGTAGGCGTTACCGGTGTAACTGCGTGTTCTATGTAAGATAATGTTAGTTAAATTGTATTATTTAAAGTGGTTGATAATGTGTTGCAGGGAAAAGAAGCGATTTTTCATGATTGATTATTGATTTGTTTCTCGATTTTAACTATTTCTTAGCTCAGTTTCATCAAGATGAGTCCAACGTCTTAGTTACGAAAATGGCACCTATCTCAAGTTCTGGTACTGCTAGAACAAAAAGCAAGATATAAAAAAGAGTTTTTTAGAGTTAATATTAAAATAAGAAAATACTCCCCCGTCCATTACGCAGCAATATGAAACTCTTTTCGTCAACACTCCATTTTACGTATTTTTCTCTTCCAAACAAGATAAATTTTCCCTTCAAGTAAAAAAAATAAAGTGGAAAAATTCTAAATCACGAAAAAAATACACTCCATCCTAAAACAGCTATCCCAAAAAAGCAGAAAATAGCATTTTATTTTTTAACGCATCGGCCTTTCCGTAATCCAGTGTAATGAACGATCTGGGAAAAATATCGCCACAATCAAAATTGTAAATTTTGTCGCGTCGCGGCGTGGGCGGACCAAATAAAATTACTGCTACAGCCGTTAAGCTTAGAAAGTACTGATCGCAATTAGAAACGCCATTTTTTTAATATTTTATAGTCATAATGTTGTAAACTGCCTCACTGGTAATTAATCCTTATAGTATCCAACTACAGTACCGCAATTCTCTACCACTATCGACTACCAACAACCGGCTAGCTACTGAAAAATTGTGTGACTTTCGGTTCAGCGCCAGCGCCCCTAGCGGGTGTCGTAGTAATTAGTTTTGCACTACATTTTAAATGTCAAACTTTTGATACTCGAAAGTAGTGACTGTACAGAATTGCGCTACTGATCACGAGGTCTTCGGGTTCGCTTCCCACATTGTCATCTGCTAAAGTACTATTGGTTGTTTATATTTCATAACTTATATTTCTCAATAGTAATCTGGAGTTTAGTAACGTGCCTGTTTAATCGAATTAGAATTACCTATTACATTGTTAATGGTGAAACATGAGTGTATTAAACCTTTCCTTACACTTTAGGATAGAACAGGCCTGATATTATATGTACGTCAAAATCAAACCATTTATTACTTAATCTATACTTCTATACTAATATTATAAAGCTGTAGAGTTTGTTTGTTTGTTTGTTTGTTTGAACGCGCTAATCTCGGGAACTACTGGTCCGATTTGAAAAATTCTTTCAGTGTTAGATAGCCCATTTATCAAGGAAGGCTATAAGGCTATATATCATCACGCTACGACCAATAGGAGCAGAGTACCAGTGAAAAATGTAATAAAAACGGGGAAAATTATGATTCTCTTATGTGACGCAAGCGAAGTTGCGCGGGTCAGCTAGTAAGTTATAAAAATACAAAAGGATCTTAGGGTAGTGACAAACTTGGTAACGTTTTCGAGGCATTGCAATTTTTACTTACTTAGGTAGGGTAAGGTATTCTATTATTATGTCTAAATGCTAGCTTAGTATATGTGCAATTGTGCAAGAAGTCATATTATATTTACATCACAAAATATAACTTTAACACAGTAGTAGTCAGCACGTTAATTTGAGCACCTAGTTTATCAATAGCGAAGACAGACACTATTCTAGAAACACATGACGTCATCGCACAAAGTGCACCGGCCGAGTCAGTGTAATAATTAAACGAGTTGCAAACATCGACCAATAGGAATTGGCTTTTCAAGGAACCCTTCCTTTGTCGTTTGAAATGGAAAGACGTACTCCAGTGAAGAGATATTTGAAGTCCGTTGCTTTGAGGAATCGATAAAGTAAAAAGACATTTGAAAAGCTAACGTTTTTATGAGTGGTAGATTAAATCATGACTTTTTGTTGAAATGGAAGTTTGATTTTAAGTAATTATAATGTTACTTGTTTGATCAATATAGGAAGCAACATCCATCAAAATCAGTTGAAGGTACTTAATGTCTTTAACCAGAATAGTCGATGGACTAACGTAGAAGTCGATTAGGAAAGGGTAGGCCTAGAGACCACCACACTGGTTGCGGGCTGAGAATATTGAATTCTTTTGGGAACTGATTATTATCACACTTGATCATTTTAGTTTTCTTCATAATATTTTCCTTCGCCGTTAGAAGAAGTGATTATTATTTTTTATCGCCTAAGTCATCCAGGTATTCACTTTCTCGTTTATATTTAGTTATCCAGAAATCTTACACAGGAGACCAATAAACAAACAGAACAGTCTAAACGCTTACCAGAATACAAAACAAGTGAGTCTAAATATACCAGTCAGAATAATTACTCCTATGTGGCGTGCTCGATAGTGTATGCGACTGCCGTTCAAAGGTCTTGGGTTTGATTCCCAGCTCTTTACTGATTTCAATGAAAATATTTATCAATAGCTTGATATCGTGGCCGACAAAAGGCAATAAACTCGTCCCCTAAGCTATGGACTAACATTTTCATGAAGACACGTGGTTGTTTTTCATACGCCACCGGCAACGCCTTCGTGTATAACAAGGTGTGATGTTGGTATGCTTGTTATTCTTAGGTATTCCATATCTTACATAGGAGACCAATATACAAACAGTACAGTCTAAACATTTACCAGAATATAAAACAAGTGGGTCTAAATATACCAGTCAGAATAATTACTCCAGCCTCACATGACGTAATCTAGTCCTTAATACAACACAAACGCTATAAGCCCTGGCTTTTCAGAGTATATTGTCTACCTAGATTAAAGACCTTTTGTTATGAAACTACGAAAATTACTTAGGTTACCTGATAGTCGTGTAGATTATCTTTATGCGAGGGTTAAACTGTACTAGGGCATTTTTTGGAGCATACATTTTCGTATGTGCAATCGTCTAAGATACTTTTTTTATACAATTTGGCTTCTTAGCCATATCAAAATATGAAAACTAATATGAAAACGTGCATGTACTTTTAACCATTTAATTTTTTAAATTAAAATAAAAAAAAACTGCATTAAGAACTCAGAAACCCATAGAAGCTACTATGTTTCTTTTAATCATAACGTATGGGACCTATCCACGAATAGGCTCCAGTACCCATCGGTGATGACGAAAGCTGGAACCGTACTAAAGACAACGAGGTTAAGAATCAACTGGCGTTGTCAAACGGATGACAATTGACCACCGAGGATACTGGAAATTCGTGGTAGCAACCTTTTGCTCAGCAGTGGGTTACAGAAATACGCTGTAACAAAGAGCCCAAATTTCCGTCGTAGTGGAGCCTTTACGCTAAGAGCACAATAACTACCATCAATGAAACCACACACTCACTAAATTTACCTAACCCTATAACAAATTTCCCAACAACAATAGCTATCCTTATCCACACATCATACTTTCTATAACTATAACGCTCAAAAGTTATTGAAAACGGTTATAACTATTGACGAACCTTCCAAACATCATCTTGAAATAATTACTCACATCGCCTTGAAGAAAACCCCACTTTGTATGCGTGACCCTGTTTGTGTTTTATGACTATTAAATCAGTGAGGGTCGGCTTTACCAACAATATTGTTCGTTGAGTGAATGACCTGCGTAACGGCTTAGGACGGTATGGTGGAAACTTAGATTTTTTTACGTTTAGATATTATTTAGATTTAGATTTTTCTGTTCAATCTGCTGCAAGTAGATTTAAGATCGTTTATAATTGAGAATTTATCTTTTTTCTTTACCTGTTAAGTAATATGATGAGAATCTAATTTTGTGTGTAGGTACTTATATTTTTATTGATTACTTTAACAGTCGAAAGGACTATTGAACTAAACTCGTTACTTTTGTGTCACTTTTGTATCGAATATTCAATATAATATAGTATTTTAAAATGCTATTTCGGACTTCTAGCTAGTTGCTGCTGGAGACAACCCAGGTTTGAATCCCAGGCTTCAAATACATATTATTACGATTTTCTGGTACGATTTTCTCCTATATTAGCCTGGAGTTAAATAAACTAAAATCCAAATAATTTATTTCATACTTGAATCCATAGATCAGTTTATGAATAATAGCAATAAAATTGCCCTCTTCAGAAACGTAAATACTAAAAAGTGGCCGTTTTCAATGCTTCTCTATCTACCTTCTTGCAAACAAACTTAAAAGCTCACCTTTATTTTAGAAGCGACTTCAAACTAAGATTAGAGCGACGTTCTATTCTAAAACCATTTAGGTGTTGACCTAAATAGGAGGAAGGCTTGAGATTGAGATTGCTTGAGGAATAAACTCTAATCTCTGTAAGACGTAGTTCTAAATGGAGCAGATCTAATGTAATTGTCGTTTTATAGAAATCAAAACGATTATATTAATGATGAAAAATTTGTACTGTTTGTCCATTTTCTACGATTTTATCGCTAGATAAATGTATAATACCATTGCGGCAAATATTTTTTTGGAAATATAAAGACTACTTCAATTACTGAAGGTCGAATAAAACATTAAGTAATCAGCGAAGTTAAAGTTAAATCTAAAGCTAAACTACCGTCTAATAGCTATGGTAGACAACCTTAACAGCACAACAATTTTCTTAAAATTATTAAATCAGTATAGGAACAATTAATCAAAAAATCTTATATAATTAAAACACTTTTTACGTCCCTATATCCATTTATTTCACAAACATACTTTCACCTTTCAGCATTTACTTCACTATAATTACAAACTAATCTCACAGTTTGCTTAACACAACACTAGATGGCGTTGCACAACGATAAGATCTGAATCGCGCTAGTGAAAGGAGATAACCACTCTTCATAGAAACTTGGGCCCAAAGAGTACAGAGCTGATTTTTTTACATAATTTAGAAGATATCAATATAATAATACTGAGCCACTTTTTACGTCGATTTATAATGGCCAAATCGATAAAATAAATCATTAAACATATTTGAGGTTATCTCAATTATTTACGTTCCCAGTACATTATTCGACTGAAATCTATTTATTTAAGGTTATTAATGAAGTCATTACATGAATGGTATGCTCTAACAACCACAGAACTCTGCAGAACACATAAATGCTTCAAGGTTATGTACCTACCTGTTATTTTAGCCCTTTTGTTCTTGTCAAACAGGTAAATGATTTTTCTTTCACTAACATGTTGTCCGGCTGGGAGTGGTCTTAAACATGAAAGTAGCACCATCCACGTGCTGCAATGTACCTACATTATCAAAGCTTTTTTGGTATATTTGACACTAGCGACCCACCCCGGCTGCGCACGGGTTTATTATGCATGTTATACCTACATACATAAAACTTTCCTCTTGAATCACTCTATCTATTAAAAAAACCGCATCAAAATCCGTTGCATAGTTTTCAAGATTTATTTAAGCATTACAGCAAGACAGAGAAAGCGACTTTGTTTCATACTATGTATTGATGAGTAACTAACCATAATTGGCTGGATAGTAACTGTTAGTGCCACATAATATAATATTCTCTCTATGGATTTAGATGGAATAGGTAGACAGTAAAACAAAAATATTTTATTAATTATATTTATTCGTCATCATAACCATCATCACTTAAATAACACAATAATATGTCATAATTATGTGCTTCTTCAGCTTCTGGTCTCTTATCATCATTGGCTACACTGTTGGCAGCATTGTAGCATGAATGACAAATAATATCACTCTCACTTGCCTGAAAAATAGGGACTAATTAATGATAATACTCATTGAATTGAAAAATATATATAACTACTTTATTATTGTTTTTAATACAATGTTAATCTTTTAAGTAGTATTTATTAGAATTAGTATTTATAATGAATGCCTGGACAGAAATACGTGGCGAAGAAAAATGAAGAGAGCTGACGTCACTTGATGTGAAAAAAAGATGCTTACCGTTTTTGGTGCAATCCATTGTCTTACAATGGACAACATTATTTCGCCTTCCATTTCCAATCGACGACTTCCTATTGTATTGCAACGATCCGTTGCTATTCCACAAACAATGCAGAAACCCATTTTGGCAAATAGGTAGGCTAAATCCAGGTTATCAGGTGTTCGCGCAGAGGTCAAAGATTTGCAAAATCGGGTGTCCAGGTACAGAAAAAGGGTCAGTGAGTATACGATCAATATCGGAGTCCGGTTAACAAGCAAAAACTTCAAGAAATATACGAAATACACGAAAGAACAAGAAGCGAATGTCAGGTTTTGACTTTTGACACTCAAACAAATATCTCAAGGGATGTCTTAGCATAACGTAAAACAATCGATATAAAAATCGATATCGATCATTAAACTGATTCTATGAATAATTTCACTATACATAGATTCAGATTAAAGAAAAATATTTCCCTATCTGAATGTACAATAAATATATTTAAATAATAATTAAAACATTATAAACAAAATACAAAACATATTCCGAAATCGATTTTCTTCATTATGAATCGATTTACTACTACTTCACTGAGAGAGTGACTGACGTTGACAGTTATTACCGAATGACAACATTTAAAAAAAAATACTGGCTTTTGTGAAGACAGCTATAATCGACGCTGTTATCTATGGAAATAATTAAAAGTGCGTTTACAGATCTAGTTCGTAAGATGAAATTATTATTTTGCATTTTTTTTATATTTGGCCATTATTAATGTTGTTCATATTTAAATGATGTAATCTGGAAAAATAGACCGTTTTTTTGGTATATGTGTCATTCCTGTAACGCTTGGGCCCAAAATGGGTTATCTCCTTTGCATGGCAGTAACAATTTCATTACACAGTCCGTCTAAGGCATTAACTGGAATCATAAACTTTGATGAAACTATCAACATTTACCTCTACGTCGCTTTTACTCTGAAATATCTTGTTTGTAAATTAACTCGGTAAAGGTACCATTAATTAGTTGTCTGCAATTTTCAGCTGCAGTTTTTTGTACTTGAAATTTTAAATACAATCTTAATTATAAATACCCATAGGATACTTCAATGCTGACCATCTTGTTATATCTCTTAATTATATCGCGTTATAATGACTCGTGTCTATAGTGGAATTAAAGCAATTTGTTAAGCCTTCTCTAACACGAAAGATGAAACCAATTCCGCACAATAACGTAATGCTGCAAATGTAAAGAACGCGTTGAAATATATGTATGACTTTACTTAACCTATCACACTACCTTACACACGATTGTGCCCTACATAACTATCATTAACAAAACGCGTAGGTTCTTCGTGTTTGAAGCATTTCACGAACAAGTCACATCACCGCCTTCACCTAGCCCTCGCGCTTCTCGCCTGCCTGGGACTACGCCCGACGGCGGATTAACGAGCCACGGCAAACTGGATTGTACCTTTAAGTTCTTAAAAACTACTAGATCGCTTAATTATTACAGTTTACTAAGTACTACGTGTAAGCCCCAAAGCATAACAAAGTTCGTAAATATTTGTCGTATCTTTTTCTGCGTTAGTAATAAAATAAAAAGCCTAAAGCATTTTATTCCTTTCTCCAAGGACTTGTATATTGCCTGAACTTTTCTTGATACACGTCTTATTATTTAAACAGATCTTGGCTTTAGGAATTCTGCCTTTGTGAAATTCTATTTTCGTTGGGAATGAAAAATTACAAAGTAAATTAAATAATCATTTTGTTTCTCATACAGGGCGTAAATCATGCTCGTTTGAAAACGAACGCCGAGTGAAATTTTGTTAGTCATGTTTTAAAGTTTGTTCTTGCTTTAAAATGTTTATTTTAGCTTTTATTACGAAGCTGTAATTTATTATTAAGTTGAGTTTTGGGTTCAGTATTTAAAGTTTGGGCTTAAAAATGCCTACTTTATAACTTAGTACAGTATTTGGAGTTCAGCTAAGCGTTAAACTAAGTTAAGACTATAAACTTGACTTGCGGATACTATGATTAATTTTTCATCCTTTCGTACTCACAACGCAAATCTACTCCACCTATATTCTGACTACGTCAAAACTTTATCTTACTAGAGAGAGCCATCACAGATCAGTCAGTTTACTTATATATTATTCCATCTAGGTCATTTGAAATCTACTACTAGTCGAACCACTATATAGAATACCCGTAACCTTCCTTTATAAAACAAATCTGTGAGGGATTGTTCGTAACATATTTCTAGATGTGGGTGTTGCCATCCGACACTCAAAGGATTTAAGCCCTCCGGCAGAAAATAAACTACATTGCGAGAATAAAAAACAAACAGAACGGTTCGAGAGAATCTTTTTTTATTCGGAATAGCTGAAACGCAGTGATGCTTGGAAATACCATGAATAACTATACAAGATTATTGCCAGCCTGACCCTGTTTGTCAATACTAAAAGAATTACAGTAAGATTTCCGACGAACTATGCTTATGAGAATCCGATATTGGATGTAGGAATTTGGTGATAAAAAACAAATTTGAATACTGATAAGATTTTGACGTCTGTTTTGAATAGCAATCAGATGGAAGTGCTGGCATAGTTTAGATACTGGTTCTGATTTACTTTGATTTGGATAGAAGATTAGTTTTTCTTGGAGGGCAAAATATTCATATATTATGTAAAACTTCACAAAGGTATGGCTATTAAATCATGTAATTTGTATTGTATATTATATTCTTGTATTACCTAAATAACAGTAACGTAAGCTCGTGGCTTAGTTAACAACAGCCGCGCGGATCTATCTCTGAGGTTAAGCCATGCTTGCCGAGGTTGATTTGTGGATGGGTGACCATCTTATACATATCGAGTTCCTCCGTGTTTTGGAAGGCACGTTAAATTGTGGGTCCCGGCTGTCATTTTCGAAGATCTTTGACAGTCGTTAACAGTAGTCAGAAGCTTGAAAGTTTGACAACCAGTCTTTCCGAAGGGTATCGTGTTATCCCAGGTAACTGGGTTGCGGAGGTCAGATAGGCAGTCGCTCCATGTAAAACACTGATATTCAGCTGCATCCGGTGAGATTGGAAGCCGACTCCAACATAGCTTGGAAGAAAGGCTTAGCTGATATATATATAACGTTTGGACAAAATTCTCAATACAACCATTTTTATTATTCATTGAATAAACTGCCGAACCTAAGATTCTCGTACAGTATTGGTAACATAAACACGATATAAACTACGTTTTAAGTTATGACAGTCAATAAACGGAAATTAATTTGGATCAATACGTGTTCGAAAGATAATTAAAAGTGGTTCGTGAAAAGATTCAGGAATCTTAAGATATTTTCCTTCAGTGTGGGTGAGGAGATAATTATAATTCAAGTTATACTTTAAAATCATTAATATTCATTCAACGACTTTTTCGGAGAAAATGAGGACGGTCTCGTATATTTTGTCGATATCTATTTTAAATACCTTTATTTAGGTAGACAGGTATATAGGAGACTGTAAAAAGAAGCTAGCTACCCTGTGCTCATAGTGTTGTCCCAGAAATTTAAGTAGCTGTTATTTTTATTTTTTTTAAATATGGTAGCCATTTTACACACAACTGTTCCTCCTTTACGACTATACTAATTTTAAGGAACCAGTTCAACATGGAAATGACATGATATAGCTATATCTTCAAAGCTATATCACAAAGGCTTTATCTTCAAAAAATAACACCCTATGCAAAGCGAATAGCTTATAAGCATACTAAAGCAATTTGATTTTCGAGGAGTCTTAAATAATAAAGTATTAAGTAAATATTTTAACCACCAAATATTTTTCTTTTTATCTTTATTTATTACAAGGGATTTTTGTGCATTTGAAGGACGATGCCAATCCCATTGTACCTCATTCTAATTATTCTACTACGGAGTGTTCTTATCAACTAGATATTTCTAATACTAAACAAAACTATATAGCATTCACCACTCTCTCTAGAAAACTCTCTCTCCCTCTCTCTAGAAAAAATAAACCCTCTAGCCAATTTTGGTTACGTAACCAAAATAAAGCAAGCACATAGAAACTTTTGAAACGATATGGCTGAATCAACACAAGCATTGAGAACCAATAGCCGAGATAAGGCCACATAACGCATATTCACAACTGCCACCAAGAGATTCGGGGCCAGATAACGACGGAACTTACAAATGTAGAATTACAGACATGATGCTAAGTTTTCAAAACTTTGACTTGATTGGTTCACGAGATATCTGCTAGGTTTTATGTGTTTTTCATTCGATTTGTGGGTTAATTTCTTGGTATTGATTATATTATTAATGGAAAAGTACACAATGTGATTGGATATTTTATGTTTAAAACTGCTTAATTTTTAATGATCAGATTGTTTTTTCTAAGAAACGTCCTCTATCACTCACACTATTTTTCGTTTTTACTATCACTAACAATAAATATTGAAACACACCAGTAAATTCTAGCGCAAACAAAAAATAATAATTTGCACATCGATAATATTGCCCGAATTTTCTATTGACAGTTTTCATCGAACAATAAGAAGTTCTAATCAGAAAAATATTATCTTTAAAAAAATCCTTCGTTATTTAACAATGTAAAAAATCAGATCTTAATTAATTTTGTTGTCGATTTGTCCCAGTATTAAACTTACTGTCTGACCTAGACAAAGAACAGTACCTATTATTGTGATTCGGATTTCTCTGAAATCCGTCTACGTTGTTTTGACAAAAATGTCTTTGTCGTTACCTATACCTACCTCATATTTTTGATACTGGTAAAATTTATAGGAAATTAACTTCAGGAAATTGTTTTTCTGAGGCAAATGTTTCTTGTATGTGGTTATTATAAAGTTGTGTTTTGATATGAAGTCTATATTTATTATTATTCTATCTGAGCTTTACTTTTCTGTTTCTGTTAGTAGCTCTCAGTCTATTTGTGTAAGGTAATTTGTATAACATAATGTTTGTACATACGTTCCTATATTTAAACGCCATTTTATCCAAAGGTGTAGAGGCCGATGTATAAAATATATTCACGTGTCGCCTGGGCCCAACACCAAAGTTTGGGCTACTATTAACAAATATAACAATATAGATAAGAAAAGCCCAGAATACTTTGCCGGATCCGGGAATCAAACCCGAGACCCCGTGGTCAGCATACAATACCCATCATACCACAGAGGCAATCTTTGTAACGTTATGTATGTATTTACAATAAGGATAATAATACACCGTTATATCCCTTAGTGTATTTATTACAAAAACAATTTTACAGTTTATTCCCGAAATTTGATATTCTGAATGTGTTGGACGAGTTTAAAATGCCATTATAGGTGACTACTTTATAAGAGGACAAATTCTACTAAAGCAAGTTTCTAAAAATAACCGAGTATGGCAGCAATTTGAACGTTTCAAATACGGGTACCTTTGTAATTCAATTCAAGTTCTATTTTCCACTGTTTAAAAGGTTTGCCCAAAAAATATTCCTTTTAAAAGTGTTCGAAAATGTCAGAATGATGATGACAGCCACCCAATTCAAATACCAGCGGTCACCCATCTATGAAATGTCCGCACCAAGCTTAACCCATAGATCGATTACCGATCGCTGAGATACGAATACCAATTGTTTCAGCTGTTGTTATTATGTAAAGTCCCCAACCCGTACTTAGCCATCGTGGTGGACTTAAGACCTAACCTCTCCATTATTACCGTAGGAGACCCAGCATGGGACATCAATGGGTTAAACTTATTTTATTTGTTTCAGCTCGGAGTGTGTCCCACACGATTACCTCCCTGGAAGTGCCGTTGTACGCCGACCCGCGGCGCGAGGCCGAGCTCCGCTGCCAATACATGAGGCAGCAGCACGACCCGCCGCTGCACTCCGTCAAGTGGTACCGAGAGATGCACGAGATATTCAGATATACTCCTCAGGAAGTAAGTACTAGTAATTTTCTATAGACTATAGACAACGAATGTGTCCATACGTTAATGGTAAAGGTGGCTCTAGGTGGGAAAAAGTGTTGTTTTGTGTGGCTAGAAAATAGGTATTTTTAGACCAGAGTAGCGCTCTCTCTACTACTATCAATTGTCGACAACTGGCTAGCTATCGAGAAACTTTGTATGAATAATTAATCAGCGCCTCTATCGGGCGCGGTAGGAACTATTTTTACAGTAGATTTTAGACATCAAACGTTCGATACTCGATCCTACCGACTGTACAGAATCCTATTACAGTTCTATAAACAAAATTTGACTATATCCATTCGTTTCCCGATAATTAACAATTTTGAACCCTCGCGACTAATACATAATATATTATGTATTACGTTTTCTGATATTTGTAAGTATGTATTAGAAAATTCCCTTTAAAGAAGTCTTTGCTTGTTTGTTTCCACTTTCAACCTTCAAGGCAAATCTGTGCCAAGTCTGTGGCGTTGCATTTTATGTGACATGTTTATGCAGATTTACGGAATATAAAAATTTCACTAGCACCACAATTTTATTACAGCTTCTGTTTATTTACCGCTGAATATAAAGTTAGTGGTCACAGAACGTAGCAAGATGTTGAATTACGATGCAGCTGGTTTCACGTTTGTGTTTGTCGATAAATAGAAACGTTATACTTTAAACTATATGTTATACATATGAGATTTTTATTTTATGAGACTTTTATGGTGTACTTGTTTTCCTTGAAGGCAAAAACCTAATTATGATCTGTAGGAATAAATCCCAAAATAACATTTTTAAACCCATACATGCATTGCATTATAAAGTTTTTTTTTTGCTTATTGAATACATTTTCACTAGCTGATTCGCGCGGCTCTTCTTGCATGTAATTTGAGTAAAAAAAAACATTATCTAGTGTCTCCAACTTTGATTTTCTGAATCAGTAACATATTGACAAACATACAAACATATTATTATAAGTTTGACTATTTTCCAATATGAAAAGCCAATCCTAATTTTGTTTTTATAATTTAGCAACCATATTTACTCGTAGTTTAACTTTGTATCGAGAACTTACCTTTTTTTTTTTTTTTTTTGACGATGGGGAAATGCATTTACGCATTCCCGGCTTTAAGTTGGGGCAAAACCGGGATATGTGGGACTCACCCGAGACTAGGTACTACCCACTAAAACCCCACCGGAACAACGTCATCGCCATAGTGGGGTGGTGCAGGTTCACTTGCGTATTTCACTGCGACCACCCCGGCGCGGCACCTCCATGCCAGGCGCCCAAAGTTTGTAAGGGCGCCCAATTTTACCCAGGTGGGGGCCCCCAAGCCCCCAAGAACACAAAATAACAATACTTTACAACATCACAACACAAACACAATCAAACACAATAAGGCAGGCTATGGCGGGGGGAGGAGATGCGCATATCTCCTCCTTCGCTGTCCTCGTCTCCGCTGGCGGCGCGGGTCGGAGGAAGACGCCTCCCGATCCCGCTCCGCGGCCTCCTTCTGCGACATGACTGACTCGCAGAAGGAGGACACCGCCCTCCAGGACCCCTCGCTTTCAAGCATCGAGTTGATGACACTTGGTAGCGAGAGGTCCCCCATCGAGAACTTACCTAGTTTATCTCATAATAACATTAAACGCATTTCAGATTTAATTATTTACCTACACTAAAGATAGAAACAGATTTATTTAGGTAACAGTTGAGAATCAACGCCAGCCACCTGTGCCTGGCGGGAAGCATCGGTGACCTATTTCACTGCTAACACTAAATCAGACATCTTTACTTGCTTCAGTTAAAACGTTAAATGTAGCTAGCTGGTTTCAAAGTGTTTATTTTCTTCGATATCAAGTTACGGTGGTAGTTACTGGAAGTCTTTCAGTAACTCTTTCAGTGAAAGAGTAGAGCTTTGAAATTTTATTCTAATATTTTTAAGGCCAATTTTTTTTTTAAATAAATCGTTAGTTTACAATTAAAAGAGTAGTTACGATTTCATATTTGTTTTTAATGCTTATTTTTATTTTGTAACCAATTTTTAATGGCTACTTTACTTAAATATCGGTTGCGAGGTATTAACGACAAAAGTAATTATTAAAATTTAAATACAATCTACTATCTTAAAAAAAAAAGAGAATTACCGTACCTATTATTTGAAACTATCACGTTAAACCGCCATTGCAATTTTCGTCACAGTTACTCCAAAACGAAAATAACCTCATCTTTTTCAACGCTTCAACGACAAACCAAATGTCAGTCCTTCAAACACCAATGAATATTCAATATCCCCCTACAATATCATTGCATATAATTCTAATAGTATATTCAGTAAAAGCTCGTAGCAGGCAGTGACCGCAACGTTGTCACAATGTTGGGCGTCCACAGCGGTCCACAGAAGGGAATTTTCGCAGGACGCAGTGTCCATGGCTGAATAGAATAGCGGCGAAATAGCGGCACGTGTGTCGGACACGGGTGACTGGACTGTTTCTATACCTTTGTATTGTTTTGAGTCAAATTTGAAAACTTAGTAGCTTTGAGTGTAATTTTATTGTGTTAGCTTTCTGTGTGTGATTCAAGTTATTGAATAAGTGTGCGTGTAATAGTACCTTATTGGTTAGAAATCCTTTTTTAGGTTCCGATTAATAAATTTAATATCTACAACAACATAACTCTTTCATGTACCTCTGATTTTTATTCAGGTTGCTCGCATTGAAAGTTTACTAAAGCCCAACAATTTAGTAGTGTGCTTTGGCGAGCACGATTTGTCTAGATTATCACTAATTATTGTTTAATTACATAATCGGGTCACTGTTGATGTTTTAAATTCCAAAATTTGTGTACATTAGCCAGCAGCGACACTAAGGTACCCACAAGGTTTTCTCCTTAGTTAGTGGGATATAATATTTTTTCTAATAATAGACATATTAATTTTAATAAACCCTGCAATTTTCTAAAACGAAAGTAAAATTAATCCAAAATCGAAGCTCGTGAAGCAGATTTTAAATCGTCTTAAAAATAAATCGTTTCAATCTGTCTGATTGCACCCAACGTTGAACGTCGTTCAATGAAAGAAAGGAAATTGAGAAACTTTTGAACATTATAAAACCCTTTACTTTTCAATGGTTTGAAATATTTTTCAAAAGCCGTTAGTATTATTCTATTCATCTCATTTTATTCTATTTAACGCCTTCGAGATAGGAGGATCTGTTTTTGAACCTGTGTGTTTGTGGACTATCTGACGCCCGCGACATCGTTCGCGTAGATTTTGTTAATGAATGAAATAAAAGAACATTTTCGTCATTCGCTCATCAGATAATTCATCAATTCATCAAATAAGGATCGATGTGAAATAATTTTTATATAGTAAATGGAGTTGTCGTGAAAATATATATTCTGATCAAACACATTTTATATAGGTTACATCCATAGTTCTGTACCTCGATTCTCTACTACTATCGACTACCGACAACCGGCTAGCTATCGACAAAATGTACTGCCAATAAAGTTTCTACGACGTCCGTCAGAGGCGCTGATCAATTTTCATACAAAAATTTTCAATGACAGCTCGGTTGTCGGTAGTCAATAGTAACAGCGAATTGAGCTACTGACTGTCAAAGTTACACTTCTACATCGTCAATTTGAGAGACATGCCAATTAACTATACACAATTTTAGTTTATAATTTGTAGTATACGACAGAGGACTATTACAATACGCATAACCAAAAGGCCACAAGTCACATGCATCCTACCGTGAGATATGACCTTTTCGAAATTCAGTTTCAGTAGCATCAAAACCGTTGCATACCGGTACATTGTACCTCGTTAGTTCGATAAAGCAATACCGCATGTATAATTATAACGTGTGCAGTATCATTAGTTTGCTTTGATTATTAGTTGCGGCATTATGTTGTTCGTACGGTTCGAAGTTAAGTTAGTTCTGTTTTTGGTTTCTGATCTGTGGTTTGACTTTAATGCATTGATTGAATTTTCATATCTTAATAGGTGACGAAATGTTTTCTGAAATAGACCGGAGTTTAGTAACTAGCCTAAATGAGGCTTGTGCGAGTGAGTGACTAGATTTTTGAGTAAATCAAGCGAAATGTTAGGAAAAATTAAGTGTGTATTGTTGGATAAAAAGGTAGCTAAAGTCAGAACTCTACAGTGTGTAAAAGTTTTTGCGTAGATTCTTCCATCGTTATCTTTCAAAAATACGTATGCAACGTATCGCGAATTCGAAAGCGTAAGAGACAGACGTATAGTTTTTGTATAAATTATATTGGTAGTATAGAAATATTTTCCTTAGATAATAGAAGCCTTATTTGAAGTAGTATCAGCCCAACAGTTCAAGTCACAAACACGGCAAGTTTCGATTCAACTACTGACGCGAAACTCTCGCAGACAAGCCTTTGACCAAACACTGAAACGTCAGTCAAATTCAGATGTATCACAATACACAAAGTGAGGAGGACAGCTTTACGTTGCCATTATTTGGGTTTGTGTATTTGTGATGCTTAGTAACCTATAGATTGATACGTTTACTTATTTTTATAAACCTTAAGAGTTTGTTTATAACATCTCGGGAAGTACCTACTTGTTCCTATTAGAAAAACCGTTTTGTGTTGCACAGTCCGCTTATTCATTAAGGTTTTATGGTATAACGCTATGACTAATACTCAGAAAGCGATGAATCTTGTGAAATCGAATTGTGTCGCGGTCGGCCGGTAGTGAGATAAGTAGTGAGTGAGTAAACTAGCAAATACAGATACCGAATCATTACTTCAAATTAGACCAATCCCTCAAAATCTTTTAAGTTTTCTTACGAGCAATATGCGTTATACTTTTGGCATATGAACGTTATCTTATCTTATCTTAGGGACGCTAGTGCCGGCTTGAAGCCTTTTGGCACTCTGCCCTCTGTTAATCTTTTGTCACCTCCTGCTTTGCTATCTCGAACGCTAGAGGGCAGATTGACAGTTTCTTTTCATACATTTTCTGTCTCTTTATCAAGCAGAAGAAGATAGACTATCTAATACTTATTCACAAGCTGTGCAACCATAAGATTTTTTTTAACCCATTACTGTCCCACTGCAGGGCAAGGGTCTCCTTCCAAGGAGGGGGAGGGGTTGGACCTAGAGTCTACCACGCTGGCCAAGTGCGGGTTGGGGACTTTGCATGCCCTCAATAAATGTTTTAACAAATTTTAGGCATGCAAAGTTTCCGCACGATGTTTTCCTTCACCGTTAGAGTAAGACGTGATAATTATTTATTTGCGTTATTTATAGTATCAAAAAGTAAAAAGTATGTAATACATACATACATACTTATTATTACACAAATTGTTTATCCAAATTGAAATTACCCCCAATCTAGTATTAATAGCATCTATATTTCAACCGTTTTAAATAATCAAAGCTTATAATTTATCCCGATTTACTAAGTTTAGCCAGACGATGTAGTAATTTATCACTATTTAGACTATTAACAAGTTCTTGTAGTTATTTATTACTGCGCCACTTAACTTAAACGGTATCTCTCTTGTTAGTTTCGGTTAGTTTCTTCAAGCACTCATTTACGCAGTTAAATATTGTTTAATATTTGTTTTTATTGTTCTTCTTGATTTTATGTGTATTGTTCTTTGAAGTATTAAAATTTAAGCCTACGGTTCTTTCATATTTAAGTCTATAATGATAGCCTTAAACGGACTGGCAACTTTTTACACCTTGGAGAACTGTAAAATATTCTTAGCTGAACGATGTACATGATGATTTTTTCACCGTTCTTAAAGCAACTACGAAGAGAGCCTTTTTCTAGATTATCTAGTAGTATCTCTGTGTAGTTCCAAAGATAAAATAGCTGCATGCTAGTTGCCACTGTCAACTACACAAGCCTGCGAGTCACTGATGCTCTAAATTTTGTATATTTCAGCCAGCCGATAAATTTGAATACAAGAGTCTATTAAGTTGTTGCTTGTCAATTTGTCTACATAAGTATGTATTTAGAATTATATAAGTATGATTATCAGTTGTTAGGTTACCATAGTACAAGCTCTGCTAAGCTTTGTATCAGACGACCGTATTTGATATATTATCTATGTTATAAAGAAAGGTCCCAAAGAATTCCAATTTACTTTCCCAACTTAAAAAAATGTGTACTTTGTGCCTATGCAAATTCACGTTTACGAAAGTATCCGAGGATTGCCGAAGGTGCCCGAAGCGTCTGCTGTAATCATAGGAATATCATAACGAGTTATTGTTTGCTTAGGCTCAATGATAACAGTCACAGCTTATCCGATCTGCGTGAAATCTCTATGTTTTGAGAAGAAACATTGCGATGGAGTAAGGTTTTATTTATGTATATGAATTTGCCTATACAGTTGATATGCATAAGATCTATGTATTAATATGTGAAGCAAAAACTTTGGACCCCTTTTTACGAAAAACGTACGGACGCAGAAGTATGAAATTTGGCACACTTACAGTTTATGTGTAGGAGGAGTGCAGAACGCTAACATTGTTTAATAATAATGCTTTTAAGGTACGTAGACCCTCAGTTCAGATACCTCTGTGCCAACCATCTATGGAATGGCCTCGTTAAGTGTTGTTTAACGCACAGATCGTTTACCGACCGCTGCAACTAGCTATTAGCACCTCATTTTCCTTGATATTGATGATATTTAAAGACTCGATGCCAAATAAACGCGCTTAATGATTCAATAAACCAAGCCGGTGCTGCATGGGTCATCTCAATACGTTATATTCATTCAAACTATTACTAACGTGGATAGCATACATTTTGTATCCCCTTAAAAAACTCGTAATTCTTAAATTACATCAAAATGCAAACAATTTCATCCAGTGCAATTTTCCAAGTAACCCAACGACGAAACAGCAGTAAAAGTAAAAAGTTCAACTTTAATAAGACGTCGTACTTCCAAACTCGTCTGTCAATCCTTTGGGTAATCAAACCCAGTGTTTTTGTACTCAGTCCTCTGTTGTATAGAGATTCATCAAGTTGGTACCGGTTTTTTTATAAAGCTAAAATATTGCAAAAGATTTCAGGGTTTTCATTAAGGGATAATAGCAAATTTGCCGAAGGAGTTCTGCTCGGCACTTAGTTCTACTCTCCCGTACCGCGATTATCTACTATTGTCGACTACCGACGGCTAGCTATCGAAAAATGTTGTATGACACACAATCGGTTGAGCGCCTCTAGCGGGCGTCGTAGAAACAATTTTGGCAGTACATTTTAAATGTCATTCAAATGGTTCCAATTAAATAAATATTATAAATAAATATTGTTGGACAACTCACACATGGTCATTTGATTCCAAACTAAGCAGAGCTTGTACTATGGTAACCAAATAACTGATAAACATACTTATATACTTCTAAATACATACTTATATAGATACATTAACATCCAGGCTCAGAACAAATACTCGTGCTCATCACACAAAGATTTGTCCTGGGTGGGATTCGAACCCACCACACGCGGCGCTACGGTTGTTGCGGCGAGGTGACCGCTTAAACCACTGCGCCAAACGTGCAGTTACAATTGTATAGAATCGTGCTACCGTTCACCTGCTTAGGTCTCGATTTTTTACAGAACCTATCTCTATCCGGGCTAATAAAAATCGCTTTAGCGATTTAGATATTGAATTTAAAATACAGACTACTTGGACAAATAGGTAGACGGATAGACGGACATATGGGCAGACGGATAGATGGAAAGACACATAAAGTATGTAGGATAGATCTATTTTACACGAGTAACAACCAATATAATTTTGAACACAAATTCATGGACAAGTTATTAAAACGCTATCTATTTAAAATCCAATTAATTTCGCTTTCATGAAGTTAATGAACGAATTAATTATTTGTAAATACTTTTGATGGAAGGTTCCAGTTTGTTTAGTTATTTTTGTACAGTCTGAAACTTTTCTGGGATCTATTGAACGATGTTTAAAATGACCATGGCTCCATTATACGTTTTAATAATTTTGTATAATTTGATGCTATATTATGATTTTTTTTTTGGTTTGCAAATATTTTTATTGTAATGAAACTAAACATTAAATGAATGTCAAATTGTCAAAACAACAGCTGATTTTTCTTTTCTCTTCTCTTTTCTTTTAAAAGCAAAGCATATATTATTGTTGAATATAATCTATATAGACATCTTTTCTTCTCCGCCTTTTTTCATTTGAACTAAAAATATGTTTGGATTTCTTAAAATTAATTTTCTTAAATACAAAACACTTGGTGTCTCCAATACAAGTAGCATAAGAGCTAACTTAGTACCGACAGTGGCGACAGTATCATTCCTAGAATGAGCCTAAACAAATTGAAATAAATCAACAAATGACACCCAAACTAAAACAAAGTTTACCACTTTACAATACTATAAATTTAACCCATTACTGTCCCACTGCTGGGCAAGGGTCTCCTCCGGTAATGAGGGAGGGGTTAGGCCTTAAGTCCACCACGCTGGCCAAGTGCGGGTTGGGGACTTTGCATGCCCTCAATAAATGTATTAAACAAATTTTTAGGCATGCAAGGTTTCCTCACGATGTTTTCCTTCACCGTTGGAGCATGTGATAATTATTTCTAATACACACATAACTTCGAAAAGTCATTGGTGTGTTGCCTCGGATTCGAACCTGCGACCACTGGTGTGGGAGGTGTCAACTTATACCACTCGGCTATCACTGCAATACTAGTGTATTTATATTATAGTCGTTTGATGTTAATATAAATGTAGTTAACATCAAACGCCAACATTTTATCCACTAACCTCAAGCACAAAACAATACCCTTTTGGTTAGTAACCAAGCACCATTAACCCTAAAAGTATATCGTTTCCGTATATCCGTATTCAATTAACTGAAAGCTATTTTATTTTTCAATTAGGGCCAGTAATTATTTTCATGCCTTTTCGTGTGGAAAGGTCATTGATCTAACCCTTGTTGAAGGACACTATAGTCCTCAAAGGTACTACTTAAAACCTTTAATCATGTAGCAGGTGCTAATAAATTGGTAAATTTTAATATGAGAAAGTTAAATTGGTGCAGTCCATTAAAAGGTAAGAAAAAGTTTAGGGTCAGTGCTGTTTTGGCGTATAGTTTGTGGCTGAATGTTTGTTTGAAGTTATTTATGTTGTATAAACAAGTATTTATTTTTTTAACGTTTTTTAATTTAGTTTTCCGGTAGGGGTTCAAAGTTTATACAGCAGTTATAAGCTCGGAAAGAATTGCCTTCTTAATTTGCTAGTTCATGGGAAGGAACTCCTTCAGTTTGACTATTACAATGTTGTGGAGCAATAGTATCATTTGTAAACAAAATTAGCATTCGCACTCAAAAACCAATGATTATCCTCAATCATTAGCATCAGAAACACCTTGAGAATAACACAAAAAATTTGCCGCAAACTATCAGCTCTATAAAAATCAACCCTAAATATGATAATTCATCACAGAGTCTATTAAGTACTCAGGAGAAACACCAATAGAATACGAATTAGTTTTTCAAAAGTTTTGACAAATTTTGTCGCCGTTACACGGTGAAAAAAGTTGCCAAGTGGAAGATTAATTTCACAAGCTAATTGAATAAACTTGGACTCTTACAAGCATCAAATTAAAAAAGTCTACTTTTATCTTTTATTTTCTTCTAAAATTGTGAAAAATCTTTGTGAATTAATTGCAATTACTGTGATTAATTAGTGTAATAAACAAGTGTTTTAATTACGTGGCTTTTTGTTTGTTTCGTAATGTGTTGTTAATGTACTGCTTCTAGCGAATAAAAGAATCTAGTTTGATTACTTTATTTTGTTGTGTTTTTATTTGTTTCAACGGCTAATAAAACATCTTCTGTACAAAAAAAAATAACGAAATTTTCAGCTATGTAGAGTTTTCTATTCGTTTTATTTTTCATCGTTAGGCGAGAAAGTATTTTAATACGTTTCTCCTTTTTTTTACTATTGCAGCGAGTATTTTGTCTTACATCCTCAGTCATATGTGAGAGACTGAGACCAAGATCGGCTTAAGCCTTATTCATAGTTGCCTGAATTATTCAATTCCATTTTCTTCCAGTATTTGAAACCCTCCTGATTCTTTCGCTTGTTTATCACAGCTATTTCTTTGTGCCGATACACGAAAAAATTATACCCGTCCAGTTTTAAATGCACAGATGTAACTATCTCCAAAAATGGTAAAATATTTATTTTTATAAATGGCCTTCTAAGTGGATCGATCAATCAAAACAAACCAAGTACTCTACTTCCAATATTACAAAAGTCTCCTTATTTTAAAGAGCCCTCTTAATTAATAAGTCTTTTTAATATTTCCTCTACATATTTTAATGAGAGCTTCCAGTGTGTTTGTCAAAGCTTTCATTGACTTCATTATGGAAGGAAAGGGTTCATTACGTAATAGACTCTACGTCTCTGCCTAGAGCGTGTCTGCGAGCTAATAAAATGTACGAACATTTATTTTCGAGAAGTATTTTTTGTGCTATTATGTTTTGGAAAATTGTATTCATTGAATAGAGTATCCTAAGGTATTTAGTACTGGGTAGAGTCTTTTCAATCGACTTCTTTTCAAATCGAACTCAAACTTTGTACTAAACTCAAGTTTCGTAAACTTTGATTTTCACGATTTTTCCTTTTTAAACAGAGTTCTGTAAAAACACTAAGTAATCATTGAAACGAACACTTTAAAAACATGTTTATAAAAAAACACAAAAAGGCCATTAATTAAATAATAATTTGCCCAACTAGGGAAATGAACCTCACAATCAGCAATCGGATACACCACCGAACGCGCAACAAAATCAGTAAATTATGACTTGACGAAATTACACCAAAAAACACACCTTCCATATTCCTCATACAGTATATTTACTCTAGTCAAGCGCTCTTAAGCATGACGAAGTGTTGGATTACACTGTAACTAATAATTCATTAGATTATACTTCGTACAATTGTAATGAATATTTACTTTGATTCTACGTAAATATGAGTATTACTACAAGGTTTTAGGAACGGATTATTAAGTCGGCTTCATTTAATTAGTTCAGTTGAGATTGAAAGAGTTACTTGAAGGAGTATAATTGATCTCAGAATCTTCAAAAAATATAATTACTGATTGACTGTCACTTTAGCACGGTCAACAGCGTATCCGATAGTTGATAATAAGGTCTCTGGTTCGATTTCGTGGTCGGACCAATTACTATGTTATTATTGGACTTTCCTCATTTATATAAGAAATAGAGGCCGCCCGCGACCTCGTCCGCGTGGAAACCCTTCTCGTGTAAATCCCTATCCCTAGGAAACTCCGAGATGAAAAGTAGCCTATGTGTTATTTTGGGTCAGCAGCTACCTACGTGCCAAATTTCATCGTAATCGGATCAGTAATATTGGCGTTAAAGTGTAACAAACATCCATACATACATTCGCACAAACTTTCGCATTTATAATATTAGTAGGATATTCTTTTAAATACCTAATTTTGTTACAACAGTAAAATTACCAAACATGTCTCCATCACCTAAATGCCTGAGTGAAATTTGAAGCCATAACATCAGTACCAGTAGGTCCCCGTGGCTGCCTTAATACACGAACATTACCGTACTCGTATATAATAATAGCATTACCATTACTAAGATAACGTGTAATTGTCTTTTGTACAACCACTGAACAGAAATGTTAAGGTGAGTATACTCTGGTACATGGTTTAGTTAATATCTGTTTTTTTTTTTGTAGAAAATCACACTAAAGACGTCTTTCTAACAATAAACAATTAATTTTCGATGATAATAAAATCTCTTTGACTTCGAGAATCACAAATGAGTACACAGTTCATTAGGTTTCTTTCAGTGAGCTCGTGAGGTACCCAAATATCGAATTTTTTGGTGTAGAGAAAAGATTTTATTGCAAGTTCATACATACTATAATGCGAAAAGACTTTTTCCCCGACCTAATAATTTAATTTGTTCTGACGGTGGAGGAAAACATCGTGATGAATACGCATACCTACCAGTTGTTTAACACTTTAATTGAGTTCATCCATAGTCTCCAATTCACTCTTAGCCAGAGCAGTAAATTTAAAGCCTAACTCCTTCCTAATTAGGACAGAAATGAGTTAACAAAAAATCTCGAGACAAAGTTAGCTTTGAAAACGGCGCATCGGTAGTGCATAAGACTGCAGATCATAAAGTCCCACTTTGATTCCTAGTTCGATCAAAGTGCTTTTGGTGTGTTTCTAATTTACATTAAATTAGTAGTTATACCAGTCTGGAGTTTGGTAACCTGCCCGTTAAATGCAAATTGGCTTGCTCTCTGTTACGTAGGACTAACATCGTATAAGGTGAAACTAGTACTGCATACTCCCCTGCCATCACCTTTTGGGTGTAACAGGCGTGATATTATGTGTTAGCAGTCGGACACACAGACTGGCTCTGTGGCGCAGTGGTTTAAGACACCACGCCGCTACCATTGCGTCGGGAGATCGTGGGTTCGGTTCCCACACGGGACATTTATTTGTGCGATCCACAAATAATTGTTTCAGGTCTGGTTCTACGTTTTGTCCGTTGTTTGTATGTTTGTAGAAGTTCCCTCGACATTCAGAGCATTTCTTAATGCAGGAGTTGTCTTAAAAAAAAGAAAAGGTCAGTTAGTGTATATTCACTTTATAACCACTAACATAGAGATATTACTTGAATTTCGTTTCACATCGCCTACACGTATTTTTCTTCCAAACTGTCGTGATAGCTAAATGGCTGGAGGCGCTTCTTTCAGCCATGTTTTTGATTAATACTATAAATGTATGGCTCAAAGTAAACTTGGAAATTGAAGGAAAACGCAATTTGTCTCTTAATAGTCTTCGTTAAATAAATAATGTGGTAATGTGGAGTTTGCTTGTTATACAGATGAGTAACTTTGATAAATGAAAATGAACTTACCTGTGTTGCAATAAGGTTTATATTTGTAGACAAAAATTAAATAATGGTGGAGTTGATTAGATCTAGATTTTGAACAAAAACAACTTCTATAATAAGAATAGTCTAATATCGTCGGTAATATAATTTAACGACATATGTGTATAAAAAACGTTTAGAAAACCTCGTGTTTTCTTCACATAGCTAATGATAGTTATCAATACATGGGATAAAGTAATTGCGAAATACGGGTATATCTTATACACCTCTCTCTGTTCACACCATTTTTTTTATTGACGTAATGTATGTACTATCCCGCAACTTTGAATACTCTGTGAATAAACTCTTGTTAACCTTCCTAAATGACGGAGGGGTTAGGCCTTGAGTCCAAAAAAAGCTATAGTTAGTAATTAAACAAATTAAATGTTGCCTAGGTTTTGCTGTTAGCACGCTCAGATATTTCACGGTTGCTTTAATTCTCATGTTTATTGCCTATTTACCTTGCTTTTAGAAGCTAGGAATTCTAATATAACGTGTTTAGCCCTAATTAAACAATATACAAGCTAATTATTATACAATTACACTAGAATTTAATTTCAAAATGAACGACTAGACGACGGTTCTGGGAAATAATATACAGTCTGGTTTGATGTAGTACCTTACTTTTAATAAAAATTCTAGCAGAAATGTTTTAGAAAGAATTTTAATTAAATATTGCAGTAACGTGATACTCTTCCACTGACTCTTAATTCTTCACTACTAACTATCAACAAACATTTGTATGAAAATTTTATCAGCGCCTCTACCAGGAGCAACAAGTACTATTTTTGCAGCACAAAGTCATAATCAAATCATTTATTCGTATAGGTTTTTTTATGCAGCGCCCGCACTAAGAATTGCTCTTGTGTCGCGGGACGTTTAAAAACATACAAACAACAAACACAAAGTACAACCAGACCCGAAACTATTATTTGTGGATCGCATAAATAATTGCCCCGTGTGGGAGTCGAACCATCGACTTCCGGACGCAACGGTAGCGGCGTGGCGACCTAAACCACCGCCCCACGCAGGCAGTGATTTATTTATGTATTATTTTATTTAGGTATATTATATTTTAAATGTCAAACTTTCGATACTCGATAATACTGATTGCAGAAATTTCGTGTTACAGATCTTAAACACAATTCGATATGCGTTTTACACCCGATACAAGTATCAACTATGTTTGCACCCACAAAACCCTCGCAACAAAATTCTCTAAAATATTTAGCGAGAAAACTACTTGGTGTACACTTTGCTACCTTTGCAAGCGCTGCGCGTGACTGTACATGCATAAACAAAATCTTGGGCTCCCATTCGACCTTGTTTTAAACACTTGTGGTTATGACTGTACTATATAAAAGTTCGTTTAAACTGTACCGCGATTAGGATATTTTGATACTTTCGTCTCCATTGTTTCACGTAAAATTATGATAGTTTAATTTCATCTTAAAATTAAAATATTGTTAAAATTAAGTTTCGTCTGTAAGTTTTTTATCTTTAAGCCGACTCAATTTATTTATTATACAAAATTCACTAGAGAAATATTTTTTACATTGAATATAATGTAACAATAAGAAATTATATTGATACTGTATTTATATTGTTAAATACTCGGCACAATTTCGATACTGTACTAATATCTAATTTTAAGACTGCGATGTTACAATCCATAATAATGACTAAGCAACAAAATAAGTAACCTAAGTTCATAAATAATAATAATATAAGCCTAGAGATATTTTCATCACGTACCAAATGATTAGAAATAAGAAACTGATGGAGTATCCCATTTTTCTTCGAACAAAATTATCGTGGAGCCACCGTTTAAAATGAAATAAACTTTAGTGATCGTCTATTTTCCAAATCTACCGCCGCTTTTATCTGAAAGATGAATTAGAACGAGGAATTCCCCGAAGTGTGAATTATTTTGACGGTGTAAAGGTAGTCTTACACTGAAGGGAAGCGATGAAAAATATATTTCATGCTGTTTCTATCTGTGGTACTATTGAGACAAATCCAAGTTTAAATGTACGTAAAACCTTACAATCAAGATTAATTTTGGATGTTACACGTGAACAACTAGCTATCTACTAATAATGTGTTTGCATTATGTGTAAACAGTCATAAGTTTATTAATTTATGGAGAAAAAACCCTACCTTATGCTTTATGTAAAAACAAAATCCTTCCAGGGGAGTCGACGGACTCGTATTATTTACAATATTTGTATTCATGAATCATTTACTCAGTACTTCTAGTAAATAATTTATTGATTCATTTTTTTTTGTTAACTGTTCTTGGTCTCATGCACGAAATAACTAAGTGAGATGTTATTGACGAGACAGTATATCTTCCACAGGTCGCAGTACCTTATATCTGGGAACATTTTGTTAGCTTACCAGCCATTTGTCAGGGTCTAGAGTAATAACGGCAAGGAGCTTTGTGAAGCCTGTGCAGGTGACGCGATGCATTCATTTATGTGTTACCGTTACTGGTACTGAAACGTTCACTTATTACGATTTGATTTCAAAAAATATCTTTGTGATTCTAATTATTATAAGACGTTAGTTTTCGATAACTCTGCGTTTCGATTCCACAGTTTTAAAATTGTAATACTATCTTTGTGACTGTGTGTATTGGTAGGTTTAAAATGATTTTATAAAAATAAAAGTGAGTTTACTTTTGTCATTCAATGAATGCTTGTGTTTATAATGGCTACGAACTATTTTTATGCGGAATTTAAGAGAATTCGTTCAATGATTAATGCGTAAATCTTACTTCAGCAGTGACACATAAGAAAACCTTGGAAAAATCTAAGCCTAGTTTTTCTCGCAAATAAAATAAAACACACTCAAAGTATCAAACACACTACATCCTAACACGAAAAATACTCTGTATTTCTGCGAATATGAACTAGAAACATATAAATCAAAATTCTAGCTCATTTGTGTCATGTCAATGTTCTCGTTTTACTGATATATTGAAATTGGCAACTCTATATTTTATTCTTTAGACCTTGTCCAGAAGGGGCGAATTCGCGCGTATTTTGTGCAAACGTTCTCTCCACAAGTGGGCACAAAGTAACTTGTTTTTTTATCAAAACGAAGTTAAATTCGTTATCGTCTTTGATATAACGTCAGTCATTTCCTAGCAAATATAGCACTGTAGTCGCGATCGGTGTAATGAATTGTTAATTCGTTAAAAAATCTAAATGTTGTCTATGGAACTGAAAATTTTGCTGTCAGTGTCAATTTTGTTTTTATATTGTTACTTTGTGTAGCCTGTCTGAGGAGCGTAAACTTCGCGCGTATTTTGAACTCGCGCGAAGCTTGTAGACGCGATGTACAAGCGCCTAGTACTTCGGAACGAACCCGCGCGAATTCGCCCCTTCTAGACAAGGTCTTAGGTAGACTACCTACGTTCTTACTTTTTTTTCTTATAAATATGTATGTAGATCTCGGAATTTTGTTAGGTACCTATGTAAAATTGTTGCTTATTTCGGATTAGATATCTCTGGTTTCTATTCGCTGTGTGCTGTGTATATAGAAGTACATATTTGGGGTAGGAATATAGGAACAGATTTGATTAATATAATTAAACCAAAAAGAAAATGTTTCTTTTGGTTTAATTATATGAATCAAATCTGTGAAGTCAATATTAAAATAATATAATATTATTATAAGATTTACTCAACGACGAAAGACAAGTTACATAATATCACGCCTTTTTCTTTAGGGATAGGCAAAGACCAAGGAACGCCATTCGAAATTATCGTTACAAACTTCCCTTGCCTCATTCACGTCCATAAATAAAAAGATATTTTATATTTAACAGTTGAATACAACGTTGGGATGAAAGCTTGCGTGTCTGAGAGTTGTTTAAATAGCTCTTAGCTAGCGTGCAAGAACTCAAGATTTGACCTTCCCCTACTCTCGTCAGGAGTCCCGGGCAACATTTTTATATTTGTACAACATGCTTTTGCAACATACAAAAAAAAAGAATCATGTTTAGATGCACATGCACTTCGCACTATAATGGATTTTTATCATATTTAAGGATTCAAAAATACAGTTCTTGTATACTGCAGTACATGAATTCGACTAAGTATAGTATGCTAGTAATTAACTAGAGAACCCTGCATTTTTTTGAGATTAAAAAGTATGAACATGTCTAGCAGACGCATGGAGCTGAACATGGTCTGTTTCATATTACTACTACATTATTTTTGAAACATTAACACTAGAAAAAGATATTCATTATACATACGTAAGATCACGGCCTTTTCCTATAGAGGTAGTTGGAGACAAAAGAATGACACATTGTACGATCCTTACAAACTTCCCTAATTATTCATTGTAACCCACATAGACAGTGCACGACTCTCTTCTAAGTTTTTGAACTATACTCCTCACATCCAAGAACATCTTACATTCGCCATGGTTTACTAAGTTTTATGAGTACCAGCTTCTCCAAGCTTAAAATATTACGTGCGTAAATGTTATTAAGACTTAAATGCGAAGACACCGAAGAGGCATTCTGAGATAATTTTCATCTAAGTGCTGTCATTATAATATAATATCTCGTGAACAACGGATGGGGTAACGCTCTTGCACGTTCATTTAAATTTTAATAAGTAAAATTATTTGAGTAATATCGAGTAGGTAAGCCTCTTAGGAGAATGAAATTTATTCGTGTTCAGAGTTTTGGATGCAATCAGCGGTTGGTATATGATTAGAAGGCAAAGTAATCTTTGGCCTGTCCGCTATAGTTAGCTCTGCTTTTGTTTGTGAAGGAAGATTATAAATAATCATAAATTTAACCCATTAATGTCCCACTGCTGGGCAAGGGTCTCCTCCCGTAATAAGGGAGGGGTAAGACCTTGAGTCCATCACGCTGGCCAAGTGCGGGTTGGGGACTCTGTATGCCCTCAATAAACGTATTTAACAAAGTTTAGGCGTGCAAGGTTTCCTCACCATGTTTTCCATAACCGTTGGAGCTTGTGATAATTATTTCTAATACACACATAACTTCGAAAAGTCATTGGTGTGTTGCCTCACTTGCGTGGAAAGTGTCAACTTACACCACTCGGCTATCACTGCTCTAGTGGCTTGCGTTTGTTGAAGTCGCATGTAGAATGCTCGAATGTCTTTTTTTCTATACCTATTCGCACAGATTCATAGATAGAATTCATCCCCAGCTTATTGCTGCAATTACTGATTTGAATATATTAACTTAATGCTATTTTAAATAACGACTAGTAAGTTTCGATTCAGATACTTACGCAATACAAATGTGTTTTGTTCTGAGTGGTACCAACTTGGGAAACAAATACATCAAAATAGGTTAATGACCCTATGCTTTTCTTTGGCATGTTTATGATAAATTGATAATAAATCCACTTATAAATTTTATTAATCAATCAAAACATTAGATTGTTTTCTTTCTTGTAGGCCGTAGAACTCGTAGTTATTATAAGACTTTTCAATCAGCATTCAACCTAATTTTATCTTCATCCATTGTTTGAATCCAGATCTGAAAAAAAAGAAAATATATTGGTTTGATTATTACACAGAGAGATTTGGAAGACCGAATTCAGTAGCGAAATCAACAATATTAAGGTAGACTGGAAACGATGCACTATATTACAAATTACAGCACAAAGTTGTTTCCAAATAAATTATTTTTTAGGATTCCGTACTCAAAGTACTTAGGACTGTCCTCTAGTTTTGTGTTATCGATTGATTAACAGTTTTTGAATTGGCTAAATGAAAATTATTAGTTTCTTTATTTACTCTAAGCTACAAAGTCGTAGATTCTCTACAGCAACCGACTACCGACAGCCGGGTTGTCATCGAGAAATTTTGTGTGAAAATCTGATCAGCGCCTCTGACGGGCGTCGTAGGAACCATACATTCTAAATGTCAACCTCTCGATACTCAACAGTACAGATTATACAGAATTGCACAACTGATGTTCCCATGTAATGACACCCTGATACCCTGACCTAATGACAATTACTTTTAATACAACAAACTACATTTTTTACAACCATGGGCTTGTCTTTCCATTAGTCGAGAGGATAGGCGCCATTACTGTTTATTACACGAACACTGTATAAAATTGCATTATGAATAATTAGTTAATGAAATATTAGTATGTTAGTTAGTGGTTGTGAAATTAGTTTAATTTATTATATTTTATGAAACGTCCCGGAGGTAATTTGCAAATGGATGTAATTGATGTCGGCTATATTGTTACATTTAATGTTTTCTATTTATATATTTCAATGTTAGACGTATGACAAGATGTATAGTAAGAAGTTTGAAGAGATTTAGCAAATGGTGTTCTCTGGTCTCTGCTTACCCCTATGGGATAATGACGTGATTATTTGTATATATGTAATTGTAGACTGTCTCTGTTTCGCGGTAGTGAATGCGACTAGGGTTGGACATAGTATTATTCTATATTTTCTAATTTCTATTAGAATTTCTCATTACTTGCCCGAAATTAAGTTCCGTATTCGGTAAATAGCAATTTGCTCGCTCTTTGTCGCATGGGACTAACATTGCCAATAGTGAAATGTGGGTGTTATTCATACACCTTTGCCCACACTTTTGTATATAACAGGCAAATTTAATTTTCAATAGTTTAGACTTCAGATTCCTAAGAGAATCCTTTAACAATGAGCACAAAAGGAGAAATAAATCAAAGATCTGTTTAAAATACCATTAATTCAAGCACAGTAACATAAGATGCTCAAACGTAACAAGAACAGTCAACTCGTAACACGACTTACCATTCGTTAAAACAAGCTCAAGGGGAACTTAGTAACTTTGACTGCATGTATGCTGCTGGGAAATTGGTCACACAGTCTTACGCGATCGTTTTCTTGTTTAGTTTTTTTCCTTTATAGTTCAATAGTCTTTAACTAAGAGGTGAATTCTTACAGCCGCTTTTGCCTTTTAACCTCTGCCTTAATTAAACATCTCACTTATTGTCAAACTATCACATGATATAACGGAGAAGACAAAATATGCTAATGATTTTTTCCATAACTAAAACTTGTTAAACACATTTCTTGAGAGTATACTAAGTCCCCAACCTGCACTTGGCCAGCGTGGTTAACTAAAGGCCCTCTACCTGGAATTTTATTGTGAACAATATTGCTAAAAGCACGCCGCTCATAATGCTTTAATATATTTTTTACATTTTACATAACCTCGCCAACAACTTCATGAAATTGTTCCCGAAATTCTGTCCAGAGTGTGGTAACGAATAAATGAGTGTCATTTTTTTGCACTTACGCGTAAATAATGTAAGCGAAACTGTAGGACAACTTTGTGAGACAAGGGTGCCGAAATTTTGTACACAGCTTTATTTTTTCATCATTGAAGTTGTATATCATTGTACTGAGCCTTGCTGGAGATATGAAAGGTTTTTTATGAGAAGGAAAATACTAGACACGCAAATGTTTTATTATATTTTTGAGAAAGTGTGGTTTCTTTGAGGCGTTTGTTCTATATTGGAGAAGTAAATATTCTATGTGACGTTGAAGAGAGTATATACATTATACATATAGTCTGTTTTAGATTTGTGTTAGACTACAGCAGAATCCGTGAAATGAAAACTTAAGACTTTTAAATCCATCAAATATTTTTTCGATTATATTTTTCTATTAACATAGACTGCATACTCTTAAATTGTTTACTTTTCAGAATAAAATAATCGTATTTATTACCAGTATTGTAACTCTACTCCACCTAGATAAATAATACGCTAAGTTAAAAAATATAACTATCGAAATTTTAATGGAAAACTTGTCCTGTATAAAACCCAGAATCTATTTTACTTACATTAAATAAAAATATTCCATGACATATCGCTCCTTGAATACAAAAGGGCCACAAATCGAAATCTATAAATTTTACAGGAGAGCCAAAACAAATTTTTGAAACCGTTTTTTTATAACATTTCATATATTTATTTATTAAATATAAGATGTTAATATATCATTAGATGCGTATTTTTTAGCTCTATCTTTCTACAAAATAAACTTTGTAATAGATGTTACCCATTAAGAGAAAAAAGCATACAAGTCCCTTTTGCATTCAAAATTTGAACCAATATTATGAGAAATATGTCAAAAATTAAACACAGTTTTACAAATAAAAATGGTTAATTGTACTTTTTTGGTAAAAAAACCGTATCAAAAAGTTTAATAATAATTACTAAGTAAAACCATAACTGAATAGACCAGGAAAACATTGTATTAAACAATCTAAATGAAAAAATCTTAACTTTTTATTAAGTAAGTAAAATTATTGAGATCAACTTTGTGCGTAACTTTCATTATTTAGTAAAATTAAACATCAATCATCATCATCAATCAATGGGTAACGTGACGAGTAGACTGAGTGCAGCAGGAGTATTAAAGAAATAAGATAATAGAAAAGGTTTTTGAGTTTTATAAGCCTTTATATTTAGCATTCGTGGATTATTCCAAAGCTTTTGACAGCATTACTCATTCCGCCATAGAATCATCACTCCATCCAAGTCCTACTTAAAGATACTATGTAGAATCGAACCTTCATACATCAAACTCATCAAAGCAATAGACAACAATATCTTTCCAAGCGTGAAACAGGGAGACCCGCTATCTCCCAAATTATTTACCAGCACCCTCAGAGAAATTTTCAGGAGCCTGGCGGTGTTACGGCAATCAAAAGCATAGTTGTAAGTGGTAAACAGTTAACAAACCATTGTTTTGTAGATGACATAGTCCTCTTCTCTTTTTCGGCATCGGAACTCGAATAAATGCTCAAAGATCTGAGCACGGCAAACCTTCAGATTGGACTGAGTAAGAACCGTACAAAAACCCAGGTTATGACCAACAACACAAAACGTAGGGTCGAGGTAGATGGGCACGTCATAGACTATGTCGACGAGTACACTTGCTAGGGCCAGATAACCTCTTTTAACAACCGACGGGACAAAGAGTTAGACAAACGTGCCTGAAAGAGATCCTGGTCCAGGAAAGAGCTAATGAAGGGTAACCTTCCACTGTCACTGAAGTGAAAGCTCGTCGACATGTTTATACCTACTACCCGTCCTTACCTACGCTGCCCAAACATGGTCCCTTACGGAAAACCAGAAAGAGCCAGAGAGCGATGGAGCATAGTATATTATGCATCAAAAGAACAGATCACGTCCGAAATTCTATACTGCGCTCCCAAACTCGCATAGCCGATGTAAGGGAGAAGACCGCCTGGCTGAAATGGAACTGAGCCGGCCACATCCATACTAATATTATAAAGCTGAAGAGTTTGTTTGTTTGATTTTTTGAACGCGCTAATCTCAGAAACTACTGGTCCGATTTGAAAAATCTTTCAGTGTTAAATAGCCCACTTATCGAGGAAGGCTATAGGCTATATATCATCACGCTACGACCAATAGGAGCAGAGTACCAGTAAAAAATGTTACAAGAACGGGGAAAATATGACTCTTACGTGACGTAAGCGAAGTTGCGCGGGTCAGCTAGTTATCCATATGCATTCGGAAAGGTGGACCCGCATATCTACCAACTGGATGCCAGAGGATGGTCATAGCAGACGCGGGAGACTTAAATGGAGATGGCGGGATGACCTAGACGCATTTGAAAAGGACTGGTCGGATCTTGCCCCTGAAAGAGGAATTTGAAAGGAAAGGGTGCCTCTTTACTTTGCCTGCATCAAAATGTATTATTTTATTTTTAAAATTGTAACGAAAACTAAAATTATTATCATACCAATTGGTCATATTTCTGGCCTTCCCATTCTAGCACGCTAAAAATGATTATTTATTCCACAATAATTTAATGCAAAAGGGACGTATTTCAAAATATGCTACTGTTATATTACAAAATATAATAACAAATACTAGTGTTTGAATGCAAAACGGTCGTTTTCAAAAATATGGCACTTTTGTATTACAAAATATGGTAACAAATACTATAGTTAGAATGCAAAAAGGACGTTTTCCAAAATATGGCAGTTTTGTATTGTAAAATATAGTCACATTAACTTGAAATTTTGCACCCAACACAGACATATTTTGGATTGTGGCACTTTTTCATGCAACTGACGAGCATTTGCGTTGAATATCCGGGCGCAACTCGCAAAGTGGCTGTTTTGCACTGACATTACCTGTCAAAGTGAGCTAATGCAAAAAGGGCAGTAAGTCAGTGCAGCCATAATATAAGCAAAAATGATGGGGGTTTTTTTTTACTATAAAATATAGTCGGTTCAGGTGTCATTTTTGCAATAAAACGATTTTCATTTTTTTTTGAGTTGTGGCCCTTTTGCATTGAAGGAGCGATATATACTACACATAAAATACTACCATTTACTTCGAGAATATATTACTTTCACTGTACCTATGTGGTCTCATTGACAGATATATAACCTAGGTAAACTACATTCAGCTAACAGTTGGTACCGTTATTCAGATGTGAATGTATGCCTTCAGGCGGTCAGTTGCTACCGTAGCAAATGTCAGTCACAGATGTTATAGGCCTGTACTGCATATGATCGATGGAGATGCGAGAATTATTTACTGTTATATAGCTTATATGTTTAGTTGGTTTTGAAATAAGCTACCTATTTATACTTATAATATATTAACGATTTAATCTGTTCAAGACGGATTCCTTTTAAAAAGAATTCTAACAACAGATAAAACCATAAAATTCAAAATAATGCTTAATATTATTTTTCCGTTTTTTTAAGTGCATGATTTTTTTATTTTCCGCATGCTTTTTTTATTTCCTTGATGCTTTAAATCAAGATGTGGGCACACTTGTACCAAAATAAATGGGTTTTCAAAATTCATATTAATAACATTCTATCAAAAAGTAGATAACCAATTAATGCTTTCCGACTCGGAAATCAAACCCAAAACCACGTTATCAGCAGGTAACAAAGGTAGTAAATTGCCACCGGTTGGCAGTTTCACTTGTAACATTTCAAGTGTAACCAATCTGACACAATATAAAGTAGCTCTCGTACGTGGTGCTTCCACGTTGGCAAGAGTCGGGTAGTACGATATTTGTCTTCAGTACCGTGCCAATAGATTGGCCAGTTCGTGAGCTCGCATAATGGACCGCGACGATTTTTGTTTTAGAACTTTTGAAACGATTATTGATTAGTAATTTTTGAGATGCAGTGATTGTTTTTTAATAAATAAATATTATTGGACAACTCACACACGGTCATTCGACTCCAAACTAAGCAGAACTTGTACTTTGGTAACCAAATAACTAAACAAACACAAAAAAACACACACACACTAACTAACTTTTAAATATATACTTTTATAGATAAATTGACAAATAAGTAAATTGTAATAAATAGTTTTTAATAAATCAATATAATTGGACCTGGACATTGGATTGTGAGTTACACACGGCCATTTGACGCCAAACTAAGCAGAGCTTGTACTATGGTAACCAAATAACTGATAAAAATACTTATATACTTCTAAATATTAATAAATGATATTTCTAGGTA
This sequence comes from Anticarsia gemmatalis, assembly GCF_050436995.1. NCBI lineage: Eukaryota > Metazoa > Arthropoda > Insecta > Lepidoptera > Erebidae > Anticarsia > Anticarsia gemmatalis. The sequence continues at coordinate 13,452,990 of NC_134752.1, read as the reverse complement.
AATGTGCATGCATTGATCGTGGTTATAAGACTATGATTATTTGTCAATACATCTGAATTCAGTAACAGACAGTAACAGTAAGAATGAGTGAACGGAAGAACGTCGTTGACGTCTCCGTTGCCCGCAGTCTATTGCTATATTCAGGCAAATAAAGTAAAATGGCGCCTACTAATTTGATTTAGAGGTCGTAAACTAAAAGTAATTGATTCCTTTAATATTTTTGTAAACTATTTACATTAAAAGTATGAAAAGCAAAAGTTTGAAAGTTATGTATGAAATTATTATTAGATGTTGCTGCAATTGACATTCAATCATGAGTTTGAAGTTTGAATGAAGCAGTTTTATTGAATTTTTCACTTCTTTAATGACATTTTGCATTAAACATGAAAGCCAAGTCGTTATTTAATGGAGTGAACTTTATTAATAGTTATTTTAATAACATCTAAAGTAACATTTGTTACTTCATTGGATGTAAATTTAAGGATTATAGAATGAAAATTGTATTTATTTAGTCCTTAAAAGACAACGAACGATGCTCGCCAAAATAATACGTAAATGATTCATAAATCAGCTATTTGGATAGTAGCCTAGTGACAGTTTAATTTTGATTCATACAAACTCTGTCTTTCGGTTGCAAAAACACATAAATCTTTGCTTAGTAACAAGCACATTCACACTGATCTGTTACCACATGAGTGGATGAGCTACTAAGCAGATATTACAAAGTAATGGTTTCGTGGAATATCTTCAGGTTGTCAAAGCATATAACAGAATTCACAAATCCCCATAATCTATGTATATTTTACGTACAATATTTACTGCTCCGATCTACACTCGAAAGGAAAGAGATCCGTTGCGGTAATGCTGGAAAAGAAGATATGGCTTTGGAACTTCACATTTTTCCAAGAACTGTCCTAAGAACTTTTAGCTATGTAAGGTTTACTTACGATTTTTTCGATAACTTGTGTAGTAATCGACCTCAAAAAAGAAGGGAACAATCATACTCCACTGTATTATAGTATATGTAGGTATATTTAAATTATCTGTATTTATAAGTTGTCTGGTTATCATAGTACAAGATCTGCTTAGTTTAGAATCAAAGGACCATGTGTGAGTTTTCCGTTGATATTTATTATTATTATACATTTTAGGAATATAACTTTGATAAATCATTATTGCATTGCCTGAGCCTTTATTCTTAATCACTTACGTGGGAGACGATTAATTACCTATAATTATTTATCATTATACATACTTACAGCCTTTAAACAAAAAAACACCCTTATTTATTCCGCCACGAGAATAATCCGAGTATTAAATAACAATATAGTTTGAAACTTGGCTCGTTCCGACCATTTTTAATGTGATTTTTATTCAGATAGCCCGCACCATTGCGGGGTCCCTGGCGACGAAGTTTTATATATATGTGGGACTTATCTACAGTTATCGTGAGATTTATTTGAAGTGAGTTATGTCGGCTGTGACAGGATGCCCGCCATTTTAACGTTAACCCGAATATATTCAGTAAAATTCGTAATGTGAGTTTTTCATTTTGTTTTTTTCAATTGAGTACAGATAGGAGAAGTAATTTGTGTTAGTAGGTTTTGGAGACATTTTATTGTTCTCTGATTTATGCTAATGACTGTAGAGTTTATGAAATGGTATAATATTTTTTGTATATATAATAAAAAACCGGTAAAGACAAAATAAGTTTAGTAAAGGTTAATTTATTGTGCGAAGAATAAACATTTTGGTAAAACAAAGCTTATTAAATCATATTTTACGACGTAATGAGTAACTCTAACAGACATATTTGAAAAAAAAATGTATTAGGATTACGGACAATAACAATATTTGTATCCATCTCACTTGATATTAAGTAACTAAGAAGACGTGGATGATCCTTGCCTATAGAAGAGACACCTATTTGTTCTGTTTATAGTTTTTTCATAGTTTTACGCACAAGCGACCAAGAAATCCAAAATACACACGTTTACGATGACTTATCGAAATTATATGCTTGTATTACAATTCATTGTGAATTATAAAGATAATAATATTATGGTAACGAAAAAAAGGTGAACTTGCATGCCAGAGTTCTTTAAAACAGTTCATAATAATATGCAGTTTTCATACCTGCACTTTACAACATGATGAACTCAAGGGACCAGTAACAGTAGGTCAGTAATGGGTCAACATTTTTCGTAGTTCAGTATAAAATGTAATAAACTCTCTAAAAATAGTTACAACAGTGTTAAAGCGTGCCGACCTTACTCCATTAACTAATTGAGTTTCACCTCAAAGCTTTGACAGTTATGAAACCGAACGCATCTGACGTCCAGTTTTGTAGCTGTACTGCTATATATTTAAAAGTATAGAATATATGGTAAAAAGACCTACAAAATTCTACTTTCAATGAGTTTCAACATCAATAAAGCTTAGACATTTTAGAAGTCGTCATTTTAAGTCATCGTATTCTACCACCTTTGCTTGTTTACAACAAAGTAGTTACGATTTTCATATCCGTTTTACAATAAATATTTATTTTTGTGGTATTTAAAGATTTTTTTTGGATTTCCAGTTTTAATTATCAAGTTTCGAGAGTATGTCATTTAAAATGTAGTAAAAAATAATTTCTATGGTAGCCTCACGAGGCGCTTATCGTTTTCGTTTTTAAAAAAGACAACTACAGCACTAGGAATTCTTCTTGTGTCCGTTGTTTGTATGTTTGTTCTTACAAAGTATACCCAGATCCGATACAATTATTTATGCGATCCACAAATAATTGTTCCGTGTGGGAATCGAACCCACGACATATCGACGCAATGGTATCTGCGTGGCGACCTTAACCACTACGCCGCAGAGGTAGTCTAATCAAATTTCCATTAAAAAAAATTGTCAATAGCTAGTCAGTTGTCGCTAGTCGAAAGTAGTAGGGAAAGTTGTAGGGTAACAAGCCTCTGAACAATTTTGCATTTAACATTTCTCTGTAGCTTCTCGATACTTAGTCCATGTATATCAAAAGGAAATCGTTTCTATGCAGTAGTTGAACTAAATTTCTACAACAATAATAACACACACGTATCAAAGGAAACGCATGTAGAGCAGAACAAGAGTTACACCCTGTATACTTCATTCAGACACGGACTGAATACGCAAAGGCCGAAATCAGTTTGAAAGCCTTTGCCAACTCGAATCAGTGCTTCATTGATTCGTCTAGTTTGATACTGAATGGGTTTGTAAGTGAAGTTGATTAGTTTTGTAAGAATTTGTGGGTACCTTATGGTTAATAGAGTGGTAATAATGGCTGATGAAAATTTTAGCAGCCATATTGTCACTCCCGCTATAAGTGAAATTGTACGAATTATAAGTGACGTAAAGTATCATGTGCCTAAGGGACGATTTTGTATTACTATCGACCACCTGCTAGCCATTTTTTTTATTTGTAGATAAAGTTAATAAAAATTTAACTGTAACTTTATTTAGATAGTGAAAGTCTCTATACTCGATTCCGAACATAAAAATAGCGCTACTGAATTTTAAACAGGCTGATGATGTTGAGATTTTTGCAACTTGATGTTATAGGGTAATAGTAAACGGGAATATTGGTAAACGCCGGATATGTCACTAACTCGGGCCTGTTATTGTGTTGCAATTCGAAAGGTGTTCCGGAAATCACACTGGAACCGCATACAATATAGTTCACAGTAACATTTATGCAAAAATAGCCATAATTATTTTTAAGATCGGCTAGCGGCAATACTATTACCTCAGTTTTACTGTGTCAAACGTTTGTATTACAAACATCTATTTGATTCATGAAAAGAATATTGTTGAAAATTTCTGATATTATTATTGTTAATATTTTACAAATGGAATCTAAAGACTGATAGTTCACGTGTTTGTTTAAATTTAATTTAAATATTTACTTTTAAGGTTTGTACAAGAAAAAACATATCTAAATAACCTAAAAATATACTTCTGTAACAACCCACACAAAACCTTCCATTGAACTTTTTTCAAACATCTTTCACTAAACACAAAACAGACCTAAAGAAACGTTTCAAATTCCCTGCCTCTATTTATTCAACAGAAATAGAAATAAACGAACAGTAAAGAGACTAAATAAAATGCCTCATTACGTACACAGTCACTAATCAGGAACATTTAAAGGTATTTAGTTGAAAAACGAGGAAAAATACCGCTTTGATGTCGTCGGAATAAAATAACGTAGAACATGTTTGACTATTAATTAGTAATGTGAGGTTTTAGAGCCTAGAAAATTACGTGTCTTGTTTATTTAGAACAAATATATTTTCATTTTTCATACTAAAACTAGGACAGACGCGATTCACTCGCATACAAAATTCATTTCCCAATTTCAGGGTTAAGCATAGATTTTGGAAAAAAGTAGACTATGGTTGATTACCGGATTTCAATATCTCCATAATTCAACAAAATCGGTTCAACAGTTAACTCGGGAACACGAAACAAACAGATTTTTGCTTTAAAAATATCAATATTGACGCTACCACATCGAACTGATCTAGGTAGTCGCACCACTACCATTGTTTCTAAAGGTTATGGATACCGGTGGTGAAACCATAATGAGGTTCTTTTCAAAAATTAACCGTAAAATAACAACATGTTGAAAGGATCTTTAAAACTTTAAGTCTGTGGAACTTTCTGACTCAGATAGTTATATAACAAATCTATCTATCGACAATTATAATAATTGTATTTAAATTATATCGCAGACATTTCATAATATACTAATGCTAACATAAAAAGAAAAAAATATAAAATTTTTTATTCATTGCGTGGTAGATAACGATCATCGAGTTTATAATTCAAAACTAACAATAAAGAATTACAGATTAGTTTTAAAATTGCTTTGAATGTGTACATTTAAAAATATAATTTTTAGAATACATAATGTAGGTTGTGATAGAGTAACCTTTTACTGAAATATGTAATTGCCTATTTTAAATATTGTACAATGTTTCTTTGAAGTTTTCATTTAGTTATTATTACAGAATGAATCGTATTCTGTAATAATGTTATTTGATAATTTCAACATACAAATACTGTTCAACAACATAAAAAATATATTTAAAAGTTCATAAGTTCATACTTACGAACTTTTATGTAAATTTGAAGATTAAAATAAAAATAAATGAAGATTAAATTATTTGGCTAGATTTAGGAATTTTTGATCTCATGATGGTAGTCGCAGAAAAAAATCTCGATGTAATTTTGTCTTGCATTAAGAAACGTATTTAAAGAGTAAAATATATATGATAGAAGAAATAAAATAGGAATCATTTAGTTTTTTTCTTTTTTCTTTCTTTCTTGTTTTAAAAAAGACAACTCCCGCACTAAGAATTGATCTTGTGTGGCGGGGATTTTTACAAACATACAAATAACGGACACAAAGCACAACCAGACCCAAAACAATTATTTCTGGATCGCACAATTAATAATTGCTCCATGTGGGAATCAAACCCACGATCTCCCAACGCAATGGCTTCGGCGTGGCGACCTAAACTATTCCGCCACGGAGATTTCTTTATACTGAAAACCGTTTCAAATGTATACGAAAACAGATAATAATTGCTTTAAAAGTAGCAATTGGTATTCCGTTTTTTCTATCATTCAATTTAAAACTTTAATCTGAAAAGGTTCTCAGTTTTCGCAGGGTAATCCGAGAGCGCGCATAAAACTCCTGGTTTTGAAACATTTAACGTATATTCGGGGTGGATCGTAATTCACAGTTGAATTATTTAGTCCACCTATCTTTAAGGTGGGTACACGTTAGGGCATTCACTTGAGGCAAAATACTCAGAAAAATCAGATAGCAGATAACTATTTTAAAACTTTAAGACATTTTTTTTGTAATAAAAAATATATATAATATATTTTTTCAAAATGAAAGTTGTCAATGCGGAATTTTGAAACTACCTTTACTACTACTAACTTTACCGGACATTTAGTCAATCATTAACAAGATTCTAAATAACTGCCATGATAAACACCAAAATTAATTTCGCTTTTATCTTTTTGTCTGTATTGAGAAAGTATCGTCATTTTGACTCTTAGATGCATGATTTATCTATAAGCTTTTAAACTGGCCCTAACACTTTTTTCTAGAACCTCTTTTTTGTATGGAAAGTTGGTCGTTGTGAATGTTACACGTAAATCTGTACTAATCTATACTAATATTATAAAGCTGAAGAGTTTGTTTGTTTGTTTGTTTGAACGCGCTAATCTCAGAAACTATTGGTACGATTTGAAAAATTCTTTCAGTGTTAGATAGCCCATTTATCGAGGAAGGCTATATTTATCTTCACGCTACAACCAAAAGGAGCAGAGTACCAGTAAAAAAAGTTACAAAAACGGGGGAAAAATCACTCTTTCTCTCTAATGTGGCGTTAGCGAAGTTGCGCGGGTCAGCTAGTGTCTTAATATGTACCCACCTTTACGTACACGAGCAGACGGTAAGCAGTAACATTGGACGGTAGATATTTCGCCTCGAGTGCCGTGAACTTAAGAGTGTAGTGTGTTTGACGTTATGTGTGCCCGAATATGCATTGTTATTTACTGGTATAAATATATAGTGGGATATGTACAGCTAGTTTAAGAGAGAGTAGGGATTTCCTAGATTATATTTTATACTTAGAGTTATAAAGGAGATTATATGACAAGATGTATGGATGGAAATGAGGAAAGAGAAGTTTGTAAGGATCGTTCCAAGTGGCGTCCTATGCTCTCTCTGTCTACGCCTATAGGAAGAAGGAGTGATATTATGTATGTTTGAATGCATTATGGAACATTGTACAACTCATAAAATCCCGCACATGTCTTACTGGGGCAGATAGAGAGCATACATAACAAACCTTAAATTTTGGAGGGATAAAACAAACACACATACACATAATCTCGCAGGGGTAGGCAGAGACTAAAGGACGATATTTGCTTCGTTTATAGGGATTGCACTTTGTACTTTCGTGTGTTTGTTTTATTTTGCTTCTTTCACATCCATACATCCTATCATATAGGATTGCTAAATACGAATGCTACGCATTTAACTTCTTTAAATCACATATTTTCACACTCTATCTGGCATCACATCTATTTGAAGAAAATTTCGCTGTTGTCGCTAATCTAAATTTGGTTTGTTATAATTGGGTTAAATCGTAATATTATAAAGCTGAAGAGTTTGTTTGTTTGTTTGTTTGTTTGTTTGTTTGTTTGAACGCGCTAATCTCAGGAACTACTGGTCCGATTTGAAAAATTCTTTCAGTGTTAGATAGCCCGTTTATCGAGGAAGGTTATAGGCTATATAACATCACGCTATGGACATTAGGAGCGGAGTAGCAACGAAAAATGTTACAAAAACGGGGAAAATTTTGACCCATTCTCTTAGGTGACGCAAGCGAAGTTGCGCGGGTCAGCTAGTTAGAAATAAGTGGGACATGTTCCAACTACTATTGTCTATGGATAGAGCAACTTATCGAAAAAAATGATTGAAAATCTGATTAGCGCTTGTTGTAGGCGCTTTTGGAACAATTTTTGAAGTACATTTTTAACGTCGAACTCAATACTCGATAGTATTTCAGTCTTATGAATGTATATTATTAAATCTATACTAATATTATAAAGCTGAAAAGTTTGTTTGTTTGTTTGATTGTTTGTTTGTTTGTTTGAACGCGCTAATCTCAAGAACTACTGGTCCGATTTGAAAAATTCTTTCAGTGTTAGATAGACCATTTATCGAGGAAGGCTTTAGGCTATATAAAATCACGCTACGGCCATTAGGAGCGGAGTAACAACGAAAAATGATACAAAAACGGGGAAAATTTTTCTCATGTGACGCAAGCGAAGTTGCGCGCGTCAGCTAGTATAAAATAAACGGATAGTACAGCAAGTGTATTCTTTAATATTCTAAGCGATACCAATTAAATCTTCTACAAATCCAATTGACGTCATAAACACGACTACTTTCCAAAATTCCAGCAATGTCTCATTTAACATTTAACAAATTTCTGAAAACACCTACAATTTAATGAGAATTGTTTACACGTGTTTTAAGTAAAAACAAATTAAGAATTCACCGTCCTAGGTATTTCTATTTGCTGAACACGAGACTCGAAAATGAAAAGGTGATTACATAATAATATAGAATCTTTTAACTGTAACAGAACATTCGATTTGCTTTGGCCAATGATCGGTCATTTAGCTTGTAGCGCGATTTTCTACAGTCGATAGTTCGAGAGTTTGACTTTTTTTTTTTCATTCGATAACTCACACACGGTCATTTGATTCCAAACTAAGCAGAGCTTGTAATATGGTAACCAAATAACTGATAAACATACTTATATACTTCTAAATACATACTTATATACTTACTTACTTCTAAATAGATAAATTGACATCCAGGCTCAGAACAAATACTCGTGCTCATCACACAAAGATTTGTCCCGGGTGGGATTCGAACCCACCTGCATTGCGAGAAGGTGACCGCTTAGGCCACTGCGCCAAGCGTTTTTACTAATTCAAAATGTTCTTAAGAATTAGTTTCCACGGTACTCGCTAGGTGATCAGGTTTTCATACATTATTTTATCGACAGCTAGCCGGTGGTCAATAGTAGTAGGAAATTGTCCCGTGATGCCCTATTCTCCGAAATAAAAGATTTATCGTGATGTCATCGGAAATGTGTCATTATACTCTGTATCTATCACTCTGGGAAAACTTAATCCAAAACTTTTATGCCACTTTAATGTGGTAAAAAGACAAACTAAATTATGCTTTCAGGCTTATAAGATTTTTATTAATACATAACACTCAGATTTAAAATACCCTGTCAATGAAAACCGGGAACCAAAGCTAGCTTAATAATAATCCCTTTATATACAGTAATTAATTGTTTTTTTCACTCTATCTACCTCTATGGCAAAAAGGCGTGATTTTTTGTATGTTCGTAAAATTTTAACAAACTAATTACCTAGGGTCAAAATACAAAGATACTTGTTGCATACAAGAGTATTAAGCTAAAACATCCGTAGCCTGTCTTATCGTGAACCGCAACGTTCTTAATCAAAAGCCGGTTCGTGGAAGGAATGCTTTGTTTCAGTCTTATTATACCCTAAATCAATTTACGAGTTATTGAATTTTGGACAGAGAAAATATTTGGCAATAACGAGAATGTTTATTTGTCGTCGGGTTTAGTAATGAAAATGGTTTTATGAAATTCCGTGATTTTGTAAGATTGTCTCCTAGACTAGTTTTTGCTTTTACAAGAATTTCCGATATACTTTTCGGATAAAATTAGAGCATTAGTAATGCAGTGGATGGGTTTCAAACCTGAAACCACGCGAATAATGTCATGATAACATTTCCTAAGAATTACAAACCCAATAACAATTTATTTTCTAGACTAGAAACTATATTACAGCACAATTATTTTAACTAGAAGAATAGAACATCATTAATTATGCTTTAATAATGTATAATACTATATATACTAATCCCAATTACAGTCAGAAAGCCGATAACATACACGGAATAAAAACATCAACTTCCCCAAACCTACTCTACAACAAGCCCATTAAAAAGCAAGAAAGCATATATCACACCCGAAAAAAATCATGTAGAAAAACCTATCTCGTGCTCATTACATAAAATAAACAAAAAACGGCCAAGCAAAGGCCAAAAGCGAAACACGTTTCACGTTCCATAAAGTATAAACGTTATTTTTTAAACAGAATGTTTTCA